>NC_092804.1:23407183-24068745 GCF_040954645.1 Diabrotica undecimpunctata | reverse complement strand
AACGTGTTAATTTCCCCAAAAAATACAGAATGCATGGTTATAACAGCAAATTTACTAAGATGTTAATTGAAGCTGGAAGGTCAGATAATAGAACAAGTGATGGAGTTTAAATATCTAGGCATCACATTATCTAGCTACTAGAAACTCGAAACTGAAGTGGAAGATCAAATGAATAGAGCAAAGAGAGGGCAAAAAGGATGTTAGAAACAGCAGAGATGAAAACACTTAAAAAAATTGATGGTAAGACAGTAGATAACACTATGGGACAGAGCTAGAAGTACGGATATACGAAGTAGATTCAAGGTGGAGAACATCAAGATCTGGGTAAGAAATAGAAGAGTAGAATGGAGCGATCATACAAACCGAATGATAACTCTTCTCAAAAATATTTATAAAATATGTCTCATTAGACTGATGTTGTGATGTTGCGTTGCGATGAAGATTTTGTCTATTGTTGTAAATTGTTTTCAAACAACTTTGTCCAGTCAACAATTGCCCTGTATATTGTAAACTGTTAGGTGATGATTTAGAGAGTTATTAACAAAAATACAAATATAAAAAAGTGTTCATCAATGAAAAACACTAATTATTGAGTCTTAAACAATTCTGTTAAGACAAAAGAACGTGTAGCAACAGCAAAACCGTTCTGAATGCAACATAAAAATCATCTACATATTTTCAATTTAACTCTGTAGAGCATGGAAACCAGTCAACCAGTCATTAATGAAAAACTAAGTGCTTTGCAATAAGCAAAACAAGAAGAATTATTTATTATTCACTGTATTATCCAGTACTTAAGATAAATTTAAAAGCTTCAAGAACTTTCTTATTAATTTTAAAAGCACGATCTCTAATACCTAATATGACGAAAATAATGGTACCCGCCCTAGATTGACGAAATAGACAAAAGATCTGTTATAAACAATAAAATGCTCATATTTACCCAACAAATTATCGTTTGTTCTACTTACCAATTTGAGCAATTTCAGGACAATGGTCCCCACAGTCTCGATACTTGTCATTTTCGTAAAAAATCGAACTTTTAGTTTTAACTAATATTAATTTTCACTACGATGGTGTATTTTCACCTGCTACGTCTAAAATGAGGTGAGTCAATAGAGATAATCAGTTTATCTTTACTGATAAGATTCTGTTTTGGCTTCAATGCCCTCCAATAAAAATTCTATTTTCTTAGTACCGTTGAAGGCAATAAAAGATCATGACAAACTTGAGTAAACAATGGTATCTATTTATCATTTGTTTTTAAGAAATATTACTAAGATGTACGTACGTCTAGTAAATTTATACGAAATAAATTCCGATTTAATGAGTATTTTACTATTATATGTATCATCATAAGTAGTAAGTCACTACTAGAAATACAAGACTCCTTTTCATGCGTTTCAGACTCGTATTCGAGGTACTGAAATGCTTTAAGTCTTGCGAAAACATGTGATTTTTTGCTAGTTCACAATGTCCTAATATTTTTTACTACCTATTCTTGTCTTTTCATTCTACCTAATCTACCTAATTTTTATCCTCCTTTCTTTCCATGCGCCCTATCCGTTCCTGACGTTGGCGATCATCGGTGCAATAAGGATTTTGTTCGTTACGTTCTCTAAAGGTGGGTACACATATGCGAGCCGAACGGTATAAGTACCGTACGCGTACAGATCCTTGAAAAATATTCTACATCGTACTGATCGCATACTTATCTCGATCCATGGAAAGCGACAAACCAACAACGAACACACATGTGCGAAAGTATTCATTTTATTTATAATTTGGGTACTGATTTATGTTCCTGTTTTTGCTTGATTAACAAAAATATGTACAATAATCAGTTTACTGTTTTCTCACGTCTCTCTAGGAAGGAACACGTCATTCACACAATGTCGATTTGATGACACAATAAAAATGTTCGCTGCGTCTAGTAAGCGCCGTCCAGACTGAAAGACGAGCTTCCTTTGAAGTCGTGAAATAAACCGCAACAATTTGGTTCGCGACGAGTCACGATGAAACAGTACGCAAGCGGTTTTTTCTGCCGTACACATTACCGAATATAGCGTTCGCATACCGTACGCATACCGTTTGGCTCGTACATGTGTACCGACCTTAACGTTATTCCAAACCGCTTAAACAAGTTAGTAAGCATATTCTTCTTCTTTCGGACCTCTGTCCTGCACAACAAAAACGGAAAGTTATAGAAATTTGCTAATTTTTTTTACAAATAAAAAATACTCTACCTACCTACATATCTAACGTACTTTATAGAATTGAAATCAGATCATTTGGGCGGCCTCAGAAATGTTTTAAAATTATAAAACCATTTTTTGACTTATAAACAACTAGAATTTCTCGGTAATTATTAGTTTAAATTAAATTCAGAAAACGATGTTCTCGGTAGAAAAGCTGATTCCTGAGATACAACCGGTCAAAGTTGACCAGCAATTTGCGACGAATTTATAAACAATAGGATTGTAATCTTTAAACCAGTATTCAAGATATTAATATCATATACACTCGCGATCATAAAATCCGGGTCACCTTGAAAATTTCAAGTTTCTGGAATATTTTTGCCTCTGGTGCAGTAATAACCTTTTTTTAGGCTTACGTATTTTTTATTTGTCATCAATGTTTGTTTTGAAAGAAAAAAAAAAGAACGGGTTTTTATTGTTTTTATTGAAAAAGCAGAAAACAAACCAAATTTTTGATAAAACAGGCATGCGAAAATAATGGAAAATACAGAACGTGGTAAAATGTCAGTGAAATTTCAATGACTAATATCGTGTATTGCCTCCACTTGCTCTAATGACCTCTTGCAGACGACGGGGCATACTCTCAATTTTTCTCCGGATGACATGTTGTGGTATGTTATTCCACTCTCTCACTAACAGATCCTTAAGCTCCTGTCCGTTGTTAGGAGGAGGTGTTAGAGGTTGAATGCGTTTTTTCAAATCGTACCAGATATGTTCGATGGGATTCAGGTCCGGAGACCTAGCTGGCCAGGGTAACCTCGTAATTCCAACGTCGTCCAAGTATTGCATACTGATCATGGCAACGTGCGTTCGCGCGTTGTTCTGCATAAAAACGACGTTTTCTCCAAGCCTTGCCATGGTGTGCATAACATGTTCTTCCAGAATCTCCGTAATGTTCCTTCGTGCAGTTAAGGACCCATTTTCGATGAAGGGTAACTCTGTGCGGAAGTCGGAAGATACACCTCCCCAAGCCATGACCGAGCCTCCACCAAATGGCATTCTTGGAGCAATGCAAGCTTGTGAAAATCATTCACCGGTTCTCCTCCAAACTCTTACACGTCCATCGGATCCAGTTAGGCAGAAACGGGATTCATCTGAGAATAACTCTTTGCTACAATCGTTAATTCCCAATGCGCGTATTGTCGAGCAAAAGCTAGTCGTGCAACTCGATGCGTCAGGCAACGTGTCGGTCCTGTAGCTATTGCCCGAGAAGATAGTCCAAAAGAACGAAATCTCCTGACTGTTGCAACGCAAACATTGCGATTTCGTACTTCCTGTAGACGATTTCGATGCATAATCGTAGTTGAGGTCCGGTTTCGTAAAGCCTGAAACACAAGAAAACGGTCATCTCGTACCGTGGTCATTCTTCTTCGTCCAGAGCCAGGTCATCTGGACAACAAACCCTTCTCCTGAAAGCGTTGAAGCACTCGTTGAACCGTAGAAAGGCTTACGCCAACAGTTCTTGCGACTTGCCGTTGAGTGTGACCGTCTTTCACAAGCGCAACAATTTGTGCCGTTTCATCAACAGTCAAGAGTATTTTTGGCAAAAAATAAACAATAATAAACACTAATAATGGCACTAATAAACACTAATGGTGGCAATAATAAATGTTTGTTCGTTGAGTTTGAACAGAAAGTCGAAGCACAAATGAGACATTTAAAACAAGCGGCAGTTACAGGTACCGTTCATTTTGGGAAGTGGGCGCTTTTCCGCGAAATTGGCACTATTGAAATTCTTTGTTGCAAAGGAAACCGCTAAGCAGACAACAATTCTCAGAAACATGCATTAGTTTGTATTTGTGTTATTATTATTTACGATAAAGCTCGTTAAAAATGAAATATCGGTGATTTTCAAGGTGACCCGTATTTTATGATCGCGAGTGTATTAATAATAAAAACAATCGGTATTGCGCAAAAAACTAGGTTGAAGAAAATTGAATTTCAAAGTTCAAAATCAGTATACGTAAAAACAATTTATTTTCTCGGCTTGTAATGGAGCAATTGTCTTCATTTTTTAAATGTAATTCATCCAACTCCCAAAGTTAAACCAGTTCTGGTTTTTTGTCATGTTTTACTGGCTTTTCTTTTTCTGTGTACAAGTTCTGGAATTTCTGTGGGATAGTTTTGACCTTTGGTTTTTCTTATAATTTGTTCGGTATTGTTCCATGCTTCTTGTTGTATACTTCTGGCTAGTTTCGCTGCTTCTTCATTATTTTGATTGGCTCAATCCTGTGACTTAACTCCTGTCTAAAGCTAACCCAGTTCGTTCTGTTATTGGTTAAGTTAAGGTTATTTTCTCTTAGTACTCGTATATGTTCACTGATTTTTAGTAGTATTTGAGAGTGATCAGAACTGGGACCCTCAGTTTCTTCTATTTTCATAAAATCTGTTACAACTTTTCTTGAAATGAAAAAGTCAATTAAATCAGGTATTTTATTTTAATCAGTGGGTCAATATGTGAATTTTCCAGTTGAGAGCCATTTTCCATTTATTTTTTCTATTGCTGCCTGTAATTCCTTACCCTTTGTGTTGGTTAACCTTATAGTGTTTTTAGCATTAAACTCTACATCAATGATAAATTTTTATCTAAGCGTGTTAGCAAACAAACCTAAGTTTCTTTTTTTAGATTATATTTTGGTGTAAAATATGCAGCTGCTATTGTTTGGTCATATTTTTAACAATTCTAGCTGCCTGGATGGCTTCAGTCTCTATATTTTCTCTTTCGAAGTAATTAGATTATTTTTTAGTATTACTGCTGTTCCTCCACTAGCTGTGTTTCTAGAGTGAAGAGGTTGATAGATTTGATATCCTCCCAGTTTATTGTATGTTTGTTTTGCGAAGTCTTCTTCTTCACTGGCTTTACAACTCGGGGTGAGTCTTCGCAGCATCCACTATCGCCCTCCATCCTCTACGATCTTGCGCTTAGTGAAGTGTGTCTCTGATATTAAACATATATCGATTCTTTGGTTGTTTAAGGTAAACAGTATCTCCTGCTGATGTTGCAAGAAACCATTTGCGTTCCAATGTAATATTCTCAACTCTTTCGCCATTTTATCTTCTACTAGTTCTATGCTAATTAATCTTTCTAGGACTTTTTTATTGAATTCTTCTTATTTGATAGCATGTTTGATATCGAATTGGGATCATTCTCTACTACTTGTTTTCACTCGTTAGAGGCTATTTGGGCATATGTTTGGATTTGTTTAACCTCTTGGATGGTTTTGTATCGAATTCTCCGTGTCTGATGCCTTGCTTTGTAGTGTGGTTGTAGGTTTTTGTTTGTCAT
Source organism: Diabrotica undecimpunctata (assembly GCF_040954645.1). Taxonomy (NCBI): domain Eukaryota; kingdom Metazoa; phylum Arthropoda; class Insecta; order Coleoptera; family Chrysomelidae; genus Diabrotica; species Diabrotica undecimpunctata. Next base: position 24,063,201 of record NC_092804.1, on the reverse strand, counting down.
GTAATTTTTGAAGAACTATAGCAGCCCTTTATAATTAGCTGGCTGGGCACCTAACTTGTAACACTTGTAATTACAAGTCAAAGAAATTGCACACCCACAAAATAGTACATCTAATTTCATTCATTGTCATATAACTGTCCTCATACTGTAAAAAATTTCAATAAATTAACACACATTTCTAAAATATATCTCTTGAATAAATATAAATAACTTTAATAATTTAAATAATGTAAAACATCACTTTTATTTAACAAACAATCACATATACCTTAGTCCTATTTCATTTGTTAACATCTCTCCCGTCAAGAAACTTCCTCTTTAATTGTCAGACAGTTACAACATTAATGGAAGATCACCCATCATCAGCAATTACAGGAACTATGTATCATGAATCATTATCTAAAAATTCTTGTACCGGCATGTAAGTAGTATTTTGTTTGTTTCTAATTTATTACAATTCAATAGATTATCTCTTACCAATTTGTGGGTTTTCACTTTGTCTGTTAAATCAATTATTTTATGCATATTAATAAACACAGACATGTAATATTGGCATAATTACTATAACCTTTTTTGATCTTTATAAGACAGCACCCTAATATGGGCTTTTTATAATTTCAGCATTTAATTTACTTTGTACTGTTTGACCTGAAGATGCTTTGCAAAGTGTAGAAAGCGAAACCGGTCGTTTTGGTAGTAAAATTAAATTGATTGTAAGTCTACTTCTTGATTTGACTGATTGATTTCTTTTACCTATTTGAAATGGACTCACACAAGCAACACATTCATGATTTGGAAACAATTTACTTTTATTAATTATTTTGAAAAACAATATTAAATGGTGGAAGTATCATTGAGAAAACAGAAAAGTCTGGATGTTACGGTACCTACTGTTTCTCATCTTTGAATAACGACAGATACATAGATGTATAAAGAAGTTTGAAAGTTTAAAAATCTATTGAAATAGAAAACTTACCTTTTTATCACAAATAGTGCCATATTTGTGATAATATGTGCCATATTTTCACTGTTGATAACTTTTAGTTGATTGTTGCTTCTAGTCCAACTTCTTAGAAGACTTGATTTTCCCTTGCTACTTTAGGCATTTTCACAAAAAATAATAAAATTACTTTCTATACACTATAGACAATGGGTTCGTTCAGACGACCTTAGCGGTTGACTTTAAGTACACAGCAGCTTAGTGGTTGTAACCAACGGCTTAGATTGTAGCATTTGAAATTTATTGGAATCCCCTCGTATATGTGTTAATTGAAATCCCCTTATATATGCATTAAAATAACGAAGAATTTTTTCAATGTTTCTTAGTTCGTATCCTTCGATTTAAAACCAATATAATCTTTCGTTCTTTTTAGGTCACCGCCGTCGATAATAAATTATTTTATTGTTTATTTATGTCACAGGCGCAAATTCTTCGATATTTCTTTGTCAAACCGCGTTTTCAAATTAATCTACGTCTTAATTTTCGTTGTGTTTTGTTTATTTTAGCGTTTTGCTTATTCTAGTTTATGCCATCAATTTTTTAAGATAATTTCGTCACTCTCAGTGGAGCCGCTGTTAGAGGCAGTGGTTTCGGTGTTGGTCCGAATTTTCATCTAGTTTGTAATGGTTTTTCCTTATTGTTTTTTTTATCGGAATTAATGAAGTTTTTTAGTATGTAGCAATTCAATGTGTAGTTACAGAGGTTAGGTTTGAAGAGTCGATCAAAGGGGACAGTTCGTTGTTATGAGATAATTTGTTTAAAATAAGTGGAATTTTACTCTTATGTAATATGTCGAATTTAGAAGAGTAACCACTCGTTTCGATGTTCTGAAAGATTTGTGTTAACATCTGAAAAGTAAATAAGATGGTTAAAGTTTTCAAGATTTGCATAAATGCCCCCTTCAACATCGTTTTGTTCCTGGAGCAGTTTTGTATTTGAAAGTGCCAGTTTACAACCTCAGGAACTTAAAGTGTTTTTGTGAAATCCAGGTAACTTTTTTTTTGTGTCCAATTTAAAGTAAAGACAGACATTTTTTTTAATAATTGCTTTCATTAAAATTTAAAAGGATTTGTAATAATTAATAAATTGTAAAATTTTGGGGTTTGCCTTTAGCTGTCAATTTATTTGTTCAGTTTTTTTTAAATTTAATGTTAATTTATGACAGCCCGTTTTAGCATTTTTGATTTGTTTTGTTTTCTTTAAAAGAAAGGTTAACTTATTTTGTAAGTTTTTGTAGTATCTCCAACTCCTGGAAATTGTAAACAGATGACACATGTAAGTTTTTTTTGTATTTTGCGACTATTGTGGTAATATTTTGTATTGTCTTTTTGAGCATTCTTGTGTTCTCTATGTTTTGTAACTGTTTGTGGTGACACAAAAATAAATGTTAAATTTTGTTTCTTAACATTTTGTTTATTCTTTTTTTAACTAACCCTTTTTTTGAGTTTTATTAGAAAAAGATATGTTTTTTATGTTTAATAATTATATCTCCAGTTACAACTAGCTGGTTGTAATAGGTATAATTAGGCACCTCAAGTGGCGCCCTATATTAAATTTCTTGAGGTGTTTCCGGTTTATTTTCATTCTGTTTGTCCCAAGAGATTTATGACCCTTTATTTCATTTTTCTGTAGTTGCCCCAATCCAAACCCCCTTGTCTTTTACTTATCCACGACCCCAGATCTCCAGCAACCCCCTGAGTGCCGTTCGCACAAGTAGCGTTTTATTTTGCTTACCCTATCTCTACCCCCATAGTTTCTATTCCCCAATCTTCTACCCCTAATAGTAATACCCCTATGGTAGGCAAAATATTATCGTTACAAGATCCAGCTGTAAAAACTTCTGAATGCATTTTCTCGACATTTGATTTCATGTTTGACGTTTCGACGAATCTACCTTAATATTTACATAAATATTCTCGTTCAGTACCAATCTGTACTTTTATTATTCCATTGTAAATCCGTTTTTTTTTAGATCAATTGAAATTTTTAATTAAAATCTCTGAAAAAAATTAAAACTCATTATTGCGTACCACGCATGCCCAAGCAACCACTGTGTGTTCATCCAGCGGAAATAAAATACGCTTAGTAACAATCTATCTATCTATACTTCAATCTATTCAATGATTAAAAACAAGTGATATTGTTTCAAACATCGTTTTTGCTTTGACTTCCGGTTAAAATTTATTCTCCGGGATAACTCATGACCAATAGTGGGAATGAAATCGTGAGGTAAAATCAGTGCCGTAACTACAATTTAGGAGGCCCGGGGCGGAAGTAACCGAAGATACCCCTTTCCTCAATATAAGAAAAAGCTAAGACTTACCTCCATATAGGAGGTAACTACCTAAACACAACATGTTTGAAATTTAAAGATAAAATATAATAAAATTGATACCTATGCTATGCTAAAAATTACTTTTAATTGAATTAGTCTGGTTTAGTGAGTTTATGTCAGAGAACGTTAAAAACTAGAAGTGCTTATAGGTATTTGCAAACTTTTTATAAGGTTAAGTTCCAATTTAAAACTTTTCAATAAATTTTTTTTTTAATTATCATATTATCTTTCAGTGCATTTAATTGTACGCAGCGATACAAAAAGTGGACAGATATATCATTTAATGCGTAAAAAAAATCATACAGAATAGAAGAGGTAGGTACACTTTCAAATTAAACATTTATTTTTACAAAATTACTTTAATTCAAAAATATTCATTAATTCCTTTGCTAAATTATTTATCTTCCATATCTTTTACAAAATATTGCAGTTTTATTAAAATTCATTTAAAATTAGGTAATTTTATTAGGGCTTTTCGAAAAATCCAATCTAACGTTAGAGTTCTTGTCGTATTGTGACGTCAGTTGCGCAGAAGGTGTTTGCTTCAACGATTCGATACAAAGCGTGTCTACAAGTTTCAATGGTCTAAGGTTAACATTGATAACACAAGATTGTTTTGTTAATATTCATACTTTCATTTATTTCAGGGTTTTTACTTGACAAACATTTTTTTTATTTTTATTTCTGAAAATTGTTTGATTACGTTGTCGAAGTTGATGCTTGCTACTTCACGTTTAATTGAGAGCACTGCCATATTATTTAGCCGGGTCTGGCTCATCGTGGCTCGTAAATAGCCTTTTATGAGCTACAATTTTGAAAAACTCCTTTTATTAGAAGCGATAGAAACACATACTGTTCCAAACACATTTGGAACAGATTCCATGTGCCATCTTCAATGTAGTCTAATTTCTGGCCTCTTCTTTTTTTCTTGCAACTTTTATATGGTGTCCAAGTTTTTTGATTTCTGTGTCACAATCATTGAGTAAATACTCGACCTGAACGATTTTGAATTTTTCGAATGCAGTCTCCATTCTTTACATTCTAGTTTAAAGCTCTTGCTGTAGCTTGTTTTAACATTCAAGCACACATCTTTTAGTTTCATCTTCGAGAGATAGTCCAGCATCTTCGGCTGTTTCTCCAGGCATTATCTTTTTTAAACGTCTCCTACTTTTTTTTTCAGAAATATTTCTCCAAAGCAAACTGGAGTGGGAGTACCTTCGTGACCAACTCATATCGACCGTCTTCCAAAAAGACTTTCAAACTTCGAAGTTTTATTACGACGTTTTAAAGACTTAAACACTTCATCTGTAAATACCTCTCTGGACTGTTTATTTCTTGTAAAATGTACCCCCACAAATGAAGGAATCCAAGAAATTTTAAATCATAAATATTCGAGAGTAAAGTTTCAGCAAAGCCCCGTGTTATATTTTCCTTGGCGTTACACAATGTTTCTGTAACTTGAACTAATTGATCAAAATGTTCCAAAATATGTTTCACAGCTTAGTGATTGGCACTCTATCTACTACCAGATAGCTGATTTTCAGATACACCTATAACTTCCATTAAAATCCCCCATCTATGTGGAGAGGGCGAGAAGAAATGATATACACTTTCTAAAATTGCAAAAAACGTTACACAGCTAGGGTTGATTGCAAATGCATGAACTCCACACAAATTTAGAGAATAGTTTGCACAAGGCACAAACATTTTACTTTTTTTTCCTTGATCCTTGCTTGGACACCAGTATGGATGCCTTCTTCTTCTTACGATGCCTATCCGTTCCGGAAGTTGGCGATCAACATGGCTATCCTAACTTTGCTTGCTGCTATTCTGAATAGTCCGGTTGTCGATGTATTAAACCACTTTCTCAGGTTTTGAAGCCAAGATATTCTTCTTCTCCCTGGTCCTCTCTTTCCAAATACCTTGCCCTGAAGAATGAGTTGCAACAAGCCGTATCTCTGTTCATTCCTCATAACATGGCCAAGATATTCTAGTTTGCGCTCTTTGATGGTGTTAATAATCTCGCATTCCTTGCCTATTCTACGTAGAACTAGTCACACGATCCACCCATGAAATTCTTAAAATATGTCTGTAACACCACATCTCGAATGCCTCGAGTTTTCTTAAAGAAGCTTCGGAAAGTGTCCAGGCCTCTACTCCGTATAATAACGTAGAAAATACACAGCATCTAATGAGAGAGATTTTGGTAACAAGTGGTAAATCGTGACTTCTGAAAAGAGACTTCATCATTATGAACGCCGATCTCGCTTTTCCTATGCCTTGTTTTATTTCACTGGAGTGATCCCATTTGCTATTAATGTTGGTACCAAGGTATGTGTAGCTGTCCACTCTGTCAATTGGATGTTGGTTAACCAAAAGCTGTGTATTTAATATTTCGCGCTTACTGATTACCATGTACTTTGTTTTCTTCGTATTAAGATTAAGTCCGTGTTCTCTACTTATATCTGATATACGCGACATTATTCTTTGCAAACCGTTCAGACTATCTGCAAAAACTACTACGTCGTCGGCATATCTAATGTTGTTTAGACGTATTCCGTTGACTAATACGCCTTCTTGTAGTTCGCCTAGCGCTTGGATGGATGCCCGACATAGTTAATTTCAATATCATAGCCTTGACTCCTACACAATTGTAGATCAAATACATAATTTTCCAGTGCATTTATAATATCATTGCTTATTCAATATTTGAATAAGCTTTTTATGTGACTGCAATGTGTATTACAATGCGTACTAATTTTTTATAAAAGAAAACATAAAGTAAACATTAAAACTATTTTATGTTATGTACCAGAGTGTAGTTTTAAATATTTTTTTTTTTCGTTATTTCTTAATTTTTTTTATAATTTTTATGCCAATTTGGAGGCCCCACATATCAGAGGCCCGGGGCGGACTGCCCCCCTAGTTACGCCACTGGGTAAAATTATAGTTTTGTGGAATTTCAATAAAAAACAAACTTGCTGGAAGTGGGTTTGTCATATTTATTGACAATATACAATTATAAAAGAGTAATTAACAATATATAAAATAAATTTAACTTATGGATACATAACTATACAACTTAAAAAAACCGCAAAGATAATAAAATTGAATATACAATATAGTATTATACAACTTTAGGTTCAGCATCTGCAAAACAATCAGAAAAACCAAGAATTACCAGGAATTAATATTTTAATCATATTTCATATGCGGTCTCTCTTAAGTAGTGTATCATTTGGCTCTTTTCTCATTTTCCTGAGTACATAATGATGATCTCGAGTATTCTGATCTGGCACATACTCGTTCTGTTCAGATGCTACAGAACAACTAGGTGTTGCCAGATCAATAGCAGGTTCTCGTTTAAAAATTGTTCTAAGGTCTAATAAATTATTGGAATTTGGCTCTGTTTTTAACGTCTTAATTACAAAACGGTCTCGTGCATTCGGGTTAGAACAATCTGGCGTTGCCAACTCAACAGCAGCGCTAGGTTCCCGTTTAACATTGGTTCTAAGATCTAATAAATTATTGGTATTGATAAAATCGCTACTACTGCTAGGTCCCGAATCTCTAGAGCAGCTCGGTAAATTGTGGAATTTATTATCACTCTCAGGTTTTTGTTCAGTGCGTTCTTTGGCTGCAGTCTTGTTGTTTCTTTTGAAACTAGATATTAATTTCTTTATACGTCGTGAGTGTGAACAAGAATCGGAGGAATCAGAACTAGTTGTTGCGACACTCTCAGATGACGAAGGAACTCTTCGTTTAGGTTTCCTCTGTTTCCTCTTTCTTCTAAATCTAGAAAAACAAACATAATTAAAACAGAAAGTGGTAACACATCACTCAATAAGTCCCGGCATTCACATAAAGATGGTCCTATTAATAATGAATTCATATGGTTTAGAAAGATTGGAAGACCCCGAGATGGCAACATCACCATCCGACTGATCTACCTACAGATTGGTAATCCTGACTAGAGACATTACAAATACTTAGAAGCGTCAAACTAAAAGGGAAGACGGATCAAAATTACGACGAACCAGGCAAGTAAATGGTACACAAGCTGGAATAATAATAATAAAAGAGGTCCTTGTAATTGTAGAGGATTGTGGTAAAAAAAAACTACCAGAAAAATCGTAAGCTGAACACAGCCTTCATAAGTGAAACAAAACGGAATAGAATAGAATTTTGTCAGAAAGGGGACTATCAGTGTTCTGTACAGTCTTATATGAGTTTTTTGAGACAAACATGTGTTAGCAAAGTACTTTGATAGACAATGAGAACACCTACTAGTAATTATGATCCGCCTTTTTATATACTATATAAATGTAGTAACAGTTTGTGCTCCAGGTGGAGGTAAAAAGGAAAAAATAATAGATCTATACAAATCTCTGCAAAAAACTCACAAATTAAGAAAGTTCTCTTTCGTCCAGACAAGGACCAGTGTCACAACATTCATCGTAAGGAGGGTTAAAGTATATGAATAGGGAGTTTCTGTAACTACCTAATGTAAAGTATCTCCCTATACGTAAAGAACTAACGTATCGAAGAAGATGAATGTTAAATTGAGAGTTCTGCACGTAACGTAACGATGCGTACGCCCTCTACGAGGATAACGCCCTCATCGAATTAGTGATAAACTAATAAGTTGTCAGTGTCAGTTTTGTCCTTGTCACTTAAACCTATTTTTGATATTCAAAATAAATAAATATTTTTTTGAACAATTTTTAATTTTGGAGATGGACGCAATATTAAATGTAGGTGCCTTTATTGATGATGAAGAAGACGAGGAAATATAAAATGCGCTTCTTCACATCTTGCACGACTATACGGCCGCTTTAATTTAGATACCATGTCTGATATACAATGTAAAAATCTTTTTAGCTTTTGGATTAAATTCCACCTTTCTGGATGATCGTAAGGGTTCTGACCTATGACTTCCTTCAACAAAAACAAATCATCTTCATTGCTGAAGTGAAGTCGTTTTCTACTGCTTTCCATTATTTATAAAAATCAAAACAAATATATTTAACCACAAATGTGAAAAAACAAGTGCCACGTGTACTAATGAAATGTGGATGTTGAATGTTGATATTTTGGTAATTGGGTAAGATCCCCTTGTGCATTCGGTTACTTTCGGCTCGATTGGGATGCATATGAACGTAACGTACCAGCCCGTTACGTTAAGTAATACGTATCTAGATACGTTAGTTCAACCATTAATGCGCATGCTTATATGTCAAAAAAAAAATGCGTTACGTATACGTATTTGCTTGCACAAAAACTCTCTAATATGAATGGACTACCTAAACTCTGGCGTCACAATGGGCGGGGTATTTTAAAAACCTTTCCAAACATTTCTAATTTGTGTGCATTTGATAATAAGGATTTTCGATTATGAACATTCATATTATTTATTGTTCGTGAATTTGTGAGATAGAGGTAATGGATTTTAACAAGAGCTATGAGTCATGCCCATGCAGTACACAAGTTTACCTGTTATTAAAATCCCCGCCCATTGTGACGTTAGACTTATGTAGTTCATTGCATTTCGAGTTGATTCTGCACCTTCCTGACAACAAATATTTGCATACTAAAAAATGGTCGATCGGATTAGCCAAGCGGGCTGGGCGGCTGGCTTCTCCTTCGCTTCAATGCGAGAGATGTCAGTTCAATCCCCGGCTCGGTGTACAGAAAAACAAAAAGGCTAACGCAGCAGTTTAAAATTCTAAAATGAATCTGCGGCTTAGTCTAGAATATGCTGGTATCTGATCGGCCTATGGTGGAGCAGTACGGCAAGAGATAAGGGCTTGCGGCTAGGTGATACTCCTCCATAGATCCCTACCGGAAGGGCGTCGAACGCCTAAATACCGGGTATATATATATATATATATATATATATATATATATATATATATATATATATATATATATATATATATATATAATGGTTCTCAGGAGAGAGAGATTTGAATCAAATGGGGTTTATTGCAGAAAATGAAACATATTTTATGGCAAGACATTTTTTTCTGCAATGTCGGCTTCGAATTGTTATATAAGCGTTTAAATCAGTGTATTAACATAGAAGAAGTTACTGTTGAAAAATTCGAATAATGCTTAAATGTTTTTATTGTTTTATCAGTTAGAATTCGGGACGTATTTTGTGAAGTTTTGTAACAGCTGAAAATAAAAAATGTACATACCTTTCAACTGATCTCCTAACACTACTATCACTTGAAGAGCTAGAACTCGAAGAGCGATATCTTCGGAAACGTTTTCTGAATCTGAAATAAATAGAAAGATTGTTAATTTGGTAAAATTCTTCATTAAATAAATAAAAAAAAATTTCCACTTTCAGATATTTTGTATCCTATAACAGAAATTAAAAGTGACGTCCGTCGTCTATCAGAGAAAAATCAAATCTCACAAAGTATATAGCCGATTTCAACCAAACTTACATTTGATATACAGGTTGAATTCAAGCAGAATCTGATATGAAATAAATATGGACCCCAGGATATTTATATTATAGTAAAGTATAATCCAATTAATTATAACTAGTCCAGTTACTGTGGCATTTTCCCTTTAAATTTTTTATAACTGCACCGATTTATCTGAAATTTTTACAGTGGGTAGTAAATTACTCAAAAAACATAAGTTATATGGTGTCGATGTGTGCTTCTACCCCTGGGGTGGTTGGCACCCCATCTAGGAGGTTGAACTTTTTACACTCAAAATAATCCCGGGAATTGATATAGAATCAAATTTTAAACAAAAAATGTCATATAATTTTTTTTTTTCTAAATTAATACTTTTTGAGTTATACGCACTTGAAAAAGTAAACTTTTCGCACAAAAAAAAGAACATGTTTTCCAATGATTTTGTACGAATAACTTAAAAACAAAGCGTTTTATTGAAAAATCTATAATGAGCAAAAAAAAAAGCTTATAAAAAAACAAAGAGAATGTTTTTTTATTAAGTTTTATAAGTACAATACTAAGAGATTTATAATTGTTTGAAGATGACTTTTTGTTTTTGGGATACTATAATCGATGCATTTAACATCAAATATCGGAAAATGGACATCTTTTTTGATAAAAACTCATACAACACTTTTAAAAGAGCTAGAAAAAACCTTTAAAATGAGCTATGTTAAAAGCCATTTCGATTAAAACAAAGCGAAATACGAAGGAAAGAATTTGAATTACTCTAGCGTTTTAAAAAAAAAACGAGCAGTATAAGTAACACTATTCCGATCAGAATTGAAATTAAACGTATATCTTCTACAATTCATTTTATTTTAGTGTTATTTATAAGTTTTAAAAGTTTAGCCTGTTTAAAATGCGTATTTTTTGAAAAAATCATGTTTAAATTAAAAAATCTTTTTTTTTAATTATCTAAAAATTTACATTTTTTCAAAATAAATCTAAAACTATAAGAGATACGTGAAAAATGATTCTATACCAAAATGTGGTTTTTTTCTTAACAAAAATTTTGATTTTTTTATTTTTGTTGTAGCTCGAAAAATAATAGAGATATAGCCAATCGAAGTTTGAGATACAGCGGCTGACACACCTGTAATCAGCACTTTGGCCCTTTAATATTTAAAAAAAGAATTTTAACATTTTAATCTACTTAGTCTTGTAGCTTTTGAAATTACCTTCAAAATATTTTTTTAATGGACACTGTAGCTTAAAAATTAACGGAGTTATTCTAAAAAAAATTTGGAGTATGTTATTTATATTTTGGAGCATCAACTTATTTTCTGTATATATAAATGCTTTATTCAAGTATATTCGAAAAACTGGTAACAGACACACTAATACTCACACAAATATGTATATAATACATACATACATACATATACATGTTATGTATATAATATAGGCACCTCTAAACTGAACATTTGCTTCAGAGAACTAACGAACACAGAGAACCGACACTCCTTTGAAGTTGCGTGGGCAAGCCGCCAATGAGTGCCAATGATAGGAGTACTTCAGATCTCGAAGACATTTTAGAAGCTGGGAGATACTGTTAAATTTTGCTGTATGGCCTTGCCAAAGACACCCACATGAACAAAATGAATAAGGTCGAAGATTATTCATCATTACTTGAACAAATGCGATATGAATCGTTTATTAAAGCCACAACTAAAAATAGTGCAGTTAAATTATCATCTCTTGTACCAACTGTAAGTGCCCTGAATGAGCATATCAAAAGAGTTTATTTACAAACTCAGATATGGCTTGGAGACAAAGAGATTGATATAACGGATTGGGGATGGTTCAAGAGTGATGATATTTTACAACCAATAAAAATGACAAGTTCACCTGCACCAGAAGAACTATTGAAACTGATTTTTTGCAATTGCAAAAAGGGTTACGGCTCAGCGTGTGGCTGTCGTACACTAGGTCTATTTTGCAATGCTACGTGTGGAACATGCTCCGGCGACAATTGTCAAAACTGTCCTGCAATAGACGAAGAGGTGGAGTTAGAACACGACGAGAATGACGCTTCAGACAATGAATAATTTGATATATTGTAAATAATTTTTATTTTTGTAAATATATTTTGTATACTTTCTAATGTAAAGTATTTTCATGCATAATTTTTTACAATAAAAACAGCATGAATATACTTAATTTTTTTATTTAGATATTTACCAAAGGGGAATTTGTTTCGTGAGCATAGGGGTGGTTTTTAAGGGTTGAAAATAAGCAACCAATCAAAAAATATTTTATTGATAAGAAAGGAATTTTTGAATTTAAATGTACATTAAAAACTTTTGAAGTTGTTTAAAAAGATTTTTTTATATATTTTGACATAGGGGGTAGTTTTTAAGGGTTGAAGTGTTGCAATCAACCAAAATTATTTTATATAAGCAGAGAATTACATTGTAGATGATATAAATGCACTACAAAAGCGTTTGAACCTGTTAAACGATTTTTTACAATTATTTTTATTAAAAGGGGTGGTTTTTAAGATTGTTTAAGGGTTGAGAATGTACACAATATCCATTAATATAATTGACAATATTTCAATTACCTAATTTAACACGATTTAAATCCATAAAATGCTTTAGTATAAATTTTTTTCATTATTTTCAATAAGGAAGATTTCACCCCTTAAAAATAAAAAGCTCACCTAGTGCATATATAACTTTTGAAGAGGGCGGTAAGATAAGCCTAATTCCAAATTATTAGCAAAATCGATTCAGTTATAAAAAATTTAGAGGTATTGACCTCTTTTCCTCCACAGTGACTGGAGTAAACGTAACACAGAAACAGTCACAGAAAATATAATTCAGGCATTATGGGGAAACGGGAAGTATCTTAAATAAAAAAGATAAAAGCCCGGGGCGCCTAAAAATAGTTTCTGATAGGACTCTCGAGAATATTGCTAAAAGTTTGCAAAAAAGGTCGAAGAAATATTCCGAGGCAAATTAGAGCTGAATGAAATCATAAAATTGAATTAAATTTGTAAAGTAGATATATAAATCTGGATTCAAGTTTTATAAGGTTGAATTAGAGTTAGCAACTTAAAAGTGTACTCGTAGTTTAAATTTTTTTATTTTCTTGTAAGACAAGCCACTGTTAACAGTAAATCAAAAGCAAGCCAGGCTCATGGGGATAAAATCTAAACTGTGTTGGTAAGTAGAAGATTGGTGTCGAGTTATTTTTAGAGAAGAATCAAAATTCGACTTAGAGTAGAGTATTTATTTAACTACACAACAAATTCAAATATTGTTTGTAGCAAATAAAAAAAAATACATAGCATATCAAAAAGGAATTTAAAACGCAACTTAAATATATACAAACAAGAACATACATTAAATAGAAGAAGATTTATAACAAAGTTACGAAAAGCAGTTCAGTGGCTGTTCTGCAATGAGTCATATATTCTTCTGAGCAGTACGAGGATAGATTGATATTAAACTAGCCTTTCATAGATGGCGCAACTTGATACTGAATTGGTTTCGGTGTTGACATTTGCCATTCATGACATCACGTCTGTCAAAATTTTAAGTTTTAAAAACAATTAGTTTGGTTTTTACAGCCGTCAAAAGCAAGCAAATTTTGTGTTTTCGGAGAAATGGAAAAAGTCGAGTATCGTTCAGTGATTAAGTTCCTCCACAAAAAGAGTAAAACGAATGTGCAAATCAAAGCCGACCTGGACGAAGTTTATGGTGAGGTTGCACCTTCGTTAGCAACAGTAAAAATTTGGAAAGCTGAATTTGTTCGTGGTCGTACGAGTGTTTTTGATGACAAGCGTCCCGGGACGCCAAATGAAGTCATCATCATCATCATCATCAGTGGTGCTACAGCTCTAGTTGAGCCTTGACCTTCCCCAGTCTATTTCGCCAGTCGTTTCTGTTCATCGCCAACCGTTGCCAATTTGCCGCGCCGATTTTCCTTGCGTCCTCGTCCACACCGTCCCTCCATCTCAGTCGTGGTCTGCCTCTACTCCTATTTCCCACTGGGACCGATAATAGAGTTCGTCTGGGTGGGTAATTTTCATTTGCTCTTGACACATGTCCAGCCCATCTAAGCCTACCTATTTTTATGAAGGATATTACATCTCTACCATTTACTATTTTTTTATACTTCTCGTACAATTCGAAATTATATCGCCTTTTCCAAATACCATTCTCACAGAATGCGCCCATTATTCTTCTTAGTATCTTCCTTTCGAAGACGAGCAGAAGATTTGCGTCTGTTTTGGAGATGGTCCATGTTTCTGACCCATATGTCAGCACTGGTAGGATGAGTGTTCTATATATTATTAGTTTGGTTTTCTGGCTTAAATTTCTGTTTTTTAGCTGCTTGCTTAGTCCAAAATAACATTTGTTTGCTAGCAGTACCCTCCGTTTTACTTCTTCAGATGTGTCATTATCGTTTGTTATGAGAGAACCCAAATATGTAAACTTATTTACTACCTCAAAATTATATTGGTCTATACTGAAGTTTTCTTCGGCGTTTCTAGCTCTATCTCTGTTATTTGGAATAGATGCTAACATTTTGGTTTTTTCCTCGTTTATTTTAAGGCCCATATTTTGTGCGGCTGTCAAGAAGGTGGAAGTCATCTCTTTAAGTCCTCGTGTAGTACGTGCGATCAAATCCAGATCGTCAGCGTAAGTCATAATCTGCGTTGATTTATTAAATATTGTTCCCCTATTGTGTAACTCGACATCTCTTATAGTCTTTTCTAACGCTATATTAAAGAGAAGGCACGCCAGCGCGTCTCCCTGCCGTAACCCTGCATATGTTTCAAACGCTTGTGACATATCGCCTTGTATTTGCACTCTGCAGATCACTTTACTCATAGTTGTTTTTACGAGCCTTATTAATTTATGGGGAATGTTAAGTTCATTCATGGCTTCGTATAATTTACCTCTTAGGACGCTATCATACGCTGACTTAAAGTCCACAAAGAGATGGAACGTGTCAATATTAAATTCATTTTTTTTTTCTAAGATTTGACGTAGCACGAAAATCTGGTCAATTGTTGACCTACCTGGCCTAAAACCGCTTTGATACTCACCAAGGATTTCTTCCACGTACGTACTTAAACGGCTGTACAGGGTGTTGGAGAATATTTTGTACATTGTATTCAGAAGAGTTATACCCCTATAATTTTTACATTCCAACAAATCTCCCTTTGAAGTCACCACGCCGAAAATGATCAACAAAGTCCATGACATGATTATGGCAGATCGTCGAATTAAGCTCCGCGAGTTAATAGAGGCCCTAAACATTTCCTACGAACGCGTACACAACATCATTCACCATCATTTGGACGTGAAAAAGCTATCCGCGCGATGGGTGCCGCGTTTGCTGACAATCGATCAAATGCGAAAACGTGTGACCACTTCGGAGACGCTTTTGGCGATGATACGGCGCGATTCGAAGGATTTTTTCGCCGATTTATCACCGTTGATGAAAACTGGGTGCATTATTACACACCGGAAACCAAATAACAGTCGAAACAGTGGCGCAAACGCGGCGAAGGTCCGCCGAAGAAGGCAAAGAGTGCACATTCGGCCGGCAAAGTGATGGTGACTGTTTTCTGGGATGCGAAGGGCATCATCCACACCGACTACTTGGAAAAAGGAAAAACAATCAATGGTGAGTACTACGCAGCATTATTGGATCGATTCGAAGCCGAATTGCGTCGAAAACGCCCCGGTTTGAAACGCAAAAAAGTGCTCTTTCACCAAGACAATGCACCGGCTCACCGATCGGTCGTCGCCATGGCAAAATTACATGAATTGGGCTATGAATTGGTTTGAACACCCAGCGTATTCCTCAGATCTTGCCGCCAGCGATGTACTATTCGGATGGGATAAAAAAATTGGAACATCGTCTTACTAAGTGTATCGAGCTAAAAGGGGACTATGTTGAGAAATAAATCGATTTAATTCCAAAAAACTTGTTTTTTCTATCAAAGGCTAGTTTTATATCAATCCACCCTCGTAAAAACAATGTTTTAGAAGATATTTTTTTATAACTTTATCGAAACTATAACAGCTAGCTGTTTAATACTTTTTGGTACTAAAAAGGTTAAAAGTAATTACTATTTAAATGGGAATAAGTCACAAGTAAAGGTTAAAGTACGTTTATTGACGTTTCAATTTTCACTTCGGAAATCGTTCTCAAAATACAAACATTAGTAAAACATTGGTAAAATATTGTAATAGTTATAATTAAGATATTTTTTCTGAAAGACTTAATCTAAAACGATTTGTTCGTAGGTAGTGACAGTTTCGCAAATTGTGAACGTGGACATCAGACTACTTTATTAAATGGGCACGTTTTCTGTGAATTTCAGTTAGAACTTGAAATATTAACAGAGTAGGTAGTGGCATAATTTTGAATTTGATAAAGAAAGGTCGGCAGTGTTCTAGATAACTAACCCCTGCTAAAATCCTGATAGCTTTCTTTTGCGTTCTAAAAATTTGAAGTGCATTTATTGAATTGCCCGATATGAGTAATCCATAGTTTAGGTGAGAGTGGAATAAAGAAAAATATGTCATTTTTAATGTTTCAAAGTTGACAACCCTTGCTAGTTGGCGAATAACAAATAATGGACTTGATAGTTTTTTCTGAAGTTGTGGGATATGAGCTGACCAGTTTAGTCGATTATCTATGGTTATTCCCAATAGTTTAACAGTCTCTTTGTTATTTGGATCATTGTGTAAATTACTTGCAAATATAACCAAATTTTGCGTTTTATCAGAGTTAAGTTTTAGTTTGTTCGAAGCAAACCATGAGCTAGCCAATAGATTTGCCTAAATATGAATTTAGGCAAATCATTGACATAAATAATAAACAAAAGAGGTCCTAAAACCGAAGCTTGTGGGACCCCATGTTTTATGGATAGAAAATCGGAGAGATGACCTTTAGACACTACCGCCTGTTGTCTGCCACATAGATAAGAAGCTATAAGCTTAAGATTGATATCTCTGATTCTATAGTAATTTAATTTGTGGAGCAAAATGTCGTGTGAAACTCAATCAAAAGCCTTCGACAAGTCGCAAAGGGAAATTGCTATGCCATTATCGCGTTCAAGCCTCTCAATCACCTCGCTCAAAACATAAAAAAACTTTTCAATCGCTTTGCCAAAAGTAGAAACAATGCTTATGGGTCTGTAATTGTCAGTTTGTAATTTTTGAGTATTTTAGTACTTCTGGAAATACTCCAGTTGATAGAATTAAATTAATAAGATGAGTGAAAGGTGTTAAAAAACTATTTGGTAAGTTTCTTTTAAAATTTTGCTATTAATGTCGTGAACGTCCCTACAATTAAAATTACTAAGAGACTTTTTATTTGAGAGACCTCTTCTTCCACAACGGGATAAAAAAAAAAGACTTGCCCGGAGGATAGTGACTATAATTGAAGAGGACATCGACATTAATAGGGAAGAGATGTAATTATATTATCTGCAATTGTAGTTAAAAATTGATTTATTTCGTCTGGAGGTAGATCAGGTTGTGGACGTATGTGTTGGTGATTACGAGGCTTTTCACAAGAACTGTTTAAAACGGACCGTAAAATTTCCTAAAGGTGTGTTGATTTGGGATTTTATGGTAGTTTCAGGGTTAGTATGTATTGAATTTATTGAGGGCACTGTAAACTTTGCTAAATATCAACAAATACTTCAAAACAGCCTATTACCAACCATTGTGAAATTAAATGTTGGTTAGAATTAGACTTTTCAGCTTACGGCCAGAACCACAAACAACTGGTTTGGAAACCACAATAAAAACGTCCTTTCTAGACCTTCTAACAGTCCTGACCTAAATGTCACTGAAACAGTATAGCATAAAATGAAACAGACACTAAAGAACAACCAACAACAAATATTTAACAAACTTAAAGCCAAAATAGAGAATAGTTGGAATGAATTTACCATAGAATAGTGCAGGTCCTTAGTCGAACCGAATTCGAGCAGTAATAAAGTCTAAGGGCGATGCTACTCAGTTTTTAAAATAAATATTTTATCTATGTCCTAATATTTAGTTTAGTTCTGTTAGGAGTAAGTATATTTTGTTTTATGTTGAAATGTTGATTGAACATATATTATTAGTAATTAACTAAGTACGTAGTATTACATTAAAAAACATTAGAAAAAAAAATGAACTGTCAACTATCTGAATTACGCATGTATTTGAGTTTATCACAATATATAGTTGTTAGGCTATAAGTTACTCACCTTTCCTCTTCCCTGGATCTTCTTTTGTGCTTAAGGCGTAACTTAAGGGGTAATACTGGGGATCTGTTATCTCTTGGCGGTGCTTCCGGACTGCTATCAGATATAGGGATGAGTTCTGGTGGTGGAGGTTCTTCGTGAGATATTAAAATAGGCTCGTCGTCAGAATCTGTGTTCAAAAGATCTATAACGACAGGTTCTTGAGGACCCGTCGAACCTACTATAATGACGTCGCTATCATGACCGCTGTCTGAAATCTCATCTGAAAAAAGAATGTAATAGGTTAAAAAAGCATAGTTAAAGAACTAAATTTACAGTCCTAACTAGCCTGGCATCTTATACATGACAAACCCAAATGCCTGTCATGTTTAATCGTTTCAGAATAACGTTCTAGATGACGCAAAAAAAAAATAAAATTGAAGAGGTGGATTCCAAAAGGTCTTAAGTCAAAAAAGTAAATTTTTCAGGAACGAAAACGTTTAAGAATATAATTAAAAGTTACTTTGGAATAGAATCAGCCATGCAATTCGCAGGTTCAAATTCTTGTTTCAAGACACTTTCTTGTTTCTTTATATATCACAGATGCACATTTCCTTGGTATTTTCTTTGATCGCTAAGCCACTTACTATTGCGCGTTAAATAAATATTCCCGTTTATGTTTTGTTTATACAGTATACTCCCTCTATAACGAACACGGTTATTACGAGGTTTCGCTTATAACAAGGTACATTAGATGTCCCGTGAAATTGCTATTGAACTATAACTCTCTATAGCGAGGCCAATTTGGTTATAACGAGAGAAAATAAGATCGAGAAACGTGTTTTTTTACGTTTTTGACCCGGCCGGGGTTATAAATCCTAAATATCCTTTTTAACTGCACCGCAATAAACTTAACTGCCTCCCACAATAAACTTCTTTACAATAAATACAACTGTTTCACATCTGTAGAAAATATGATAGATAGAATGATACTGGACAATTTAAAGCAGTCAAAAATGACAGACTTCTTCCAACTGCAGAAGCAATCGTTTATGTTATCCTTGAAAACACGCCTTATACAGATTTACAGAATACAGATTTTTTGTTTTAACGTATATCACTGACAATAAAAGTAAACAACTGTTTTTTGTTTTAACGTATTTCATTGACAATAAAAGTAAACAACTTTTTTTCAAAAACGCCATTCAAACAATATTTATTAGAATCTTATATTGCTTCGAATGGCTTCACTATAGGAAGTTAATGTTTTAAAAACTACATATTCATATGTATGCACAGTATTATTGTTGTCTGATATAAAGAGATCGGCTTATAACGAGGTAATTAGTTTGCCATTTCAGTTCTCGTTATAGAGGGAGTCTACTGTATCAAGTTGGGCGAATGAATTTTAAAGATAATTACATCACTCTCCGTAAAGCCTTGGTCAAGGCAGTTGGTTTCGTTGTAGTCCGAATCTTTCTCCTGATTCGTAAATATCTTTTCGTTTTTCCTTTTTTTGTCATGGAAATATAGTATAAAGTGACAGTAGCAGTTAAAAGTGTAGTACTGAGCAGTTAATAGTTACAGTTTAAGTGAGATTTGGAAGAATCGTTGAACAGTCAAGATGCTGTGAGTGTCGGCGATAAAAACCGACAAATTTGTTGAAAAAAGTGAATTATTCTCAATGTAATGTGTCAATTTTGAACGAGTTATCACTGTGTTTTATTTTCCATGCCGTCTCTCATGCGAGATATTTGTAAAACGGCGTTTACAACAACTTTGAAGGATAACCACATGTTTCCATTTTGCCCAGCAGCTTCCATCCTCGTTTTGTTTGTCCCTGGTTGTCATCGCAGTTTGGGGATGAATTTGTTTGTGTGGCAGAGAGTGTAAGTCCAGTTTCCACCCCCAGAAATTTTAGTAAGTCCAGTTCCTAACCCCAGAAATTTTAGTGAAATCCAGGTAATTTTTGTGTTTGATTTTTAAAGGAAAAATAAACATTTTCTAATAATAATTGCTTTCATAACAATTTAAGAAATTGTAATAATTAAAATTGTAGATGCTAGGGTGAGGTCTAGATCTAACTGTTATATTATTTGTTCTGTTTTAAAACTTAATATTGACATCTGACAGCTAGCTTTATTTTTTTGACATTTGGTAAATACCTATAGAGATTTCGTTTTTTAAAAAAGGTTAACCTCTATGCATAGTTTCACTTAAAAAAAGATATTTTATTTGTAATAATTTATTTCTGCTACAAATTGTCACCCATTAACAATTGTAAGTTTTGTAGTATATCCAACTTCTAGAGTTTGTAAATGGATAGGACATAATAAGTTTGTTTTTGATATTTTGTATTTTATTGTTATTATCTACATTTGTAATTGTTTGTGGTGAGACAACAATAAACGTGTAATTTTTTCCCTAAACCATTTTGTTTATTTATTTTAAAAAAAGTTTCTAACCTCTTTTGTGTTTTTAGGAAGGAAGAACCTTTTCTTTCATCCAACAGGAAGATTCTTCAAAGCAGCGTCCATTTTAAATAGCTTTGAGAACTTTCTTGTGTTTTTGTTTGCCCAGGAGACTCATGTAAGTACCCTTTTCGTTTCATTTTTGTTGTGTTTACATGTCTCACTACATGTAATCTTGCACACAAACTTCGCTTTGGGGAGATGTTAATTGGAAGAGTCACAAAGAGCTGATTGAGGTAAATTTAACAATGAATGCTGACTGGTACATATACAGATGAACATATTATCAAGGATGAAATGCATGATAATGTTTGAGTCCATGCAGCAACAACAGTGATTCAGATATCTTTAGTCAAAAAGAAATATATGAGCACTAAATTCAGCTCGTAACTCATCAAAGATCTTTTGAGCAGCATAGGAGGATACATGCTATCATTAGAGCCAGAAGAGGAAGTACTAGGTACTGAAGTGATATTATTTTGTGTCATTATATTCATATTTAAAATTAATTAATGTTGTATTTTCCAATTAAATGTTACCGCGAAAAACAAACAACAGTGAATAATATCTACTAATATAAATCACAGAAACTGTCTTCTTAACATTACATACACCACTTTTGATTGTATGCAACTCTTCTACATATATGTTTGTTGTACACATATACAAAATTTTTCTTTATATTTGCAGGTGATTAAAAAAAATAAGTACCTAATGTATTTTATAACAATTTATATCAAACTTGGACAATATTAATTTGTAAGAGGTATTTTTATAAATAAGCAAAGAAATAAACAAAAATGTATATACTAACCTGGAAGGGTAACCACAGATAAAGGGGATAGTGGTCGTTCACTGTATACCACCTGTCTATCATACCCAATCATATCGAACCGAGATTTCATGAAACTGAAAAATTCGTGAATAAAGTGGTCTGTTCTGATATTGAGGTGTTCCAAAAGTACATTTCGGAATGTCCTGCTGCAAATATGACGCTGCAACAACATATCCAGGATTGTATCTACAAGTCTCATAACTAACTGGGTGTTATCATACAGCAGCGCATTGAGTTCTCTGTTCAGCCAGGGTACCAGTCTATTGCGGGTTAATGGTGCTTGCCTAAAATTAAAAATGAACAATAACAATATGTTAGATGCACATCCAAATATATATATATACATATATATTTGCATTTGCTTTGTATACTTATATACAAAGTTTTTTTTTGAAAATGAAAAATAATGGGGATTTGCACATGTATATTAGTTATTCTTCATAAAAAGCTCGGCATGGTTTAAAACCTATACCTAATGCAACCATCAGATATCAAAAAAAAATATATATATGAATTTCGCTTATGACTACAGTACCTTTATATTTCAGAAAATCGGAAATTTCTATTATGAAAAGTTGTAATTATAAACTGTTTTAATATACAATCACATCCTTCTAATTGTACAATTTGCAAACTTTTCTCAAATTACAATTATACCGAACACCATTTTTATTTTATTCAAGTATTAAAGTCCAGGACTTATTGAGTGATGCGCTACTTAAAGAGGACTGAGAAAAAATAAACATGTTGGTAATTAAAATTAATACTGAAAATAAGTATTTAAAAGTTGAGATGTTTTATTAAACAATATAGTTATTTATCTAGTTAAAGCAATAAAACAATAACAAAATATATACCTGAAATACTCTGGAGTACATGCCATGAAATTTCCATCAACATCTAAAGGTGCAATAGCCCATAAATTTCGTGTATAAACAGATCTGCGGAAAGCAGTTGTAGTTGGAATCTCGCGTCTTGAAAACTCACGTCTTGGAGTCTCACGTCGTCTTCTATGGTATGCCGAATGCCTACAAAAATAAACAATTACAAACAAAACAAAATTGGAAGTAAAATTTTATCTGAACAAACCAATTTTCAATTTGACTGAGATAAAAATATAGGAGTTCAAATTAAAAAGATATAGAGCTGATACCTTCGCTCCATTCCTGACTCACTTACAATAAACAATTGGTAAATATCTGGCTTTTATATTTCAACAGAGTCTCCATTATGATTGACACATATTTTGCATCCATGCTCCAGCGTTTCTAATGTTTCCACAAAGAAAGGCTGTTGATTTCTACACACCACTGGTTTGACAGATGACAGAAAAGAAAAACCATAGATAACCGACAGTATATTACAAATAATGGCCAGAAGTAGAGAATCCAAGGGGAAAGACTATGCTGCATATCAGCGTCTAGAGAGAGAGATAAATAAGACAAGCTGTCTGAGAATCTGAAAACAGAATTCTAGCAGAAAGTGTGAAGAAACTAAGATATTAGAAAGTGAACCTGATTCATTCAACCTTAACAAAAAGACCAAAGAAGCAGAAGGGCTCTATAAATCAAAAAGTCAGGGACACTTAACAAACACTCAAGGAAATCTAATAGTTGAAGTGACAACAACATTTGAAGACAATAGGAGTGTCAGTTCTTAAAATATGGTTAGCAAGACTTTCTTTGCTGAATTTTTCAGCGGTGATGAATCACATTTGTCTGTATTTTGGTCTCTACATCATACAGATGGATCTAGAACTCATCCATTGTCACTAATGTTACAAAAACATTTTCTTTGTCTTGTCTATACTGCGATAAAAGATAACTGCAAATGTTTTTTCGAGTTTGCTTGTATGCATCTGTTCACATTCTTGCCAACATTCCTCACCACTTCACTATATTACATGAAATCCCGTAACGTATTCACCAAATCTTTATGAATTGGCATTGGAGTCATCTTCTTGTAAATGTAAGTCCGAATTGTTCATTGCTGGACATGGACACGATCCATTTTCGTGGGACAAATTCAGATTTTTGTTTGATTATTCGTTGTTGTACGTCTTTTGAAAGAAATTTAACATTATAGAACATTTTTATATTATTTATACAGCAATCAAAAATATTGTTTTTATCTTGATGAAACATGTATCAAAATAATTTATGTATACACACCTTTCAGGATATCCACTTGTACTGACTGAAATTTGGGGATGTGTCAAAAGCATTTGTTGTATCGCATGTTCTCCATGAGTATCCACAGTAAATGTTGTCCTGAAACATATTCTTCCCTTAAAATTTGCTTGATTATTCAATTTATAAGTAGTAAATTACTGAAGTAACCTTTCATTTATATCTAGGGAAAAATAATGGTATTAAAAGAAGATATACTTGGCTGACTGATCCCAGTTCCAATTGTCTAGTTAAGTTAAAAGAAAAACATACAGGGAAGTCAACTTTTGCAACAAAGTCAGTTATATATGTTGTTATAGAAGATACCACAAAAAGTTATTTAGAAAAACGGGAGGTAAAATTGGTTACAATTATACAAGATCTTCCTTATATATAACTGTATATAACTATCTACAATATATAACTATACTGCATTAAAGATAAGATTTTTAAATGAAACAGTCTGTTTAAAGAGCCGTGGCTATTTTGATTATCAATGGTTTTACAAAGTTTAAATAATATATTTTTAGTTGCAGATCTTTTGTTGGATGAAGGCATGGCGCCATGGCATGGCAGTTGAAAAACATTTAAAAGCCCTGTTAAGCAGTCTGTAAGGGGATGAAGCTATTTGTGATTGGTATTATCCATATGATGGTTAAATTAGACATATATGAGTTTATTAGTCTTCACTTTCAATATACCATGAGAATTTATGTTTTTGATCAGTTTCTTGTAAATGTGATATGGCATTTCATAGAATAAAATCCATTGTTCACTCAAATTCTTTAACACACAATATATATATATATATAACTGATAACATGTGTGCAGCAGAAGATATTACATGTGGAGTTCCTTAAGGATCTATATTGGGACCAACCTGATTTATATGAATTCATTATTCAATTTATCACTGCAGTCCATGTTGTATCTGTATGCTGATGACAGTGGTCTTCTGTATGCCAATAAAGATCCCGGAAAATTAGAAACTGGTGTAGAAAGGGACTTAATAAAAATAGATGAGTGGCTTAAGTATCACAAACTCTCACTTAATATGAATAAGTGCAGTGATATGATCATTTCAAATGTAGATGCACATAGCGAGATGCAGTTGAACTTTGGAAAATTCAAATTTAATAAAAAGCAGATGATCAAGTATCTTGGATTGTATATAGATAAACTTGGGAACAACACTTATTACAGATATGTCATAAAATAGCTCCAGCAGTGGGCATGCTAGGAAGAATTGCTAAATTTATAAGTTTCTGGTACTCCAAAAAAAGTAAAGAAATAAGACATAATACCGTCATTATGTTTTAAAAATATCTTATTTAAACTTTGTAAAACCATTGTTAATGTAATATTCATAAAACCAACATACCTATGGTTCTTGGATTATTAATGTGTATTTGAATTAAACTTGTATATTGTAAAATTATTAAATGGAAAACACATTCTATCCTTGTCTGGGGTCATGCAGCTGACACTCATAGAGTATTTGGTATGCAGAGAAAGGCAGTGAGGGTATTTGCTGGTTTAGGATTAAGGAGGACTGTCTGCCATCAGGCTTATGAAAGATTGGCAATTCTTACTGTACCAGCACAGTATATTCTAGAAAACCTTTGATTCATGAAGAGGAATATCAATCTTTATAGAAGTCACGAAGATCAGCGCAGTTATAATACTACGCACAAGCAGAATATGATACCAGCATATAGGTGTTTGAAAAGGTGTGAAAATGGACTAGAGTATTTGGAAATAAAATGTTTAAATGTTCTGTCTAAGAATATCAGAAATTTACCTGAAAAGGAATTTATAAACAAAATTAAAAAAATTGATAAAAAATTCCTTTTGTACAATTCATGAATATGTCGTACAACATAATTTTAATTTTAATTGAGGTTTTGTACATATTTGATGTGTGTACGATTTTATATTTTTAACATGAATAAACAGTACTGACAACATACCATTTTGATTCGTTATGAGAAAGATACTGGAAGAAATATTGTTCTGAAGCAATTTTCTTGTTGTGTTTTAATATTACTAACTATTTTCAAATGGAATTAACCACAATTAATTTCATATGACACATTCACAATTAAATTACTAGAAGTATTTTTGTATTACCAAGTTACAAATCAAAATAAATTGTTTAATTTGTATTTTCACAATGATTTCCTATGAGAAATTGAAACATCCAAATGTATTTTCAACTAAAATTTTGGTTAATTCCAATTGAAGATAGTAAATAATAATTTGAGAAAATGCAACAAATAATAAATACATAAATGAACTACAAAAAAAACACAATGTAGTAGGGATTCAACCCTTAAATATCAAAAGGCCCATGGCTTAGAATTTTTCCATTGTTTTTCTCCACTTTCTTCTGTCTATGGCTGCAATTCTCCAATTTTTTATCCCCATTGTTTGTAGGTCTTCCTTACACGCTTCTAGCCACTTTTTTCGTGATTGTCCTCTTCTCTTCTTGCCATTCTCGCAAGATGGCCTAACCATCAAGTGTCTTTGTAATGACGATATGGCTAATTTCTGGTTTCCCATACAGCTCTCTGATCTCTGCATTTGTTTGTCTCCTCCATTGTTTACCTTCGTTAGATATGAAAGAAATGTATTTTTAGACTTAGTATTTACAAATGTTTGTGATTTACAAGTAACAAAAGCTTCAGATCCGATTTTTTAAAATAGTTATCATCACATAAGTTACACTTACAATATTAGTTTATGTGAACATCAAGGTAAGTCATTAGAATATACTGAATTTTATCATGATTTTGTAAATGCAGACTATGAAGCTCTCAATAACTATCTTTCAATGATACCTTCAACGAATTTGTCAAATGTTGATAATGTTCTAACAGAATTTTACAACATACTTAATATGTGATTATCATTGTTTGTACCAGTGAAAAGATTTAGAACTTCTAGTTATCCAAAATGGTATAATGCCAGCTTACGTTATTTAGTTGTACAGAAAAAATTTCTTATAAAAATAATTTGGCTTCCTGTAATCAAGAGGATTATGTGATTTTCTCAGAACTTAGAAGATTGTGTAAAGATTTATCAAATCAATGTTGATTTACACTTATCTGCATCAAGTAAACCATAATTTATGCAGTAATCCTAAGTACTTTTGGTAGTTTGTAGATAGTAAGAGAGCATCCAATGATTTACCAGATAGTATATTATGGTAATTTTATAGCAACAACTGGACAACATATTGCAAACTGTTTCAGTCATTTTTTTTCAACAACTTATTCACCACAATCAAATATTAATATCTTGGAAGTAAAGGAAAACAGCAATCTTTTTATACCTAATTTTTCAATATCAGTTAAAGATATTTTTAACAACATTTTATCCTTTCCTAATAAATTAAGCAATAGTCCAGATGGTATTCCTGATTATTTTCTAAATAATTGTATTTATTCACTAACTATTCCTTTACATCTATTTTAGTCATCATTAAAGACATCAATTTTCCCAACTTTATGGAAGCATTCTTATATTTGCCAATTTTTAAATCAGGTCATAAACAAGATATAACAAATTATCGAAGCATGTGCAAACAATTGTCTATACCAAAACTTTTTGATAGACTAATGCATAATCAATTAAAATTTTATTGTAAAGAGTGCCTAATACACAATCAACATGGGTTTTCTCAGAATAAATCAACAATAACAAATTTAGTACTCTTTGAACAAAAAATATTAAACACCTTGGAGAATAACAGTCAGATAGATACTATTTATACTGGCTTTTCCAATGCATTTGACAGAGTAGATCATAACATCCTAGTAGAAAAATTAAATGCCTTTGGCTTCAGTCATCAATCCTTACAATGATTTAGCAGCTTTTTAAGAGATCGAACACAACAAGTGAGAATAGGTTGTTTTAATTCAAATATAATTCATGTGAGATCAGGAGTACCCCAAGGAGCTCACTGTTCACCCTTGTTATTTAATATGTTTGTAAATGACCTATCAGAATGTTTTAGAAATGCAATTTCCAGATGTTTGCAGATGATTTGAAATTATTTAAATCCATAGATTCAAATAATGACATAACTTTAATTCAGGACAATTTAGACTGGTTGAGTATTTGGTGTGAGAATAATATTTTGCATTTAAATGTTGCTAAATGCTAATATAAGTTTTTATAGAGGTTTTAAAAAATATAATACTTGATAATGATAATGAATTGTCTTATGTCAAAACATAAAAGACTTAGTGAGTCACATATAACATATAAGTAAATGATGAAACAGTTAATTCATTAAAATTCATTTAGGCTTTACCATTCGCAACTGTCTGAGACTATCTGTTTGGGCTTTACGAACTGTTTATTATGCTTTGGTCATATATCCAAGGTGGAATATGCATCTATTGTATGGTCTCCACAATACCAAGTTCATTCCACTACATTGGAGAGATTGCAGAACAAATTTTTAAGATATTGTGCATATAAATTAAACATGCACATTATTAATCATGATTATACAGGTATTTTAAAAACACTCATATGAATTTATTAAAAACCCGACGAGAGAACTCTAATATAAATATTTTAATGTGTTATCTTGAACTTCTCAAATTAGTTTATATGTTCCCTCCAGAAGTCTCAGATAAGTATATTGATCTATTTTATATACCTTTTCACCATACAAATTATGATATGACCTCACCCATTGAGTGAATACTGAAAATTATAAATAGAAACAATCTATAAATATTTATTGTCTCCTTGGTTTCATTTAAAAATCAGATAAAAAGAGCTTGACAAGTTATAGGTACTTTTTTGTTTATTTTAATTCATCTTGTTTCATATATAATTAATATCTTGTTTTACTTATAGTGAAGATTTTAATTTCACTTAGTTTGTAAGCTATTGCAGATATTGATTTTTATACTGTATGTTAACATTGATAGGTATATATTTTTTTGTAAGGGGGGTAATCCGTATATTAATAAATAATAAATAAATAATATACATATCAGAATATTGTTTCACATTAGTGTAGGTCAATATTATATTATTGTTTATACATATGGTGCATTACTGGTCAAATAAGTCAGTAAACTGATATGAAATAAATACAGTTTTTAAGATGTAATTAGTGCAAGTAATTATCAACACTTACCAACATCCATTTGAATTAATAGAGACAGCTAAACCTACCTAAAATGAAAGTGATGTCTGGTGGGTGGTAGAGCATTGGGTAAAAAAGTATTATATTCCCTAATTTCCTCAACATGTATTTCCTCAGCAGGTAGGTCATTAGCAAGTATGTCCACAGCATGTTCATCATATTCGCCATTGTTTTTAATATTATGGAGTATTCTGGTAAACGGCTGCTTGCAAAGAGGGCATTCTGCTTTTATCTGAAAAAAAAATTATAAAAATATTACCAACAATAACTACACAAATACATATGCCATTTTTCATAATGAAAACTGTGCAGAATAAATTTGTACAAAATTTGTTTTGTTTGTATTTTGTTAGCACATCTTGAAGAACCTTTTAAGTTATATCCAATAATGTATTTAAAAATAAATCATTCTGGGCAAAACTGAATTCAAACATAAATAAAAAAGAAATATCAGTGCAATAGATATTTCTACCTAATTAAACCTTAATTTAACAAACACTAGACTCACCACAGACCACAACTATCAACCAGAATATACTAAGATATTTTGAACATATAACTAATAGGGTTGAAAAAGAACATGTATTTTTTAATTTTAAACAAAATACATGTTTTTTTTTTGTTTTAAACATTTTTTTAACCCTTAGTTGACAGATGTTACTTTTAAAGTACCACTTATTTAAAAATATGTTCAAGACATGTCTTTATATTTCACTTAATTTTTTCCTGTAGGTACTTTAAAGTACATTTTAGAGAATAATATACATTAATTTCAACCGGTTTCAACATAATCAAAGTAAGAATGTTTTAAAACAAAAACCATGACCATAATAGTACATAACCTAATTGCAGAGTTGTGATTTGTTATCTATAACATGTGTACCAATAAATTAAAAATTATCATCCAATTTGAGTATAATTGGTTATAATATACTAGACTAAGCTTTTGACTACAAACTTTAGTATTTACTTTTGACAAATAATTACTGGTTTTTAAGAAAAATGCTACTTTTCGTTATGGACTTTCAGTACAGTCAGGCATTTGGAAGTAATTTACTATTGGTCATAAATTTGTTTAGTGGCTCACTTCTTGTTATATTCTAACCCATTTCTTCTTTTATATGGAACAAAGAATAGAATGGACTAGCAAAAAACCTCTAAGTGATGCAGAGATATTAAATATTGTTGATCATTTCTTGTTTGAGAATATACCAGATAATCTAAACTGAAGAAGAATATGATACTGATGATAGGGAGTTTAATAATTTTAGCAAGACTGTACCAGAAAATACAAGTACACTAGAAGTAGAAGTACCAACGTCGAACAAGTGGACAAATATGCATACCTGGGAACAATAATTAACTCCACAAATGATTACAATCAGGAGATAAAAATAAGAATAGAAAAGGCTAGAGCAAATTTCAACAAAATGAGAAGAGTTCTATGTACCAGGGATTTAAAACTGGAACTAAGAGTTAGGTTGGCGAGGTGCTATGTTTTTTCGACCTTATTTTATGGAATGGAATCTTGGACCTTGAATGCTACATCAACGAAAAAACTGGAATCATTTGAGCTGTGGGTGTACAGAAGAATTCTGAAAATATCATGGACAGAACACGTCACAAACAAAGAGGTTCTGAGAAGGATGAACAAAGAAATGGAAATTTTAAATTCAATAAAAACAAAAAAATTGGAATATCTCGGACATATTACACGTGGAGAGAAATACACCTTGCTCCAACTGATCATGCAGGGAAAGATCCAAGGAAAGAGAAGCATAGGGAGGCGTAGAATGTCATGGCTGCGCAACCTGAGAGAGTGGTACGGATGTACATCAAATGAACTTTTCAGAGCAGCCGTCTCAAAAGTTCGAATAGCTATGATGATTGCCGACCTCCGCCGCGGAGATGGCACTTGAAGAAGAAGAAGAAGTAGAAGATCTGGTTCACTCCATACAAAATAGTATATAAGAATATATAAGAAGATAACAATGGTATATAAGAAGATAAGATATATAAGAGGTGAAATCAATGGATGAAATTAACTCTTTGTGGTCATTGTCATGAAATACATGACACCATTACAACTCATATAAATTTACAAAAAATTTTGCCCACAGGTCGCTTGGCATGTCATACATGAAAATCGTACAGGACAGATTTAGTTGTTGGAATCTCTAACATGCTATAAATATAAAGTCTTATATATTGTTAACCATTCAATAGATGAAAATATTAAAGGGATATTTGAATTGTTTGGTAGATTTCAGTTGAGAATCACCCATACCAGTTTTTCAGCAAATCGTAGTAATTGTTTTAAATGCATTTATATTTAACCTTGCGAATGCTACATATGCTTCCATTTCAATGAAAAAGTGTTTATTTGGAGTTCTGTTGATTTTATAAAGATTGTGTAAGTATTTTAACATGAGTAAAAAAATATTTAACTCACACAGAGTTAGAGGCTTAGTATTTGACATAGGTAACAACTTGGATACAGATACAAATATTATAGAAAATGAAGTAGATTCAGACTTATTTGAAGAGATGTTCTTGAGGAAATTTTAGAATCGGATGGTTCAGCTAAAGATATAAGCATTACAGAAGATGTTGACTTTTGGGAACCATGGGAGGATAATCAATTGAGATTTAAAAGTTTTCCACCTATCCACTTCTGTAAGATGTGCCAGGATGTTGAACTTTACAACCCAGCAATTTTTTTCAAAAA
This sequence comes from Diabrotica undecimpunctata, assembly GCF_040954645.1. Lineage (NCBI taxonomy): Eukaryota > Metazoa > Arthropoda > Insecta > Coleoptera > Chrysomelidae > Diabrotica > Diabrotica undecimpunctata. The sequence goes on along the minus strand of NC_092804.1, from coordinate 24,031,809 downwards.
TACCATACATTGCAAGACAATAACTGAAAAAGAGATTGATGCTTTTTATAAAGAATATATACACTAGTCTGTAATAAAGTTCAACTTAACTAACAAAAACATGAATTTTATTTGAATCGAATGAGAGTTTAATCAACACATTCAATTTTAAACTCAACTGTAGCTTGTTTAACACGTTTTGTTTAGTTCTACCAAATAAAAATACTTTAGAATAAATAGAAACAAAAATATAGCTATTTTGCATAACGTTGTTAGAAATATTAGATTGATTAAACAGTCATCACGACCTCAGTGCACTTTCATGTGTCAAACATGAACACACTTAAATGAGACAATGCTGATTATTTGAGAACTATCTCCCAGGCATGTTTGCATACCTGTGATTTGTTGATGTCTTTGTTTTTGATGTATGTTTCATGTTTGTTTATCCTGACACTTAGTGGCCTTGCAGTTTCTCCCAGATAAAAATTATTGCATTCACAGGCTATTTAATAGATGAAGTTTTTTATCTCTCTTCTATGTTGCTAGGTTTGTTTTTACACAGAATGGATTTCAGTGTATTGGTTGTTTTGAATCTTGTCATGTAATATTTATTTCTTATCATTTTTAATTTTTTTGATAAGCCCTTTACATATGGTATTGTTATAATCTTTAAATCCTTTCTTGTAGGCATTTATGGATTGCTTGTGCTGTGATGTTGTTTCGTTTCCTCAATCTTGTGAAACTCATTATTTATAAATGGCCAAGGGTAAATGTGGTTTAGAGTGATAATTAAAATATTTTTTGGTGTGGGTTGATAAATATTTGTTGATACTGTAAACTTTGGTTGCATATCCTATCTTCTTTTGTGGTTAACACATCCAGAAAAGGAAGTGAGTTGTTCTTTTCTCTTTCCATGATGAATTTGATTGATTCTTCTGTATTGTTGATGGCCATTAGAAATTTATTCAATACTTCTGGTCCATGCTGCCAAATGGAGGCTGCATCATCCATCATCTACATGTCTCCACCATACTAAGGGTTGTGGGTCATGTTTATGCAAAAAAATGTTTCATTTGAATTCCTTCTTGAAAATATCTGCTAATAATGGAGATAAGGATGGGCTCATGACTAATCCCACAGCGCATATTTATAGTAAAAATATTAGAAAAATAACAAGAAAACAAATGGTTAATTTTCTATTTTCATTCAAAACAAATGGTTAATCATCAAAAAAAATCAAAAGAATTTTTCACAAAAGAAAGTCTGATATAAGGTCCAATATTCATAATAATATGGACAAAATAAGAAAGAACACATCAAGTTAAAAAAAATAAAGTATGATATACAAATATGAGAAGGATATGAAAAATATGTCAGAACAGGGATTCCCAGATATCAGATGTATTATAGTCATGATCCCTTATACATAAGAACTACAAAAAAAATGGTATATAAAAGAGAAGTAAATGTAAATTAAAGTAAATATACATTATTTTTACCACAATTTTGCTGCAATATTTTTACTCCTTACTATCCTACCTCTAAGTGGTACACTTATATGGTTTTTGTTAATACATTACCTCCTCTAAAACGTTCTAGAAGACTCTATGACATCTATATTAGATGAGCAATATTTTTTAATCAACAATATTGGTTAATTACCAGGTATTTTTTTACTTACCTTTGACCATTCCAAAAGACATTTGAAACAAAATTGATGCAAACAAGTATCAGAAACACATTTATTTGAGAATGAACCCAAGCAGATTGCACAATTTGGAGGAGGACTTGAGGAACTAGGACGTTTTATGATCAGTCGACTCTCCGCCATTCTTAATTTCTGATTTATTTTACACCGAAAAAATATTGATTCCGAAAAACAATCTTTGTAACTACATTTGTCATAACCATATGACCTTGTAGATACGACTAGTAGATAAATAAATATTGCAAATTTTGCAAGAAAGTTAATTAAGAATGTTTGCAATAATTTCAGAACATGAAATTTAAACTACAAAGTTTTAAAAGCAAAGACAGAACAACTGTAACAAAAGAAATTGATAAAAGCTTTCCGCCATATTACACTAGGGCACTCGGCACTAAACAGAACAGAACAAGGTAAACGCAATCGCACTAAATAGTTGTTCGTGTTCGTTGTTCCATGTTCGGTGCTCATGGTACAATGAATATACAAGGTATGATATTGCGCATGACATTTGACAGCTGGCCCAGGAGTGTGACGTAGTTAAGATCGCCTGAACCACCTCGAACCCATTATTACAGCTTAACGTACACATTAATTTTGAAATTATGGTTAAAAAGTGATCTAATTTTTTTTTAAATGTTTTGTTTTGGTTATAATTGAATAAAAAATATATTTTCAGTAGCGTAAAACCTTTACTTCTCCTAGAGATTCAGGCAAAATATTTATTTTTGTTTTCATACATATACTAATAATATAAGTACTCTTTTTGTATGCAAATCCCTTAAAATTTAAAAATTTTCTGCAGAGGAAATACTGTGAATAGGTAAATAGTAGTAAATGTGCTTATTCTGATTCACTGTCACTCACTTCCAAGCAGTTTTACTGAAATAAAAACAAAATAGAGTACAATAGAGAAAAATCTGTTTTACAATTCAATATGGTATTTTAGATGAGTTATAATGAAATTTAGTAAAATAAAAAATATACACATTACTATAACCTACCGATTATTATATGCAAAATTTACTTATCAAACAATATAATAATATGAAAATAAAACACGAATTAGTTCAAACGCAAAACACAATAAATATCGACTTCAGACGACTTTACACCGGCAAGACAGAAAGCTTGTATAAAAACAAAAGTTCAACAATAATATCGGTTATCAATGGTGACTATTGCAAATTGCAAGTTATGAGATAATAAATATATTATAAAATATCTCAATACTGACTGAGTCATCTATTTTATAATAGAAAAATAATTTAGATATATGCTTATACTTTATACAAATGGTGTTTAGTTACTATTTATTTATACTGTATAGTATTTTTTTGTAAAACTGAAAGTTTTTATTTGCCATTGTATATCTGGTTTTGTACCTTTTTCAAAGTACGCTGTGCAATTGCTTGTTGCAATAGTGACAATGAAGATAAAATCTTTAGGTTTCATACATTTCCTAAAGATAGCGTGACCAGAAAACTGTGGATTGTATCTTGTTGTAGCTAGGATAATTTTAATTGTAATACTGCAAGAATTTGTTATACACATCTTAAAACTGAAGATTACCAAAGAAATCTACAACAGGAACTTTTAAATTACGTTTCTAAAAAGGGTCTAAAACTCAAACCTGAGGCAGTACCTAGTCTTTATTTGCCTAAATCAACATCGGCTACCCTTCTAACCAACCAAAAGAAACGCGTACAAGGAGGCGAACACAGAGAGTCCAAAAAGTATGTTGAGCAGCTTCTTACTACTTCTAGGTCAACGACGTAAGTCTATTTCTTTATTTTTATTAATTATTAGTCATGAAACCTTAAATGGTTTTTTCATATCGATTTGTTAAGTAAGAAATTAGCCTCAGCCTGCTATGCAATTTGCAATAAGAACTGTTTCGGAGGAAATCAATTTAGGATCTTCCAAAATAACATATTTTTCTTTGTTAAATCATGTTATCATTATTAAAATATACAATGTTATCATTATTATAAACAATACCAAGATAATTTTATGTGTGAATATTACAAGAATGTCATTTTAAATGTTGTGCAATATTGTGTGCCCTCACTACACTCATATTCGATGGCCAGCTAGCTCATTCGATATAAATAAAGTTGACTTTGTCATTATTTATTTTGATTTTGTGTTTAGTTCAGTAGGTATATATACGTACAAATTTTGTGTACCTCCATTACCACTTTTCTGTATCTTTTTAAACATCTGAAATATCGAACTCTGGAGTATAAGTTAATTAACCTGTACCTACGTATAATAAAAGATAATTAAAACTTGTCTTATAAAGGATATCTATGTTTTATAAAGGATAAATATTATAATAACATAATTTTATCACCTCTTTATAATTACTATAATTAAATTAGCCAAATTATATAAAAAAAACTTAAAATTAAAAGTCTTTCCTATACAACTACATTCAAATGTTGCGGGAATAAGCGATCTTGACTACGTCATGCGCGAAAGCGAACCGATTTTGGAACATTATGTATCATACCTTGTGTATTCATTGTACCATGTTCGGTGCTAAATAGGTAATAGGTGAACCATGACAGAAAATTGATTCTTCTTCCTTCTTTACTGTCAGTAGACCTTTGCCTTTGAGCAGTTAGCTAGTTTTGTATTAAAATATTTTTTTATTCCTTTGACCACAGGTCGAGCAACATATTTTATATATTATTTTTTATTCTCTTTCGATATCTAAATAAGACCATTTCAAGCCCAAACAAAATTGGAATGTTGAATAATCGGCTAGTCATCTAAAAATACAATCACTAGGCTTTTAAAAATAAATCTCTAATTGGACAGCCTTATCGTCGAAAACTCAGACAAAAAATGCAGATTAGACATTCAGATACAAAATAGTACTAATCGCAATATAAGAAACTAAATGGTTAGGAAACGGAATAAGATATACACAATACTAGACAATGGAAAAGAAAGCAGAAATAAAGAATTTGGAGTGATCTTTGTAGTGGTAATAAGATCAAGCACAGTATCTTATATTTTAAAATAATAAATGGGAGACTATGTATATTAACAATTTTTATACAACAATTTTTTTAAGTTCTAAATCATCAACAACACAGTCCAAAAGAAAAGTACAATATTTAATTCTATCACAGTTTAATGCTTAAAAAATATCTTTAGCTGTATACTGTGGTTCTACGGACAATTAGAAAAAATATATGACAATTTCCCGAGAAATGATATCAAGGATGTAGTAGGCGACACGAATTTACAAATAGAAAAAAAATAATTGGCAAAAACACACTTCATCAAAACACCGTTGCGTTGAGAACGGCTTATCATAGTCTTCAATAAACTTTTTAAACAACCAACTTTTCTAGCACATTATAACAAAATTTTATTATGGGCTAAGTTTTTATCTTAAAGGAACTAAAAAAAGTATAAATCAGTTAAAAATGGAAAGACTGCTGGTGTAAACGACATGAGAACCAAGAAGATAGCAAAGCCCTGGCGGAGATCTCAAGTGATCGCCTTGCTGAAACCGGGAAAAGATCCAATAGAATTAAGCAATTACAGATCGACCTCACTATCGTGCCACTTATTTAAGCTGTTTGAAAGAATGATAGTGCAACACGCCGAAGAGACTATTATGCACTGCACTTACCCTCACTGAGTACATAGAGAGTGGCTACGAACAAAATCGGATTACGGATGTGGCATTGGTTTGATTTGTTGGCAGCTTACGACTCCATAAACCATAAGGTGCTCTTATCAGAGACAGAAAAAAGCAGTGAGAAGAATCACAACCAGCTTACTTTACCTACTTTACTTTTTTGTGTCAGGATCCGAATGTTTAAAATTTCTCTTTCTAAAGTTAAAATGACATTGTCGCTGGCATGACACAATTCTTTGATGATGTATCCATAGACGTATATACGTATATGTTAAAATATAACTGATCCATCTGATTTGATTTGTCTCGACAAGAGCAAAATCTGTTGTAATTCTGTTCAGTGATTTCCATGTTTTCCAATCGAACCATGTTTCGCCAGAATTATCTTTGCGTGGCGGGTAGTCATCAGATAGCTCTAGTGGGATTGTCTTCAGGAAGCATTTACTTGGTCTTAGTCTAGACTACTTATATAATCGTGCTCCATATATAGTAAGTGAGTATCGTCGAACACTTGTTTGAATCTTTCAATGTATTCTGCGGTCTTTCGACGTATTTATTGGGCACATTTCGTTTAAGGCTCTATCTACCTGCCTTGCATGTACAGATTTGCTCCACACCGGGCATGCATATTCGCCTGCCGAGAAGCATAGGGCTTGTGTTGTTCTTTTAAGAACTGTAGGGTTTGCGCCCCCTCGATTCCCTGTTAGTTTTCTAAGGAGGTTGTACCTGTACGCTACTTTTTGACTTTTTGAAGCGAAGCTTCTATACTGACGTTGTATTACTTTTTCTTCTCTATAGTAAAATACTAAGGCGAACGTTACGGAACTAGTGCCACCAGATGGCGTAGTCACAGGTAGCGTCACAAAATTGTGGTTCTTCACATCGATTCACTACTCTCAATCATAAATGTCATTCAGTTTTAAACATTTCATGTTTTAAACAAATTTCATATAGATACAATTATTATTTTTAAACATCTTATTTAGTTTATACAATAATTAAATTTACTATCAAATGATATTTAATTCTATTGAAGTGAATACTTATTATCGCTCGGTATGATGTTTTACTACAAAATAATAAAAAAGTTTAAAAAATTATAAAAAATTGAAAAAAATTATAAAAAATCATCATCATCATCATCATTGGTGCTACAGCCCTATAAAAGAGCCTCGACCTTCCCAAGTCTATTACGCCAGTCAGTTCTATCCATTGCCAACTGTTGCCAGTTTGCTGCGCCTATTTGTCTACCATCCTCATCTACACCATCCCTCCATCTGAGTTTTGGTCCTTTTTCTACTTCCCACAGGTTGTGACATAAGGATTCTTCTAGGACGGTTGTTCTGCTGTGATCTTGCCAGATGTCCTGCCCATCTTAGTCTTCCTATTTTTATAAAGGATACTACGTCTTTACCACCAAATATATGTTTATATCTGTGATATATCTCGTAGTTGTACCTCCTTCTCCAAACACCATTTTCACAGATGCCACCAAATATTCTTCTCAGGATCCTTCGTTCAAATATAAGCAGGAGATTTTCATCTGCCTTGGAAATGGTCCATGCCTCCGACCCATATGTCAACACTGGTTGTATAAGGGTTTTGTATATGGTTATTTTTGTTTTTTGGCTTAAGTTTCTGCTTCTCATATGTCTACTCAGTCCAAAATAGCATTTGTTTGCTAGGATTATTCTTCGCTTGATTTCTTCCGTCATGACGTTCTCCTTGGTGATCAGGGAGCCCAAGTATGTGAATTTGTCCACCACTTCAAAGGTAGAATTATCAACCGTGAGTTGGTGGCCGATGTTTCTGGATCTATTGTTGGGTGTTGATGCCATTACCTTAGTTTTATTTTCATTTAATTGCAGGCCCATATTTTTTGAGGCGTGTGACAAGGTGGTATACATTTCTTCTAGCTTGCGTGTTGTGCGGGCAACTAGATCAACATCATCTGCATATGCCAAAATTTGGGATGATTTATTAAAAATGTTTCCTCTGCTGTCTATTTGGGCATCCCTGACCGCCTTTTCCAAAGCTATGTTGAAAAGGAGACACGCCAGCGCATCTCCCTGTCGCAGCCCAACATGCGTTTCAAATGCCTGTGATTGTTCGCCCTGTATTTGGACTTTGCAAACAACTTTACGCATTGTAGCCTTAACCAATCTTATCAGTTTATCGGGGATGTGGAATTCATCCATGGCTTCATACAATTTATTTCTTAGGACACTATCATAGGCCGATTTAAAATCTACGAAAAGATGGTATGTGTCGATATTAAATTCATTGGTTTCTTCCAGTATTTGCCTTAGCACAAAAATCTGGTCTGTTGTTGATCGACCAGGCCTAAACCACTTTGATATTCTCCAAGAAGCTCCTCTGAATATTCACTCAGGCGACCATATAAAATACTCGAAAATATTTTGTATGCTGTATTAAGGAGGGTTATTCCCCTATAGTTTCTACATTCTAATTCATCGCCCTTTTTGTGTAGCGGGCAAACGATCCCAATACACCACTCTTCTGGGATTTGTTCCTCATTCCAGGCTCTCAGTATGATTTTATATATATGATTAGTCAGAGTAGCACCTCCACATTTAATAAGTTCCGCGGGTATACCATCACTTCCTGGAGATTTATTATTTTTTAGGTGTTTTATTGCATCCCGTACTTCCTGAATTGATGGAGGCTCCAATGGTGTATTGTTGTTTGCTCCTGGGGTGGTTGATTTGGATCTTCTACTTCGATAGTAAGCAGTTCTTTATAGTGTTCCACCCACCTTTTCAATACTTCTTCTTTTGTATTGAGTATATGCCCCTCCTTATCCTTACATAGTCCGATCCTTGGTTTAAATTCTTTTCTTGCTTTATTTAGATTTTTATAGAATTTTCTTGTTTGATTTTCCTTTCAAATGATCATAAAGGAAGGAAAAAATCATAAAAAATATAATAAATTATAACAAATTACAAAAAATCGTAAGAAATTATAAACATTTTTAAGAAATTATAAAAAATTATTAAAAAATTAAATAAAACCATTATACAAAATTATAAAAATAAACCTAAACAAAATTATAAAAAATTAAATCAAATTATAAAAATTAAATAAAATTTATTAAAATTATAGGATATTATTAATCGACCAAATGGAACAGAACAACTTAAAACGAGATTCTATAGCATACACGAGGAATAATACGAGGAAAATAACAATACCATACATAAAAGTATTATTCGAAAAATTTAAAATGATAGGAAAGAAATTCAACATTTCAACGACATTCAAACAACAAACACATTGATATCTATTTTATCTAGGGGCGAATTAAGTCCTAGGCAACCTAGGCAAGTGCCTAGGGCCCGTAATTTTTGGGGCCCGAAAATTAGGTTTTTAATTTTTAATTTTTATAATTAATTTTTGTTTTTATTTAACAAAATTTATGAACAAAATAGCAAAGAGACAAATGAACTGGTATGGGCATCTGATGAGGATGCAATCCAATAGAATAACAAGAAAAATTTATGAAGCAAAAAACATCGGAAAAAGAAAAAGAGGCAGACCAAGAAAAAAAATGGATACAGCAAGTAGTAGAGGCGGGAAAACTTAAACAAAAATCACTCGAGGAATTGAAAATAATGTCAGGAAACAGAAAAGAATGGAAGAGGTGGGTAAATGGAAATTAAAATAGCTAGCCCAAATCCGACACCCTGATAGAGTAAAAGGAAGGGGAGAAAGAAAGAATTTAACAGAAAAACGTAATACTCATAATTATTGCTGAAACGTGTCTAAATTATACCGAATCGTTGATTGATAAAGTCGACAAAGTTGGACAAGCGTTCCCGTGATTATCATGATTGGAAAAATGTACACAAAAAATTGTCACAGTATGAAAACTCCAGTGACCACACTAACTCTCGGGGACAGCGTTATGATAATGCGTTAAATATGTCAGGTAAATATAAGGGACTTCAATCCAAAATAAAACGTATTTTTCTGCCCATTTCATACCATACACAAATCATTCTTAAATTTAATTGGAAACGCTACTGCGGAAATTTTGATGGAAAATGAAAATTTGAACTTTTTTCAATATCGCTCAGAAGTTGTAAGTATTTTTTTTTCAAGTTCTACACATAGGTATTACAAAAATTTTGTACGAGCAAACACTTGAGTATTAAACCTATTTATGACACCAGGTGGTCTGCTGTTTTAATGCTGTGAAATCTTTAAAGGAAAATTATGAAGAAATTAAACATTGTGTTCCTCAAACAAAAATGAAAAACCATTAAAAAGGTCATAAAATGCCAAATCACATAAAAAAACTTGATACATTTGAGTATGTACTGTTACTTACTATGTGGGAAAAAATTTTAGATAAAATAAATGCCTCAAACAAGACTTTCAGCAAAAAGACGTATACCTGAATACAGCAGTTTTAATATATGATTTATTGAGTAAGATTCATCCAAATGAAGCAGAAAAAGTTAAAGATATTGCATATTTATTCTTATATTATATTATTCTTTACTGATCGCATAAAGATCTGAGATATATAAAACTATTAACAATACATTCAAAAGAATTTTTCGTGAAAGTGATGTTAGAGACTCTTTAATAGAAGAATTAAAAGGATAAGAACAAGATTTAAACCTAGCAGAACTGAAAAATTAAGTATATATTACAATTTAAGACTTTTAAAAGTAAAGAAAATATTATTTAACCTGTACCAGTTTCCTTGTTGTCATATATTCAGGAAAATAGTATTATTATAAATAGTTTTGCAGAATTAAAAGTAAGAAAAAAGACAATACCTATATCAAATCAATCTTAGTATATTTGTTTAAGTACTAGGTATTGTTTGTTTTAATAAACTGTGTTTATTTAATTTTTTTAATTGTATATTATTTTTTTTGGGTTCGGAACTACATACTATATGCTTTGAAACTAAACTACCAAACGCAAAGTATGTGTCATGACTGAAAAATAGGCCCGGAATTACAATGTTGTCTAGGGCCCGCTTTAGTCTTGGTCCGCCATTGATTTTATCTAAAACTAAACCTAACAATGAACAAGAAATAACAAAGAATAATATTTATAAAATAGCTTGTGAATGAGATCATTTTTATTTAGCTGACACATCAAGACCATTAAATTTTAAAATAAGTGAACATCAATCTTATATAAAAATAGAGAAGTTGATAGATCTCAAATATGTAAATACGCATAGGATTCGAACGATTCGAGTATAGTCCTAAAAGAAAAATATGGTAAAAAGAGAAAAATCAAAGAAGCAACTCTAATAGGTAATTATACTAAATGAGACCAATTGTGTCGCAAATTCCTTGGCAAAATGCAGTAGGATCTGGTTACCCATATTAAAAAGTTAATAAAAGGAAAATATCACTATTATTAAGTCAATAACGTATCGAGGATACATCGTATTTATGATTTCAAATAACATATACTGATATAAACTCAGAGTTTGGTGTTTATTGAAAGTAAACTAAATACTTACCATGTCGGGATAGTAGGTATAATGTGTTTTTTTCCTCATGATTTACTATGGATTCACTAACAGGTGAATTTAACTATCATCATTTTTGACAGATATTCTCAAGTTAAAGTTGATTTTATGTAATCGAATGAACTATTATACAATAAAGTCGTCCCTGGAACGCAACTCCGCAATATCATTTTAAAGTCGTCTACTTTAAAATGTATAATAGGTATGTCTAAATTGTCAATATGAATGATTCAGATAAAATTAAATTATTAGAACTATTTTTCACCAAGTAACAAAAAACAAAATTTGTTTATTTTATTAATGTTTCGTAAGAAATTATAAAAATCATAAAAAATATAAAAAACTATAAAATTAAATAAATAAAATTATTAAAAATGATAAACAATTATAACAAATTTAAAAAAATATATAAAAATTAAATAGGATTATAAATAAAATTAAATATAATTATATAAAATTAAATAAAATAAATTAAATTATAACAGAATCAGCGGCAACTGCGATAATAACGGCGCCCGAATCGTAAATAGTACGTCGCAGCACAAAGTCCTGGCAGTGGCGCACCCAGGGGGGAGTTTTGGGGGTTATTTAGGTGACCAACCAAACCCCCCCCCCCCCCCAGAGGCAAATTCTAAGTCCTGGATGCCATGTGCTCGGGCCTTTGATTGTCTAATACTTGATACAAGTAGAAATTTTCAAAAAAGACCATATGAATCAATCAAATGGCGAAATCGGGAGGAAGTTGAAAAAAATTAAATTTGGCCCGGAGACAGTCCAGGCTTGGATGAATCTGACTTTCATCTGAAAACAATACATTTTTCAAGAAATTATCTTTGTACTCCATGCTGAAAACTCGGCCATAGTAAACTTGCACATTTGTCTGCAACATCTAATCATTGTCAAATTTGAATGTGCTAAAGAAAACAATATATATTCAACATTCCATACAGTGTAGATGTTTCACCCTATATGCAGTTTGCCTAGGCTTTTATTGGACCTTAAAAATTTGGCAAAGAGCATCCTTGATTGTTTAGTAAAAATCTGTTTATCAACAAAAGATAGTCCAAAATACATCTCACAACTTAAAAATCTGTTTTCCTATAACACCATTTTTATAACGCATGCTGCAACAACCCAATAATTTTCGGTCTATTAATAAGACTGGTTTTGATACACAGGACTGAAACAGGAACTTTATCCCAAAACGACATAGACTACTTGGTATCTTTGAGAAAAAAATATTTCAAAAGATTTTGGAACCATAAAGGAAAATGGTCTATAGTGCCAAAGATATAATTTTGATTTCAATTATACTAGCTATATATAGATTCAGATATTGTGAAACTTATTAAGGTGCAGATACTAAGATTGGCTGGACACATTGCTAGAATGTCATGTAATGAGTACACAAAGAGATTGACATTCTCAAACTCGGAGGATAGAAAAGTATAAGACAGCCAAACAGAAAATCAATTGATTATATGGAAGAAGACCTTAAGATTCAAGGGTCGTTAGATGGAGGGAAGTTGCTAGGAATCGACAGGAGTGGTGACTTTTCTGAGAGCACACCAAGATCCACAAAGGATTTTCAAGCCAATTATTAACATGATGAAACTCCAAATTTCGACCATATGTTTCAAATACTAGGAAGTGTTATTCACTTAATCATTTAAGTATTATCGAACAAGGCATTTTTTATGGCTACAAACATGATATGAACTATATAATTATTCTCTGATTAACCTTATTAAAAAAAAAAATCAAAAAATGCTTTTTAGACTTTACAAAGGCCTCACCACTTAAATATCTGTGGAATAACATTTTCTAAAGTTTTCAAAATATTTAAACACTATAAAGAATATAAATATTGCATACAAAGGCCATAAATTGTATACTTGTGCCAAATCATATACTTTAAGAGGAATAAGTATTTAAAAAAAAAATAAAACAGGCATTAATCATTTTATTTTTAAAAATATACACATTTTAAATATCATCACTTAGTTGATTTCCAACTAATTGAATTTTTTCACCTGGCTTGAATGCTGGCATTCCCAAATATGGACAAGTAGCACAACGGAAGGCATCTCCCAGGTAACAACTACCACATGATGATTTAGGTGCATCCTTTGTATCTATTATTTTCTTTTCACTTGCTTCTTGGACTAATTCATCAGCTAATCCACATGAACAATCTTTACATGCTTTTCTTTTTCCAGTAGTTCCACAAACTCTTAATGAGGCTAAATCTGGTTTTTGCAAGTCATCCTCATCTAACAAATCATCTGGATCTATTGTTTCATCATCTGCATCATCCAATTTCCACACTGCTTGGTTGGCTTTTGGAGGAAGTTTAATTTGAGCCGAAGAACGAGACTTAAAACTCGGTTTGCTAGCTACTACACAATTGTCATATATCTTGACATTCATAAACCCTTTCATAATTAGATTCAATTTTGTCTCTTCTTTGTTTGAAATTTGTGTAATTACAATATGCCCACCTGGAACCAAAAATTTGAATATTAAACTAATTAAATCATCATCGGAGTTTCCGCAACATATAGAATGAACTGATTCTTGCTTTAAGTTGCAAATTTCTTCCTTTGAACAAACTCGTGACTTCTTGAAACGATTTTTTAGACTTTTAAATTCATCTGTTTCATCAAGTCCTTGTAAAACTAAAATCTCATGTGTTGCAGTCAGATCTTCCAACGAATCCATTTTATGATTTAATCACTATGTTTTCGATTTTAAGACAAATATGTATGGTATGCTACGTGACTGCTATTTACAATTACAAATTACAACTTGTAGTAATCTATAAAGGAGGACTAGAAGGAGAAAACTCACAAACTTCAAAATAATTACTGTCACACGTCACACACTATTAATCGCAGCACACTTCCATCTATCAATGCCAGTCCCGTGTTATTTAGTAAAACGACGATTGGCGCATTTGCTAATGCCAGGGTGCGTAACTATATATATAAATACATGCTGTAAATTCCAAAGGCACGTAAAATTAGCTAGGATGGATTGTAAACTCATTTTAAAGTAAGAGAAAATCAGAATAAATCTAAAACAAACAAATCCTTATTCTATACGATAATACGTATATATTTCTTGTTATGTTAAGGCCATATTTATTTTCCATTACGTTAAAATGCCAATGGTTAAAAAATTTAAAGAATAAAATCTTTATAATGCACCAAACGGAAGGATGCACAAATAAAAAAGTCGTTGACCTTGGCACATAATAATAAAACAGTCAGAACGCCCACTCTGCTTGTCAAGATAAGTACGCGCATCTCGTTAGCGCAGACGGAATCAGCCATGTTTTAAACGGAACCAGTGCTGTTCAGTTCAGTGAAATTTTATTTGGTGTGTATAGAAAAATTAACCCTGTTTGATTGATTTACGGCAACCATAGACATAATATGCAATCCTTTATGCCGTACTTTTAGTTGAAGAATAGATTAAGTTATTTTAAATTTACTAAATTATTAATTTCTAAAAATTTAAAGTATGGTTCTGTCGTAGCTTGTCACAAATTTCTCGACTCGAGCCTGTGTTTCCGTTTAAAATATGGCGATCGCGTGCTGACACACTTCAACGGCTGCATCTGATAGTGGGCATTCTGATTGTTATTTATTCTGTGATCTTAGATTATCTGTGCTGACGCACAAAAAAACATTGACTATGTCTGATGTCAAAAGTCCACTTTGAAAAGATTTGTTGTACAATGAATACATATGTGTACACATGTGTGTGTTCATTGTACCATGGTTTCAGGGTGTATTTAAAAAAATCAATATTTTGTCACAGAATAAATAACAATCAGAATGCCCACTCGCCCACTCTCAGATGCCGCCTTTGAAGTTTGTCAGCAGGCGATCGCCATATTTTAAACGGAAACATAGACTCCGATTGAGAAATTTGTGACAAGCTACGACAGAACTGTAATTTAAATTTTTGGAGATTAATAATTTAGTACATTTGAAATAATTTAATCTATTCATCAACTAAAAGTACGAATAAAATAGTGCATATTATGTCTATGGTTGCCATAAATTAATTAAACTGGGTTAATCTTTCTATGCACACCAGATTAAATTTCACTGAACGGCACTGGTTCCGTTTAAAACATGGCTAATTCCGTCTGCGCGAACTAGATCTTGACAAGCAGATTCTGCAGATACAAGCATTCTGATTGTTTATTATTCTGTGGTAGAGGTTTCTTTTAAACGTGTCATTAAATGAAATATTTTTAAATATTTTAAAATAAAAATTGGCATTAAAATAACAAAACAATTATTTAAATACTGATAAGTTCTTGTCACAACAGAACACTAAATTGTACTACACTTGGGTTGTATTATTACTATTTCTTGTAACACGTATAACATTTCTTGTAAGATTTTTATAAATAAAGATCTATAAAGATTTTATTCTGTAATTTTTTTAACAATTTTGGTATTTATCATCTATAAATCATAACAAGAAATCCGAAAAAATATATACATATTATGGAGTAGAATAAGGGTTTTTTGTTATTTTAGGATTATATTGAATTTTCCTTACTTTAAAATGAGTGTAATCCTGGTTAAGTTTACGTGCCTTTTGAATTTACCGCCATACATATATAGTTACGCACCCTGGCACTAGACGATACGCCAATCGTTGTTTTACTTGTTAACACGGAACTGGCACTGCTAGGTGGCAGTGTGCATATGACAGATTACGGACACGATTATGTCAAAATATTAATATATTAAAATGTTACAAATTTAAACAAAAATGTTGAAATTTTCAAGTATTAGTTTGATTAAACAAACACATTTTAAATTATTCAAAAGACTTTTATCAAAAGCGCAACTTAAAACAAATGACTTTATCCTTCTGAATCAAAATTACTTGAAAGACGAGTATACAAATATCACTGATAAAGTATCAGGATATATTGGAAGAAATATTTACTTACAACCCTCTAATCCTTTGAATTTAGTGAGACAAAGAATAGTGAACTACTTTTACAAAAAATATGTAAACAGACGAGGAAACCCTATCTTTTCTATCCATGATAATTTACCCCCTATTGTCAATGTTACCCAAAATTTTGATAGTTTACTTATCCTCAAAGATCATCCTTCAAGAAATAAAAGTGACTGTTATTATATAAACAAGAAGTTCTTACTTCGAGCACACATGACAGCTCATCAAAGTGAGCTAATTCAGTCAGGATTAAATAACTTTTTAATTATAGGAGATGTGTACAGAAGAGACGAAATTGATAGAACACATTATCCTGTTTTTCATCAAGTAGATGCTGTTAGACTGCGATCTAAGACTCAAATTTTTTCTGATGATAATTTACATATATTTGAAGAAGGAACCAACACTGCTTTTACAGGTAAAAGCAATAAAATTGACATTGGTTGTAGTGTATTCATTAATTGAACATTTTAAGAGTATATATAACAAATCAATTATTGTACCAAAATTGGGTATTAAAACCTTTGAGCTAACTCTGGACAAAACAATGGTATATTAATGAAAAAGTACAAAGATAAGAATTAACTCATCAGAAAAGGGTGTTTATGTATGTTTTGTTAATTTTTTACTAGCAATGTTTATTTCAGGCAATCAAGAAAAACAAGCATGTCATACCTTAGAGGCAGTGAAAGTTGTAGAATTTGAACTCAAGGATACGTTAGTTGGCCTTGCTAAAGCACTTTTTAAAGAAAACACCAAGTACCGTTGGGTAGACACAACTTTTCCGTTTACACAACCATCTTGGGAGTTGGAGGTCTTTCATAATGATCAATGGATCGAGGTAAATGAATATTTATATATAAAAATTATCCCAAAATAATTCATTAATTAAAAAAATACTTTTGCCATAAGATGCCACTTTGGTAAAATAAAACTTTGTCAAAATCTATGTAATATTTTGTTTGAAATATTTATATATTGTTCTAGGTTCTAGGATGTGGTATTATGCAACAAGCTATTTTAAATAACGCTGGAGTCCACGATAAAATTGGTTGGGCCTTTGGTCTAGGGTTAGAAAGGATTGCTATGTGTCTATATCAAATCCCAGATATTCGTTTGTTCTGGTCATGTGATTCAGGCTTCCTAAACCAATTTAAAAACAAAAATGTTAATGATGATATTGTTTATACCCCCATCAGCCAATATCCTCAATGTAAAAATGACCTAAGCTTTTGGCTACCACCAGGGGAGTTTTCTGCAAATGATTTTTATGATTTAGCCCGAACTATAGGTGGAGATCTAATAGAACAGATTGAGTTGATTGATGAATTTAAACATCCAAAGACTGGAAAAGTTAGTCACTGTTATAGGATTACCTACAGACACATGGAGAAGACTTTAACACAGGAAGAAGTTGGTGTTATACATAAAAGTATAGCTGATGGTGTTAAAGAATTGGGTGCTACTATTAGATAAGGTTTAAAATATTTACAGTGTAAAGTTTTTGTTAATAAATTTTTATTGTTTTAATAAAATTCTTTTCACTTGTTTTGTTAAAAAGGCTTTTACATTTTTATATACTTAACCAATAATGCACAATAGATGTGAGGATGTAGGTTAGAGAGAGTAAAAAAATATTTTGATATACATACAAGCTGTATGCATATGTAGATATGTACATATGTAGATATATTCTAACTAATTCTGTACAAGCCCTAAATTAATCCCACCCCACACCATTACCGAGCCACCCCCATAGTGTACAGTCCCTACGGTGTTACACTGTGCGTAGCGTTCCCCAGGCCTTTTATACACTCGGTTTCTCCTGTCATCAGAAAAAAGACAGTAATCTAGACAGATCCAAAAATTCATTTTGTAGAGAAGTACTGGTAACAAACCTTTGTCTCGGTGTACGAAGTGTCAAAAACCGGTCTTGATTAGGAGTTGTAACCCTTCTACGGCCTTGACCACATCTTCTCGAGTTACTTCCAGTGAAAGAAAAACCTGTTAACACTCTTGGAATGGTTGACTGGGTGATGTTAAAACATTCAGCGAGTTTTACTTGAGTGTATCCTTCTTCGCGAAGAGTAACGATTCTAAAACAGTCACTTTCTAACAAATTTCGATTGTCTTGCTGCTGGTGGTTCATTTCAAAGAAAAAACACTTAATAAACTTGAAAACCCCCTTTAAACGTCCAGCACAACGTAATACAACCCAACTAAATTCGAAATAAAATGTAGCACAATTAGCATGTTTTTAATTTTTTTGCAAAAAAATGGAAAAACATCAACATATGCCAGGGGTAACAATAATATATTAGCACAAAAATCGGAATATTAAAATTATTTGATTTACCAGGGTTTTTAAAATTATGCGTTAATATTGGAGCGCAGTGTATTTACGGCAGACGTAACGTATCATAGTATTACTTTAGAAAATAAAAATAAATCACAAAAAAAAACTAGTTCGTGCACTCAATTTCACTTCACTACTTAAGTTCTTTAGTACTTATTCCATTCCGAAATAACATTTCATTTCACGCTCGCAAGGTACAGTTCGCGACCAATCACCAATCCAAATGAAGCATCGGCAAATTTAAATTTGCCGTACTTGGTAATTAAATTCATATGGAAAGAAATGTATGTTTGGTTGCTCATCAACTAATATACCGTTGATTTTTACATGTAAATCGTCAAGCTTGGGATCGGCTTGCCGAAACCTCGAAGCGTGTCTTTTTAAGAATTCACAGGCGGATGGATGTCTCCGATTTCGGATCATTAATTTGAAAAGTGCCTTACGCAGGGATCACGTAACGCTCAGATTGGACGAATTCTTTTAAAAGTCATGAATAAAATTTAGTCTGGTCGAATTCTTTTAAAAACCATGAATAAAATTTAGTCTTTATTATCTCACAGATATTTTTTTATTTCACAGAAACAAATGACATCAACTGATTACCTGCCACAATTAATTATTGAAATACTGATTAAATTAAATATTAAAAAAAATCTATAATATCTATAAAGGTGTGGGTCAACAGCCATATCTTAACTAATTTTTGTCTTACAGAAAAACAAAACAACTAAAATGTTCAGAAAAGCAAAATCTATATAGATTTTAAGTACGTATCACTAATACTTTTTAAGTTATTTAAAAAAAAGGCATTTATTTCAAAAAATTTTCATTTAAATGGGAATAAGCCACATTTAAAATTTAAATAGTAATTACTTTAAAATGCCACAAGAAAATAGCTTCAGAACAAAATTTTTGCGTTTTCTTTAAAACCAAATTCTTTCAAAAATAAGAACTTGGAACCGGTCAAACTTACATCATATAAACAATTCACAATACATAAAATAAAGTACATTGGAAAGCGGTAACGATTAACTTTATTTGGGCTGCTAATTAGGGGGTGATTTACGCTGTTTTTACAAAAAAAAGGAGACCAAATTTATTTTGAGCTTTTTTAAACATTTTCAAAAGTTTATGATGAGTTTTTCCCGACAAGTGTTTAATTTTTTGGTTATTTCACGTTAAAATTTTCAATTTGACAAATAAGAACCTACTTTTCATGAGCTACAACTCTGCTTCTACTGCAGACTTCATAAGTACACCATTTTTTTTTCATAAGCTACATTTTTGCTAAGAATATTTTTTTTCTATAAATACTTACTTGTTCACTTATTTTTGAAAAACCGTCTAAAAACGTGAAAATTCATGAAAACGTTATCAAAATGTTATTTTTAAAAAATTAACATATTCATTCGCAAATAGCTCAAAAAGTATTGACTTTTGAAATTATTACTATTAAGAAAACTCGAAAACTAATAAAAATTGCTTAGAATTAGTCAGAATGAAGGGTACAGGTCCAAAAGGGGGCAATTTTCATAAAGGGATCTAGTGGTGCCATTTTGTAGCAATTTTAACATAGAAGTGGTCAGCTGCTTGTTACACGTCATAAAAGCGCCTAGTTTCCGTGAAATGCTAATTATAATTTACGCATACGACGCTAATAGGGGGCAAGTCCTCATCAGAGAGGTCCTAAAAGAATAAAGTCCATATAAACAGCCGATAGACGCTGATCTAATACGCGCAGCTTAGTTAGGTTCGTCGGTTAAGCTAGTGTTTTCATTGTTTTTCAAGTGATTTAAAGTAAATAACAATGAATATAGAAAACAATACTAGTGGAAACGAGACTGAAGTAGTGCCTAGAAGAATGAATCAAAAAAGAGGAAAAAGCACGGCAGAATGAGAGATGTCATGAAAAAAATTAGACTGCAGAGTCACGAGGTAGGTGCAACCTGTAATTGTAAACAATTTTTTCAAAATGTGCCTGAAGAAACAAGAAAAACTGTACTCAACAATTTTAATACAATTACTTCTATTAATGAGCAGAACTCATACTTATGTGGATTGATTACAGTACTCCCTATTCGCCGATGAAAGCCTAGGAAAGATGAAGACGACGCAAATTTGAGAAGTGCTGCATATTCCTACAGGGTACGTTTTAGCACTGATAATAGCTTATAAGAAATAAATATTTGTAGACAAGCTTTTATGTCTATTCATGAAATAAAGAAAAAAAAATTAGAGATATTACAAAATTCACTAAAAATGACTGGAGTCGCCCCTAAAGATAAAACGGGATAAAATAAAAACCATCCTAGAAAATTGGATCCCACATTCTTGCAGCAATATACGAACATGTAAAGTCATTTAAAGGCAGGAAAAGCCACTACAGTGTGAATGAAAGTAAAAAATTATACTTACCTGAAGACTTAAAAAAGATGTTCAAAATGTTTTGCGAGTTGAACCCTTCTATGAAAATATCTTACGAGTCTTACAGAACAGTCTTTATAAAAAAGTTAACATAGCATTTGGATATCCCAGAACTGATACATGTAGTTCCTGTGAGGAGTTTCTTATAAAAATAAAATCTCTTCAGTCTGATGTTTTAAACAGTTTCGATCTTGCTCAAAATGAACGCTTGTAAAAGGAAATACGCCAGCTTACGATACAAAATGATGTACACAAAAGAAAGGCCGAGTTATTTTACAGTAGAAAAAGGGCTGCGAAGAACAAAAGTCGAACCTCTGTGATGCACGAAGCTATTTGTCTCGATTTTGGAAACAATCTCAGTGTCCCAAACATAACAAAAGATGTTTACTATAAGAGCCAGCTGAACGTCTATGCCTTTAATGTCCACATTCTATATACAGCAAAAAGTTTGTTTTACATTTACCCGGAAACACTTGGCAAAAAGGGAAGCGACGATGTATGCTCCATGCTGAATGACTTTCTATAGAATTTTCTCGATATACAAGTAAGATCGCTTGAAATATTCTGCGACTCGTGTGGGGAGCAAGAGCAAAATAAAAATTTCACCATGTTTCGTTCTTTACTTTATATTGCCCACAATACACGTAGACTTGATTATTTAAAGTTACTTTCCCTATTCGTGGGCATTCCTACATGGAACCGGACAAAAATATGGGCTAAATAAACTCCCAAACAACGAGCCTGAGATTCCTTCAGATTGGGTTGAAATTTTTAGAAGTGCTCGTGCAAAACCATCGCCATGGAAATAGATTAATCCTACTCTCGAGCATGTACGAATTTTTTTAATACTAAAACAGATTATTTGAAGAAATGTCCTTTCAGTTCCTGTCCAATTCGAGAATTATAAATACATCAAGAACATCGTAGACTAATATATCACTGAGAGTCAGCAATAGTGAAGACCTGTGCTACAACAAAATGAATTTGAACTTGATCCGTATTTTTATTCAGGTATAAAAAAAATATTTATATCTTGGAATGATATTATTAAACAATATTTTTAGTTTTGATACCAATCTCGGTTAGAAAATTTCAATGCCTGCAAGATTTAAAACGATTCTGTGGTGACGAAACAAAACAATTTTTTGATAACTTGCCCAAGAATTAGAATTATTTCATATTAATAACTGTTTGGGAAAGTATTTAGCGATATTTTCATATTTTACATTTTTTTAACTTTTATTACTGCACTATAATGTGATCTTATTTAATGGCATATTTAAACTACTTATTTGCTTCAAAAGATATTATTTTCTGCTATTCAGTAAAATCTCATTGTCAAACTGGCTAGCACATGTGTCTGTTTTTAAGTTCAAAGAATTTGACTTCTTGTTATTTTTGGAAATTATGTCGCCAGCACACAGAAACCGCTGTAAAGTATCATATTTCAGTGACTATTAAGTTAGATTATCGCCATTCAAAAGTCCCATAGACCACCTAGGAACGGCCAGAGGGTTTTTCTGGCCTGCTCAAGACACTTCTTATTGAGACAGCGTACTGAAAACATCCAGTTTATCGGTTACGTCTTATCGAGCCTCGCCGCGGAGCGTCGCGACGTGGTACTCTTCTACTGCCTGCTACAATCAATACACCAATATTTCAGAGGTAAGTCTTTTTCTTTGTACAGATAACAGTAATGAGTTAAAGCCAGCTAATTTTCGTAATTTATTCACAATTAATATTTGCTATTTTCGCTAATTTATTTACAGTTAAAATAATGCATTTTTTCTTTGCTATTATTATAATTTTATTTAACCAGCGACCTCTCTAGTTTTACACAAAACAATAACTTTGTTTCTTCTCCTCCTTCTCCTCAAAGAGAGGAAAATGCAATACTTGGGTCATGTGCTGAGAGGCGAAAGATATGAATTACTTCAAGTTATACTGGAAGGAAAAGTACAGGGCAAAAGATCAGTAGGAAGACGCCAGAACTCGTGGCTGAAAGACCTGAGGAGATGGTTCGACCGCTCATCCGCAGAGATCTTTCGCGCAGCAGTTTCCAAAACTACAATTGCCATTTGGATCGCCAACCTTCGAAAGGAGACGGCGCAATGAGAAGAGAAGAATAACTTTGTCTACTTTTCATTTTAACTTGTTTTTTTTTACTTGGCCCCTTTAGGCCAATGTTTGGTGGTTTTACCAAATAAAGGTTATGTTCTATTTTGCATAATATCAATATAAGTTTAATTTCTTGTCTGTGTCTCATTAATTACCAAACTAACTGATCTAATCAAAAGGGTTCATGATAACCATCAACAATTTATAACTGGTTTTAAAATTTAAACTTCGTTTTGTAGGAAATAAACATTTGGTGACTTAGCTCTTTATGGACCTGTACCCTTTATATATCTTTTTCATATTAATCGGTTAACACTGTTCAAAAATATTGATATGCTTCTGAATTATCTTCACTGATACCAAAAAAAAAATGGAATAATAGTATTCCTTCATATTTCTAGAGACTTACTTTCTGTGTCCGAACACCAACAGCTTTAAATTTTGTGTTTCCAATGGTTGGCCACATAGATGGATAGCTTTTCCGAGACCTTAATCTACTTGGCTGAACTTGGTGGTCATACAAGGGGTGTCTTCGATCCGTCTCCTGTTTCTTTCGTTCTATCTCTGACGTGACCTGTCTTCTGATAGCAGGTGGAGCGATTCCAACTATAGGGTAGACCTCTTCGATAGGTGTCGGTTTCAGGCAACCAGATATTATACGAACCGTTTCATTTAACGCAACATCGACGTTTTTAGCGTGAGCAGAGTTTTCCCACACTGGTGCTCCAAACTCGGCGGCAGAAAAACATAATGCTAAGGCAGAAGTACGGAGAGTGTGTGGTTGTGCTCATTTTGTGTTTGTTAGTTTGGGGATGACATTATTTCTGGCGCTTACTTTATCTTGATATCTTGACAGTGATATCGATAAGACAGAGTTCTATCTAGACGTACGCCGAGGTATTTTGGCGTCTTATTGTGTTCCAGCATCTGACCATGCCATTGCACCTCCAGTGTCCTTCGGGCATGCTTGTTTCTAAGGTGAAAAGCACACACCTGGGTTTTTGTAGGATTAGGTTTCAGATGGTTTTCGTCATAGTATAGTGCTAAGTCTTCTAGGGCATCTGTCAGTTTTACTTCGACTTCATTGAAGGTACTTCCCTGAGCTGCCACAGCTGTATCATCCGCGTAAATAAACTGTCTTGTTTGGTGGTTTTTGGGTTGGTCGTTGGTGTAAATGTTGTATAGCAATGACACGAGGACACTTCCCTATGGGAGTCCATTTTTTTGATCCCTCCACCGACTGTTCTTGAACTGGAGAGTTACGTAGAAGCGTCTATTCTGGAAAAGACATTTCATTAACCTTGTTAGTCGGAAATCCTTAATTCTAATTTCGTAGAGTTTTACCAGCAGCCGTTGATGGTTAACTGTGTCATAGGCGGCAGTCAGGTCTATGAACGCTACTCCTGTTATTTCTTTCCGTTCAAATCCATCTTTAATGTGTTTGCTGAGATTAAGAGTTTGACTGCAGCAGCATTTTCCGGGTCCAAATCCTGCTTGTTCAGGAATAATTTTAGTGTCCACAGATTCATCAATCCGGTTCAGTATCATTCTTTCGAACGCCTTGAAAAGGTGACACAAAAAAAAGACAGGTCTAAAACTCTTTGTATCCGCCAGATCATTTCCTGGTTTTAAGAGGGTCACCAGTCTAGTTTTCCTCCAGATTTTGGGGATTTGGAATGTACGGACGCAACAGTTCATTATTTTTACGAGCCACTCTAGGGTTTTTGGTTCAAAGTGCTTTATTTGTTCTGTTCGTATATCGTCTAGGCCAGCCGCTTTATTATCTTTCATTTGGTGGAACGTACTTCTCATCTCCTCCAGACAAAAGGAGGTACCTAGAACATCCTCTTCTTCGTCGATATTTCGTTGTACTCTCACTTTGTTCTTCCTTGATGTCGTCTTACCATTTGTCAGGAGACGATGGGCTATTTGATCGGGTGTGACTTTTGTCAGATTGGGTGTCGGGGTGGCAGGATCGTAGCTGTGCTATTTTGTTTCATGTCTAGACTCGTGACCAGCTTGCACCACCTGTTCGTTCTGTTGGCAGATATCGTCTGCAGAACGGGCATTTCTGGAGAAATAATTGGTAATTGAATGATTCTGCATCTTAAATCAGCTAAACTGACCTAATGAAGGAAGAAGAAAACATTTTATTGATTCTAAAACCTGCTGCTATCAGATTTTATTTTTTTAATTTACTTACACATATCTAATCACATATTTACAAATATTCACATTCAGATGTCCTAATTGAGAAAAACCCAGAACATTCATAGACCCGTAATACAGAAATCGGTTTATAAAAATAAGCAAGTTACTATTTATCCAACAATTAGATCCATTTCTCTCAAGTTACATCAGTACAGTAAACTTTTAATCCGAGAAGACCGCTAGAATGATTTAAATTCAGTTCTATCTCTTACTTTGAGACTATATCCGATTAAGTTAATATCCACAATATTAAAAAACATAGAGAACGCATTATTTTAACTTCTGAGTTCTCTCCCAGTAATCTGGAATAATCTTTAAACTCAGTACATTTCGTAGACATATTAAAGATCATAAATATTAAAGATATAATGAATGGTCACACAAGGAATCAATCATACATTATTGTCGATTTGACCCTGGCATATTAATCTTTGTGCAAATCGCCAGAAGAGACAATAATAAGTGTACATAAATAAACCAAAAATGGAAAAATGAACTAGAATAAAAACACATAGATCTAGAATTAAACAAAACACCTCTCTATCCAAATAACTAAATGTCTTTCAAACAGAAACTCATACGCAAAAATGAGAATTGTCTCAAAGGATTCCGAAAATGTGATTATAAGGAATGAGGCAACAGTTCGTAAGCTAGAAGAGGGACTTGTGTTTGGACAAATTAATTTTGTCTCTAAGATGCGCAAACAAAACATGAAACAGCATTAAAAACAACAAGTCTTCCACTACTAATCGCTTAGTTAACGTGCACCAGGTCTGAGACAGAATGTAATTTGCCAAGCAATGCACACATTTCATGGAACATAAAAACTTTTACAGAATGGTGGAAGGAACAGAAAAATGTGAATCTAAGAAATACTAAAAATACAAACAAACAAACTACAAAAAATAAGAGAAAACACGTAAAAGTAAATACCTTATTTTAATATGGTACTGTGTGTTTTATGAAAAATTCTAAAGCAATTAAAGATAATAAATAACATTAAAATGCTACAAGAGTGCCTTATGAGTCCGATATTTAAAGTATTTAGCCTTTATCTCAGTATGTCCACCTACAGCGTCTTCAATGGACAGGCCATATATTTATGATGGAAGAAAACAGGCTTCCAAAAAAACTGTTGAATGGGTCTCTTCTATTGGAAGACCGAGAAAGCGATAGAAGGATGATGTGAATGAGGACGCTAGAAATCTTCTTGGCAGTCGATCATGGAGGAGAATGGCGACAGGTCTGCTGGCAGCAGTAGGGCAGGAAAACCAAGAAGACCTGATCAGAGACGTTTAGGCGATACATCTCTGCGAAAGGGATTGATATTGGTATAATCAAAAAACAAAATTGTATACGTCCGAGTAGCTTTACTTCAAGATTTATAATTCTCTTAGAATGTTCACATATGTGTCAAAACTGATTTAAAGCATTGGGCATAATCATAAGAAGTGCATAGAATAAAAAAACCCCAATCGAAAAGATTTTTGTCGTAAAGATTGGACATTTGTTACGAAAATATGGATTTTGGGAGATTGGTACCCTAATTTGGAAGCGTTTTAAAGGATATATTTTAACGAATATGAAACCAACATTAAGGTGTTGATAGCAATTATGTTCAATCAACAACCATAAGAGAGATAACCATTATGCTACTCTAAAAGGGTTATAATCTCAAGATGATCTTGAAACATGTTTCGATTTAGTGAAACGCCATAAGCATAGATAGTACTTGAATTGTCACTCTTAAACAAGTACTACATCACTATCTAACGATTTGGACGATTAAAATTAAAAACGAATAGTGAACAGTTTGTAATCAAAAAATAATTGAATAATGTATATTAAGGTCAAATCGACAAATTCCGCATTTACTTTGACACCTTCTTGTGACTTGCTGTTAATAATTTTGTTTTTAAAATACCTTATTTATATTTTTTATGTCGTCATTGGAAGACGTTTATCTAATGTTGGACAAATAGCTACTTTCCACAAATACCACATCCTAATGAAGCAGTCCGCAATCATGTCGGCAAAACACAATATTTATAGTAGGGACTATCCTCGTAAACTTACTTAAAAATATGAATATGTGTTAGGATTACGGACAGCTAAGCGACTTAACAGTAAACTTTTACAAAATGTATGATTCTTTCGTAAGCTATGTCGCGACAGTTATACATGACATGATTGAAGAATTTGTATTATACGAGGTGAACAATTTTCACAATATTTTTTTAGACGAACATTTTAAAAGTTGGAGCTGCAAATAATGTTTTTACGTAAATACTTTCATATATTTGCCATTGGAAGGAGCTGTACATGTTATAATTTTTGGAAACAAACACTTTTAAAATATTGTATTACCAAATTCATTTCTTAAATTTTTACTTCATCATTCTATCTGTCAATATAATTATTAGCCATGTCCGCTTTGGTCATCTGCTCTTGTTATCTTGATTCCAGGGTCTCCAGTGTATAATTCTCTGGTTGAGTGTACCGAGAGTACAAGCTGAATATAGCCGCAAATGGCAACCATGAAATAAAATATTTAGGTTTGGCAGTGTCTGAATGTTTTTATAATGCATATGTTGTATACTTCAAATATAAAGAGATAAAGCTTTTAAAAAGTACATTTTGATTATACTATTTTATGAACTCTACAATTTGTAATTTATATGAAACAATAACGAGTAAATATTTGTCTCCTTCGAGATTAATTGCAATCTGGCAACTGCTGATTTGACGATTGCCAAATCTATACCCTAATCTATCAAAGGGCAATTGCCAAAAAAAAAATTATAATAATTAACTGCAATTAATCTCCAAAGAAACAAATATTTACTCATTCTTGTTTTATATAAATAAAAAATTGCAGAATTCATAACAAAATATAATTAAAATGTACTTTTCTAAAGCTTTATCTCTTTATATTTGAAGCATACAGCATTTACATTACAAAACCATGCCAACACTGCTAAACCGAAGTTTTTTGTTCAATGTTTGACATTTGCGGCTATAATCAGCTTATAATTTAACTTGTAATAAACTCAACCAATTCTCTTTTACTATATGTCGTCATTTTGTCACACTGTAAACACAGACTTCATTAATAAAATAGTATATTATATGCCGAGTGTTTTACTTATTTTATCAGAAAAATATCAAGCTACAACTAAGATCTCAGTTAAATGTTGTATTTATATGGAATTAAGGCACAATTGATTGTAACGATAATTACATTTTAACTATAAAAATTTGAAGTTTCGATTTCCATTCTGGAAATCTATCTATCTATATAAGGATTTTTACAGCTGTCGCCGCCTTCCTTCTTTCAGCCAACGTCTCCAGTCCTTTCTGTTCTGCCATTCTCCATCTCTAAGGTCTCGTCTTTCCATGGCCTCGTCCACTTCATCCCTCCATGATCTTCGGGGTCTACCTCTTTTCCTCCTTCCTATTGGGCTCCAATCCAAAATCTTTGCTATCCACCTTGTATGATCTGTTCTTCTCACATGTCCATACCAAATTAAATGTTTTTCTTTGATGTAGCTGAGTATGTCTTGTTCTACTGCCATTCTTCGTTTTATCTCCTCATTTCTGATGCGATCCATTTTTGTCACTCTGCAGCTTCTTCAGATGAACTCCATTTCAGTTGCTGTGATTTTGGATCTGTTTCGTTTATTTATTACCCAATTCTCTGCTCCATAGGTCATTATACTGCGTACCAAGGTGTTATAAATTCTCTTCTTTGTATTTCTGGTAATCTGTCTATCCCACAGTACCCCATTCATTTGTTTAATACATGTTCTTGTCTGTGCTAATCTGCTGGTTATCTCTTGCTCGGTGGTTCCATTTTTTGAGAGTATGAATCCTAAATATTTGAATTTGTCAGTGCCGTTAATTTACCTATTATCGTCCATTTCCAAGTTTCTCACTGGTTCTTGCTCTGTTGTTAAATATTCGGTCTTTTCTAGATTTATTTCCAGTCCATTTTTTGTGTATTCCTTTTCTAATTTTAGGAGCATATAGCATAGATCTTCTTCATCTTGAGCCGTTACCACTTGGTCATCTGCAAAGCTTAATGTGTACAAGAAGTTGTCCCGGATTGGGATTCCCATCCCTTCACATTTCCTTTTCCATGGTTTTAATATTTGTTCGAGGAATATCTTGAACAGTGTCGGAGATGTAGATGTAGAGCATCCCTGCAATAAGCCTTTTGTAGTATTAAATTCGTTGGAGTATTTATTGCCGGTTTTAACTCTTACCTTGTTGTTGTTGTAAAGGTTTTTTACGGCTTCTATTAACCTCTGAGTTATTCCGATTTCCTTCATCGTGTTCCATAGTTGTTTTCTGGGGACCGTGTCATATGCCTTTTTTAAATCTATGAATGCCATGTGTACTGGTCTATTTTTTGCCATTCTGGAAATCGTTCTTAAAAATGACTAAATAAGAATTTTGTTGAAAAGAGTGTATAACTGCCAAAGTTGTTGACTAGGTCATAACCTAGTGTTTCATTATTCAACCGATATCAAAAACTATATGATGACGACCATTTCAGTGATGATAATCACCAAGCTGAACAAATATTACTTGCTGCCGTATCAGACGTATGAAGATTCAAATACGGAATATGAATGGAAAATATGAACATGACACAGAATAGACCTGCTTGGAAACTACTGAAGAATCTTAACCAGGACTCTAGTGAAATATCGAACAATTTCCCAAATGTCACAGCAAATCAAGTGGCCTCACAACTCCTTAAAAATCACAGCACCTGGAAAATATGCAAAGAAAAATGGTCATGGAATGGAATAATGGTCAGCCGAACGAACCTTTCAATGATACTGATCTTAGATCCGCCCTCCACATAATGAAAAATAATAAGGCTCCGGGCATTAACCGTCTGGGCACATAGCAAATAAAGAAGTTTGGACCAAAAACACCAAAATGGCTCCTGAAGATGATGAACAGCTGTGTCAAAACTATGCAGATATCCAAAGTCTGGAGACAAGCCAAAATCGTTGTTTTGCTTAAACCTAGCAAAGATTCCAACGACCCCAAAAGCTATCTTTGCCTTATTCAGAATACTTGAATTTCATGATCCTTAAAAGAATTTCATCCAGAATAGACGAAAAACTTAATAAAAGAACAAAGTGGCTTTAGATCATGTACATCATAAATACTAAATACACATCGAAGACGGGTACGAAAGGCATCAGGTAATCAGGGCGGCGACAAAAAAATTGCTGTCGTAGAAAATCTAGAGGGTGCCTCCACTGCGATTTATAAATCGCTGAATTACATCAGTTTTCCAATGGATGACATCGAAACTACTTATGTGATCGCTCTTTTGCGTCGGGCAGAACTAAACAACGAAAGCATCGTTATTGGATTCATGCGCTAAGGACAGCTTTACATGTTATTTGAACAATAGTACTCAAAATCAATAGTACTTAAAATCAGAATCAATAGTACTCCAAATGCCCAACATTTCCAGCATATTCCTCGTCTGACATTTTAAAAAAATTGAAAATCAAATATTCTTGAAGACACACCAGGCTTAGCTGGCTTCAGAATCACGACTAAGCAATCATAAGTGGATGCATATATATGCTTGTCCGTATGATTCATTGTGGTAGGCGACCCTCGCGTCGCGGTAAAAATAAGACAAGTTGCGTTTTCTTAATCGCTGTGATTATTTAGTCGCAAATGGATTGACTTCTATTTGAAACAATGTATTCAATCTTTGCGTCTGAACAATCGCGCGACTAAAAATCGCAAGACGAGGGCTAGCCTAATTATATGATTAAACTCAGCGGGTACTCTCACCTTATTTGAGATTTAGACCAATCAAATATTATATACATAGACAAAATCCACTTGCACTTAGGTATACATATACGTTTCATCTTTACAAGAAGGTTGATCTCTTGTACAATCTATAACCATTAAACAAATTTGTTCTTAATTTTTTTGTATAAATGTTTCAATATATTTGTAAAACAAAAATATGGCATAACAGTCTGTTATGCTCCGTTTCCACGAAATAATTAAAACTTTTAATTTATTAACGAAAAGATGACCTTATTCAGACAAAGAAGAAATATTTAACTGCTCAAACATTATTATTTGCAGCTTCAATGAAAAAATAGCAAATTTAACTTTTTATCTACCTGATTTGCAGAACTTATCAAAAATCACCTCATATAAAAGACGTCACAGTGAGTCAACAGTGTAAGTTACTTAAATGGTTATCTTGTTATTTATTACATCGAATACAGTGAATTATCAGCTAGTACAAGTTTACCTTTTCATGTAATATACCAATCTTGATATCACCCTGTAGATCCCAAAAGGACAGTTAGTAGAAGAGAGTTAATCAGTTACCTTAATGTGAGGTTACATTGAATTTTTTTTAAATTGCCGGATATAACAGGATGACGTCAGATTAAGCTGTTGAATCACCTTTTTTGATACAATTCAAATAGAGTAATCGAGGAATGTTTTGTGGGGCGTAATTTCAAAGTTTTAAAACGTCTAAAGACAATGTTAAGTTTAAAAAGGATCACATTTTTAGATTTTACATTATATAGATAAAGTCCAAATACAATATTCTATCTAGACATATTCACAGAAACTCAATATTCTACAGGTATATTCAAAAAATTAACAGACTTCTTAAAAACACTTACAATATTGGAAAGGATATTGTCACTAGATTAGAAAAAAACAAACTATAATATTTTGGTTGTTTGAAATTATCATGCTAAATATTTTTTAGAGCATAACCTCACATACTTTCGACTAAATAACTACTGTAGATTTCACATGACACCTACCCTGAAATCTACTCAACATATATAAGGTGTGGCGTGATAAGTTTTGATTAAAAATAATGGTGGATACAGATTTGTTAAAAATCTGAAATTGCGAAGCTGTTGGTTTGTGATGACGCTGAGTTGAAATATAATATTGAACGTGACACTTCCGATTATACCGGAAGTAGACTATGTCTAGTAAACTTTCATTATTTTAAATAGAACCAAATATTTTTTATTTTAATTTCGAATTCAACATAAAAATTTAGATGTGCACAATGTCCTATACCAAAAATGAAGTATTTTCGAGATATTTCGATTTTTTTCAAAAAATGGAATAAAGATATAGATAAAGAATAATGAGACTAGTGACGTGAAATTGTATAACAAAAAAACAACAAGCGCTTGTCCGTTAACTCCTTAGTCAAGGAAAGAGAGAGGACGCGTAATCGTATGGAATTGACTAAGGCCTAAACCGGCACCAGAAAGGTTGCCAGGTAATATTTTATTTCTTCAGTAGATTGAGAATAATGGATATATATCAATAGATTTTTTCAAATTTTACAATTGAACACTGACATAATGATCATTTTTGAACATGATTTTATCATTACATATTTTTTAGTAGATCGATATAGTGTTTCAGTAAATTAGTAAATTGAAGTTCAAATCAGTAGACCCGGTAACCCTGCGAGAGGTAGTAATAGGCAACGTACAGGCACCAAAATATGGCAGTCACATTGAAACTGGCTTCACTTTTCGAAGGTTTATTAAATGAGCGTTACCTGTCCTCTCTCTTTCCTTGTCTAAGGTTAACTCCATATGTCCAACTCATTGATATTTCATACAGGGTATTTAAAACTTAGCCGCCAACAGGCACAATTTAAATCACTTTAAGTCACTTACTTTAAAAAGAACACTCTGTATTTTATTACATTTTCTGCTGTATTTTTTAAGCTAATTCATTTAATATCAGTATCCCTACAAATAAATCCTAAGTAAAACATAACACTTAATTATTTCAACTTTAGTAAAGGATAGGCCATGGTTGTCAAAGATTTGATAGTTAGAACGTTAATTGTTTATATGTCTTGTTTTGACAGTTTTCTTTGCCAGTTTTTATTTCATAGCAAATAATGGCAAATGTGGAATTGACTCGTTAATGATGATTTTTTAAATCTTATTAATATTTACTTCATGAAAATTCTTCATTTTTGGTATTGTGTACAAATTTAATCTCAAATTTCATGTAGAATTCGAAAATAAAATAAAACGTTTTAGGTTCTATTTAAAACAACGAAGTTGACGTCTACTTCCGGTATAACCGGAAGTGCTACATTCAGGACAACATTATATGTCAACTCAATGTCATCCACAACCTACGGCTTCGTAATTTCAGATATTTAATATAACTGTATTCTTCATTATTTTTAATCAAAACTTATCGCCCCACATCCTGTATACGCAAGAGTTAGTGACACTTAAAATTTTTAATAATATCAGAAAAATAATTAAATTTATCAAAAACAGAAATCATCTAGTTGAATTGGTGGTTACGTATGTTCCAGTATAATACAAATTAAAATTTCAAAAATAAATATGATTTGATTGCATTATCCAATCTAATAGGCCTGTAGATATAAGTAAAATGTGATTATGTTGTAGAATATTCGGTATCATATCACACCACGAAAGTCGCTTGATGAAAGCACCAAAGATTCGTTCAAATTTCTTAATTCGCCCCAAATAGTTTTCTTAATTTCTATTTGCACCATCGATTCTAATTATTTTTTTATTTTCAAATAAGGCCTTTATAACAACTGAAAGTCTAGACCTACGGAACTGAACAGTTACGATAAATTTGTACAAAAAATACTGTTTTATACATTTACATGTATGTATTTACAAAAGGAGTAAAGAATTATTTACATTTTCCAAGTGAATTTGACAAAGGCTTTATTTAAAAACAATTTAATAGGACAAAGTTTACGCATTTTTCATTTTTATAACTAGTATCAAAATATGAAGCTTCCAAAAAATTACCTATTTCTTCTAATTTTCCAGGTAATTTATAAGTCTAACAAATGTTTTGGTTGAAGAAATTTCACATTGTCTTATTATTTTAAAAACAAACTCGGTGGCTTACAATGTCCAATTGTGACATATAAAGTCTTGAATAGCTTTCTTAACTCTATCTATACCCAAAATTTACCCTTACTTGTCTGGCGGATGATATGGACTTGTTAGAAAGGCGGGTGTAGGAATTAATGGAATGAAGAGGAATCGGAAAGGACAGGGCACATTATTAATAAGGAAAAACCAAATATATGCTAATGAAGGGAGCAAACTTGAAAACTAAAAACAACTGACTGTATACCGGTATACCTTTGAGAAACCACATCCACGCACAAATACAAAAAACACATACACACTATATATAGTAATATAATATACACCATACAACCGACTCATCATTCGGTAGGAATTGTGCTGCGATCACTGCGCTTCCCAATACCGAAGTCTAACACCATCGTGCCCAAGTGATGCATGGCACAGGGGAAAAAGTGTTGTTTAACGGAAGCTCCAAAGAGCTAACGAATAAAATGGACATGGAGACAAAAAACATGGTTCAGAAAAGTGGCAATAAGTGACTTTTGTGAATCTACATATAAAAACACAAAGGGAACGAGAAGAAACGCGTCCCTGGTCGCGGACCCAAATGTATATCAATAACCCTATCAGCGACACAAGTTACTGTTGGTATTAACAGATTCGATGCCGCCTTGATACAGGACCACATAAAAAGTATATTATATCAGTTGTTGGAAAAGAGTTTACTTATCAAAGTACCAAGGACTTGAATAACAGTTAATATATTGTATAAAAAAACCTGCATCGGTTAATTCCACCAATACTTCTGCCCTGATCAATAGATGAGGGACAAATATTGATGGTAAAACCAAATAAAATTTCTTTAAGCGCCATTCTCGTTACTTATTAGCCACACCATGTATAAACAATTGATACCGCAATTGTACATACAATTGATATCACTGAATACACACGCAGGTATAAGACAGAAATATTCCACACAAAATATTAGGTTAGGTTAGGTTCGGTTCAATATGAGGTAAGAAGTCTATTGTGGCTCATCCCTACTTTAATGTTGTCCTGTCAGTTTTTTAAAAAAAGTTTATTATTTGGTGACATTTCTACAAAGTCGTATGGTACAAAATATTAAACCAAAAGGAATTAGGTGAAAATATTTATATTTTTGGTAGTTATTTTTATAAAGGTTCAAATTTATTAGAATACAGTAGTTAATAAAGGTGCTATTTTTTAATATTTTACCAGTAAAGTGAAACCACTGAAAAATATCTTATTTAAACACAAGAATACTTTGAATTTTGTACTTTGCTTAGGTAATTAGATGTTTGTTTTGACCCGAATCAATTGTTTAATTTTTTTTCTCTTGTATTTTCTGCAAAACACCATAATACGTTCATAATCAAAATAAAAAAGAATTTACTTATACAGATATCTTTGGGCTTCTCGCTAATACACAAAAGAATGAATATTCCAAAAAATCTGTAATATCAATAAAAGCTATAAAATAATACGACTGTTGTTAAAAATAGGAAGTATATTTCAGGTTTTCTTTCAGAGAATAAATCAACACGGACAAGTTAACAGGAGAACCAATTACAAAAATAAAAAATGCATATATGTAATTCAATGTTAACAAAAAATATACAATAATAAATTTCGATATACAAAAATGTTTCAATGAAGTAAGTACATTCAACAAAATTTCTTTACAAAAATGATAATAAGTTACTAATAATATATCAACAGCCTCGTACAGATATAACTAGTTTTACTTATAATTACAATAACTACAAAATGAAAATAATTTATTAAGAATTTTTAATAAGTATAGTTTTATGTATTTTTTTGTGTTTATTTTTGTTTATCTCTTTTTTTGTGTATCTTGTCAATTGGAATTAATCAGCGTACCATATACCATGAATCAATTGTCGATATACCCTTTTTACAATACTATTTTTTATATTTAATTTTGACATAAAATTCTTTAGCGCAAGAATGAAAGATTAACCACTGTTAAGTTAACCTAAAAAATAGGGGTAGGGTTACAAAAATTCACATAGAGCTAAGAATTGGTACGAATGTTCGTGATACCGTTATAAATGAAATCGAAGAAGTCCCTATCAATCAAAAGACCACACCAGCAAAAGAAGTTACTCAAGGTCAAAGGTTACAAATATGCGTTTTTCAGCCAAACGGTAAGTTTTATGAGAAAAAATCAGGAAAAAATTGTAGATCATGCAATTATCTATTAGAATGGCCTGTGTATCTTTTCTCATAAGAGTCACCGTTTCGGAGATATAACGATTAAAAAAGCTTAAAAATATGTGTTCTTCATAATATGCATGTCGATATTATGGAAACTATACCGATTGTACGAAAAATATTAAGGCTGCAGAATAACATCGACAAACTACAACATCTCCATCTTCTGATATCTTATTTCATGAAAGTATGGCAGTTCCCACCACTCAACAAAAATTTCTTGCAAATAGTCTCGGTTCATTTCAATGTTAAATGAAACATTTACCACTGAAAATATTTTTGTCAAACAACAGTGATGATAACTGAAACAGCAATAGAACAGATTACCTTGTCAAGTACAACTGTTATTGTTGGCGAAGACGTTGATTTACTGGTATTACTTAGTGCTCAAACTACAACCGAATAAATATTTATTTTGTGAAACTTCAGTCAGGAAAGCTCAATATCAGTCAAAAATATATTCATCCAAAAGTATATCTGCTTTTGCAAAATGTCAAAATCATTATACTGTTTTTACACGCAATAACTGGCTATGATACGTTTTCTAAGGTGTAAAACAATAACTTTTAAGATGTTTCAGAAATAAAATTTAGTTCATTGAAGTTTATAAAAAAACCCCAGAAGATATAATAACCAATGGAATTCACTTGCACTAGAAAAAGTCCTCAATACAATTTTTTGCAATTGCAAAGAGGGATGTAATGCAAAATGCGGCTGCAAACAAGCTAAAATATTTTGCTCATTAGCAAGTACCAGTTGTCAAGGTCAGTCATGCTTCCTTTAGCATCTTCAAGATCAATTATGGCGGATAGAGCGAATGTGTCGTCACTTTTCTCTCAGATACATGAGGGAACTTTTGATGGTAAAACATTTTAATGTTGTAATACTAAGCCAAATAAAACGATAGTATGTGTGGTGTGCAGAAAAAGTTATCATATTTCCTGTGCCATTAAAAGCAAGTTAAAATGCACTAAAATATGTAACACGCGCATGGTCGGTTGTGCGATAAACAATCTGATGTTCTGTTGAATTTTTGATGAATCTTTTGCACTTTGAAAATAAAATGCTAAGGCACTTATTGGAGGAAAAAAGGAAGAATCTAATAACTATTTGCTGCAAGAAAAAGTCGATTTATTGAAGGCTGAGTTAAAAAACTATCATATTAAAGATAAAAATAAAATACCAATTAAACTTAATGACCCAGAAAATAAAAACATCGAAAATTAATATAAACATTCAATTCAATCAGATGTGTCCATTATAAAATACTTCTTAATAAACTGGAAAGATATGGTTTTAGAGGCACTGCTCTAAAGCGGTTCAGTTCTTGCTTGGAAGACAGATGCCAGTCTGTAAGCGCTACTCTAGTAATATCTTCATTAGTTCTACCTCAAGGCTCTGTCTTGGGTCCTATCTTTTTCTTGCTATATTTTAATGACATAATTAACCTCGACATTAATGGCCGGTTTACTATCTGGGTAGCTGTTCTCTTCTGCATTTCAGCAGACTTTTTAATGCTACAAAAGAGAGCACTCAGATATTTATACAAGGTCTGTTGAAATATTGATATCAACTGAACAAAATTTAAATATTAGGGCTATATGTCATTTACAGTAAGTTAAGGTTGGTACAATGTAAACTGTCAATTGTATTTACTTTTGGAAGAAAAATAAAGTCAGTCTTAACTGTATACTCTACTGGTTCGTTGCATTTAAAAGTTTTAACAAGGTCAAGATAAGTGTTACTATAGAGTATTTTTTTGGGGACAATTGCGCTAATTGATAGCTTTGTTATTGTGAAAATTTTAACATTAATTTTTTAATGTGTACTTTGTACTGTGTCATGTTTTATAAATTTAACTCATTTTAGAAACAATAAATTTCTCTCCTCTCTCTCTCTCTCTCTTTTAAATTTCCACACGTTAAAAAAACGTGCCAAATAACTCTCCCACAGAAGGCGTGAAAACGAGTGCGTATTATGAAAAACACTGTAGATAAATGCATCATCTACAATGATAAAATTCATCATGAATAGATTTTTTCAGATGTAGGATTAACGGGGACTTTTCATATTTCATTTATAACGGTGCCCTGAACATTCATACCAATTTTTAGTTCGATGGTAATTGTTGTAACCTTGAATGTCTTTCTTGACAGGATTAGATTTTATCTATTATAATAATTTTTGCAATCCTTTCTATTCATTACGATAAAGACAGATACAAAAGATCTCCAAGACCTTTCCATATATTTCGAACCACATATTCTTGAAAATAACAAATGATAAATTCAATATTTCACGTTTTCGTTTCAAAGGTTTATCAGCGGTAGTCTGTAATTACTTCTAATTGGCGTTTCAATAACAACTGTGGGATACATTATTAAACCGACTATGTAGAATAATTAGAGAAGAAATCCATCCCACCAAGCTAAAGTATTCAATCCTACATAAGGGTCAATATATTTTAAATTTATACAACTTATTCTTTTTACATGTTAAAATAACACTTGACCTTAATATATCTGTAAGTCTGGACAACAATAAAAACTTGTTAAAATAAAAATTGTTTAATTACTGAGTGTAAGACTCAGGTTCGATTTCCGGTACAGGAAACAACATCGAAGGTATTTTTGAAAATACTCATAATCCCCAGGCTGATTCTAAAGTAACGCTCTTGCGTAAAACCAAATATAGTAAGGGATAATTGATGTGTGTATCCGGTTTTCTCCTTAGCGCACTTTGCAATAATTGACCAAATTTCTCTCTAATGACATTAACAGTATTATTAATTTACTATACATTACCACAGGTGTGTTTTATCTCCAACTAAACGATAAAAACAGAATCAAAGTTCGTACACTTTCAAAATTTGAGACAGATTGGCTATTATTGTTAAACTTCTGGAATTTACAACTGAAAAAAGGATATACCGAAAATTGATATCAATCGGCTTATGAATCTAGGAATAGAAATAAAGCCACAAATGAGTAATTTCTTATTAATGATCACCATCATGAACACATCAAGAAGTGGATTTTTCTCTGCTTTATAAAATGATTTATGCGGTACCTAAATTATATTTTTGTGTGGACTCTTACGAAAGCCATCAACCA
This sequence comes from Diabrotica undecimpunctata, assembly GCF_040954645.1. Lineage (NCBI taxonomy): Eukaryota > Metazoa > Arthropoda > Insecta > Coleoptera > Chrysomelidae > Diabrotica > Diabrotica undecimpunctata. The sequence goes on along the minus strand of NC_092804.1, from coordinate 23,992,534 downwards.
GACATGGAAACATCATTTATTAGTTTTATGAGATAAAGCAATAATTGAAAACTTAACTGTTCTTAAAACACGTTATAAATTGCACATCATGTATATCTGTTGCCTATAACCATGCAAAAATCATTTTTAATATATTGTTAAGGATTTTAAGAAGTATGGGTTCATTTAGTTCACTCATATGTTATATAAAGATCAACAAAAAGTGCGGTTTTAAACATTCTGAAAAGCTTAAGAATTTAAATATAAAAAAAATCAAACCGTTTGTTTAGGAAACGATATTTATAATACGAAAAGACTTGTATAAAGTGGATTAGCTACAGCTTAGACCTGTCACCATGTGACTTCAATTTTGTACCATTCGGGGAGGTATTTAAGCTATTAAAAAGATGTAATTCTTCATATTTGACTTGAAAAATAAGTAAATTATTATAAAACTTATAAGATCGGGTTTGTGTAGGCTCTATAATTTATTTTGAAGTTATATTTTTTTGCAAAATATTCATGTTTGATTCATCATTTGTGATTTACGTTATGAAACTTGTTAAATTAATCAGTTTTGTAGACGTAACAGTCAGAAAAGGGCCTTATAGCGATGAAGATATTATAATGCCAAGAGAAATTTGAGATCCTTTACCTAACGACATGAAGAATATACTTGAACAACTAGACGAGTTCCTTGATGTTATCGATGAAAGAATTATGGATGCGGAACATCCAACTCCAAATTCTGAAGATTACGAAGATGCTTATTGAAATGTGCCTTTATCTCAAACAAATAAAATCATATGGATGCAAGATGCCAAGTTCCAAACCAGAAGTTTGTTCTTGGAAGAACAATCAGTTCAAAACCTTTCGCTAGAGAATGAAATTTATCCAATAGACTACTTCACGAAATATTTTAGAGAAAACTTATTCAAAAAAAGTTATGCGCTTCAGAATAATGACAATCATTTCTTATCAACCAATTTGAAAGAGCTGAAAGCTTTCTTTGGATTACACATAATTATTGGTTGTTTGAATTTTCCACGCCCAAGTATGTACTGGAATAAATCATTGAGAATAGTAACATTTCACGACACAATGTCTATAAATATATTCTACAAACTTCGAACCAATCTACATTGTGTTAACAATTTGGAGGACCAAAATCAGAACGACCAGCTGTGGAAGGTGATACCAGTCTTCGATTCAGTACTGAATAGATGCAAAGTGCTAGAAATCGAGAATAATGTTTGCGTGGACGAACAAATTGTTCCTTTCAAAGGCCAATCAAATTTAAAACAGTACATAAAAAATAAATTGCATCCACGAGGCTTACAATTATTTCTTCTTTGTGGTGCAACTGGTCTAACATACAATTTTATTATCTACCAAGTGAAGACAATGGAAATAAATCCTAAAACGGCTAAAAAATTTGGCCAAGGAGACGCAGTAGTGTTACATCTTTCCGAAAATTTGGTGCCACGAAAACATTATTTTGTGATAATTATTTTACTTCTCACAATTTAATCGAGGTCCCGAATCAAAAATCTATTTATATGACGGGTAGTGTCACTAAAACAATTTTTTTAGACCTATCACGAACGAAAAAGAATTCCGAAAGAAGCAGAGGGGATTTTCTGAGAAAAGATATCAAATGGTGGAATTGATTTGGTCAACTGGCTGGATAATAAGTAAGTACAATGGCTTCAAACTATTTCAAAAATGTAGGGAAAACACTACAAAAGAACGAATTGAAGTGAACCGACCTCAAATAATGAAGGAATATAATACTTCAATGGGCGGAGTTGACAAAACTGAGGCCCTTATATTATTACACCATTATGTGGTGGATATGGCACTTATAAATTCTTGGTCAGAGTACAGAAAAGATTACCAATTACTTGGTCGTCCAACGAATAAACAGCAAGACTTATTAGAGGTAGAGAAGGAGCTCATCAAGCAGGGTAATGACATTTCCAAGACAAGAAGAAAGTGGGGGAGGCCTTCAAAAGATGAGGTGAGATGAGGTGAGGTGAGATGAGATGAGTTTTGCACCTATGTAATAAGTCCTTTGTAATCATTTCTATTTTGCCCCATCACGTGCATTAGGTGTTTGCTATGAATAATCTACTTTTTTGCAACCTGTTCTTTTATAATAATAATAATAAAGCTGCAACACGAACTAATTCTCTGAAGTAGGCCATGCCTTATTATTATGAAATCATTACGTAAACACTTAGTTTATGCATATTATGGTCTCATTTTGAACTCTACCCCTTCCTAAAAATAGTAGTAACTGATATATAATTTGTGACTAATCGTTCAAGAATTAGCGACGATTTCAGAGACAGGTTCGTGCAACTACTTTCCCACTAAACCGACCATCTCTTCTTCCACTCTAGTCTAGTGTCAGTATAAATCTCACAGTGACTTGTGACTGATTGATAACGAACTTGTCAGTTAGGAGATGTAACTTATAGCGTGTTGTGCTGAGTTAGGCTATGTCCGTTACATACGACTTATCGACAATGTGGTGAACTAGACTTACAGTCGAGGGTAAGAAGGATTCCTGTTTGCCATCTATAACGCATATAGCATGTTGAGTTGAGTATTATCGAGTTCCTGTTCAGAACAATGTTTTTTTCTGTTCCTTTTTAGAAGGCCAGGGAATAAACGTCCTATAAATAAAGTCAACAGTAAAGATCAAATACTACAACACGTTACAAATTTGATAAAATCAAACATGAAATTTTGCAATCGGTTGATAATGTTGCACGAATATTTGATCAAACTGTTTAATCTACACAAAGGCGAATGTTTACTGTGCAAAATTCTCAGTTTTTAATTTGTTTGAAAATGCATCATAAACAAACACTTACAAATGAGCTGTACTGCTAGAATCATCGTTTTTACAAGTACAGAGTATTATTTATCTTTTCAAAGTTGTATCTTAAGTTGCAACTTAAATTGCTGCTATGTGTATTTGCAAAAAGACAACTAGTTATTAGACAACTTATTAAACATTATGTATCATTCAATCAATTAATTAATTCCACTATGATGTTAATTTGTGCATCAGCTACTCTTACGGTTTTATTATCTGTACTTTCGAGAAATACTGAATATTTGATAAACACCTGAAATATATGATGCCTTTGATTTTTTTTTATAATATATTTTATTATACATTTGCATTATATACTAATATTTTTGTACTATACTTTGTAACAATAAAAATCATTTGAAAGCAGAGAAAATCCATTTAAATATTTCTTCTCAACTCCTCTTAGCATGTGATACATGAGTTCTAGTTTCTATATTATATAAATCAATAACTTAACACCGAAATCATGCAGGCATATATGCTGAGTTTTTTATGTTTTGTGTAATACAACACCCTGTACTCAAAAACTGATTCCTCATCCCGCAATCCAAGAGGACAGCAGGCGCCAAAATGATCATCACGTTACCTCCATTATGATGTTATTTTTTCGTACTATACTTTTTGACTTATTGTTACTTGATACAGGCCCCCCAGTGGCTTCTGAATCTATTTTATTTGTTTCTGTGTCATTAGTCAATGGTATATCCAATATGTTGGCACTGAAACAAACAAAAATGCATTGGTTAATATATATAGATATATATGACGAAGTGAAATGATCATAATATACAGAAAACATTAACTTTTAACCGATTTATGAAGAGCTGGTTACAATTTAACTTGATTTTTGATTTTTCATACTTGATTTTTTGCGTAAAGTAAATAAACCCAACGAATATAGACGCTCATATAAGATTAACGCTCATGGAGACGCTGTTCTCGGTTTTTTTCGATCGATCGATTCTTTTTACTTTTATTATACCATTTTATTTTTATATTACACTATTTTTATACAACGTTACAAAAACCTAAATATAAAAAAATCATAGGTACACATATATTATTGATTTTTTTGTAGGCAACGATATCCGAATTTATTTTATGTACTTTTAAAAGATCAAATAGCAAATATATAAGGCTCCTATACTTTATTTCACGTTAAGAACGGAACGTTTGGCTTATGCAGATCAGTGTTGTCAAAACTCTTAGGCACGTGTTGCTACTAGACTGCCGATATAGAGCAGTATTCAGCACTGTCTGTTAATTTCACTAATAAGCGGATACATACAGTTGAATCCAGAATAAGGCATTATAAATATTTTTTTCTTTAATAGACAGATATAGGAATGTAATTATTATAGACCTGATAAAAATAGCAGCACATTCCACAAAGCCCAAATGACTACCTGCATGCACTATAACAAATCGGGAGCCTCGTTGTGTCGGCTGTTTTAAGCCTGTTGACAACCCCTTAAGAAACGCATCCCTGGCTGTCACTGAGAGGTCCTTCCATTCTTTGGAAACACTATGTCCGAGATTCACCCAAGTTTGTATCCTTAAGAACGAAAGTTTCGTCAAAATTTCGTTCCATTTCGAAAAAATTCATTTCATGGAGTATTGTTTATTTTATTGTGTAGACTAGTCTATACTACGAAATAAAATGATCAACTTACAAATTTTAGATGAAGTAGCAGACACCATACTCAACTCTACATAAATAGATCAGTAGCAATCAAAAAAGATAACGACATCATATCTGAATATAGTTTGATAACAAAGGGTTTACCGCAAGGATCGGTTATGTCGCCATTACTTTTTAATATATATACTTATGACTTACACGATATTGAACTTAATCCAAAAGACATTCAGTATGCTGATGATTTTATCGTTTATACACATGCAACAAGTTATGATAAAAGGTTAAAAAATTCTGAAAACAGCGGTTTCACCTTTCATCCAGAGCATAAGTAATCTAGGTTTAATTTATCTCCACAATCAAAAGTGGTCATTTTCATCATTTTCTAATTATGGCTGCCATAAATGTATTCATTGTACGAAGACGTACGCGTGACACAAAGGCAAATTATTAAAATGATTTCTCTGAATACAACAAGTTCCTACAGCTTTAAGAATTACGTGCGAATATCATTCCTGAACTTCTTCAATCAAGCAAAAACAAAATATATACAGCGACCATCACCATTGAATTGAATTTATAAACCTAATTAATTTGATTTTGGAAAGAGTTTTTGGTTAAGCTACTGGTGTAAAGTTTGATAATGGACACCACATGTGTTATGTGTTGTCGCATTTAGTCAAAAAACCTTGCTTTTATAACTACCACGAGAAAAAATAATATTTACCTTTTTTATTCTCAAAACTTGTTTGATATTATACATGTACCTGTTATTTTTTACACAAAAATCGACAAATCCGCCTTGATATATTTATTTTTAACCGTATCCTTACTTGACACAAAATTTTTACTTAAAAATTTAAAGTTAAGTATTTTAAGATTCAGAGAAATATACTGCGATTATATAAAAAATCGTTAGGTTTTTATACTTACCTATGACTATTAAGCGTAAGGGTATGCGCAGAAGTGTGAAGACTTAGGGTACCTGAAGAAGCATTTGGATATCCCATTGCTCCGGAGTAAGCGTATTGTAATTTATTATTTTTTGTTCTAGAAGGAGGTACTGTAAAAAACGAAAGCAATTATTATAAAAATAAGAAAAATATCACATGAAATCTGATATTACAGTTATATGATCTTTTGTAGACAGATTGATTGTATGGAGATTTTTAACAAATCGTAATATATTTAGAATGTAAAGTTATTATTTAAAAACGGTTGCAGCCTAAATTTCTTTTTTAATATATTATTAAAACAGCCGAAGATTTCCGGATTTAAGCTATTCTACTGGCATAGGAATTAATTATTGATAGCTTCTTCTCTGGCATGATGAGGTTTCTCTAAAAAAAAGTCCCCTTCCTTCATGTATCAGGTCTATTGGATAAGCTGTTTTAAGTTTCAACGTCATGCTCTTATGTTAGCTGTTGAAGGGGACAATTGAAATGCATATATCTTTAGGTGGTGTTTTCTATTTGTTTTTCTGGATCATCTCTAGAATGTTACGTTTATAAATATCCTTGAAATGTGAATAAGATAGGTAATTTTATGTGCTCTTGTACATTTTTCGGGCGGAGCTGCCCTCCGATAATCGTGAGATCTTGAGATGGAAGGTCTTTTCATACTCAGTCATGGTTACTAAGAGCATAACAAAAAGATTTTCTAAGTACCTGTTGAGTAAAGTATCTGTCCAAATAAGAGATAACAACAGGCACTAAAGTCCATACGAAAGTCACAAACATAAATGTAAACAAAATAAAATTCATATAAAATTACTGTTCCAGAACTAAAAATACCTCATTTAATGCAGCAAGAATTATGGCTGAACGGTGTAACTTTTAACTGTTTTCAGAATGTACAGAAACACCCCAGTGTCAAAAGACAGTCTACAGCACACACCAAAAGAAATTATCAGTAATCCACTTAAATACGCAATCAATTAGAACAAGTATTGATGCCATTAATTTTATCTTAGAAGATCATGATGAATGCTTTGCTCTTTGTTTAACTGAGCACTCGAAAACAGAAGAACAACTGAGGGACTAAAATGTGAGGAATTTTAAACTGATCTCTTCATATTGTAGAAGCAGTTCTCAGGAGCATCGTGGCAGTGCGGTATACATCAAAGACACGTTTATTGCAAAAGCCCGAGAAGATATTTCTATTTTATTAAAAAGAACGGTGTTTGAGTGTTCCGCTGCAGAGGTGCGAATTGATAAGATTGTAATCCTATCCATCTACCAAACAGAAGACCCACAAGTTTTGATAAACAAATTAGACCAAGTACTTTGTGATTTAGTTGACAAGGACTATCATTTTTTCAAATTAATTTATTAATTAATATCATTAATTTACTAATGTTTGTATTTTGAGAATGATTTCCGAAGTGGAAATTGAAATGTCAATAAACTTATTTTAACCTTCAATTGTGGCTTATTCCCATTAAAATAGTATCTAATCATTGCATGTTTTTAACTCCCGTTTCAGAGAAAGAAATAAGTCACATAATAAATAACTTAAAAAACAGGCATAGCTCTCGTTATGACGAAATATCAACCAACTTAATTAAATATGTTTATGAGAGATTTCTCTTCCTCTTTCTTTTATAGTTAATGCTTCTTTCAGACAAGGTAAATTTCCTCAAAGTTTAAAACTGGCAATTGTCACGCCACTACATAAAAAAGGTGATGTTACTAAAATCTTCTTCCATCATTCTCAAAAATATTCGAAAAAGCGATATATTCCAGACTACAAAACTTTACTACAAACAATTTATTTAGTAGTTCGCAGCATAGTTTTCTTGCAGGGAGATCTGTTGAGACAGCTACCCTATGATTTTATATCAAAAATTTTAGAAAAAGTAGAGGCAAAGATGAAAACACTAGTGCTTTTTTGGACCTATCTATGGCTTTTGATAGCCTACATCATGTTATCTTATTAGAAAAATTACATCGTTATGGAATACAGGATCCGGCATTAAAATAGATAAAATCATTTCTCATAGATAGGTCAAAAAAAGTGTGCTTGGAGAAAAAGGGATGTAAGGTTTACTCTGAACCTATCAATTTAAAAGTAGACATACCACAGGGGAGCATCTTGGGGCCTTTTCTCTTTTTGGTCTACATAAACGACCTTCCAAATGCCGTGGTTAGTAGTTCCTGACACCTAGTAAATTTCGCTGTTGACTTAAATGTGCTTTCCTGGGAAAAAACCTTAGAAACACTTCTCACTGGCAGAGCAAACTTTAAGCAAGGCTGAACAGTGTTTCAGTGAAAATCGGTTGTTGCTTAATACTGATAAGACAGTTTTTATTTACTTTAGAACCAGCCAGTCACGAGAACAGAATTTTCTATCACAAAACACGGAACCTGTTAGATCAGTTAAATTTCTTGGTCTTCATATTGACCAGAACTTTTAATTGGAGGAAACAAATACAAAATACAACAAAAAAACTGAATAGAGTCTGTTACTCATTAGGAGTGTTGAAGAGCTATTTAGACTAGGGGATTTTACTATCAGTATATTATGCAAACTTTTATTCAGTTATGCGATATGGAGTAATCTTCTGGGGTGCTGCAGTAGATAGCTCAAATGTCTTTATAGTATAAAAAAAGACAGTCTGGGTGATCTTAGGACTAAAGATGGAAGAATCCTGTAGAGGCTGATTCAAATCATTTAATATACTCACTTTGTGTTCCTTTTTAAAAAATTTACTTGGTTTTATCACCTGCTTCCCAATCATGAATATAATACAAGAAGCCTTAATTTGAATTTCCTACTTCACAGATTGTCTATAGCAGAGAGAAGTCCTTTGTATGCATGTGTTAAATTTTACAATACCATCTGACATTCAACAGGAAACACACTATAGAGCTTTTAAAAGAAAGGTTTTTCAACAACTAGTTAACATTGAGCCCTATACTGTGGCGAAATGCCTGGCCTATCCTTCTCCCTGATCAGCATATTTAATTTGTAATGTTAATATATTTTAGTGATGTCAATATATATTTTTTTAATCTGCGATTAATAATGTGACGTTATTTGCTAAATTATGTTAACAAATTTATGCAAATAAAAATTTACTCTACTCTACTACTCATACTCTAAAATAAATACTCTTTCCTCATTTTATAATCGATGATGGGATAATGACATTTTTAATCAAGAATATATTTATATAGTGTTCTTAACTGAACCGAACTAAATAAAAACCGGCTTCCACTTATAAAAATCAGTGGGAACTTGTCCTCACTACTTCTAAGGAGGGAATGTAACTGTGTAGTCAATATCAACAGATCTCCATGTCTGTTCCACTTGAAAGCATAATACTCAATACCATTCTACATTTTATAATATTCACATTTTTACATTCACAGACTGTGTCTACAACTAGTACCCAGAACTAGCAGGAAATGTGCAGCTGCTTTAACTTGACCAATAATTTGTTTAGAAATATTTTTGTACACGTAATAAGCTACAATATGTAAACATTAATAGTCTCTATATAAATCATTTTTACATGTAAACATCACTAAGAAATTTATTTGCCCAACTGTTTGATCTGATAACACTAGTGTGATAGAAAGCATAGTTTAATTCCTTTAGATATGCAATATCCTAGGGTATCCAAATCTACTGAGCGGTTATGGATCTATCAGATTTAACTGGAAGGTACTAGAACAACCCAACAAGTATTTTTTATGATTTAGATTTTCATGTGAAAATCATGTTTTGGATCAACAGTAGCATTTTTCCTTTAACATACATATGAAAGTTTTCTTCTTACTCATTCCAGTCGATTTTCAACCACTCTGTTTATTGTTTATAAGTTGTTTCCATTTTGTTCTATATTCTTTTCTCATTAATCAAGTGGATATTTAGTTCCTTGTCTTAATTTCTCTGTTGCCTTTCACTCTTATAAGAAATTCCATTCGACTTGCTATATATCAGAATAGATATGCCCATTTATCTTATGAATATTTATCATTGTATCATTTCTTGTCTTGTTCGGCATATTTACTGAAACCAGACAATTTTGTGATCAATATCTGTATCTTTACTAGAAACTCGTATTTTACCTTAGGTAAATAAAATGACTCACTTGTTCTAGTGGCCGATCGTCAGGCACTATTCTTAAGCTCTATGTTCTTTAATGGCAGAACTTTCGTATTTTTTGTTCTTACACATTAGATATAGTTTGTAGGTAGCTCTCTGTAGCTCACTTTCTGAATTTTAGATTATCAGCTGATCGATGACAAAATGTATTGTTTTATTTGCTAGTATTAATAATTTTGAAGTATATTTAATAGATATAAAAATAATAGAAAAACAAAGAAATAGGGAGGCCGCTAAAAAAATGGAATTAAACATTTGCGTCAAACTGAAAACTGGATGTCTCCATGAAGGAAACTGGAATGACAGAAAACAATGGCATCTGGGATGCGAGAATAGACTTTGTTGTAAAAACTCGCCACATATGAAAATAATTATGAAAATTTTTATATAAGATTAAAAAGATCTGCCTATTACTTCAACAATATTACTGTTTTCATTTACTCTATTGTCATACTTGCCTGCATTGTATCCGTCATAATGCTTGATTTATTGAATATATTACTGTCTTTATATACTGGTAATTTTAAGTACAATATCTTATATTCACAAGACAATGAGTAAATTAAATAATATACTTTTCTTACCATCAAAGCAAAACTGACTCAACAATCCATTGGTATTCCCAAGTAAAGAAGAGTCAGAGTTGCCTCTGGTTGGTTTAAAATCTTCCCCACTCGAAGAGGATGTTGTATTCACACTATTTACTTTAGGACTAGCAGAGGTACTGGAATATTGAACTTTTGTTTGCTGACTTTTCGTCATTGTAGTACTTGTAGTAACATTACTGTCATTCAAACCTAGATCATTTACTTTAAAATTCGAACAACCAATAGTTCTAAAGTCACTATCACTACTAGAAGAATCACTTGACAAGAAATTGTCGTTTTCGTTACTATCACTACTAACACTAGGTATAAGCGTATTGAGAGTGGATGCAGCAGGTAAGAGCTGCCTTGTATCCAAGTCCAGCTGGTCGAGCGTGAAAGGATCTGAGACAAATGTAGAGGTATCCAGAAAGGTAGAACTAGGTGCATCCAATGTCTGTATCTCCATCGAGAAGGTGTTGGCACTGGGATCGAAGAATGTCTCCTCAGAATGAAGCATATCACAGGGAACTTCATAGTCAGGTGGTGGCGTTTTAGGTCGAAAATGTAACCTAAAAATAAATATTAACATGGTAATCTTCAATAAAATACAATATGAAAAATACAGAAAACATTTTTATATCATTTAATTTTTTTTCTAAATTCTTTCTTAAACATATATTGTAAGGGCTTGGTAGATGTTGCATTGGCTCAGATAGTTATAATATTTATAAATTTGGCTTTATTACATTATACGGAAAAGAACATGATTGTTCTTATCTGTTTTAATGCTTTTTGTAAATATTTAATTAATCTCCATTAATTTATTTCTACAAATATAGAACCTTCTAGAGCCTAACTCAGTCAGTCAAGGCATAACAACAGCAAATATGAATTTTTAAACTGATCCAACCTTACAGTGATTTTAACTCAAAATCTGTTACTTATGAAGTGAGTCTTACTAAACTCATAGTTGTTAACCTGCCCTTTTTATATCATATATACATGGATCTCTCTCACAGCACAAAAAAATGTTTAATAGAACTAAATGTGATTAATATTAACTAAAAATATTTAAGAAACCATGTTTTCAATATTGCCCTGATAAATGTATACGAATATTTTAATTCTTACCAATCCCTCCTAAGTGATCGAAGAAAATCAACCATATCATCATTCTCTTCTTTAGTATACACAGGTTCCAGTTGTGTAACACCCTCCTCTTGCACATCCTCCGGCTCCTTCTTAATTTCCACCTTAATACTATCACTAATCACACTACTATCACTTATCCGTGCACTGTTACTAACACTAACTTCACTTTTAATATCAGTTTCTTGAATAAGGACTGGCTCCTCCTCGACAACTCTACTAGTACCAGCCTCTCTATCCGGTTCCGTTATAGAGAAATCTAATGTCCTCCAGAAATCGTCATAATTTGTTGAAATTCGATCGAGAATTATTCTACCGCCTCTACCAACCCTCCTTCGAGCGAAGCCTATACACCGACGCGGATTCGAGAGGGATGTTAACGTAAATCGGAACCGTTTGTCTGCTAAACCATTCTCTTCTTTTGACGCCCACCGCCAGTTGCCTTCATGTGGAAGTGGCTAAAATTTAAAAATTAGAATTAAAATATAAAACTAACAATATTTGAAGACAAAGATACTAAATGATATTAACATTTTAGTTTATTTTTTAGTAAAATATAGAACTATAATATATAAATTTCTAAACCTTTTGGAAAAGATTTTTCAGGCAAATTACTTTTCCACTGAACATATAGTTTTATACATATTGTATAAAACATTTTTTTTTTAGAATAGGACCATTTAGAAATTGGGGAAATCTACAATCCATGTAAAAAAACTCATAGTTTGATACATCAAGTACAGAAGCTACTTAATCATAAAATTAGAATACAAGTTGGCTTAGCATTTGGAGAATAAGATCTATGTTGATGATATTAAAAAAAAATCATTTTTTAAAACAGTTTTTATATGAGTACTAGAAATCATCCCCAAATTTTTCATTCCAACATAAAACCAATTCCTACAACCCTGTGTGGATTTTAGCATCCTTAAGAATTTCTCTCCAGTCGTCCCTACTCATCACCTTCCTTCGCCAAGCATGTATTCCCATATTTCTCATGTTTTCATCAATGCGATGTTATCAAGGAACTTTGTTCTGGGTCTTCCTCTTCTTCTCTGGCAAATGGGTCCATCAAGGAGGGTTTTTCTAACTGGGTCAGTTTGTTCCATCCGCATTACATGCCTTAAACACCCCAGATATCCTAATGTATTTGATGATATCTGGTTCCTGGTATAATCCTATAAAGTTCGAAGTTGTCATAAAACACATAAAAAATCTTTTATGGACAAAATTACATATTTTAGCCTCAAATTACCGGAATTCCTCGACAGATGACCCGATCGGAAGAAATATTTTTGTATAGAAGAGACTAGCTTCCATCATCGTTCCATTGCCGCTGAAATAGATCATTTTAAAATCTGCGCGATAACATAATTGTCATTTGCGTCACCACAAGAACTCGATAGTGGGTGCATCATCCGGAAAAAGTCTGTAACATTTAGTTGTTGCAAAAAAGTTTATTACTTATGTAAAAATCACCACAAAAGAATACTATTTAGGTCCATGCAAATAAACTAATATTTATAAAGAATTTGGACTTTATGAAACTGCTGTGTAAAATTAGGCTGGTTAAACTGGAAACTTCCGAAAGAGAAATCTACTAAAAATTATGCAAAATTGCCATGGACGATTTGCAGTCTGAAAATTGAGCACTGAATAATTCCCGCAAGCTAATAAAGTAATCAACTAGGTATTGAAACCACATATTATGACAAAAAACGATAATCTTCCGCATTTTTATATTTGAAATTGGACTGGTAAATCTAGAAACATTTATCAAAAAAATTAGTGGGGATTCACTACAAGTTCAGTAGTACTAAATGGATGTTGAATGATGAATTTAATCTCTCAAAAGACCATAGTAACTTTGGTTTAATGAATGATAATAAGAAGATGGCTTTATTTTATTCTAAAAATATTTGTTTTTTTTTGTAACACAGAATTTTAGTACATATTTCCATATTTGGACAACAAGAGAAACAGAACTCCCAATACAGTTGATTCACAAATATATAAATTGAATTACCAAGTTGTCATTGAATACAATGGATTTAAAAAATGGTGTATTAAATCTTACCCTATGATAAGTACATAGCTTGTTCCTTTTGAATGCAAACTGACTTTCATCTTCAGCCTCATCTGCTTCTGGAGACAACTGGGACATGGTCACCTCATCATCAGAAGACATACCACCCAAAGAATCAACTCCATAGCTTCCAGATCGATTACCACCCAGCGATTTGTGTTTGCGTTTTTTGTACTGTCGTTTTTCTCTTCGTGGTATAACCTAAAAATAATAATTATACTTATAAACATATTTTCTCAACAAAATTTTATTCAATCATTTCCACCAATACCTTTTTTTATTTCAATGTAAATGTATAAAATTTCAACTACAAATTTTTTATAATCTGAGATATTCATAGTTTCTTTTTTGTATTGTTCTGAAGCTATTTTCTTGTGGCATTTTAAATTAATTACTATTTTAATGGGAATAAGCCACAATTGAAGGTTAAAATAAGTTTATTGACGTTTCAATTTCCACCTCGGAAATAGTTCTCAAAATACAAACAGTAATAATTTAAACAAATTTTGTTTTTTGTTACTTGGTGAAAAATTCTTCTAATTTAATTTTATCTGACTCATTTATATTGACAATTCAGACATATATTATACATTTTATAGTAGACAACTTTAAAATGATATTGCCAATATTGCTGAGTTGCGTTCCTGGGACGACGTTAAATTGCACTAAATACATATACTAAATAATAATGAAAATTTGAATGAAGTAACATATTCACATCCCAAGTAGTAATAGATTCTTTAAAGGAAGCAAATCCTCAATTGCCTCAATGTATTTGAAAGATTATTTGGTTAAAAAATTATATTTTTGTTAAGAGTTAAATTTTTTCGGGCAAAATGCAGCAAAAATCAGATTAAGACTGTTCGATATACTGCTAGCCTTGGTGAATCAAAGGCATGGATTCTAACCAAATCCGAACATGGAGGCGCAGATATAACTATAGAACATATACAAGCACAAGTGCGGTGGAAAAAACATTAGAGTTAAACACGATAAAAAGAATCACAAACGCACAAACGGTGGGTACAAAATTACATTGATTAGAATAATAAAGGTTAAATATCTTCCTATTATGTTAATCTTCCTGTTTCATTTTATGATCAAGATGAAAACGATATTACGTCTACAACATTTGTTTTTAAGTGACGTATTTTACTGAATTATTATGCGTTAATTATATGCTGTGTAAGGGTATATGCTTACCTCATCTTTAAGTATAGACTTGTTCGCCCAACTCTGATTTGGATAGTGATTGTGAAATATTGGTGTAAATGCAGGTCTGGATGATTTAATAGCCGAAGCTTCTGCCATTACAGCACCACTGAAGTCCTTGGCCTGGAAGCGTTTCTCAAAAACCTCGACAGTAAGATGCACATACTCTCGCTTGATTTTTTCTCGCCTCTTTACAAGTTCTAACAGTGTCACAGCCCTAAAAATATATTTGAATTTATAAAATCTATGTTTTAAAATTAAGATATCTATCTAATTAACTATAAATTTATGAAATTTTTAGGTGAATGTACACAAATGTATATTAAAATACTGCTTCGTGTCCAACTCAAGGCACTATAACTTAACCTGTATCTCTCTCTCTCCCTCTCTCTGTCTCTCTCTCTAATTCCATCACTCCTTAGAGGGTATTGGGGGCTTCTGCGTTTTTAGATCAGTAATGTGAGATTGACCTAGTCAGCACATCTGTTTTATTGTCTGGATAATCTTTGAACAAGTTCTTTCCATTCAATATTTCTAATTGGTTGTACTGGTTTTATGTAATAGTTCTGCGATTATCAGTTACTTTCCTCATTATCTAGTATACCACGATTAGAAACGTTGTAGAAGACAGTTTTACTCTGCTTTCTATGCTATTTCTTTTGTGACCTCTCCTGAGAGTTAAAGTCAGGCTGTATATCCTTCACAGACTAGATTGATAAGTTATTTATTTTGCTGGTTTCCCATATTGCCGCAAGATTCTTTATATTTGCTCTCGCTTAGTAAACCAAACTCATTATCTCTTTTTGCCATGATACAAGATAATTCTAAGCCTACAGATGTGGTCAACAGTGAACTCAATTCAATACTCCATTAAATACCTTTTCAGAATTTTAGATCAACAAGTCTATTATTAATTGGTGTAAAAAATTAGCACAGAAATTCAACTGTGGTGCTTCAAATATGTACTCAATATTAGATTGTGAGAGTAGATGCATCACAGATTATACACATTTAAATAGAAAATGTTCGGAAAAGTTTCCGCGGTTATTACAATTAAACTTAAAACTGCACCGAGCTTTCGAAATCCTTTCTGAAGCCTTCTTCAGGGCTTCCGAGTTCTCAGTCTCCTCAGCCCCCAGACACTACACTATACACAGTGCAGTAAGTAGTGAACAGAGTAGGTTCTGGGGACTCAGAAAGACTAAACTCTGCTGAAGCCTGAGCTGAAGTCCTGCAGAAGACATTAGAAAGGATATGACAACCCGGAAGCCTGGTGAGTTTGATATAATTGTTGTAATAATATTAATCTTAGTTTTAGGCATAATATATTAGTGAATTGATAAAATAACTGGTCAAATATCTTTACCTGTATAAATCCCTTCTCAGTTTTAGCATCTTTTCATAGGAAGCTTCATCGTTTTTGCGGTTTTTCCTTGTCTGCATCTTCTCTGTTCGTCGCCTAAATGCCAGATATGGGTTGTTAGCTGCAGTACCAGATCTTATTTCCGTTTTTACGGTCAAAATCAAAGGATGTTGCTAAAAAAAAGTTTAACATTAGTTTTTATCTCGGTACATACTGTATTTGATGTCTACTAAATTTGATTATAATTTTTAAATACAAGTGTATAAGTGATTTGATTTGAGTACTTGATGAATTACATTAATTGAAATAAAATAAAAATCAAAGTCGGTAACGACACCAAGTCACACTAAAGACTAAAGTCCATAGCAACTTGGAGCTGCAGACTGTCCCTTAAGAAACTGGCGAAAACAACAAAGTAACTTTTGTTATTACTGCTGGACATAAAGTATATATGCATAAGGCCTATTTTAATCATCATCATTATCATTGGACTCTACAGCCCTTTATGTACCAAAGCTTTCTTTAGAACATTCTCCCATTCGGTCCTATCTCTAGCAACTCTCCTCCATCCTATAACCCTGATGGATTTTAATTAGTCTTCCAATTTGCCCAGGTACCTACGTTTCAGTATATCTTTAGTATGTCATTCCACTGGTCCTCCTCGTTTAAATACTTTCCTTTCTGATTATATGCCCCATTCCATCTGAGACATACTACCTTAATGAATTTCACGTCAGCTTTCCTGAAGCTTCTATATAACCGCCACAAACTCTGCTCAGTTAGTCCTCCGTTAAGCAATTCTTGGTGTAATTATGTGTGAGTGACCATGTTTCAGCTCTGTAGGTTAAAAGTGGTCTTATAGGTTCTATACACGATCAGTTTAATTTTTCTTGGAAGTTTTGAGGCCATTTGTCTTCCCAGGCCATAGTAACACTTATTGGCAAGGACTATTTTTTTTATTTGTTCGCTGACGTTGTTGTACACTAGCAAAAAGACGATGTTATAAAATAAACAATTCGAAGAAAAGTACATCTATATATAAAAGAAACTTTTGGCAGACATTAATAGTGACGAAACTTTGCAAACATAAACACAGTTTGTAATGTGTCTTTATGTGAAAACTGTTCTTTTATAAACCATTAATAAGTATATAATGTTCTTTTTTTAATTTTTGAATACTTGTTTTAATTTACTGATGGATTTATTTACCAATTTATTATTTATCACGCCATTAAATAGTAATGGGACATACATATTCCCTTTCTAAGGATATAAGAACACGCAGCAGTGTGAAGAAAAAACAACAATCGCTTTATTAGGTTTTTAGATGTTTACGAAGTTAATATCAAATATAAAATCAAGTTTTAACAGTTAAATCGATATGGGTTAGAGAAAATACTTACCGTTTTCAGGCGTTTATTCAGCCAATAATCAAATACTGCTATTATGAGATCATCGTCTTCTTTGAGAAGCGCCTTGGCCTCGTTTAAGGTGACAACAGTTTGACCACTGCTCTTTTCTAACCTATCCATCATCTCTTCAAACTTGACTGGACTTAAGTCCAATTTTTGCGTCTGTGCTTGAAGCCATCTCTCGTCATCAGAATCCATATCATAATCGGGAATATCCTGTTCCATTGTGAATGCTACACAGAAAAAAATACATCTGGCATAAATATTTTTGCATATATATTAGAAAGGTTAGTAATACTGTTACATTACTTTATTTATCTTAAAATAGTCAGTTAGATCGACTGCGGACATAATTTGTTTTCTTCATCTTACGGGGTAAAACTACTGTACTGTATTGAATTCTCATAAAAAATATTTTTTTGTTAAAAATGGCTAAATCCTTTTGGTCCCGATTACGCTCCAGAGCGTTATTCTTAGTTATTACTGAAGCTGGGTGTCGATCACGCTAGTCGAAACCCTTTTACCTGCAATAAAATTATACGATTCATTCATACGTGAAAACAGTTGAGGTCAGGTTTTCGTCAGAGGCTGGTGCGTCCACGCTTCAATTCTTCAAATCACCTGTGAACAGTTGATAAGTCTGGTGCTTATCACGAAAACCAAGACTAGGTGGATTGAGGCATTGTTTTTGAGTTAACCCCACTTTGAAATCATTTAAAATCATCACACGAAAATGTTTACGGTAAAAAATTCATCAAAATTCACGGAAATCATATTTACAAAGCCGAGCAACTTCCTCTAGATGGCTCTATGCAAAACTTTTATTGTACGCCTCGTAGAATAAGGGTGACAGATCTTATACCTCTACAATTTTTTTCTTTGAAATTCCAAGTTCTTTCCTGCGATGCTTACCCCACAGAAAGGGTATAAACCTAATGTGTTTCCTTTTGATTCCCAACTTCTTTAATAGACTGACAGATGTATGTGTTTGGATTGGAGCATGTGTTGAGTCTTTTTTAAACATTTTGAAGCATTTCGAAAAGAAAATGTTAGTAAAGCGACAGTCCAAAATATGTCCCTAAGACATCTTTCCAATCCATTCACTCCAAATTATCTTAAACAACATTCCGAAGATAAATTACTTATGCCTAAACTTTACAGACAATAATAGACTGTTAGTGTCTGTCAAAAATATTCAATACTACAATATTTGAAGCAACACTGCTGGCAATCGATTTTTGTACTCCAGAGTGCCTGGAAAAATGCACTGATTACAATTTTATCCTCGCTTCGCAAAAATACTCTTGAAGGTCCAAATACTGAACATATTATCTGCAGGGCAATTGTTCGCCAATACCATGAGACCAGGAACAGATTATTCTTATCCTTAGTTTTCCCTTAATGCAAAAGGAACATCACATTTTTTATTTTAGACTTCTACAGTACACTTACCCCTTAACCATTTTCAAAATGAGGAGATTATTGAAATTTTATTCTTTTAAACTACTTCAGTAATGTACAGGGTGAGTTTTATGTAAAGAATGTCTCAATTTTCTCGAAACATCTCGCACGATTTTTATAGATTTTGGTGTGTAAGGGTCTTGTGATGCGGCCGATATTATGGTGGTATTTACATTGTTGTCAGATCTTGTTTTTGAAGCCAAGCTTCGGTACTGGCGTTATATTAATTTTTGTCTGTCTGAAAAAAATCGATTTCCCAAGAATCTGTCGCCATAGAAAAAAAAAAATGTTTCAAATGAAAAATGTAGCTAAGATAATTTTGAACAATAACATTTATTAGCATTTTTTGTGTTTCCTCATAAACAACGATTGAAGCGGACGGCGATTTTGAATGTCAGTTATGCGCGCGAAATCAATGCTCAATAAAATTTGTATCAGCTCGACGGTAAAAATTCAATATTTTTTGATCCGAGTGCCCTATCGAAAAAAGATCAAGATGCGTTTTAAAGGTAGAGTGCAGCTTTCGCATACATTTTTGTATTTTGCCGCAAATGAACTCAGTTTTTATAAAGGTGTTAAAAAAACGTAGCGCGATTTTTCGGTTCGAAAAACGGTTCATTCAATTATCTCTACATTAGCTACATTTTTGATTTGAAACAGTTTTCTCTACGGCGTACAGATTCTTGGTAAATCGATTTTTTTGAGTTATTACCCCCTACGAGGGTGGTTTACGAGGGGAGTCCGGGGGTTAAAGTGGTAAACTTTCTTACAACTTTTTTAGGGGCCCAAAATTGATATTCTCGGCAAAATTCAGGTTGTTCGTATGATTTTTAGGGGTAAAATCTATGATGACTAGATTAATATAGGGAATATTACATGAAAACCAATCAGTACTTCTTAAGGACTTCAGAAGACAAAAAACATACAGGGTGTTCTATTTGAAATAAAAAAAGTTCATTAGATTTCCAGAAAAGCGGAAGATCTGACAACAATGCAAATACCGCCATAATTTCGGTCGCATCACAAGACACTTACACACTAAAATCTATAAAAATCCGGCAAGTCGTTTTCGAGATAATTGAGTCGTTCTATACATAAAAATCACTCTATATAAATATTTTTTATTTTTGGTAGGTATGTAAAAAATGCTTACGTTGCATATGGATAAGCTGTCGGGGTTGCTTATAGTTTGCTGGATAGACCTTTTCATAGAAATCCTTGTCTGGCAATTCGGAAACTTCGGGAGTCGGAATGATGAGTCCAGCAACAATTGCACGTTGAAGATGGTGTTCCTACGGAAATATTTGGTTTTATTATCTGTTTTGTATTGTATATTAAATAACTTGTGATATTGTAGATGATAACACTATTAACATTAACCCTTTTCGATATTGACACTCATAAACATATTTTATTTATTTAAAAGTTTAAAAGTAATTTTTTTGGTAATTATGTTATTAATGTTGCCGGATAAAATTAGAATTTTTATTTTAATCAAATTAAGTATTTCTACAATTATAAATGAGTAAAAAATTTACTCGCACTGGTTATATTTAAAGCTTTACTCCTCATTAATATAAAGTGCTCAGCTACATCTCTTTCCAAATGTTAATACAATTACATTCACTTGACCCGATCAGACACACCTTCAATTAGTAATTTCATTATCTTTTGGTAGAGATTATCGACAGATGCCTAGGAAATAAAACAAGAAATGAAACAGATCAAATTTTATAAAACAATTTACCAACACTGACATACGCAAGTGAAATCTTCTTAGGGTGTTGTATAAAAACTGCTTAACGGAGAGGAGCAATCTTATTGGCGAACATCGCCTTACTAACTGCTATCCGGAATATATATTCAGTAGTTACTGCATGATGTAGTCTCATGTCCTTGCAACTTTTCTCAGATCATTCATACACGAATTTACAAGAAGTGTGAGTTTCAGATGAATGACTCAATTCGGATTTTGAAATGGATTGGGAACACGAGAAGCTCTTTTTGTCTTAATGGGAACACGAGAAGCTCTTTTTGCCTTAAATATGTTAACACAACGATGCGGAGACATGAATATAGATGTATATGCATGTTTTATCGATTATCGAAAAGCATTTGACTGCATTAACCATTAAAAGATGATCGAAATTCTGAGAACAAATTCCTCAGTCAATTCTGAGGAATTGACGAACAAAACTTTCGAATTATCTCAGAACTATATTGGCAACAAACAGCAACAATTGAAATACTGAACACGACATCCGGAGATATACAAATCCGACGAGGAATACAAGGTTGCGTCTTATTTCCGCTATTATTTAATCTGTATTCGGAATCTATATTTAGAAAAGCACGAAGCAGAATCTATATTCAAGGTGGAATCAAGATTAACGGAACCGGCATAGACAACATCAGGTACGCTGATGATACCGTCCTAATAGCCAGCAACGCACCAGAACTACAAAATATAATAGATGCGGTTGTTCGTCATAGCGAAATGTTCGGTTTACATCTAAATGTTTCCAAAACTAAAATTCTAGTATTTTGAAAGATACCAACAAACGTACATTATGCCAAGGGACAAATAATAGAACAAGCGAGGAAAACACTTATGAACATAAAAACATTTTTTACAAGACCAGACCTTAGTCTAGAGCTCAGAATTCGAATAACCAGATGTTATGTTTTCTCTGTTTTCCTGTATGGCTGTGAAAGTTGGACAATGAACTCTGAAACAGAAAAAAGAATAGATGCCTTTGAAATGTATATATACTGACGGATGCTGAGAATTCCACAGATACAAAGTTACTAATGGTGAGGTACTTCGTCGCATGGGTAAACAAAAAGAATTACTCAGTATAATCAAAGAGAGAAAAAGACAATACTTTAGTCATGTGTTGAGAGGTTAAAGATATGAATTACTCCAAATCGTATTAGAAGGTAAAGTGCAGGGCAAAAGATCAGTTGGAAGACGCCAGAACTCGTGGCTGAAAGACCTGAGGAGGTCGTTTAACCGCTCATCCATAGAAATCTTTCGTGCAGCAGTTTCCAAAACTACAATTGCCATTTGGATCGCCAACCTTCGAAAGGAACGGCGCAATAAAAAGTTAGTGCATACCAGTATCTCAGGTTTTTAAAGTATGATGTTCTTCTGAACGTCTTCCGATTTTTTTTCTTTCATCACTATGATGCAGATGTAACACGCTGTACTTCACCGGGTGTTTACTTTTGTGGTTTCAACGGGTTTTTGACGATTTCTTTATCTTTATCTTAATTAACAAGATCTCCTTGGATAGTCTGTTCATCCAACCGTGTGTAATGCATAATATTGTACTATAACATCACGAAAGCTTTGATTTTTCTAAGCAATGCATCTGTTTTGATCCATATTTCTGCTACCTAAGGCAGGAAGGAAAACATAGCACTTCGCTATACTGATCTCGCAGTACATATAGAAAAGGAGAAATCAAATATAGACTAGCAATAACAAGTAACACAACTATAAAACTGACTTGTATAAGGAAAGCAATATCCCAATAAAATAAATTGAAACTAACATATGACCTTATTTAATATTTATTTTAATTACTTATTTCATTGTTTATCCTCTATAAATTTCCCACGTTAAAATTGGCTATATTCCTATTTTCTATCAAATTTGAGAACCACTTGTCTACAAATTACGCACACGTCTGTGGGAAAATAATCAATTTACCGTAACACATTCGACTTAACGGCTTTACAGATTGAAAATTATCTAATTTATTACGATTCTTAAACGGTGGCCTCGACGTTCGAAAATATTCCCACAGGGATTCGTCCCACGTACGTCTACGTAAATAGGGGTTCGTTCCTACAAAACCGGAAGAACTGAGCAGGCATTCGTGACGCGAATATCTACAGTTAAGAGAAGCGTCGAAATATCATAACTTCCCGTCAACGTTCGTCGAAGACCTCATTACTGCCCGACGCAGACGGCGACTTTCGACTACAATATAAAAAAACGGTAAGTATGTTTCTTTTGTGTTGATAATAATTTATGAGTTATGCCAATCGATTTTTTTCCTATTTACAATATTATATATTTCATTTAATTCTTTACGATTTCAATTAATTAACCAGTTATTTCTAATATCTCAACGAGGAAGACCAGCCAAGTCTTGGATACAAGGTGTTATGGAAACCATGAAAGACAGAGCCATTGATGAAGACACCTGGAGAGATAGAAAAAGATGGCGATCGAAATGCGGGAAGCGGCAGAAGCTGTAGGATCCTCGCTTATATATATATATATATATATATATATATATATATATATATATATATATATATATATATATATATATATATATATATATATATATATATATATATATATATATTTCTAATATTTGAGATGTCTGCAAGATGTAGCTTTATAAAGAATGTTGCGAATACCGTAGAGGGAGCACAGCTTTACTTCAATTATAAAGCAACTACATGTCAACACAAAATTGTCAGCAAAAATAAATTTCGGACACATAGCGAGAACAGAAGACTTTTAATGAACTAATCGCCGAGAATAAAATTAATTGGCAACGACCGCGAGAGATAAGTCCTCAATACGTTTAGTGGATCAAGTAAGAGAATTATTGACCATGATCTACACGAAGCTTCCCTAGTAGCCCAAGAATGATGTCACTGTTTTTCACTTATTGATGTTTAAGCGAGAATTGCACAATCGTAAAAAGACAAGAAAGTCGAATAAAAGCACAATAACAGTAATCTCTAAGAAGTGTTAAAGGTTGTAACACCCTTATAGGATAAGAAATGAGGTAATAGGAGCTGAGCTAAATAGATAAGGGGCGCGGTAATTAAATAACCGGACTGGTGCAGCTACCGGCAAACAGCACACCGTGGTAGAATTGAACATTTCTGTACCTGTTGATGCTTCCCCGATCCTGATCTCGTTGAGCACGATTATAATATATCACTCAGTCTCGCTGTAGCAATCGCCCGTTTAAGTCATTCTAAATTCGCCGAAAAAACGCACGTTAACGCAACCTTAAGTTTATTATTAAACTGTCTTACTATTATTAACTGTATTAAACTTAAAAATCGCAACAAAAACTCATGTAATGTCAAAGGAAAGGAATAGAGTCCGTTAAAGGAGGGACAAGAACTAACGACGAAGATCTGCGCCCTGGATAACTCTTCTCATTAACAACAGACATCTGGAAAATTGGTAAATTGATATGCAAAAATCGTCGTATGAGTGTCTGTGCCGTTGCTGAAATCTCAGGATAACAGATTTCAGTCAGATTTTGTATGAACCACTTATGAAGCTTATGAAGAACGGCTCAATTCTGTGTATTGGGAGCCCTAGGTTTAATAGACTGTCAAGTGCATGTCTTCCTCTATCCCCTCTAGAATTTCTCCTAACTCTTCCTCCATGTCCATGTATCTGAGCTTATGCTGAGCCCATGACTCGTAATGTTAAATGTCTTTCTGAAGTCAAATAATGAACCAATAACCTCTTGCTTTTCATTTAAAGCAGTAAAATATCTCAAGGCAGCCACATGCCCCTGTAGTGACTGTTGAAAACCCTTCGTATACTCAAGTATTTAATTTTTGTGAAGATATTTTACATGGCTATCAAGTACCAGTTTAACACATTCGCAGCTGACTTTTTTCGAGAGGTGTTACATAGGAGAGACAATAACTTTTTACTAAAATATCATTGTAATTGATATTAAAATATAATACATTAAATTAATTAAATAAAGTGTATATTTATTTACAAAATGTGATTTGAATTTTTGACTCCGATGGGAGTCATGTGCACCTGGCTAAGAATTTCTAGTGTATCGCTGACTGACTTCGATCGGCACAAGGCAAATTAGAACGTTTTTCTAGAAAAATAATGATATAACAGAATTTTAGAAAAAATAAGTTTATTTATTCTGTAAAATACAGAAAGATTCACACACTGATTTGATTTTAATTCGCATTCAGCAATTTCAAAGCATTCAACACAAAATCTGGGTTTATCAGGACATTTTTCGCATTGATACATTGTCTGCTTTCTAATTTTGTTTTTGGAGCATATTTTGCAACGCTTTCTCTTTGCTCGTCCCTTATTAACTATAGCAGGCTCTGGAGCTATAGTTATGCTATGGAGGCAGGAATATTTCTTGTTTTTCACAGTTTGAAGAGCACAGCATACTTTCCGCCATTTTGAATCGCGAAACTACCACAGCAAAGATCTGGTAAAAATTTTGAACACTTTAAGTCCTCACTCACACCTTGACAAACATTAACTAACGTCGGCGTCATACTTAATAAAATATACCGTCTTAAAAATCAACTGGTTGCTGTCCCCGATTGGAGTCATGCGCACCTAGCAAAGGACCACTTTGACTCCGATCGTGAAAGTGTCAAGGTTCCTGCAAAAACCATGCTTTTTGAAAATAAATTTTATTTATGGTACAAAAGATATTTGAAAGTCAAACTTTTTACAGGTGAAAGTAAACATTAAAATACTTGAATATATTTTTCTTTTTTTCAAAATGGTGGGTCTGAAAATGGTTGCACAAACTCATCCAATTTGTTGGTTAGTGTAATCAATTCTTGGAAACGAATCATCCGAAAACAAAAAACAAAATGGTCTTGTATTCTGTATAGATTTGACTATGGTCGGAACAACAATGAAACATTTTCACAGAAAAAAATAGCTGACTTTTTAATTTTTTGACCCTATGTTTGCACTTAATTGCTTATGAATATTTTTGGTTGTAGTACCGGCCATAGGGAGACATTTAAAGATTAAAATGCTGTTTGGTACATCTTGATATGTTTTCCTCAATAGTTTCGAAGTATGAGAGACACACAGTTGTAAAAAAAGGGGTTTCAGGAAAAACCCATTATAGTACGCTTGAGTGGCAGGATTAACCGCTTGGAACACTCCATTCTTCCCTCTTTTCTACCTACCTCAAGGTCGCGCGGGCCTTTGGTACTAATTCTATATGATTTTAACAGTGTTTTCTAGCAATTTAAAAAAAATTTCAATTTTTTTATAATTTTTTGGAGGAACCTGCCAAACACTTGATTTTGTATACACGAGTACTAATAATTTAACAATGTCAGGAGCTGACCCTCTGTTTTTAAACATTGGATTTTTTTAGGCACTTTAAAAGATTTTCTACTTTCTCTTTTTTGATGAAATTAGCATAATTGAACCTTTTTTGTATGATGTTCATTTCACCATGTAATAAAAAATGTAACTGTTTAATTTTAGAAGAATGCCAGCACTTATTCTTTTTGATGGACTTTTCTTTACTACCGAAAATAGCCCTCATAATAGTGCAATGTATGCAGTATACTAGTATCAATATATAAAGTAGTGAAATACTCTTGAAATTGTTAGACTAATGTGTTACTTCATAAGTCATTGGTCTACACAAATTAAAACATAATTCAAGTTAAACTTGTTTAATTTCCTATAGTAATGACATTAAATCGAAATGATGTAAATATAAATTATAAATAATTACATTAAAACCTTAAACCCACTATAGAATAAATTAATTTCCAATTCTTATAAAATAGATTAAATAATAAGCACAAAGAATTGTTTTAAGTTAATGTAAAAACTATAAATACTGCTTTCAAGAAAACTAAGTTTTCAGCAAATTATTAATATAATTTACATATATAAAAAGTAAATATTGGTAATGCTATATTTTTTTGTAGAATTCAAAATTTAAATAATATAAAATTTAAATAACAATTCCTAATTGGAAAATATTTTAATTTATTTTTCTGTCTTGATTTGTGCACCATGTCAGCCTTTATTACTGTAATTTAACTTTTATATTAATTATATTAGCCCTACCATAAAGTTGCTATGAATCAGTATTAATCAACTCATACCATCTTTAATTCAAAAACTGTTTACATTTCAAGTTGAATAATTATTAATTTCAAAACAATACATGATTCATTGTATTATTTTAAGATTTTTTAGTAGGGGTATTGTTTTACTAGAAAGCATAACTGGAATTAAAAAAAAACAAAAACATGTGTCAGTAAAATTAATAATGCCAAGATTCATTGTTGTTTTATTAAAAATCTTTTTCACCACAACTGTGCTGATATCAGTCTTGGTGCTTAAAGCCATTTATCCCTTGTTGGTCACTACAGTCCATTTACTCTTTTTGACATGGGAGTAGCTTCTTCTTCTTCTTGTAGCACTACAACCCAGGGTGGGTCTTGGCTGACTGCACAACTTGCTTCCATCTCACATGGTTGTCTATGATAATTGTGTCGGAGGGTAGCTCCACTGTTTCTAAATCTGACGATATGTTTGTTATCTATCCATCACTTGTGGGCATCCTAAGTGCCTTTTCCCAGATTAACTTTGCAAGGTGGTTATCAGGGAACCTATGGACAGCCCATTTTAGACAATGGAATTTAATTTCTTGAATGACATCACTAGTGTTATATATGTTTGACCCCAGCATTTGTTTTCACTCAGGTTAGTATTTGGTTCATGATAGGATCTGAAGATCCTTCTGTGGTTTTTTCTTTCCAAACATCTGGGTTTTATTTCCATTGCTTTTGTCAGTGTCCACATCTCACACCCATATATGAGCACCAATCTAATCATTGTTTTATATATTCTGATTTTTGAGGTTCATGTTAGGCTTTTAGATATAATAGTGCTGTGGGGATATACATACATTTGTTTGCTGCCTAAATTCTTCCTGTTATCTCTTCTGTGATGTTATCTGTGGTGATTGCAGCTTAGATATTTAAAATGTTCCACTTTTTTAAGTTATACGGGTCTATTGTTACATTTTGCCCTATTCTATCTTGTCTCTTTAATCTGTTAATGCACATATATTTGGTTTTCTCTTCATTGAACATTGAACTGGCGAAGACCAGTTTTTTTGGCTCCATCTCTATTTTGTTGGAAGTTTCCTTTACAGTGGTGGCAGTGTTTCCAACAATGTCAGTGTCATATGCATATCCTAGTAGTACTTTTAGTAGTTAATGTGAAAATGGTATGGAACTGAATTATCATCACTTATGATTAGGCTAAATTATATCTCTCTGATAAAATCTTAAAGTATGAAAAATGATTCATCACATAAAGGGCAGAAAAATGTAAGGTTTCCCTATAGTCCAGTGACATTAACAATTTCTACTACCACTTCTTTAAAACCAAATTTTTTTTAAAAGTGCTGAAACATACCTTTAACATGGGCTTTTATAAAAGCCTTTAAGATAAAAATTGAAAAAGTTGAAAATAAGATAGGCCTCACAATTTTTTTAAGAAAAATTAGCAATAAAAGTGACATTACAAGTAAAACTAAAACTTATCATAATACTTGAATAAATCAGTTTATTTATGCCATAATAATATGTTTTAGAAGCTTGACTATTTTGGAAAGAAAAGATTTACAAAAAAAAGTTGTTAAAAAAATTTGAGAGGTGAATTGACTGTTACATGATAAAATTCATTTATCTAACAATAAAACAAAAACTTGCCTTAATAAAATTCATTATAAACTCAGGTAGCAGTTTTTGTGAAAATTAACAGAATTTGCAACTTTTTATAACATTTTTAGTAAATGAGAATATTTTTTTTGTACTAATTGGATGGTGTTACGCAAAAAGCAGTTAAACCACATAACATTAAAAATTAGTTATCCTAATCACATCGTAGATTTCATTGTTATTTAAATTATGCAAAAATGATTTAAGCCACATTAGTAATTAAAAGAGTGCAATTACACAAAAAACATTTAACCCCCAATTCAAGCTAAAAACCACTCAATGCACAATCAGCTATTTTAAGTTTATTTTGTAATAAACACTCAATCCTGTATCAACCCACATTGGCTCCATAAAAGTTAAACAGCAGATTAGAGAATCATTATCTTCTATTATTTGTTAATACATATATAGTTTTATAATATTAAATTTGATATATTAAAAAGATCCTAAACCAGATGGAAAGTAGTAAAACATACCTAATAATAAAAAGTCCAACATTTTATTTACTGTACTTTAAAGTAAACAAAACCGGGAGAGGAACGCAAAAGGTGGGATCCTATTTAAGAAACTACATAAAAGATCATATTAATCCCCCTGTTAAAAACTTCTGTGGTCAGACTATTGTAGTGGTCAAAAGAGCAGTATTAATTAATATTGTACTCTTAATGATGTGCACATTGCATAACCATCTGTCTCTCAATTGTATCAATTGACGATTCTTACTACCAGGACATATCTTTCTGCCCAACGATTAAGAGTTTGGGGATGTTGAGTACTCTCTAAATATCCAACAGTGCTTATACATGGATATAGACTACATTAAGGTTATGAAAGAATGTAGGAGAAAAAACAAATTTGTTGATAACAAAATAGAAAGATTAGAAATGGTTTCAATAGACAAACTATTGGAATAAATTGGCTCAAGACTCATGAAATCAATGTTTTAAAGAGTGAGTTTTTCTTGCTCTACATGAAGCCAGACACAACAGAAGAAAACATACAGATAGCAGATGTAGAAAAAAGATCGCCTGCAGAAATCATTCAAAGATATGGAGTTGGATCAGCAGTTACAGCCAACAGGTAAACCATTATGGTCAACAGGTAAACCACTATCCAAAGAAACAAATTAAGGATCTCAAAAGAAATATTAAAATTAGTTTTCCACAAGATCTAAAACCATTTTATAATTTCTTAAAAACAGCTGAACAGGGTGACTTTATTGATGATGTTGATGGTTTTGAAGTAGAAAATGTGGACTTAATTATCAGGATTAAAATTATTTGAAACGCTTTTAAACAATATTAAATTTTTTTAATTATTTATTATCAAATATTTTGTTCTATATTTTGTATTAATAAAACATGTTTTATAATTAGTATGTGAGTTATTGTGTTTAAAAAATAACTTAATTTCTTGTATAACCTAAAAAGCAAAAAGGATTTCTCCAACATTTTATTTTTTTTACACAGAAATAAGTATTTTTTTTTTTAATTTTATTGAGAAAATAATTCCAAATGTTACTGATATTTTACTGATATAATGACAGATTATAGACTCTGAAACTATTTATCTCAAAGTAAGACTTGTGTGGATTGACTCTTTTTTGTATTCGCGAGGAACCGCAAAGTGGGCGATGGTAGATTTCAAAAGCATCCACTTCGGGAAAACCTTGAAATTGTCATTAATTTGTATACATATTAGCGACTGGTTTATATTACAATTAACAATGACATCGACTTCAAAAAACTATTGCAGTTTTCCTCAATGTTCATCCTATTATAATTCACAAAAAAAATTCCATACATAAAATTTTGGCAATGCATTTTGTGAATTAGCAAACCTATAACCAAGTACATGACTGTGTGCAGTTTACATTTTACTGAGAACAATTACTTTCCAAGTAAGTGTTGATTAAAATATCATTTATATTTTAATATATTTATATTTAATTTACTTTATAGTAACACCTGAAACTAAATTGAGAAGACTGAAGAAAGATCCTGTTCCATCAGCTAAATTGCCCCAAAGGTCTCATGAAGTTATTAGTAGAAAACGTAAGGCGTAATTTACAAAATATAACGTGGCCAGCTCCAAAAACTGCCTCACCCTCAACTAAAGATCTCTGACGACCTTGCAAGCCACAAAAATAATTGAGACAATGTAAATTTTACTTTCCGTGTTTCAGACATACTGTAAAAAAACAAACATTTAATTTTATTTTTATTCAGGTTTGGGCGTCAATTGCCGTATGTATAAACTCGAATCACAAACAAATAAACTTTGAAGAACCAACTTCAACTTTTACTTTGGCAAAACACACGTGAAAATGATTTATATTAAACGTTTTATAGCTTCAAGATCAAATGACAAAATTATTTGTTTTCCTGAAGTTATCGTCCATCTTTGAAATCTTGAGCGCCCCCTATCGGAATTGGCTATCGCGAATAACACCATCCAATTGATCTTGCATTTAGTGATTGTTTTTTAATTAATGCAATTTCATGGACTGTAACTAAATTTTATACGAAAAGTTCAACATAAACATCATTAAATTGATGATTAATTCATTGAATAATTTGAAGTACATAAGAGAAATCTAATATTTTGTTTCAATCCACTCTTGGATCAATTTGTAAGTAATTTTGTAAAAATTTCTTACTGTTTCATTATATTATTTATTTGTAATAAAAATCTTTTGCATTCTATTTGTAATGTATATACATGAACTTAAAACTGTTGTCATTTTCATTGTTATATCCATGAAATATTTATTCATTATCTATTTGAAAGATTTAATATATTAATTTACATTATATCTCATAAATATAGGGTTTCCCAATATATTTTGAAGGCTGAAATAGATAAGACCAGTTAGTATTGGATGGATGTTACTTATTTTGTTATTCTATTATAGTTGTTCACAAAATGTAGTATTAATGCTACATTTCTGCATTTTTTATACAAATAAAATGCTCCAATTTTTCTTTTTAATCTCTTTGATATCATCCCTGACTTTGTTATTACAATCAATATTGATT
The DNA here is from genome assembly GCF_040954645.1 of Diabrotica undecimpunctata. Classification (NCBI taxonomy): domain Eukaryota; kingdom Metazoa; phylum Arthropoda; class Insecta; order Coleoptera; family Chrysomelidae; genus Diabrotica; species Diabrotica undecimpunctata. The sequence goes on along the minus strand of NC_092804.1, from coordinate 23,961,069 downwards.
GTTTCCTAGTTTTGCTGTAATATACAATCCAACACTGTAATATTTGTAATGGTTTCAACACTATTGCATATTTATGTCCTTACTATTTAATTCTCATTACCTTAATTACCATTAGTGCATTTAATTTTTCCATTAAGTATATTATTAATTTCATAATTTTGACAAATGAGCAATTTTTATTTTATTAATTTCTCAGTCCTAGCAATTATTTTTCTACTGATTTAATTGTTTTAACTATTATAGAGCTTTACAAAATTTTGATTTGGCCATTTCACAAAGATAAATAGATATTTTTAGTTTTGAAAAGCATTCAACTATAATAAAAATGGGTAGATGATTTAAAAATGGTAAAATTTTCAACAAAGTGGATATACAAAATACTATGACTTTTGTTTCTTTGGTACACAAGAGTGGAAGGTCAACACTGGGAAAAATTGGCTATACAGAGCTCTAGTAGAGGGAAAAGCCAATGTTATTAATCAACATTTAGTAGAATGAGAAAACAAATTTTCCACCTTGTACATTAAACTAGGACTAATAAACAATTTGTGAAAGTTTTAGATTAAAATGGTTTTTATTTTTAATACCTGACAAATAAATTCCCTGCGATCAGTATAGAAAAATTAAAAGCAGAAATATCTGATAAACTCAACACTTGAGTACCTCAGATAAACCAATTCATAAAGATCCACAATATTTAGAATCAATGAACTTGAAACCAATGCATGGTCTTATTTTGTTAAAGTTGTACAAAATTTTCTTGGCAATAACAAGTCTAAAACTTACAACTAGTGGAAGCTTAATACCTTCTAAAATTTTGGTTTGCCCTAAAAACATTATGTTGTGAAGCTACAGATAAAGAGAGAGAGAGAGAGAGATAGAGAGATATGAGCATTAAGATCCATTGCCTTCACAATACTTTAGATTTCCTGCAAATATTGAACGGTTTGGTGAGAACCACAGTGAATGATTTCACCCAAGTATAAAAATTATGAAAGAAAGATCCCAAAAGTTATAGGCCAAAATTATTCAAGTACAGTTAGAATTAGTTTGCACCACATTTTTTGACTAGCGTTATTTAGACTAGATAGCTTTAACTATTTAGAAGTCAACATTACAAAGGACAACACTGACAATGCAGAGCTTAGCAGAAGATTCATCCTAGCCAATAGAGCATACTTTGCTATGAACCAGATATGTAAATCATGAGACATAAGTATATCAAAGAACTAAGATACGAATCTACAAAACCATAATCTGACCAATAATGAGCTATGGGTGTGAAACTTGGGTATTGACTCAAAAATCAGAAAAAAACACAGCAAAGATGTATACATATATTTCTTACCTATTTTATTTATTAGATTTAACTACAACTTTTTTATACTTTTACTTTTTTATAAATAAAAAATATATAATCATTTATCTCAGCTAGAGTATAATAATATGTTTTTACATTGATTTCTAAGCTTTATTTGACTTCTTCTTATTTGTAATTTTTTAGTTTTTCACCAAGAGCTAATAGTTAAAATAGACATAGATTAAATTAGAATGAATGTTACAATGGCAGACATAATAGGAAAACTACAAGTACTTAATGGATGTTATGGCGTGAATTAGTAAATAAAATATTCCAATTTACATATTATAATATATAAAAAATGTTTTCCAGTACTAAATTTTGCAAAACTGTAAAAATATTTTAATTATAGTGAAACTATAGATTTACTATAATTAGTAAATGTGTTAAAATAGTTTTCATAATAGATAACCTTAGATAATTATTGAATCATCAATTTCAACTATGTACAATCATTTTTATTAAATGTAAATTATCTCAAAATTTTTCTATGAGCTGTATTTCATGCACTTTCTAAAAGTTTCAAGGATTGTGGTATTAGTGTAGAAAATATCAAGAATAATTTTATCATGTTTATCTAAAACTAATAATAATCGAAAATATAAAATTTCCATTATTTCACTAATGAACTCTTGTTTATCAAAGCTATTTGTGAATTATGGTAAATGTTTTCCATCATTCATCATTTATATATTTTCTAAAAATTGGTCCCTTTGTTTTTTTATTTGTGAAATAATTTTCCACTTTATAACCTGTATAAAGATTAGAACAATATACAATTATGTATATGAGTTTAAATTTCACAAATTGGAAATATTTTTAACAAAAATCTGTTTTGGGCAGTTTTTTAAATGGGAAATGACTTCTAGAAAATATTGAAAAGACTGCTTCCCATATATTTTTAAATGCACTTAATCTTTTTTTTTTATTTTAAAAATTAGCAATTATTTGAAATACAAACAAAATAGTTCCTTACCTAAAGCAAATCCTACTGATTCTAACAAAACTTAAAGCTAGTCTAGATAATATTACACAGTACACACTTATTGTATGTAATATAAAAATATGCAATTTTGCAGTGTGTGAATGCTTCCTTGATAATATAATTTTCTATATTAGTACAAAAAACTAAATAGAGAAAAATACACAGAGAAAGGTTTGAAACAGTACATTTTTATGATATTATTTTATGGAATCTGGTCTTTTTTAATTTATATAAAACACGAATGAATGAATATGTTTCTTTCAATATTAGTTGCACTTAGTTATTAGAAAAAAAAATTGCAATTGCCCATTGAAAGATTAGCAGATAAATTTGGTAATAGTGTCAGAACCTTCAAAACACTAGTTGACAGATTGCAACAGATATCAATTTTATGACCATCAGATCTGCAGTCATTAAAATAATTACATTTTTTCAAATTTACATTGCAGAGATTAAACTATCATTATTGACAATTTAATCCATAAAATGTGAATTTGTAAAACTTATATTTATTTTCGTGGCAGCAGTCATTCAGATGGTTGAAACGTTAGACTGAATAATTTTGTTAAGGATTGTGGCTTATTTTTTATATAGATAATAAGAAAGTAAAAATATATATTAAAATCTTTACAGCAGAATTTAACTTATTGTTCACTTTCTAACTTTAGTATTTATAGTGAAATAAAATATATATTATTTTTCTCATTATTTTATCACTTCATGTATTCCATGTTTAATTAAATTAATATTATATCGCATGCTCTTTTGTGATTTATTACAAGGACATGGCAACACTGTCACAATACAAAATTTCTTTCATTTGTAGCTACCTTCATTCGGAATGTTCTCTAGACTTTGTCCATTTTTTTATACATCTTTTATGTTATTTCTATAATAAACCTAATTTTATGTCAGTGTGACAACCTGGCAAATGTGCACTTCTTCGCATTAGTCTAAGAAAAGCCTCGGCAAAGAGCTATATGGAAGGTTCAATCTCGAAGTTATTAGACCTTTTAAAAAGGGTCAGACAAGAGAATGTAATCTATGACTAGAAGGCCACAAAAGATCTGAAACCGTTGCAGTGGAATAGGCCAAAAACCACCTCATTGAATCCATCTATATAAACCTCATAAAATTGGAAGAACTTATGTAGACATTAAATCAAGAGTATTCGATGAATTTTTTAGATTTTTCTGAAAGTCAACTAGTTTCCAACAATTAAGATTTTAGCAATTTATATCCTCTATATTGTCATACAGCATATAGTACACTGACAAGTATGTATTTTCTTATAAACATATTTTTTCAATTTTATCAATATTCTGTCACTATTTACATTTTTTTTCTGGTTTCTGTACAATTTTCATGTAAAAATTATTAGATCATTGTGGTGAAATGTATTAATTTTAAAACTTTTATTCAATATAGTGCATCTAGAAAGCACTAGTGAATATGGAACTAAAACCCCCATTGTACCATTTTAATTGTTATACATATATGTAATTTCAATAAAAGGAATATTATGACAGGTTGTTTTGAAATAGAAATCATTTTAACCAAAGTTAAAATTCTATCCCACACAAGTTACTCTTTATAAACATTGTTTTTAGTAATGTTTAACATAATATTTAGCCCTTAGGAAGTAATTCATGTAAACCTGCTATTTGTACTAACTCAAGGAATCATTGTACTGATTAGGTGATATTACTAGAATTATGTCTCTAGGTCTAGTTGGAATAAAACCCAAAAAATAAGTATTAAATCTAAATTTTCTATCAGAATTAACTGTCAAATGTCATTATAGTGGATGAAAATAATTTCATAAATTAATCATAACTAAGACTCTAATTAAAAAGAGAAATAATTAAGTTTTAATTCTCTAATTCTGTATTGTTTATCTAGTATCCGCAATAGTAGTAACATGTTTTGCCAAAAATTCGATAGTGTTTGTAGTCAAATGTCAACTTTGGAACATAGTGCTATTATTTTTAACTTTAATAAGTACACATAAAAAGTGATTTTATCTAATAAAAATGTGTGTACAGTGTGATGTCCCATTAGAAAAATAATATTTCGCCGGTTGCGCATGGGAGCGCGAATACCATCAACATGGCCGCCAACTATGTTAACAAATGCCTGAAGTCTATCTTAGAAAACTTACACATTCCTCCTCCTTTTGCATTCCTGATGGCATTTGAGGAACTGCCCGATTGATCGCTGAATAATCAGGAAGATCCGGGAGCTCCTCAGCCATGTATATAGGCATGGGTTTGCTAGCATCCAGGGCCCTCGCCCTAAATGAAAGCTTCGACATATTTGTTGACAGCACAAAACACTCGACAAGGCCAACATAAAACCTCCTAAAAACTAGCTCCCTTTCCCTCGGGCCGTTCGAGGAGGGCACTAAACAATTCTTCGTTTACTTTAGTACGTTCCCATTGTTTTTATTTACACGCACTCAGTCACAAATACGATAAAACAACTTTGAAACTTTCCATGTTGAGCGTGTTGAGCATAAAGCCATCATGGCGGATATGCCATGGAGCCATGAAAATACTAGGAGCACGCAGTGCGCGGGAACCGTTTACGCACGTTCACATGTTAGGGAGAAAGCTTCATTCATGTCCATATACAACTGTCTTAACTAATTTTAATTTTTAAGTTTTTAATTTTTTTCTACAATAAAACTAAAGAACTATCGCATCAGTGACATTTTCTTAATAAATTTGACATTTACTAATGTATCAAACTAGAGGTGGGAACATACACAATTATATAATTTTTAGTCAAAAATGACACCAGTAAAAAGGCAAAATTTCTCTTATTTATAAATAATTTACTTAAAAACCTAAATATATACAAAAAATAACTACTGTCGTTAATTAACAACAGTAAAATTACATATTATTTTATATACGTTTATTTCAACTAAACTCCAAATTTTATTTCTGTGGTCCATGTTGCCAAGCTTACTTTTGTTGTAATTAGTGACTTCCCCAGAAAATTCTGTTCGGTCAAATATCTTTTAATGTTGTAAAATTAAAAATATTAAATTTTGATAGACTTTGACCATCATAAAATAGTGCTACCAAATGAGAAGATAATTTGACAATTATCTTTATGAATTTAAATATCAATTTTATTATGCCTTATGCCTGGAATGACATAATAAAGTTATAAAAATGTTATCATATTATTTCTCATATTTTATATTTTTAGTAAACACTAGTCCACTAATTATAGCCTTTTGTAATTGATATTTCCTTCCTTTTTGCTTTTATGTGGATTTTTATTTAATTCTTAATCCATGGTTTAATATCTGACATGGGTTCATTAAGACTGGCAACAATTTATCGCTGTCTTTGAAGTGTTCTTCAGACATCCCAAAATTTGTTTCCTTTAAAACTTCAATTTTCACTTCTTTGTAAATTTGTAGTCTTTTCATCATCATCTTTGGCTCGACAATCCTCTGTGGATTCTGGCTTGCTCTAAGATTCGTCGGCAACGTGTGACCATCTTCTGATCTATAGCACAGTATATTGTTAAAGAATTCTTTTAGCATTAAACTGTGTCTCTAGCATCCCTAAGTCGGTCTCAACTCCATCTAACCACCTTGTAGCCTTTTAGTAATCCTAAAAAAATATATTAATTAGAATATCAACATTTTCTTTACTTTTATACACTTAAATTGTTTTTCTAACTGCTCCTCCTTTCCTTATAGATTTACTTCCTAAAATATGTTTTGCAAAATATAGTTTCGTTATAGCAATGCAGAATAATGTAAGCAACATGAACTTGAGATTTTAGTACATTGCTACAGTTTTAATATGGATGAGACTTTATTTCAGATTTTAATTATTTTTGTCACAAATGTAGTACTCTATATATTTTTTATCAAAATAAATTATGAATAAGATAAATAAAAATGATCGCTGATACTTTTAGATGACGTGTGCTTTCAAATTCATTTTTCTGACAATTCTTATAAAACCATAACAACAGACAACATTGTGAAGTACACTAGATTATGGAGGGGAAAATATTTTGGTAGGGATGAAGTAGGTAGATAAGGATATGACGTCACTTAATTGACATTGACACAAGGAGATTTTTCGTGACAAACACCAACAATTTTGCCAAAAATAAAAAAAAAATATTGTAAAATATCAAATTTAATATCCTACCGTAAAGAGGAATAACAAATTAAAGTAGTGTCAATTTAAAATATTGAAAGAAAATCAATATTTTTTTGAGACATTAAACTATTTTCTAAAGAAATATATTGTATCTATTATTATTACCATAATAAATAAATATTAGCGGTTGAAACGTTTAATTTCAAAAAGGTAACAAGTAAATAATAAATATTCAGTAAATTATGCATGCAGATTACGATTTATTTTGTTTAAAATTTTTAAATAATGAAATAGAATATGAAATTAAATAAATATAATCGTCAATTTAACAATGCATGCAAATAAGAAAATGAGCTGTCACAAGATTCGGCAGATATGAAACATAAATTATAATATCAAGAAGAAAGACAATTACTATTGTTGTGAATTTATTAAAAGGTTCAATATTTATAACACTTACGAATTTAATTTATTTTTTTATTTATATTAATTTGTCTTACAATAATTTATATATCCGAACGTAACATTTAAATCGCGGGCGCGAATCTTCTTTATTAACTGTCCCTTCCATGAAAGCTCCTTTCGAGAATTCAGCCTGATTATACTAGAAGGTCAATCCGGGTCATCGTTTCGACCGTTTTCTTTCAGGTAAATTTCTGCCAGCTGCTCGAAGGATCTCGTACAATCTACAACATATTAGTGAATAAAAAACATGTTTACAGGTTTTTAATATGACTCATATTTTTACGTAACACTATGAACATATACAAGCTGTGAACGCTTTAAGTATGTTGTATAAACAAACAAACGCATCAAAAATCAAACTTTTGTCCAAGACAAAGAAGAAGTAGACCAGTCGTCTCCAAACATTTTTTTCAAAAGTTTGTCAACGCCTTTGGTCTTTTCTTTGGTAAACACATGATGAAGCGGTAGTTCTTCTAGTCTCACTTGTCTTAGATTCTTTTTCCCATTCTTTCTCAAAGATACAAAAGACTTCTCCTTCATACCTGTAGTTTTTCAAGTCCCTTACTAACACAATATTTTTGTAGACTTTCCTTTTCCTTTTTTTCGGAAGTGTTTAATTTCTTATTGTGTTCGGTAGCGTATTTCAATTCTCTTCAGTTCACTAATTTATAGGCACTTAGCTCCTTAGTATCAAGTAGTGGCCAATCTTCTCCTAGTGCTTTTATCTTGCCTATGCCACTGTAGATGTCATGGTATTCCTGTTTAATTAAAATTATGGGTTTTTTTCGCAACTGCTTTTCTACTCTTCCAAAAACACGGTCGGCGGGTAAAAAACTATGTCTGCGTACAGGGAAATACAATAAAATCTTTTGAATTGATATTTTGTGTGTTTCCAAAAAATTAATAAGGACAATATTATTTTTATTTTGAGAAACACAACCATCACTAAACAACCTTAGTACAGAACAGCTCTGAAAATCAGCTTCTGCCAAATAGTTAAAGAGAGCTGATGATATTTTCACACTGCCTTTTCCTGCCTGCTCCTCTGTCCAAGTATAGAACATGGAGTTTTGAGCTTTTAGATCAGTAATACAAAAGTTATAAAACCCAATTTGTCTTGCGGAATAAGCTTCTTGAATTGGACTTTTCGGTAGTGGCTGAATTTGTTGAAGATCAAAGCAAAGGCTAACAGAATAAGGAACATCCATTTTCATGTACTCATAAAACGCCTTTGCTCTTCTTGAATGAATTCGCTTTTCAACCATTAGCTGCGCCTTTTTAGCAGACCGTCCTGGCGCACTTTTAATTTGTTCTTTGAGAAGGCAGCACGTACTACAAGTATTTAAGGCAAGAGACTTAAAACCTACGTTAAACTCTTTTATAAAAATTCTCCAAAAGATGCTGCATTTCACTTTTAACTCCTCTTCACATTGATCATTATACATTTTACTTAGTTTACTAATACTTAAGTCACTACTTAGATACAACCTTTTGGATTTCATTCTGTTGTAATGTGATTCAGTTCATTAGAGCTCCTTTATGTACTCTAACATTTTCCTTCTTCAGATAGTTCTTATTTTTAGTAGTGTCACCTCCTATTTTCTCTTCAACAGCAAACCCAAAATGCACTTTTTAGGCTATGTTTTTTTATCTTAGTTTCTCTAACACCAATAACAGTGCGAAAAATTTTAAACATACAGAAGTTTTAACACCAGAAACAGTTAGAAAGAAGTATTGTATTGAATACTTTCGCTCAGGTCCAGGTTTTTTCTTTTTGTTTCTGTTTACCGGCCTATGTCTATGTCTTTTAATTATTGTTGTATGAATCGGACTGGCAATTATATTGTCTTGTCTTTTCTTGTCTAGAACTTTATAAAACTATTCTTTGAAAGCTTTGATGTAATTAAGCCTTATTTTTACGCACGTGAAACGTTTATTGTTGTGTTTACACGGTACAAAAACTAGGGCTCTTTCATGAGCTGCATGGTAATTTGTTCACTTTTTCTTTTTCCTACTGTAACTTTTTTCTAGTCTAGTCCCTTTATTTCGTTCACCAACACTTACACTTCCATCTGCACCATCCATTCTCCTTTAAATAATAACGTAATTACTAATTGTTTCTAAATACGTTGACAATGTAAATAGTAGTCACAAAAACTTAAATACAAAACTATACAAAACCCTTACTGTCCCTTACATAACCTCTTTGTAAGACTCACTGCCACTGACTCATAGTGAGTCACTGGGTCAGCTGATTGGCAGTTGCAGCACTTCTATTGATTGGTTGGAAATAATCTGGTTTGCATGGACCAGTACAGCGGAAATAAGTTGTCTTGCATGTAAAGGTGGTTTTTAACATCAAATAGATAGAATAAACCACTTTGGCTACAACAGAACAATACATTGGCAACTCAACTTTGATTTTTGTGTGGCTGTTTGGATTTTATCTCCTCGAATAGCAGTCTTGATTACCTGCTAAGCCCAATAGTATAAATATGTTATACGTCAAAAATATATAAAAATACTCCCCTTCTATTATTTTTTAATATTTTTTAATTTGTAACAAAAAAATGGAGCTATGATTTTATTATAATAACTTGAACTTAATAATACTCGAATAATAATATAATATAAAATACATGTATTTTCAATAAATTATATATAAAAAAAATAATATAAAATTACAAAAATGAATTGGCGGTATCTACGAGCAACAGCATGCATCTTATTTGACATATTTGACATCATTTTGACATTATGTTTGACATCAAAATAACATAACCTTAGTAATTCTATAACGAATTTAATCTGTTTGCCAGTTTTTATTTTAAATGTTTAAAGTTTAATAAGTTTAAAATGGATAAAAGTTTTCAAAGCTCCATTTCTGTGAAAAGTCCATTTAGTCCCAGATCAAGAACTAGTCTTAGTTCAAAACGTATTTTGCCGGCTTCCTTTAGAAAATCATCGTAAGTTTATATTTTAAGCAAAATAAGTTTAAGCGTAGCTGATTTCCACGTTTATTGATACCATTTAATGCTAATATTGTTTTAGACGATTGAGTATATCAGGAAAGTCCACACAATCGGTACAGGTAGTATTAAAATCTACAAATAATTATGTTGAAAGGTTTGGGCAATCCTTACCTGTTCTTATAACAGAAGCTCTAACATTTGCGGATAGTAAGTATAATAGTATTTAAGTTCAAAACCAATTACTCGACTTTGTAATGATTCATTAATGTGCCACTATTTTCTAGGAAACACTATTGTGTCTGCTCGGATATCAGAATGTGGTTATGCATGGGTCGTTTGTGGAAGAAGACTATTGATATGGCAGTATCGTCAGAGTATTTCGGCTCCTGGAACTCCACAAAGAAAACATGGTATTGTAAACCAATGTTTTGAGCTTCAACTACCTCAAAGTGATTTGGCTCATAGAGCTGAATTGGTTTCAGTTTTTATCAATTCTGGATCAAATAATCCTTCGTGTATTGCTGTATCTCCTGAAGGTAAATCTAAATTTTGTGTTTAATTTAGTAATTTATTTTGTACAGTAAAACTGCTTCAATTAAAGCAATAAAACAAAGGTTTAAATGTTTATTTTTTAAATTTCATAGCGATTTATAATTAGTATTTAAAAATAAAAAGTTTTTAATTAAAATTAATGAAAATACACCCATTATTCATGATAATTCTTCTTTTTTTCAGTTAGAAAAGTTTGCAAACTAATTTTACTTCAGCTATTAATAAAGAGTGCTAGCAATAGTTATCTTATACCAAGTTCTATATAATTTATATAAATTCTAAATAAAAATTTGTAAATAAAATAACTAGGTTATTTTTGTTTAGTTTGTGTATTTATGATCTGATATCAATTTTAAGCTCTATTCTGTTGGATACACACACATTTGCATGGACAATATTATCTAGTTTCTTTGATTTCACAGGTGTTCTCAGATATTGGCCTGCAATTGCTCATGAAGGAATAACAGTTGAGCAAACTGTAGATCTTCAGGGTCAAGAATGTGATAGCTTAACAAATGCTGAAGGTTTAGGTTGTGTTCTTGCCACAACCACATGTACTGTTGTTTTAGTTCAACCCCAAATTATTAGTGGAAGACATTTGCTGCACTGTAAGCCACTGAAAACTCCAAGCGGCTGGCTAGGAGGAATTAGTAGAAGGATGTCTTCCCTTATTTTTGGACCTATTTCCAGTGAACAATCAAATGAAACGGTTAGTTTATTATGTTAATTTTTTGGGTCATATGGTAGAAGATCAAATATTGATTTTAGTGATAATTGCACACTATATATAATTATATATATATATATATATAAATATTTGAGAATTTATTTAAAAGTCCAAATGTCAATTTTATATATAGTAAGAGTTGGAACAATATAAAACACTTATTTCCTAACTCAACATAAAGATACCAACATACGAATATTTGTCTATCAATCAACTCGAAACATGTTAGGCGAATTTTCTTATACAGGATGGTTCTTAATTGTATAACTGTCTGTTCTTCTTCTAACGCTTTTTCAACTGTACAACCAATAGTACAGATTTAAGAGGGAGTCACCAGTATGTTACAAACAAGCTATCCAGTTATTTATGAAACGATTCATATGTTACATGAGACAATAAATGATAAATAGCTCCCAACCAAAATTGATGATACAAAATATAAATTCTTAAATTATTTTTATTTCACGTGTTTTCTGAATGATTAACTTTGTTACTCAGAATATTGTATGTGTATTAAAGTATTATTAATCATCATTTAAATAAATAAATATTTTTTAACATATTGTTTACAACAATAACTAGTTTTTAATAGGTGTACATACTAGAATATCAATAGTCATTTATTTTAGCGCTTGGTTCGTGTATTGAGCATCCCAAACAAGGACAGCACATGGACAGTGTATGTACTTGCGGGTCATTCACTGCAAAAATGGACGCTTTCTAGCAGTGAGAATGAACAACTCATCTTTATGTCTGATTTGAACAGAACTGTGAGAGAAAAATTTAGAATAACTCTAAGGGAAAAGTTTAGAGAAGTACCCTGGGATCAAACTGAGATGGATACGTGGTTAATGGATAGTCAGAACATCGATACTTGGTTGTTGGATATACAAACTGACAAAGACAATATTATTATTCTAGCAGCTGCAGTCAACATGCAGATGTCACCAAGAGTATGTAAATGATTATTATTATATTACTAATACTACTAATATGGTTACTATTTTTTTGTAGGTTCATTATGCAATGATCTCATTTTCTACAAACGATGGTACTCCCGAAATTAAAGACTTTGTTCTTTTGATGATGACTGGACTATACAGGGACGATAATCCCTCAGATTCGCTATCTTACAGATTTTTAATATGTGGTACCAGTGCATACTTGTATAATTCAAAAACTATTACCGTTATTCGGCCTCAAGAGGAACCAGATGTATTGGAATTCACTTCTTCCCAAGATGTCTTATTAGGTTCGTATTATAACATATGGGATATATTTTAATTAAAAATATTCAATAATGTTTATTGAAAAAAATTATATTAATAAAGTCAAATTGGTTTGCTATGACAACATTCAGGACAACAAATTTGTTATATTTGTTAAAATTATGGATCCCAGCTGAGTATTACATGAATTATATCTATTAGAAGAACAGACCATTTTGAACAATTTAAGAAGGTATAACAGGAATTAAACTCATGGTTGATTTAGTTACCCTCTTTATTTATTACTTGTACAACAAGGTTCCTGGAGTGGAAATCGAAACGTCAAATAACAATTATAAAATGTAATTTTCGTAACCTTTTTAATTCATATTCCTCTCATATGAAATTATTTTTTTTACAGGTGGCTCCGTGTGTATCAACACTCCAGTGTTCTTTTCCAGAATCAATGGACTTATTGCAGTTTGTGGCAACGATCAGGATTTAATGAATCCAAGTTTGACGTCGCATAACCTTCTTGAAAGTTCTTTTAATGAAACGGCAGTGGTGAATAATTTATCCGTGTACACTATTGACCCGGAAGAATTACACAGTGCATACAAAGATACTATAGGACAAATGAAAGCAGCGTTTATCTTCCATATTCGCAACCAACAAGTAAGTCCTGATTTTATGTAATATTTTCATACAATGTTCAATTTTTAAGAAATAATTCACTCAAGCACTGGATGAAACGTTAGATATTTCATTGACTGCATACTATCACCAAATAACATTACTGCCAAAGATATATTTGATCTCCAAAGATGTTTTCAAATTAAAAAAGCCAGTAAGAACCGGTGAGCACATATAGTTTCGCCGATCGGTTCCTCGTTGATCAGACGAAAAGTGACTCTCGGAAAAAATTCCTTCTGAACACTTATTGTGCTTAGCTGTGAGACGTAGTTCTAAAAGCATTATTCGGTGCACTGTATAAACAAACACCCATAGTATGTCTTCCTGTTCGAAATTCAAGTGTTTATTTTTAGAAGATTTGTAATAAGTAGATCAAAACCTTATACAGAATGGAATTTGAAATACGTGAATTAAAACTGAATCGAACGGAATTCAAAAATGCTACAACTTTCATTATAACTATATTTCGTAGAAAAAACCTCCAATGATTTTATTGTTTCAGTCTGCATATCAAGAAATACTTAGTGAACTATTCCCGGTCGATAGCTATACACTGCCAAGCATAAACAGCGCTTTGGACAAAGTAGTAATCAGAATGTGTAAAGAGTTAATAGATGATATACCAGCAGGGGACCCTCGTTGGACGAGAGATAATCCACCTGGAATCGGAAGTTCGTATTCAATGCAGGTGTTGCACCAACTAGAAGACAAACAAAAAGCTATTAGTCTGTATTTGAAGTTTATTAAAGATTCTGGATTATGGAAAAAATTGTCTGGTTGTACTATTAGAAATACAGCAATGGCTACAGTTCATGTTCTGGGTAAGTTTATTTTACTTTTTTTATGAAATTTTATTTAGTGCCAAGAAAAAGTCCGCTTAAAAAATTACACATGATTGGCCTCCGACTTTCTCTACAGCTAGTGTACTACCATCCTTCGGCTAATGAATATGCCGCCAGAAAGATGATGGCCGTTTGTGTTCATGCATTTTGCGGGTTTTTCACTGGCTGTGAACATATTTAATACGTTTTTACATTATATAAAGATATTTTCTAAAAGTTTCAATGTTTCGGTCAGTATTTATTTTGTGAAGATAATAAGAAAATAAGCTTTTGGTTATTTTACGCGTTAGTAAATAAATTACTTAATGAATAAAGCAAATATAAATCATTTTTTTGTTTTTTGAAGGGGTTGAGCACTATTAAGAACAATTAAAGAAATAATTATTGTATATTTTTAGATAATAGTTTAATTACAAGATTATTTTTTAGGAGAATACGTTGAAAAGATCTCCGCTGCCATTATATTAAAAAGTCTACCGAATAACCTTTTACTCGAAAACGCAATCGAGAAGGCTCTCGATAATTACGAAACGGAACCGTGCAACAGTCTTACAAACCAAGACGTGTTTTATAGAGAAGTCAGTAAGGTATACACTGTCATCCAGGAATTGGCAAATTGTTGTGAGGATGCTGCGCATTCGGATTTAAGCCCGGCGCAGATCGCACAAAATGTACACGATACTAACGAAATAATATTGGTAAGTTTTGAAACGAAAGGGTTTTATCAATATTATTTGTAACAACAGTCAAAAAATATCTTATGTCGCAATCGCTGATGAAAAATCATCAGGAAATAATTTCACACCACAGTCTATAAGCTAAGAAAACAATGTACCATTATCATTTACTCATTTAATTCACTTTTATTTTCACACAAATATAATTTTCCCCACACGCAATATTTTATAAATTCTTTTAAATTGTAAATATTCATTTAAATTTTTCCAACAAGCCTTCAATAAAATGACTTCGCCAATCTTTGATTTAAATATATAAAACACAATTTTTAACCTTACTTTTTTTTGTTAATTATTTCCAGACGGTCATTAATGAAGTTATACAATTTAGAAACCAAAATATCAACAATTTTCTACCATCCGAAGAAACAAAGACTTTAGAGCTTGAGTATGTTCCTTGGACAGCTGCCAATGGTGAAGAAGGTCTCACGGATGCTTTATTGCAACAGGTAAGTAAATACAGTGTGCAATTCGCTCTGTATTCTTTTATACATTAATCACGTTCCAAGTATAAATCATAAGTTCTTCTTCTTGATGTGCCTATCCGTTACGAATGTTGGCGATCATCATGGCAATCTTTATCTTATCTGCAGCAGCGCGGAAAAGCTACACAGATGTTGTATTGAACCAGATTCTGAGGTTCTTTAACCAAGATGTTCTTCTTCTTCCTGGACCTCGTTTTCCAAATATTTTTTCTTGCAGGATAGCTTGAAGGAGAGCATATCTGGAATTATTTCGCATAATATGTCCGAAGAACTGTAACTTTCAAAATTTGATGGTGATCAGTACCTCTCGGTTCTGATTCATTCTTCTGAGGATCTCCTCATTTGTGACTCGGTCAGTCCACGGGATCTTAAGCATTCTCCGATATAGCCACATCTCAAATGCTTCCAGTTTTCTGACATATCTTCGTTCAAGGTTCACGATTCAGCACCATAAAAAAGGACAGAGAAGACGTAGCATCGCAGCATTCTTACTTTTATATCAAGAGAGAGGTTGTGACTCTTGAAGAAGGCCCCCATACGATTGAAGGTGGATCTAACTTTTCTGATGCGTACTCTAATCTCCTGGTTGTTGGTCCATTCTTCATTTATTATGGTGCCGAGGTAGTTGTAGTGCGTCACTCTTTCTACAGGGGATTGGTTGACGTAGAGTTGACCTTCTGTTATTCTTTTCTTGCTAATTATCATAAGCTTTGTCTTCTTACCGTTTATATTGAGTCCATATTGTTGACTGTAATACGTGATTTTGTTCATAAGAACTTGTAGGTCTTCTAAGTTTTCCGCAAATACTATGGTGTCATCTGCATATCTGATGTTGTTTAGCCGGTAACCATTTAGTAGAATACCTTTTTCAGTTTCGTGCAAAGCTTCGATAAATATTCTTTCAGAGTACAGAGTGAAGATTAGAGGAGACAAAATACAGCCTTGCCTCACTCCACGCATGATTTTCACATAGTCAGTGTGTTCACCTTCAACTCTGAGATTTGCTGTCTGATTCCAGTAGAGACTTCTAATTATTTTCAGATCTTGGTTGTTAATATATAAATCATAATCATAATTAATAATATATAAATAAATCATAATGCTATATAATAAATAAAATTCTGAAATCTATACGAATCAATTTAATAACTGAAACATATATGAAACCATAACTACTTTTTTGCATAATCTAGCATTTAGCGGAAGGTTGTTTATTCATGATTTTATTATAGTAATTGTACTATTCATTTCACTGTGATAATCTGCAGTCAAGGATTTGCAACAAAATAACAAACTGGCGTCTGAAATAGAACCTTTTGCTGAACCGGCATGAACCACAATAAATCTTTTTCCATCATAACCACCTGGTTTACGTACACTTCTGCTGTTGTCATCCGGCTACATCATTTTATTTCCCCTACAAAAAAATCCATGTTTCGTCGAAAAATACAATTTCTTGTAGATCTGTACTACTTCTGTTTTCCATGTATTTCCGTAAGAAATACGCTCGTTGTGCTGCGATATGAGTTCTTTCAATTAAAGCTCCTCAATGATCATCTTTTTTAAATTTAAAGCCCACATATTTTAATATTCTACTCAAGGATGTTTTACTTGTAGAAACAATTTCTTTAGCCTGCAGCTCATTGATCAACCCTTCACGAGTTACTCTAAAAAGTTATTTATTTTAATATATAACTATAACATGTTAAGTTCTACTCCTAATTCTCAACAGAAAGTTGGTTTACTCACTATCCTGGTACATTTTATATATTGTATTTCGAATTGCCCTATTATTGCCCTTAGGTAAATCAGTAGTTTTCGTTTTTAAGCGAGGCCTGCTTTTTCTTTGAGAAGATAAAATAGGATTTTTTTCTTTTCTTTTTCGTATATTGTATACTGTTTTTCTCGCCAATTTAATTGCACTTGCTACCCTCTATAACAAAGTTAAAATAATATTATTACTTTCAATTGAAATTGAAAAAAAAACCAAAAATTTGGTTTATAAATAGTCCTAATTATAAATATTTTGTTATGTAATAAAGTTGGCAAATAAATAATAATAATAATATATATATATATATATATATATATATATATATATATATATATATATATATATATATATATGAAAGTAAAAGATTGCATTTCATTTCAATCGGAACTCCACCATTGCTCTACACGTGTTTCGAGTTATTCAACTCATCATCAGGAGCACTTGTGGAAGTTCAACTGAAATGAGATGCAGTCTAGTATTTGGTTATTATAACCAAAATAACAGCCAGGTACGCTAGCAGCGACATCTATACGAAGTAACAAGAAGTTCAGAGACCTCCCTCTGATAGTAAATTAGGTGAACCGCAAATTCAAAGCCTCTTACTAGAGACTTTTAACGACGCTAGAAGTCCTTTTACTTCAACATGCATCTACGATTCACCTTTAAAAATTACTATCTTTTTTTCGCTCTCTACGTAGAGAAAGACGTTTAAATGAAAGTAAAAGATTGCATTTCATTTCAATCGGAACTCCACCATTGCTCTACATGTGTTTTGAGTTATTCAACTCATCATCAGGAGCACTTGTGGAAGTTCAACTGAAATGAGATGCAGTCTAGTATTTGGTTATTATAACCAAAATAACAGCCAGGTACGCTAGCTGTAGGTTCACCTAATTTACTATATTTACTATCAGAGGGAGGTCTCTGAACTTCTTGTTACTTCATATATATATATATATATATATATATATATATATATATATATATATATATATATTATCAATCAATCAATGTTTTCAAAAGTTAAATTAAAAAATTAATATAAAATTACTTTAATTGGGAATCTTCCGGCGTTCTGTGATCTTTTAAAGGTAAGATCATTTACTTATTTGTTTTTCATATAGATGTATCGCTTATAATACTCTTTTAGATGAACTGATGATGCCCAATGAACATTGGGCGAAACGTCTTCAATAAATAGATAAAGTAGCACAACTCTTGTCTTTTTTATCTCCAAATTGACCGAAAATATCCCATTCACTTACGAGTGCACATTTATATATGTATATATATATATATATATATATATATATATATATATATATATATATATATATATATATATGCTTGTCATCATTAAAGCTTTATAATAGTGCAAATTTGAAAATTTTACTTTTTGTACCTATTGAACAGATGGCAACGGTTCCAATGGTCCCCCATTCCTTTTTTTTTTCTAATTTAAAGTACTCGATTAAATTTAAAACGAGTTCTTGTGATTGTAAAGTAATAGTTTTTCCAGGCATAATCGAAAAAACTTCAATAAAATATTTTCTTTTTGTCATTTCTTTCACTTTTGCGGAAACTTAAACAAAACCATTCCTTAACTGTGTGAATGAGGTTAACTTTGTATGTAAATTAATGGCAAAATAAAATACACTTATCATAAAATTTCAAACTCCAGTATAAAATTAGTTGTGAAAACAACTGTTTGTTTAATATATAAAAACAGGACAACAAAATACAGCAAAAAATCCAACAAACTGACAGTCACAAGTAAACAAACCATAAACGTCATAAATTGTACTTAAAATCTGAAAACGTCCTCAATCGTTATTTTTGTACCTATCTCTTTTCGATGTAGGGAGTCTAGAGCGTTCATAACAATAACATGTATCTTTATTTAATAACATGCGGTAGCTGGCTTGTCATTAGTTTCATGCGTGGAAGACAATGATGTTAGATAAAAAGTATGTGTTTTGTCTCGCTAGGTATTAATGACGCACGGGTAAAGAATCATGGACTTAACTGTAAATACCCTTTTTAGTAAGGTACACATATATTCCTGCTCAGTAAAAGCTTCCACAAATAGAGGCCTCATTTTGAAACATATATTCAGTAATACTTTACTGTGCCCCCTTCATTTCCACGGCGGTTCTCTTTTTCATCTATTACCATACTACTACTAGATTCTTTCTGTTTGATTTTGCTTTTTCAAGTCTCAATTTCTCTTTATTAACTTCCGAAATCATAGCATTCACGAGGTTTAGTCTCTTCACGCCCATATACAGGGTATGCTTCGTAGTGTCTAAATACTCTTCTTTGCAAGGTATACATTAATTAGTCTCCACTTTGCCAATCCATTTCAGATAGAAAAAAAGCAATTGTTTACACGTTCTTCAGTTGTTATCAGTACTATAAACGCCTCAGCCGACACAAACACCGTATTGTTGACACTACGCATCCTGAAAAGCGCATTTCTATGAATCCCTCTAACTTTGGAGGCGTACTTTTCTATTTTAAAAATCTATTTTCTATTTTAAAAATTCCATACTTGTAGTCCATATAGAAGTGTGGTCAGACCGCACATTACAGTGTCCTTGCACTGGCCCTGGGTCTGCCACATTCGCAGTCAGTTTAACCAGGACGTCCAATATCGCACCTCCTATTTTAACGTATTTAACGTGCGTAGCCAGCTGCAGTTTCTTTTCATTTATCAACATGAAGGAATATTTAAAAAACAGACTCTCCTAGTGCTAGCAAAACTGAAATATGCTGCTCAAAAATAAAATGGCACACATAAAATTAAAGATCCGGTTCCAAGACAAAATACTACCAAATAATCAGTATCCTAAATACCTAGGAATTCCACTAGACCATATCCTCTTCAAGAAACATCTCGAAAATTGAAAACAAGAAATAATATAAATATTTATGACACAACATAGTGATCTTCAGTTGTTACTCTGCGATGTACATGGTCCTGGTGTATTGTGTAGCGGAATATTGTGCTCCTGTACCTTTACACATGGTATGTCGATACCCTTCTTCGCAGTACTATGCGCACGATAACTGCATCGTTAAGATGCACCCCACTCCAACACACACCTAATAGAAAGAGTGCGCTAGAAAGACAACATAAAAAGATTAATAAAAACGCTGCTTTACCTAAACATCAAGATATTCCCGACTTAGATAGAAATATGTACGAGGTCTGGCAATTAAGTTCCGAGATTGTTTGTATAACTTTATGTAGCAATTTTTTATAATTTCTCATTTCCCCATTCAATATACTCTCTTCTGCATCCCTACACCGCTTCATGCGAAGTTTCCATCGTTCGAAGTAGTGCTGCACATCATCTTCCGACAAGTTGTTGAAGAGCTGCGTTTTTTTGGGAACAAGTATAAGTTACAGCGTGCTAAATCTGGCAAATAGGGCGGTAGTTCCTTACCGTGACCTGGTTTTGGGCAAAATGAAATGAGCCAAACAGGATGAGCATTGTGAATCGGCGCGTTGTCATGATGGAGGATCGAGGAGTTCTTTTTCCACATTTTGGGAAATTGTAATATTGATTAACTGTCAAACCTTGCGGTACACATTCCATGTGAACTAAACCCTGTATATCGAAGAAAACAGTGAACAAAACCTTCGGACTCTCGGAGAGTTTGGAATCTTCCATGGCATGGTTTTCTTCTTATTTTCACGGTCATTTCAATGCATTCCAATGTTTAGTTCCTAATGTTTAGTTTCTCATGCAAAATTTTTCTCACAGTTTCTTTATTAATGACCATATGATCAAGAATGGTCCTAATATTTAATCGATGGTCTTTTCGAAAAATTTCGGTCACTTTTTGTACGTTCAAGTCACTTTTTGAAGTCGCAGGCCGTTCTGGCTGCTAGTCATCTTCAACATCCTCCCTCCCCTCTTTAAAACGTTTTTATCAAAAACTTTGGACCACGTCATGTCACTATGTTTTTTCTTCAATTTCCTGCACTATTTTCATTCACTTTACTTATATTGTAGAGTTGGTTTCTCGGTTGAAAGCGTCTAGTTACCGTCTCTAACTGTTTTCACCTCTCATCTGCTCCATCAGACTAGAATGTCGTTAGTAGTGAAAACCTTCCTATCAATTTTTGGTAATTTTCTTCATATGCGTTTGCTTCTCTTTGGTTCCGATTTGTTCTGACTATTTTATGACGTACCATCTTATCCTCTCTGCTTTTATTTCTTTGACCTTTTTATCTATTCTTGCATTACATGGTTAATTTTTATTTGATATATTTATCGATTTAGTTCGATTAGGTAGCAATGTTTTTACAATTATCTGTTGTATTAAAAATTATATTTACATTTTAGTGTGCATATTGAACAACATCAACTCTCTGATCTTTATTTATTTAAACAGTAACACAATCATTTAGCACATAACATAACACACATGTTTTTTTTTAGCATATTCTGACCTACAGCTATGGCTTAAAGTTGGTTACACACGGACAGTTGAGGCACTCTCTATTAGACCATTTTGTGGGTTTGACTGATGTAATATTGGACGGAAGAAAAAGTCATTTGGAAAGTATTCAAAACACGGCAAGAGAAAATGTTCTATACAGGCAATACTGTAATGATAGACACAAACTTATCAAACCTTTGTGTAAGTATATTAAATTACTTACTATGAAGTAAAAACTTCTTGTGTAAAATGATATAAATTTATTAAAATTCTTAAAAATATCCAAATGGATTTATAAAGTTTCAGGACGTTTTTAGTCCTATCGGACCATCATTAGTGAAAAACCTAGAAATAAGTATCACCACGTTCAAAATTAAAACAGATAAAATTTTGACTGTTAATTTCTATCCATATTAACTTATCTGATTCCATTGAATGATATTTTATGTAATTATAGAGTAATCTGTTTATTTTTTATTTCAGTGAGTGAAAAAGAATATGAAAAAGCCATGCTGTTAGCAGAAAAATATTTAGATTTTGAAACATTAGTAATAATATGTGAAGCCACAGACAACCAAGCACGATTGGACGAATACATGGACAGATTCAGTAATAATGGTTTTTCAGAATACGTCTACAATTGGTTTCTGAAAGAAAACAAGCAAGGAAAATTATTAGATAAATATAGGAAGAGCGGAAAAAGCAAAAATCTGCAGACACTAACACACTTTTTGTCAGATCATCCTTCGTTATCTTGGATGCAGCAAATATTTGAGCATAAGTTTCCTGTGGCTGCTAATACATTATGTACGTTTTTAATTTTATTGTTATTCTGCTGTCTTTATCTATTGTAAAGAAGAAACAAAACTTTATTTTTCTTTGTATAATTTGTATAAATTAATCTGGGATAATTTTGCTTTTGCTTGTCCAAAAAATTATCACAATTGGCAAATAAGTAAAACAGTTATTTAAGATCAAAGTTCGTTAACATTTTAAAGTGGCATTTTTCATGCTCCTGGATGTATATCATAAAATAAAGTGCATATCCAATTGATTTTAAAATGCAAAATTTTTCAAGAAGGAAAACTTTCAATTTATTGCATAATAAAATAGTTATTTTAACATTTCAAAGCGGTCGTTTTTCATTACCATGAATGTAATTGCGTCTTACTTAAATCCTACTTACCGCGCCAACTTCTATTATTGCAATTCATGATTTATTAGTTATATCTTATTAGTATCAATGAATCGTTATTAAAATAGTCTTGTCATAGCTTTCATGTATGTGTAAAAAACTCATTTTATTTCAAAGTTTGTTTTTACTTCTAGTTAATCTAGCTAATACAGAAAAGGACTCACTAACAAGACAAAAAACGATGCTAAGTCTTAGCAAACTTGCAAAATTGGCCGGACCTACAACGAGCGATTTGGACTTCTACGTAGAGAAAGTTAATAATCGTCTAGGACTAATTAATTACCAAGAAGAACTGCCAGATTACGTCCTACAACAATTCGGTTATGATACTATGAAACCAAGTGTGATTCCTCCAAAAGATTTAATAGCTTTACATATTTGTAAAGAGTATTCAGATGCTAGTGAATTCGAGTTCAAAAAAGCTTTGGACATATTGAATTTTGTCGATGATGATGAGACTAGAGATGAGTTGCATTTAAATATATGGAGAAGTGCCATTTTGAGGGATTCTTGGAATTTCAGAAATTTGGACTCTCCTATGGAAGTTTTAAATACAACCCTATTTTACAAGATTGTAGATTTATTGTTGGATTTGGGTAAGTGTTTTGTTTACTTGCGTAAGTTTTTTATAGTTACATACTTTATTGTTGTTCCAAATCAAAAGAATGGTTATTTTCCAAAGAATTCGCCTATGTAAAAGTTGATGTGTTTGTACACTATATGATGAGATGTTAAAGACATTCAGATTTTAGAAAGATAATCAAATTATAAAAAAAAAATGAAAAGACCTACTTCCGGTTTCATCGGAAATACCGTCAACTTATTTAATTTAAGTAGGACACCCTATATATTTTTGCAGATTTTAAAAGAACTTGTCATTCCTAATTCATACAGAAAAAGTTTGGTATGCAAATTTTTTCAAATCGATCGATTAAACGTAAAAGATTTATGGAGTTGGCCTGCCCGTTCTCCGGATCTTAACCCGTTGGATTTTTTTTTCTTTAGAGGTATTTAAAGTCACGTGTAAACTGGTCAAATGACAGGTGACTTCTCAGGCGGTTAATTTGAATATTCAAAACAATCTTAGCTTGAAGATCAAATAGTTATTAGGGAAACTATTATTCATGATGTAGAATCAAGAAATGATATAAATTGTTCGGATTATCGAATATATGCTCAAAATACAAAGTTCATAAACGTAGTACATATGTACATACGTTTTAGTTACAAGGAATAAAACACCTGCATAATAAACAAATATATTGTATGTATTTCTGCATAAACAAAACAAAAATTTAACCTCTAAAAAAAATAAGCACATACATACTCATATAGTACATAATAATATGTGAGAGATCAATAGATACATATGTAATAAGTTTAATTTGCTACATGAATATAATCTGAGAACTCAGGTATATTTTGACATATTTCAGCGATATCTGTCATATTTTCGCCATGAACGCTTTCGATTTGTTTGTCATCTTGTATTTTCCATAATTTATTCCATCCATTTTTAAAATTTTCATTAGTCAAACTGTCCCACGAGTCCGCTAACATATGACAGCAGTCTTTTAAATTTAACTGTTTCGAAAAAGTGATCACTCTATCTTCTTCTCGTTCAGCGATAACCAAACTTTGTAACACTTGCTTTCTATACAGTTTCTTACATTTAACAATGATTCCCTGATCCATGGGTTGCAAAAGAGCCGTTATATTGGGGGGGAAAACATTACCACAAAATCTTCGTCAACTGTGTTTAAACGGTCTAATCCAGGATGAGTCGGCGCATTGAGAAAACCACTCCATGAAGATTTCCGAATCCATCCAAGCACTTTTTTGTCCTCTATATGTGACAGGAAGACATGCGATGTTTTTGAAGCAACGCGGTTTCTTGCTTTTGCCTATTACCAGCAAAGGAAGAGCATGCGTGCCACTTGCGTTTGAACATACCATGGCTGTAATTCTGTCCTTGCTTACTTTATAACCAGGAGCTTTTTTTCTCGACGAGATGCGAGGGATTTGCTTGGAAGCGCACGCCAATTTATACCTGTTTCGTCTGCGTTATAAACGTAATCCCTTGAATAATTTTGAGATATTACGAGCTCGCTCAATTTTATTTTAAATGCTTCTGCTGCAGCACTGTCACCCGACAGAATTTCTCCTTCTATTTGAAGTTCTCTAATGCCGTGCCGCATTTTAAAATTTTTTAACCATCCGGTACTTGCTTTGAAGTCGGTGGGCCCATTCAGCTTTTTATTTAATTGCAGGGCTTTTTCACAGAGGAGTGGGCCAGATATTGGTTCGCCCAAACTACGCCTCTGAGTAAAATCATAAATACATAAACAGAATCTTCCAACTTTGTGTTTTGTGAAGTTTTTAGCGTTTTCCTACGTTTTGGACCATCATCCGAATCGAGTTTTGTCGTATAATGTAGTATAGATTCCCGTTTGTTTTTAATATCGGTAATTGTCGCCTTCCCTACTCCATAAAACCTTGCCAGATTTGCTCCAGATTTTTCCTTTTCCAGTCGATTTAAAATCTCATTTGTTTTTCAATCGTTAGAGTTGATGTTTTCTTTTCCTGCTCACTGAATCAGCCATTATGTATGTAGTACTTTTGCAATAACAAATCACATACACACACAACAAATGGAGCTTTCACAAATTTAACACGTGAACTTGTCTAAGCAGGAATCAACAACGCACACACAGTACAGCGAACAACGAGCGACTAACACATGTTTATTGCGATATTGCGGTCTCCGACGGAGTGCGAGACATTAAGCGCGGTTGCCAACGCTTATTCAGTTGAGTAATTTATGAATGTCAAAGTTGGCATAATAACTTGTTCGATTTTGTGGTTATAAACAGTTAACTCTATTATTTTGTTACTGACTTTTATGAATAAAATTGAAATACTTATTATTGTTAACTTGTAACTGATATAACTTAATTTAAGAGGGAATTACCTACCAATAGCAATAATTGTAGTTGTAAAGTAAATGTTTCAAGAAGATTGGTGTAAAATAGATCTTTTTTTTTTAGGTGTTAATCCTCAAATCCTACTTCCGCCAATGAGCATACTTTTGGAAGGTCCAGAGTTACAGCGCTTAAAAGACAACCCCAACTTTCAGTTTTTGATAAAAACAGCGTACGAATACATAAATCGCACACAGATTTTAGATTAAGTATAAAACTTTTTGTATTTCTAGATAATAAAAGATATTTCATTTTTATGACAAATTTTATTTCAAGTGAGATACAAAAATACTGAATTCTAATTTGGTGGATTGATTATGAAATCAACAGGTCCAGGTATATGGAGATTTCAAATTTGATGCTTGTAATGTTATGAATACTTCTTATTGCTCGGTATGTATGTTTTTGCCCGGACCCGAAATAATATTTAGCGTGACTGGAAATGTCGAGACGTAGTAACCTTGCGGTATACAGTAATATACATACATATACACTTGTTGTAAAAATAAAATGAAGAAGATAGTAAAGAAAATGTAAATGATGAATAAATTCTATGTTACATTGAACAAATTTTGTTCATTACATTTTACAAAAAATCATTAAACAAATTTTTTAAAGAAAAAATTAAGATTTTTTAAATTTTAAAGAACTATAAAAAAATAACACTATAAGTGTTATTATAAAAAACTATTAACAATTCAGTAATAAGCAGACATAAAATGTAATTAATCCACAGTATGCGCTATAAGAAATATTCACTTCTATCGGCACTCCCCAACTGCATTCGTCGTTTTTTTTTCTATATCACTAGTCACTTTGGTTTTTAAATACAAAACTCTATATATTTTATTATTATTTGAATTCTCAATTCATAATTGTTTTATGTGTTTTTAAAAGCTCTACAATATGGTTTTTAATGAAAAAGAGCCAATTTCCGATTTAATGATATAGGCCTATGGCAATAGAAAAAGATCTTATAGTGAAGTAGCCAATTTGTTCAACGATACTTTCCCAAACTATTCTCCTATCTATAAGATGACAGTATAAACAATTAAAGACCTTGGGACCAGAAGGGTACATGCCACCAAACAATATTTTGGAGAAAACATCATTTTAAACTTATTTTCAAATCCTGAAAGTCAATTTTAGAAGTAAGGGAAGTAAGGTCCACAATCGTTTTGTTATTAAATACACAATAAAAGTAACACAAATTTTTAGTTAACGGTTTTTGAGTTTTCGACCATTTAAAAAAAAATATGAGGCTTATCCCCTTTTGTATAAAAAAAATATATTCTAAAAAATGAACATAAAATGTAACAATAAAAAATTCAGTTGTCAATATTTTCAATATCTGAAAAGTCGTCAAAATGTTCAATGTCTTCCAATGGTTCAATCTGGTAGAATTGTTGGCAAGCACCAATTTCTTCATAAAATTTTAGGAAAGCTGGCGGAATAAACTGTAAGAGCTGGGAAATATTTTCAATTTTTTTTCTGTTTAGTGGAATAGGCCCACTGTATTTTGACTTCAAATCCCTTGAAAGTAAAATTGATTTTCTTCCCAATATAAACTGCATTATAGCCTTTATTTACAAGATGTTTGATATACATTATGTTAGGTTGTGCAGATGAAAACTTGAGGCTTGATATTTTCGAAAAGTTAACTTTTTCTTTGGCATCTGTATGGCTTTTTTTTCTTAATCTCGCTTTGTAATTCTTTAAAAGAAAAAAAATCAGATTGTTTCAATACAATCACCTCAAAGCAGTTTTTTCTTTTATGTTTTCTCACTGCTTCGTACCAATCGTCTGGAGTACACCTTGTTTTAATCGATGACGCTTATACTTTTTAATTGCTGCGAAATCACGGTCACATGGTAATCTTGTATATCCTACTACCAAATATTTATGCTCAATAGATGTGAAAATGCCTTCTATAGTAAGCTGTTGCCATAAACCATTAAACAAATTAGAGACCAATATTTGTTTTAGCCGCTGCAGTTATCTGTTCACGCTATAAGTTTATCTTATATAAAATCCTGGCAATTTCATCGCTACCTCGCTTGGCAATATTTTCTGGTCACATGTACATTTAGGCCTTTCCACTAATACAGTCATGGATGAAGAGGTTATAAACCCATGCCTTTCTTGAATAGAACGCTGCTCCCACTATTAAATTTGGCACTGGCATAGCCTGTTGTAGGTTAAAGCTTGTAACCATTGCATTTCCCGTAGGTTTGGATTCCTCTATGACCTGTTTCGTTAGATCCTGCATGGCCTGGGCACGTCTTTGATATAACTCCAAATCAATTTTCAATGTCTTTGCAATTTCATTGTCAGCTTAAGCTTATATTAAACTCAGAGCACAATATGCGCCTATATTTATCTTGGATTACTGTCACAAAATTGCCACCACTCAAGATAATAATCATGCTATACTGGAAATTGACAGATCGGAATCTAGGTAGACATTTGTTGGGTTTTTTTGCCTGCTGTAATGACTTGTGTATTTTGGTATTAAAGTAATATGCTGTCTAACATTCTCAGTGTTCTTCTGGTATTTTCTTGTTGTTGTCATGCTCTTTCATCTAACTTTGGGATAGAAGCAACTGCTTTATTTTGGTCAACCAGTCTTTCAATGTTTAGCAAACAAAATTATATACAGGATGACGGTATAAAAGTCGGGAGATGCCACACTGGACAGAGTAGAGAAACTCATGTATCTCGGCAGTAATATCAATGAGAGCTGGGATCCAACAGCAGAAATTAAACGCCAAATAGAACAAGCCCGAGCTGCCTTTGTAAAAATGAGAAACGTACTTTGCAGTCACGATCTTAGCATTGACCTTAGAGTTCGAATGACATCTTGCTACATCTTTCCTGTCCTGCTGTATGGAGTGGAAGCGTGGACTTTAACTGAGGCTATCCTTAGACGCTTGACAGCCTTCGAGATGTGGGTATACAGACGACTACTGAAAATAAGCTGGGTCGACAGAGTTAGAAATGAGGAGGTCCTTAGACGGCTGAACCAAACAACACAACTGGTCAAAAGAATAAAGAAACGCAGGCTGGAATACTTCGGTCACATTATGAAACACCTTGAAAAATATGATCTTTTACATTTGATCATTCAGGGAAAGATCCAAGGTAATCGTGGTCCTGGTAGAAGAAGAACATCATGGCTGAAAAATCTAAGACAATGGTATGGAAAATCAACTACATCGTTATTTATAGCTGCTGTCAATAAAGTCACGATAGCGAATATGGTAGCCGACATGATATCCAACGATCGATAACGGTCATGGAACTAGAAGAAGAAGAAGTCTTTCAATACGTTTTTTGAAATGCCGTGTATAGCAAGAAACTCTTTCTTACAAATTTCAACTTCCTAATTTTTTTGGTTCCATTTTCTTCCTTTTTGTATTTATATATTCACAACCTAGATTTCTTTTAATTTTGCGCTTAATTTTTTTATGTCGTTGGGTATTCTTGTGTCTCCATCTAGAAGGCGCCTTCTTTTCTGGAGTTGGCAAGACACCTTGAGAAGTCTGTGTCTGAATTTTACTAAAAAGGGATAAGCCACAAAAAACCATTAGCACAATCCTAATATTTTTATGTTCGAAAAATATAACATAAGGTGACAAACCAGATATTTAATAAACTTACCGTTCCTATGTTTATATTTTCCGAATCGCTGCTTCTTCCGGACACTGTGTAGTCTTTGTCATCTTCGCTTTCATTTAAACACGGATCTTGGTCACTGTGTTTAGAATCAAACTCAGAAAAGTCTATTTTCCGTTTACATGCACAAGAATGTTCCGCCGCCATTTTGATTACTACTGTGACTTATCTCCCTTTGTTGCTATATAACGTAATGGTGACACAACGTGACTTACTATAGCGGCGCCATCTATGAGAAAACAGCTGAAATTTTCTGTTTGGAACATTAATATGGTTTTAAAGTGTGCGATTTCTACTCATTTTTGACGAAATTGTGGTTGTCCCCTTCTGGTCCCAAAGTCTTTAATTGTAAAGTGTTTTGAGCAAACTGGATGAATAAAAGATGGCATTTGAACAGTTAGACCAAAAGTTAGTTTAGTTAATTAAAACCCTGCAACAATCCAGTTATTGCAATAATTAAATAAAGATAACTACGATCGTAGATTACAGCTTAGAGAGATAATGATGAATAAAATTGACGAGAACTTTGTTAATAAGATATGTTTCTTCGACGAAGCAATATCTATACTGTGTTGTGGGAATATAAATCCCAAAATTTAAGGTATAAAAACTAAATGTATGGTCGACTATAGTGGGAACTCAGTTAATTGGACCGTTTTTCATAGACAGAAATTATACAAGCGATAATTATGAAATGCTACTTAGAAATGAAATTGTACCTGCCCTGAAAAACAAGTTTTGAGCTAATTTTAATGAGATAGTGTGTCAGCAAGACGGAGCTCAAGCTCATTTTGGTGTAAATGTTCGGCGTTATGTGTAGATCACACATTTCCCTGACGATGGATTGGTTAGTATTGGATGGCCTCTTGATTCACCCTATTTGAACCCAAAGATTATTTTATTGGGGATACTTGAAAAATAGAATTTATAAAATTAAACTCGCAAGTGTTGCACGAATTATCGATCAATCCATATTAATTTATAGAGAAACATGGAGAAATGTAATACAACGTTCTACCATCGTTAAGGATACTGTCAAATTAACAACGGAGGACATTTTGAATACTTGATTAGGTAGACATTAAATTAGCAATGTAGTAAACTTTAATTATTATGTTCAAATTTAGCTACAGTATAGTACATAGTTTGAATAAAAAAAATTATGGAGAGGTTTAGGTCTTTCTAGGCATTTGTTTTAACTTTTTAAAATGCTCCTGACTACATACAATCGAAAGTATTGTATACGGTTAAACTGGTATTGAAGTGAAGGTTTCGATGCAGGTATAATATACAGGGGGTTGTATTTAAAACACCAAAGTGACTCATGCTATCAGAAAAATGGTAAATCTGGCAACATTACAAATTTCAAATCTACATTTTGTAAAATAGGTGTATACGTGTTTTTTTGTATAATTCGGACCATCCATTTAAGAGATAATTAAATATTATTACTTTTAATAGATAATTAGGCATTTTCATACTTTTGGTCCATTCTGTATATAGCTTCTAGTGGAGATACGAGATTTTCTAAAATAAACCAACACTGTTGTTTTATATTAATTTTTAGTTAATAAAACAAGCAATGTTTTTTTTAAGAAACTTTATTTCAAACGTAATTGTAAGGTGGACTATAAAAACACCTGAATATTATTTTACAAGAAAAAAGTACACTCTGAAAACATAATAGAATCATCTTCATCTATCTAGTGTAACCTACATAAATCTTCAACCATTTTTACCAAATTCTCCACAGTCATCTGAAAAAGAAAGACAATTGAAAAAATTAAAATAATGTAAATATTTGCACATTTATATGTAAATATTAAACTAATGTAAATTTCGTAGCGCAAAGGACAGAAAACTATATTTAATAAACTGTTTTCGTTCATAGCCATCAAAGTAGAATGGGATCTTTGTACGCTTACCACTGATGTGGGAAACATTCTGGAGACGTTTGTTGGCATGGTGTTCTGCAGTTCGTATTCAGCTATCCGTTACCAAAAGAGACTAAAACGAGGTCGAAATGATATAATAGTACAGTGTTGCTATTATATCTACATAATAAGCCATATATAATTGCCACGCTTCTCTTAACGTCTGAGACAGCTCTTTAAGTGTACCTGGCTGGGAATCCTGTACTATTCTAGTCATGCTCAGAATTAGTGATTGTAAGGTAAGGCTTGTCACTCTTCTTCTTCTCAGAAAACCCTTTAAGTGTCCATGGGTGGGGATCTAAAGGATTAAGATTTTTGGTGACGATCCCAGGCTTTTTTGATCAAGTTTACAGTCTGGCTCACATACTGGTAATACTGATCTCTTCTAGAGGTAAATTCCCAATTGTTGCCTGATGAGGTCTTACGTTATCATCCATAAAAACCAAATTTGGCCACACACGACAAATCCTTCTTCAAATGATCCAATCCTCGCTCCAAATACTTACAGTTATCTAAATGATACAAAGCAAAACTGTTGGGCATCTAAGATCTTCAATTTGCATCCTGGTGAAGAACGAGACACATTCAGAAGTTCTCTGCAGGGTATTCTGACGTATTCATGCTTATAAAGTTTAATTCAAAAACTAAGCCAATAACTGATTCTTCAATGTTTGGTTTATGCCACTAGCTGATACAGATTTTGGATTTGAAGTATTATTGAACAGATAATAGTATTAATATTATTAACTGTTCAATGATACATTAATGACATTAACTCAGTCTTTTGCACCTAAAGTGAAAGTTATGGACGTGAAAAACATGTAGTTATAACAAAATGTAATACAGCTGCAGAAACAATTCATTTTCTGGATGCTATTTTCCGTTTTGTTGATCAGAATTGACTGTCTAGGGCAATTAACAGTTAATTTTTTTTCACTTTAAATTTTGGGTTTTTCTTTATACTTCATGGCCTAAATAAGCCAGGCATTCACTTAAGTCTTAAAAGAGGAGTTTAGGAATGTATCAAAGAAATTTAGTCATATTTATCAAACCGACATCCCCCCAGTAATTCACGGACTGTGAGAAAATATAATAAAAGGTAAACCTCACATTCTATAAGATACAACAACATAACTATGGTCTGTAGCGCTAAATATGTTATCTATTTATAGTGAATTAACAGTATAATCGAAGATTAGATGAAAATATATATATTAATTCACTTACCGAAACTCCATCCGCTACTTCTTTCATCTTATCCTGCTGTAAATCTAAAAAGCTCTCTATTAAATCACCATCTATGAAACCTTCGCTATTTTCCGTCTTTATATCCGTGTGAAAAGCTCTCCAGAACGAATGATCGATCTTGCCGACGGATTTTATCGTCGAGGAAAGTTTGTCTTGAAGCTCTTGCAAGAATTCGTAAAAATCTTGGGGTATTTGAGTTACCAAACCTTAAAAATAAATAAATATATCTGGAAAAATTGAACATAAAAGGTCGATCGTTAGATGATCAGGTAGAATACAATAGTAAAGCAACATTGCTCAAAATAGTGGAAATAAAATATCCACGCCACGACAACTGAGAAAAATTATTTTCTGAAAGTTTATCGAATACATTTAGTAAAAAAAAAATATCATTTCGATAAAGAAGTAGGTCTATAACCTCTTAAACAATAAATCATAAAATATTATTTTTAAAAATCTCCATTTCTTCATAACCAGATAAGTTGTGGCTTCAAACAAGTGACGATAACATTTATTTTAAGCTTTTATAGACCTGAATAATTCATAGCAACCATTAGAAATCTAAGAAACATATTTACCTATTGCTCCTCCCACAGTACCAAATAAAACGCACCCTCTTGTGGGCGTCGATGATTCGGCAATATTCTGCATAACCAAAGAACCGTGCCTGAAAACATTGATCATGTCACCGACATGGAATTGTCCCACTTCTTGCATTTGAGACCTCTCTTCGTCAGTCGTCGCCGCACTATCCTTTTGACATACGAACATGTTGAAACTGTTTTCGGCACCCAAGAATGTGTCATCGTCGAGTATTTCGACAGCGGTCATCCAGTTGGGATTGTAATCTCTTGCTATTTCTTCGAAACTACCTACGAAGTAATCCTGTATTATACACAAACAAGTAAATAGTCACATAAACCTAAATTAAAAGAGCTTAAAGCAAAAAAAAAACATTGAAAGGATACTCTCTCATTCTTTATTTACTGATTCAACAAACGCTCAATAATTATAGCTGGTAGGTAGGAGCCTCGAGCCGTTCCTTTAAGATAATTTCATAAATACTAAATGGCTTCAGGTCAGGACTATTAGATGTCCAGTTCATTAATAGAATGCAGTGGAATTAATGGAATGGCAATCAATAGTAATAAAATGGTCATACTACGGTGGCGGCTGCCAACTTACCTTCCATTGTTTTGTATTGTAAAAGTGTCATGCTCCTCATCAAATCTCCAATTAATATGAAGTCCCCTTTCGTTTTTAAAAACAGTGAAATGATATTGTTAAATTGTGAACATTCCAGTCTTAATTCTTTCTCCGCTGTCCATTCGAAAAGCCGAACGGTGCTGTTAATGCTAGCTAGTAGTTTTCCGTTGAATTCTGATAAGGAGTAGCATGCACCCTTTATTTCTTTTTCTGAGACATGCGTGAGTTTGTTGTCGTTCCAGTGGAAAACGAGAAGACGGCCTTGTTTTGGTTCCGCTTCTTCGGGATTGACATTAGCAGTACCTGAAATTAACAGAAAAATACATTTACAACAAGACAATCTTTATTTTCTGACACCGGTTGCAATTTGATAATGCATAATAGATGCCGTAGTAAGACCCAAATGCGAGCGACATTTATTCAACAGTCAGCTAGTGAAAGCGGTTATTATACCAAGTGCTGAATAGTATTCCTTGTTTCTTATTCTTACAGACTTTATATTATACTTGATCGTAAAATATTCTATACGTTTATATTATATTTGATAATTAAATATTATATTCATTTGTTTTTTATCTTTTTATACCTATTCATTTTATCTTAATTAATCTCAAATTTAATTGTAGTGTCATTTTCCGATTCGTGTATTTTTTTTAGAATAGTCAGTTAATATAAATTGCGAATTTGGCTGGTTTCTTTTTTTATTTTTAAATTAGTCCATTTCGCTAATTTTTGTATGTGTACTACTTTGATGCCGAAGGGTATGGACAGTAGCTGGGTTCTAGACTGAACATCTAGAGTCTAGACCCTTTTCCGATGTCTTCTTATTAAGACATCAGAGATCAACGTGTATTTTGCGTACATATATGCCATTTTTATAATTTAATTTATATATAATAATTTCGGGACCAACGGTCTTAGTACACAGAACGTGAAACCTTTTAAAGATTTTTTCTGCTCTGTGGAAATATGCGGAATAACTCGTAACAAATTCATACATTTCTATTTAGCCAATGTTTTTCTTTTACAGACAGACTTAACTCTAAAAGAAATGCCATCAAAACGAGGCAAAAACTTCATGTTACAGGTACGTTAAATCCGCAATTTATTTTTATAACCAACAGGGATATCTTTGTTGTGACTCTTCTTCAAGTTCCACCTTCTGTAACATCAAAATTCACAGGCAGCCAATTTATTTAGATTTACCTATTTCAGTCTAAGACCTTCTGTAAATTCATGTCTATGTCAGTTACTAGGACAGTGTCATCTGAATATCTTACATTAGAAATTTGGTCTCCATGAATTTTTATTCCTGTAGAGAGGTTTTCCAAGGCTATTAGAAGAAAGTTTCCAGGGCTATTCGGAACTGCTATACAAGAAAGCCTTGGAAAACCTCTCTACAGGAATAAAAATTAATGAAGAACAAATTTCTAATTTAAGATATGCAGATAATACTGTCCTACCAACTGATATAGTCATGAACTTACAGAAAGTCTTAGATCAACTTAACAATGATTGTCAAGAATTTCGAATGATGATTAACGAGAAAAAAAACCAAGATAATGGTAATCCAAAAGAAGCAGAATGCCCCTTTACCTATAATGATAAATGGGAACATATTAGAACAGGTTAATTACAAATACCTTGGCAATTAATTGTAACAACTACAAGCGTGACCCAAAACAAGAAATTAAAGCGAGAATTACTTAAGCTAGACATAGCCTCCTTAAGATGCGTGGTCTACACATATTGATATCAAACTAAGATTGAACTTTGTAAATTTTTTTGTTTGTTCTCTATGGAGTCGAAACATGGATTCTAAAGAAAAAAGTCTGAATAAGTAAGAAGTATTTGAAATGTGAGTGTAGCGGAGAATTTTAAAAATTTCTTGGACTACACGAAAAACAACTATTGAGAACGATTAAAAATAGAAAAACCACTTATTTGGGTCATTTGCTATGTAACGCGAAGTACTTCATTCCTCAATTGATCATTAAGGGTAAAACAGAGCAGAAACCAGGTATTGGAAGAAAAAAATTGTTCTGGGTGCATAAAGTTAGAAACTGGACAACTTTGAAGAAATTATGCTTACAGTTGAAGATAGAACTGTGTGCCACCATATCCGCTAACCTTCAATGATGTAGACGGCGTATGTAGAAGAAGGGAACCTATCTTAGTGCTACAATTCCCTAAAGAACAATATACAACAGGTAGCAACGAAGCATCCAGTAGTTTTAAATTTATATCCTTTACAGTTTTTAAAAGAAATATGTTTAATCAAATTGGATTACACCAGTGATCTGATTGTTTATTTTTTGTAAACTGTTTGCATATTTATATACCTTATTTGCATGTAACAATTGTTAAAAACTGTGTTCGTGTCAAAGGCCTCAAGTAGTAGAGACATGTCAATTGCAAATAAAAAAATATTCCAACAAAATTATGTAAAAAGACTTTTCTAAACATTCTTACTTGTTCGGATGTGATTCATCATTCCCCACTAATATTTTTGCTAACCACTGATTCAATAAATTTGCGTTTGATTTAAAAACTACATATTAAAACAACTGAATAATATATGCATTTTTCACGTTGTAGCCAGAATTGATCTCACAACGCAGCATTATCAGAATCAAAAAGAGGGTCCTCGAAGAAAATTTGAAAAATAGCTGGCCAACGACCTTATACGAAAAGAACGGTACAATATCGGAATTAAAAAATTACATTTCTAAATACAACACTGCTCGTAAAGAAGCTCAGAATTAGTTTATTGCCATATAACTTATGTAATAAACATAAATGATATCACAGCTTGGGAGACCACATCTTAACAGATCCATCCAAGATGGATTTTAAATAAGAGATAAACATTTCCTATAATTTTTCATTGATTTGAATATGAAATTTGACTTATTCGCGGTCTGATTGCCACAAAATCAATTCTTATTTCAGGATATAATCTACAAATGAGACAGTTCATACCAATATTTAATAATCCATTCATAAATATTTTAAAATATCTACTTACCCACAGATTTGGAAAGGCAGAAAATGACAAATGCCTGTACTGTGAAATATCGGATACAGTCTCACACACTCTATTGGTATGCGATGGATGGATAAATGAGAGAAACCTGCTTGAGAGAGACAGCTAGGAAGAAGGGTGCAATCAGTCACGGAACTGGTGGAGGAGATGCTTAGGTCGTCACATCGGTGGAGAGCAGTTCAAGAATATGTGGGGAGAACGTTGGAGAGAAAAGAACAAGAAGAAAGGCGACCCGAAGGGAGGCAGGGTGCCCAGGAGCAAGCAAGAAGATAAGGCAGAACGAGAAGGGGCGAGATTGAACATGGACAGGGAGGAATACAGGTAGAGAATTCAGTGGTAGTGAGAAAGTGCTAGAATGCGTCAGAATTCGGGTGATTAGGACGATCCGGCCGGTAATTCACCGCTGAGGAGGGTGTTTTTTCAGCAGATAGGTCTCTGGCATTGACGGCAATAGGCCAGGCTGGAGGAATCCTGCATAACCGAGACTGGAAGGCGGTTCTGCCCACCTTCTAGGACCGAGGTATGTTTCGAACATTTGGACCACCCCCCTCATAAAAGACGAAAAAAAAAAAACTTACCGACAATAAAGTATGGATTCGGATCATTTCCTAAAGTACACGAAACCAATGACATAGCATACTCCTGTTGCATTAGTTGATGGGCGTGTAATATTTCAAATGTATTTTGGTCTATAATAAGTAAATTATGTACTTCAACTTCTTGTCCATAGTCGGGTGCCTGACTCGACAATAAACTACTGCTACCAGATTTACTGATTCCTAGAGATCCCACACTGCTGGAAATTGTGACTGACTGGGCCATCGTCGAGGCACTTTGTCGTGCCGGATTCAAGCCAGTGGAATCTTGGATATCGATGCGGGCTGTCACAACACCGAAAGTCTAAAAATACAAGAAAACAATTATTATTTATTAATATTTGTATGTGAAGAGAATGCAAACAGGACATGGAGCATAAAGAAATAATGTATTACTATGGCGTAAGCTTTGACATAGTATAATTTACTATTTTGTATTTGGAATAAGCCACAATTTTACTTTGAAATAAGTTTATTTGACGTTTCGATTTCCCAATTGGGAAATCGTTTTCAAAATACAAAACATTATTAAATTAAACACATTTTGTTTTTGTTACTTGGTAGAAAATTCTTGTAATAATTTAATTTTATCTGACTCATTCATATTGACAATAATTCAGACATATATTATTTTGAGTTGCGTTCCTGGGATGACTTTATTGGAAGATAGTTCATTCGACTACATAAAATCAACTTTAATTTAAAAACATCCGTCAAAAAAATCGTAGCATCCGATCTGTCTTTAAAAAGACAATCACATGCAATGATGACAGTAAAATTCTCCTGTTAGCGATCCCATAGTAAATCATAAGGAAAAAAACCTCATGATACTATGCCGACATGGTAAGTATTTGGTCTCACTCAATATAAACACCAAAGTCTGATTTTATATGTATGTTATTTTAAAATATAAATGATGTATCCTCGATATGTTATTGACTTATGTAGTGGAAATCACATTCTCATTGCAGTATACGGATATAGGATAACAGCGTTGCCAATTCTACTACCATTGTAAACTTTGCTACTTTTGTAAAATAAGCAGGGCCAAACTCAGGGTAGACTGACTATATATGACTAAGTATTTCATGTTTTGCGAGACATGCCATAACATTTTACTTTTATTATTCACTTGCATTAACCTTTTCCTTTGAAAATTAGAATAATAGACTTGCTAGGGTAGTAGAGAATCAAATAGCAAAAATATTGGAAGTTAGCCATAAAATAAAAAGATAATCAAGCTACAAAATATACGAGAAGGTTTCGAAAATGATTTTTCGTATGTTTATAGAAATATGTAACTGTGATGGATGCTGTATAAAAGTTGATGCACATTTCTATTTCTTGTTTAATTTGTGATTCCGGTTAACTATACCTATCTTTTATAAGATAAAATAGAAAATTACATGGGTAAATTGTTAATCTATTGGTATAATAAAGCCCATTAGCTTTCTCATAAGCTTGGATTTACAGTTTACTTAAGTCGCCTTCGATCTTGATTTCATATTTCCTCGATAGAGGTCGTCATTAGCATATCCATAATGGTATATTTTATTATATTTCCAGCTACACGGCCTTTTAGATCAGTTCAGTCTTCACAAATCTTAGACCTTCACACATAGACCTAGAAATACGTATGATGAGACTCGAATTGAGAAGAAACGCAACCGTCTATATATATTTAAAATAGAAAATGTTGCTTTGACACACTTGGTGTGGAAATCCCTTAAAGTATCTTACGATACTATGCCCTACTCAACAACATCATGTAAGAACTACATTACTTCTAATTATCAAGGAATTTAGGTTTTCGTGGCCGGTGTTTGGTAAAGATACATTGTTGTACAAGTTTCATTTGTTGCGATGTTATTAAATCGACAAACACAGGATGTGCATCTCAACACTACGTAATATAAAAGCATTTCCTAGACTCTAGACGAACCGAAAATTATAATCCCGATTGATACCCACTGAAAAATCTCGGTGGACACACGAAGGCTACCAATAGCGTAGTTATTTAAAGAAGATTATCAAGGAGTGACGGAAACGATAGGAGAACACGTCTAGGATCGCTCTCTCATTGTCTTCGATAATGTCTGCCCCAATTACAGTTGAAAAGTCACAAACAAACAATTTCACACTAAAAATTATAAATCCCGATATCAACGTACCTTTAAATTACATTTAATTGTTTATATCCTTAAGTATAGTTACCTGCGTTTGTTCTTGGTACGCAATTCTTCTAGCAGATTCTTGTAACGGTACTGTTCTTATGTGCAACTTCTGAATTTCATCAATTGTTCCTATCGTTACTGAGGTATCCGTCGCTAACGCCAAACTAAAAGAGAATTTTTGAATTGAAATTTACATTATCACAATTACAAATTAAAAAATAGTTTGCAATACATTTCCATTAATCACACCGAAATTGTCGATTTATCATTCTAGTGCACATAAATTTTGCACTAGAATCTTGTATCCTATTAAATATTATAAAATTTTAAGCCTGTACAAATGGAAATCAACTAAGTCTTTTTATCTGGTATGATATTATTTCTTGATATATTCTATCATTTGCAGCAAACTGCAAATGATAATAGAAATCCTAATGGGTAACTTCCCGTTCAGCAATCACGACAAGAAGATGGACAGACTGAAGATTTCACTGATAGTAGAGCTTAGAGGGGAAAAATTCTGGTTTTCACTTGGTGAGTGGGAGACTTTTGGGATATTCAC
Source organism: Diabrotica undecimpunctata (assembly GCF_040954645.1). Classification (NCBI taxonomy): domain Eukaryota; kingdom Metazoa; phylum Arthropoda; class Insecta; order Coleoptera; family Chrysomelidae; genus Diabrotica; species Diabrotica undecimpunctata. The sequence continues at coordinate 23,921,064 of NC_092804.1, read as the reverse complement.
AGTATAGTAAGTGATTAAAAAAAACTTATAATGAAGTACAACATTTCTGATGTATAATGCTATATATTTATTAAAACTTTAAATTATCTAAAAAGATTAAAAATTTCAGAACGTTTTTCTGGCGATTCATGAGTAGTTATTCGTAAAAATTAAAATTTTTGCTGCCTAATCTATTTAGTTTATTTTAAATAAAATCAATGTGATCATGTTATATATGCTAATAAAAAAACGTTGATTTATAAAAACCGACACCTAATTATGGTACATGTAACACTTCTTTGAAACGAAGTAAAAAAAGCTGTAATAAAAATGGATGAAGTAGTTTTAGAGCATAATATACCTTTTAGGATAATAGACCACTTAAGTAAGGTACTTAGTGTATTAGTGAATCTAAAATTGCCAAGAGTAAAAATAGTATAAAAAAAAAAAACGCAAAATAAGTAATAAACATTCACATCTATAATCTATAATACCAATTTAAGATTTAAACCGCGTATTTGTAATAGAGGGCGCTACTATTAGTTCTCAAGTAAGATATATTAAAGCATACACTACTTTTTTTGCAATGGCGCATGCGTAGTATCATGTGGTAGTTTTTAGTAGATTTTCGACTTAGTTGTTTGTAGATTCTCTAAAAAATATATGAACAGACTGCTTAGCGAACCAACAGAAGCATCTATTTCATCTGCTTCCCCTAAGTCAAAATCCTCTTCTAATATTGCTTGAAGTTCTTGAATACAAAGTGGTGTTTTCATATCATATTCAGAAAAGCTGAAATTGAAACATATTCTCCATATCTGTATAAATATTAGACTTTACATTACCTTTTCCTTTTTTAGACATTTTCATTTAGCACACAAAATATTTCAATACTAAGAACTTGCTGGGACACAATCACAATACTACTAAACTGAATAAAAGCTCCAACCAATATCTAACTTGCTTTTTTATGTTAAGATAATAAAAAAATTTATTATTCATTCATGAATCACGCCAAAGTATCCAAAACAAAACATTCATGAGAAGCCATAAAATTTTACTATAAACAATAATTCAAATTTTATTGATATGACACGATTAGATAACCATTTAGGAATATCACATAGCAATAGTTAAAGTATTACGATATTGTAATTTGTAATGCTTATTCATATACCTCCGACATTAGTGGTTGAAATTTTAGGTTTTTTTGTAAACCTTTTTCAATATTATTTTTTTACCGAATATCATTTGAATATTGAAACAATACCCTACAACTTATCTATTTTTACCCTCAAAACAAAAAATTAAACAATTGTACAAAAATATGTATTAAAAAAAATTATAACAAAAATTTAATCAATTGGTTGTTAACTCACAGAGCGTAAGGTCTCCTTTTTTTAGCTGGGAAATTGTACGTTCCCTTAAAAAATGTAATATTTTATCAACGATCTAATGTCTTAAGAATATACAAGGTAACCTGGACCTCTCCCGATGGAACAACAACGAATCAGATTTATCACATCTTAATATTCAACGCATGGACCAGACGTAATAAACTGCAGAAGTTATAGAGGCGCAAACATAGACTCGGATCATTGCCTAGTGATTTAAGGGTCATCTGACCTCATGTGGCTAGTTTCAACTACTTTTTAAGACGTTTTCCTTGATAATGATCTGATAGGATCGAGAAAACGTTCTGACATTTTTAATCCTTTTGGATAATTTAAAATTTTAATAAATATATACCATTACAGTCCATCTAATTTGCAAACCGTTGCACGTCATTATCTACGTCAGAGATCGAAGTTGACATAGTTGAATCCATTTTAAATCAAATAGGTCACATAATTATTGCAAAAGTAGATTATACAACAAAATAAATTATTATTTAATGTAAATAAATAGAAACAAAACAAAAGTTAAAAAATAATCTTGTTAAAAACAATTTGAGCAGCTTGTTTAAAAAACAACATAGTTTAATTAATAGTAAATAATAAAAACAAAACTAAAGTGTCAACACCGCAACTGTCAAATAAGTGTTACCAATTTATGCCAAAATTTCACCTTCGTTCGATTACAGTTACAGTGTGTTCCGAACAAATAATGTTCTTCATAAAAACGCTTTATAATGCATTTATACAAATTAAATGAACATAAATAGAAATCTTTAAATATTATTTCTACGCGTATATAATAAAATATGTCTAGTGGCTGTAATGCTAGTGTACTCGGCAAAGTGATTCTAAAAAAGAACACACCTACCGCCTAAATATTTCATGTTGGTATCATGTGACGTCACGGGCTATGACGCCGATGACGTGCAACGGAATGTAAATTAGATGAAGATGCATCACAAGTTTTCACTTCATTGTAAGTTTTTTTAAATATGATATACAGCCAACCACTGGGATTTTCCTTTTAATCTTTTCATTTATTCATGCCAACTGGGGATTTTAATCCCAAACAGCATACTTAAAATACCCGAGAAAAAAATTAAAAGGATGATACTGACCTGTCAGGATAGGCTTCCGCGTTCAGCGAACACATATGATTGACTTCTTTCATATTCACGTTGGAAAATACTAATTTATGGTTAGAAGAATATATTACAGTCGGTCTATCAGAACAGGCGAAGACATTTGTTGTACTAAGAGATTTAAAAGTTTTTAAAGCTGTGGGCTGAGTACCCAACGTTACTTTTTTCTTCTCGGTTAGCGATCCCGAATCTTTATGAAGACTAAAGTAGTACATGGATCCATCTCCTAATGCGCAGAGTAAGTAGTTTTGACCTTCGAAGCTCGCCATTAATAATGAACGAGGAATTATTTCTAAAACGAAATATAAAATATTATATAAAACACTCTATTTATAGTTTATGATAAATTTCAATGCAAAACCCTGGGTATAAAAAAAATTAACTGCAGACTGACAGGTGCCAGACGACTTCCAGAGGAAAAAACTTTAACATAAATCTTGTGATCCTCTTATTGAAGTGTTGTATCCGTTTAGGGGACATTAGCTATCATCTTGGCGATCTTAATAATTATTATCCACAAAAGAGATTCTGTTGTTTGTGCACTCAACTGTCTTATATTTTAAGTCCAATGTTGTTGTTCTTTAAGGGGGTCTTCTTTAGATTATTTCTCTTTACATCGCTAGATATAACAAGCTGTACTTTGCCGGCGGTCTCATTATATGCACAAAATAAGTTAATTTTTTGATTTGAATGGTTTTTATGATTTATTTATCTTTTGTGATACACATATTCTGCAGAGTATTAAACTGCAGAATGTATAAAACAATTCAAAGAAAATAACACTAGCCCAACCACAAGGATTACTGCTTATACAGTATCTGGCCAAATTATTAGGAAAAGCATTAAACATTTCCATTTTTTTAAATTAATAATTTTTATCAACAGGAATGATATTTTTTCGCATAGCAACATTTAATATAGTATGGTAACATTATTGTACTATTTTAACGTTGACAACACCGCCCTATCCGCCATTTCTAGACAGCATTGCGTCCTGTCAGCTAGTGTGCATTTTATAACCTCAAATACTATATGTGAATATTTGATTTCTAAACGGTTTTGACCTGAAATTTTATTGCAGAGGTGAGTGATTTATCCTTCTTTTTATTATTTTTTAGATTATAAACATATGCAGTGAAGTTATTGGTATAATTAAGGGTATCATACATTTTTATATGGGGAAAAACGCTTATCTTTCACCAAAACGAGTAGGCCAGGTATTTGGACTCCTAAAAGCTGGACAAATATCTCAAAATGAAATAGCAGCAATGGTATGAGTATCAAGAAGTTCTGTGAGGAATATAAAACAGAAAATTGCTTCTGGAGTCAGTTTGGATCCAAAGCGTAAGGGTCACAGCGGAAGACATTGTGTGACTACTCCTAGGACTGATCGCAAAATAAGAGATATTTGCCTAGTACACAGAAAAAACCACTGCGAATGCTTACTCAGGAGATAAGAGATGAAGGAATTTGTGTTTCAGAAAGAACAGTTCGTCGGAAACTTATCGAAAAAAAAAATGGAAGCTAGGACACCAGGCAGGGAAGACTGGAATAAAGGTGTAAACATACAAGCTCCTGAAACCTGGTACACGGATGGCTCAAAAACATCGGAGGGTGTGGGAGCCGGCATAGTAGGGGCAAACCAAGGGATACATTTCGCGGTCAGTCTATCTAAGGATGTGACAGTTTTCCAGGCGGAAATAACTGCAATCCATCACTGCGTGGAAGAAATAGAAAGGCAGGAAAGAACGTTCTGTTCAGTTGCCATCTTCACAGATAGTCAGACGCTTAAGGCACTCAATTCTGTAGAGGTCAATTCTAAGCTAGTATGGGATTGCGTGTGTGCCCTAAATAAACTAGGAGACCGTAGCAAGGTTACGATAGCCTGGGTACCAGGGCACGAGGGTCATAAGGGCAATGAAAAAGCAGATGAAATGGCCAAACAAGGCTCATCACTGCCATTCATTGGACCGGAACCCTTCTGCGGCGTTGCAAAATCAGCAACAAGAACGGCTACAAGGAAGTGGGTAGCTCACAAATCTCTGGAATGGTGGAGGAACTAACCAGGACAAAGACAGGCGAAACAGTTCATTACAGAACATTTGCCAAAATTTACGGCAGACCTAATAAGCAAAGACAGGAAAACAGTCAAAGCCATAGTAGGTCTTCTAACAGGGCACTGTAAGCTGAATAGGCACTTGAAGCTGATGGGATTATCAGATGATGACCTGTGCAGATTCTGTCACCTAGGAGAAAAAACAGCAGAGCACATTTTATGTCAGTGTGACAGTCTGGCAAATGTGCGGTTCTTTGCATTAGGGGAAGAAAATCCACCGGCAAATAGCTACATGGAAGGTACAGTCTCGAAGCTACTAGACTTTATAAAAAGGGTCAGGCTAGAGAATGTTATCTAGGACTAGAGGACCACAATAGATCTGAAAAGGTCGCAGTGGAATAAGCCGAAAGGCCACCTCTCTTAATCTAATCTAATCTAGGACACCAGCTCGAAAGCGAAGGCTTACTCCGGCTATGATAAAGAAACGTTTCGAATGGGCACAAAAATACAAACACTGGACAGTGGAAGACTGGAATAAGGTATATTTGTGTTGTTTTGCTTGAATATCAATATTAAAAACTAAAAAAACATGAGCATTTCTAAAAATTTTGTTGATTTCAGGTCTGCTGAAAAAAAAAGTTCTTGACTGACCAGGCAACTCGCCTGATATGAACGCTATTGAGAATGGGTGACAACTATTGAAAAGGGAGATTGCGAAAAAAAAAACATTACTAATAAAAGGGAGTTACTTGAAACGCTCATATATGAGTGGAATCATAATCCTCACCTCTAGGAAACTATTCAAGCCTGTATCGAGAGTAGGCCTCAATGTATTCAAGCTCTTTTACGGCCAGTTTCACAATCAGTGGTTAACCCTAGGAGTTAAGTAACCTTTACCCCTAGTTTAACTGACAGATGCCGTTTCACATTCACAGATTCGATTATGGTCTCTTAACCTTAGGTTTCGTTTTATTTTTCTTATATTGGTAGGAATTTATGGGCAATAATCAGATTTTTATGGAATATTGTCAGTAAATATTATGGACATTGAGCAGTATAAATGAGTTATGACACATTTGTCTCGTTAGATCGAAAACAACATACAAATAATATTCTCATTTTCAAGTTCTGTTCTAGTGTGGTAGTTTGTTCTAAGTAGTGGTTGTTTGTTCTTCTAAGTTAAAATTAAAATTATAAAATGGAACCCACAAAATTGTTCAAGAGATCTATCTTCAGAGATGTATCTTCAATTTGCTACAAAATATTTTCAACTGTGTTCTTTGAGAATCTAAACAGACAGAAAAAATCTTCATAGTCTAGTTCTTCAAAATGATTTGTTCTGTGCCTAATGATTCTTGGTCTGCCAGCTTCCTATTCACTGCTAGAAGCATTTACATCAGATAAATCCATATCTGAATAATTAATAATTTACATGTCTGTCTACACTCTGTCAATGTCAACAAAACGAAATTCGAAATTAGGTTAGGATATCCTGGTCAAGCTCTAAACCACCGCTTTTACTTTGGGTTAAAATTTTTGAAGGTTAACCACAACCGGAGCTGTTGATCTTATATTGTGAAACCTATATTTCAGGGTAACCGCTGGTTATCTCTTAACCGCAAGGTAACTTTACTTTGTGAAACCGGCCGTTAGAACCACAGGCGGACATACAAAATATTAAACTTATCCCTACTTTGTAAAAATTATACTTTTTTAATAAATAAAATTTTTTTTTTAACTTTTTTAGTACAGTTTAATTACCTAAGAGTTAATATTTACAAAAAAGAACAAAGCAGTAATTTTTTTCAAATATATTCATAATCATGAGAGAAATAACTTCATATAGTAAATTTTTCCTTGCTTGACCTAATAATTTGGCCAGGTACTGTACACATATTGGAGGAGGCTGTAATATCAATATCACAAAAGAATGTTAAACATCAGAAATAGTAAATACAAAAATAACATCTCTATAAGAGCATGGTAAAAAATGGAGAAGACTGGAGATAAAATTAAGAGTAAAAATATCACCAGATATTCTCAATTATAAAAAGATTATAAATTCAATTTTCACTAACGAAATAAAGTATTTTCTTATTTACATTTAGACCAGCAAGATAGCTTTTAAAGTAATGAATAATGTTCTTGAATATCTATACATACCTCCCCCTAAGAGTTCCTTAGTTGATTCAACTAAATCTGGTAACCTTAATAATCGTACGGATATATCAGTCCATAGGCCCACAGCGACAAAATCTGACGTCTGATTTTCACCCAACGCACTTACATCAAGACATGCTATTTCTACATCTAACACAGTATTGCTGTAAAATAATATGTGTTATTAAACATTATCTTAAATCAATATACATTTTAAAGACAAATATTTTCCATAAAAGTGTGATATAAAAATATAAGCAGGTATAGTTCAATTTGAAGTTGTTCAACAGTCTGGGAAGTATGGTGTTTTACAGTCTCAAACTCCTCAGTTATAATTTATAATAATATATTCTAACTTTGCTCCAAAAATTTTAGAGCACGGGGCACATTCTTGGTAGGTATCAGGACAAATGGGGAATATGTATTGAGGCAAAACCAGACTGTAGTACCTTTTTTGATCATGCTACACTTCAAAACACTTTTTTCGGCATTTCGCTTTTAGCGTCAGTAAAAATTTAATTTAGAATTTTTTTAGATTATTAAGTTAATAATGATTCACTATAATATAATATCAAATTATTTGTAACCATATTGATGCATCAGTTTATTTTTGGGCTTAAATATGAAGATGTATCCCGAGAACCCAGTACCTCCCCCTATAATATAAACACAATAAACTATACAATGGAATACTCACCCTTTTAATATTAAATCGTTCGGATGTATCTCCAAATAGTATAATGCCGAACCGGTCGAGACTATAACCTGAGATGTATTAGCGGACACCACGCTTATATTCTTCTCCGTTGGTGGTTTCCATTCCGCCAATAACGTTTTGTTCTGTGCCGACACCAATCTAACTGATAGCGGCGTAATTTGAACCAACTGATCGTGAACCACATTGCTGCAAGTAAATGTCTGTTGGTCAGAAGCAAATCCCGGCAACTCCGTTTCTTCGACTTCTTCACCGTTTAGACTTAGAATTCGAGTCTGGCCGACGAAAGACAAAACGAGAGTATTATCCTGCTTACTGCCTAAAAGAACAAAATCGCTTTACAAAATACACAAATAAAGAAAAGGTACTAACATATGATGTTGCTCGAAGCAACATTCTCTAAACACACATTGGTGAGCGTAGTGTCATTATTCATTATCTATCATAAATAATATGAATTTCCGAAAAAACTAGTTTGTTGCAGTACCTTTCAATTTTTTGTTGTTTTCAAAATTGTTTAAAAGTACAAATAACAATTTTTTGTTACAAAAGTTTATATAACATATTCTATTTTTATACAGCAATTTTTTTGGTTTTTTTTTTAATTTTTGAGGTTATTTAATCTTGATGAGCATTTCATCAAGATTGCCTGGCATTACGAATAATATAACGAAAAAATACGTTTTCGTTCGTATGGTAGCTCCTTAATTACAAAGATGATTCAATAATACTTAGGTAAAGATAATTCGTAATGTGGACCTGACGTAATCATTTAGTGAAGTCGATCTACGAACGAAACAATTTTATCAGGCATTGCTAAAACATGCAGTTCTCTTCACTGCGTTATCGTAGCGAGACAGAGCCGAACTAGTTTTTGCGTTAGTGAAATAGCTTTAATATTTTTAGTTTTTTTTTGTGAACAATCGTTTTTAATATTTTATCATTTTTTGGATCATTCTGAATAAAAAAGGTTAATTGTAATTTTTCTCTAGTTGATCGTTTTCAACTTATAAACAATCTAAAACTGAAAAAAAAAACGAAAAATGATGATTGCGGCTCAAAAACAGACAATTATTTTTGAATTCACCAAACCTTGTTTTATCAGTTTCTGATACTTTAGTTTGGGCTTATTTAATTTAAAAACATTGTTTTTAGTTGTTTGAGGCCCTTATCACAACCTAACAATGGATTTATACAAAACTCTTTAATAAATTAGGACCACTTTTTGTATGAGCTACCTCTTGAACATTATTCTGCGGTATTTTATGAAAGTGATTATTCAAACAATCTCATGGGAATATAATTCCCAAGGAATTCGAGGTTTTCGTCTCGTATAAATATATTTTGCTGAATTTAAAACCAAAATCCTATTATTTTTTTATCATACATTGATTTGTTATTTATTTATTTGTCCTCTAGATTTTTTTTCAGTTCTTAAAAGGTTGATTTATAAGCCAAATTAGTGTAATGTAAATATTTTACATTTTTACGCAGCAATTCTTATCGGCAGTGAAGACGGGAAGTCGTAAATTTTTATTACATCTTTCAATGTGAGATAAAATAAAAATGCGATGACTAACTGGAATGTTTAAGATTAGAGAAACATAATAAATGTCATGTTTATTGGAAATATTCGACATCATTAGCACGTGCAAATCCTACCCTGTCGCCTAATTTTCTATGAAATTAAAATGGTAAATGTTTTTAGGGTCCATCTATTTTTTAGGGCATTCGTATTTACGAGGTCCACGAGGTTTTGAAACATCTTTACCTAACCCATACACATAAGACACGCATTCTAAATCATTTTAATTATGAGTGTGTAAATTTATCTTTTGACTGCACTATGGGAGACATGGTGCAGTGTTTTAGAGACATGATGCAGTGCTTTACAAGGCTCTTGGACGCGGCAAGTGAATTAGGACTTGTGGTAAATGAGGAAAAAACCAAATATATGTTGGTTTCTAAAAACACCCGAAATATCCAACAGAGAATTCAAATTAACAACCATTAGCAAGTGTTCACATATCTTCGATCGCTAGTAAACGCAACAAACACGACAAGTGACGAAATAAAAAGATGCATAGCAATAGCAAACAGAACTGTTCACGGTCTCCAGAAACATTTAAAAAATAAAAATATAAAACGTGCAGTAAAGCTCAATATATACAAGACCTTAATAAGACCGGTTTTGATGTATGGGGCTGAAACGTGGACTGTATCTCAAAATTATTAAAGACTTCTTGGTATTTTTGAGAGAAAAATTCTTAGAAAGATTTTTGGGGCCGTAAATGAAAATGGGCTATGGCGTCGAAGATACAACTAGGAACTATGTATATCAGTTATACACTGATCCAGATATTTTGAAATTCTTGAAAGTGCAGAGACTTAGATGGGCTGGACACGTTGCTACGATGTCAGGTCACGAATACACGAAGAGATTAACATTTTCAAAACTAGAGGGCACAAGAAGTAGAGGACAGCCACGAAGGAGATGGATTGATGACGTGGAAGAAGACCTACAGATTCTAAGGACAGAAAATGAAGGGAAGTTGCCAGGAATAGACAGGAGTGGCGACTTCTTTGTGACCAAGATCCACAACGGATTGTCGAGCCACTTATGATAAAATTTATCGTTTAATAGAACTATTTCAGAACAATTAGATCTTTTTAAAAATAAATTGTCAGACTTGACCCCGTTAGATTATATATACGAGTATTTCTGAACATTTTAATTTTACAATATTTTAATTACATAAATAATTATTTCTGTTTTAGCATTAGACCTGTAAACCAAAACGTTAATAAAGTTTTTTTATTAATTAAACAAATATATTCCTAATAAAAAACATCCCGAATTAAATTTTTTACAGATTGTATAAAAAATATTAACTAAATGCTTACCTCCTATCTGGAGAGACCACATTCCTTTAATTCCTGGTAAATCTATAGAAGCATGCTCTTGAATACCAATACCATTCCTTATAATCCTAAGAGATCCTTCTTTAAACGCTCCAGAACAAGTAACCAGCTGTCCTTGGCCTTGTCTCTCTAAATCTACAACACACATATCCAATATCGGTGCCAGATTGGTAAAAGACTCCATGACAGTTACATAAGAACCATTCTCGTCTGCTTTCGTGTTTAATTTTACTAATTGCGAATCCCCAATTCTCGATCCAATGAAAAGCACGCCATTGTCAAGATATGTTATACATTCAGGAGTTGCGATTTCGCCTAATAACTCAACCTTTAAATCCTTAACTGCATCGTTACCGTCACCTCTGGATTCGGTTTCTATGAACAACATGAACAAATGGCCCGCCATATCACCAAGAAGGTATCTGAGACCTCCTGGATCGACTTTAGCATAACATATTATTGTACTTTGCTGAAAAAAAGAAACAAATAAATGCATAAATATTAAATTTACAATTAAGATACAAAAAACATATTCAGATGATCTTATAACAGGATTTTGATCGGAACAATCTGTCTTTAAAACCATTAACCAACTTCTAACTCTTAAATTTCACAAACTCTTCAAATACTGAAAAGGATTTAAAATGATAGTGTGATATTTGAAAAGTTATATATAAGCAACTATTCTAAGCAGATACTTAAGATCAGTACTATTACCACTACTCAATTTAAGACTAGACCACCTTTAAGCCCAATATGTACTTACTTTTATTACTGGTGGTGCAATCACAACAGGAGTAATACCATCATGGTACAAAATACTCTCTTGGCCTATTATAATAGCTCCTCCAAGAGGTGAAGGTACTGGGATAATAATTGATGCTTCGGTTTCTACATTGTCTTGTCTCCATGGGATTTTAACGAATTCTTTCTCTCTGAGAGATATTTCACGAGTTTTTACATGGCGGCCATTGCCATCTTGGTGAATTAATATTAATGTCGGGTTGACGCAACCATGTAAGAACTCTACATCGTATACTTGAAGCTCCTCCATCCTAAAAAAACTCAACAATGACGAAAAAAAAAAAAAAAAGAATAAATAACAACTAAATAATGAATCAATTGAAATATCTAAATAATAGCCTTAGCTACAGTTAACGTAAATCCATGTTAAAGTCAAAATTAATACACGATTAATAAACCATTTTCAATCGCTAGATGTGGATTTAGTGTTTGTTAATTTTAATATGTAGGTACAATTTTTTTTCTATTATTTTCAAAAGAACATTACGGTGATGTTTCATATCTTCCGCGTGTCCAGTGGAGACCATTTTTTTTATATTATATATTATATATCTAAACTTCGACAAAGTACTATATGATTACGTAAAACTGTTTTAAAAACAACCCGGGTTGTGTGTATGGCGTTATGTGTCTCCCATCAGACGCGTCCCTAGATGGTGGATAAGGAAAGGGCATAATTGGTCCTAGGACCGGCGGGTAGTTGAGAAATAAAATACCACCCGCGAACCAAAACAGACAATCTCACGAACTACTAGCTGGACGAACTTACGAGGACGACTCTGCAAACGAAAAATGTAATTGAGACTAGGAGCATGGAATATCCGGACCCTGTACCGAGCTGGAGTACTCACATCTTTACTAGACGTAGCGAGCATGTTTAAAGTTGTTATTTTGGCACTGTAGAAAATGCAGTGGACTGGAGCCGACACTCTTAACAAGAGAACCCATTCCACATATAGCTGCAATGAAAGTCAACACACAGAGGAAAGGGGAATTGTTGTATATCAAAAAACAACACGCCTTATTATTGACTTTAACAGCTAGTTAAAGAATGTGTGTTATTTATTTTTAAAAGGAAATCTAAGAGAGACCTATAAGGCACTGGTACCTCCAAACGATTTTTGCATCATTTAAATAGTTTATGTTTGAGGAAATTAAATGTACCAAATACATTGATAAAAATTATAGAAAGTACTTACAAAGAGAAGAATTTAATTGGAAGAGAGGTATTAAACAAGGAGATAGTCTCAGCCCTTAGCTATTCATAATAGTAATGAACGAATTACAGACAACAATGACCATAGATTACAGCCGGTAACAATAGAGTCAAGAGAGAAGAGATGGAAGAATGGAAATTAAAATAGCTAACCCAAATCCGACACTCTGATAGGGTAAAAGCAAGGGGAGAAAGAAATAATAGTTTGTAAGTAACATTGTGTTAAAAGGATAATTAGAAGCAAATTATTTGCTTGCATCTCTCTCTGTAATTTTTAGCGATAACAAAAACGGAAGAAAGCAATAAAGATAATGTTAACAAAAGTATGGTATTACAAACTATACGATTTAAGTTAGTAACTGCGGTATAAGGCAAGTTCGCGCGAGTTAATGCTTGTATTTCACAATGGGAGCTGGGAAGCTTTGAAAACAAGCTCTTATTTCATAAAATTCACCAGTTTATATATTATGTTAAACTATACAATGTATTGTTATTAAAAACAAAAAAAAATATATGTATAATTTACAACCCCCTCAGACAACATGCATGATATGGTAATTTATTCATAACGAAATATTATCGAATCAAATAATTTGGGCCCACAGCCCTAGTTAGTTTGTGGTAATGGTGAATATTGGATGTCAATACGGTTGATACAATTTACTGGTATATAACAATATATAGAAAACGACAAAACAGAAGGTATTGTAAACATCTGCGAAAAACTGCTATATAAACTTATCAACGTTCCCACATCCACTTTATCCATCTCGTTTCTACTACACTACATTAGAGACAGTAAACAAATAATAAGAAATCCCTTTTTATAATGTATGTATGCTTTTTTGGTATTCAACTAGCTAGACAAAATTCGAATCGTGTGAAGGAGCTCACCTAGATACAGTGACATTGACATTGTGGTTATTTTGTCTTCACAGACGAAATAACCACAGAACTGATAAAAATAATGGACATATGTTATGGAAACATATACATAAACATAAAGTCAACTGTTATTTTAATATTTCTCTTCTGAGGAAGCTGTTGTATAGAAAACACATGAACATATTTTGTGGAAATTAAAACCAGTAATTATAACGTCATTATGTTTTGTTTTTTAATTAATACTATCTTAACTTCACCACTATGTTTTCTATATCATCTCTAGATTATGTTCATATATATATATATATATATATATATATATATATATATATATATATATATATATATATATATATATATATATAATGCAAAAGTATATAGCAGAACACAGAAATAAAGTAGCTTTTAATATACTCACCTAAAATTAGTTGCCTTCAATTCATAGTTATCCTTATCCAAAGGAATAACTTTGAAAAGTCCTTCATAAAGTCTGAGACCAATTACTCTAGCTTTTGGATCGATTACAGCCAATATTCCAGTTTCTGATGGTTTACCAATTCTGTCAGCAACATTTCCATGAGCCTTTGTAACAATATCTATGTTTTCACCGTCAGTAACACATTCCAAAATCATAGCATTGTATCTTAATGTAACAATAAATAATAAATCTTTCCATTCATTCTACAAGAGATTTGTTGTGTAATAATTTAATAAAAAAAAATGAATTTTCAATCATGAATGATCTAAAATGATGAATACAGAAAATTACCTTTCTCAAGTGATCTTTTTTTAAATTGTTATAGATGTTGTTAGCTGTTAGTGTTAAGAATGATTTTTGTATGCTGATAATTAGAAATTTTCTAATTGATTAATTTCTATCTACCTACAGTAGTTTCAATGCTCCACATCTTACTTAATTCAATGACTTTTTTCATTCTAGTTTGTTTTTATGTTTTAATTCAATTTAGTTACTCCAGCAACCAATACTGCTGTAAAGTAAGTCACAACAATAAAAAATCTTGATAAGGAAAAATCAATTTTCATCAAGTTTTTCTAAATTAATTACTTGGATCAAAAAAGAGATATACTGTTTGAAAGATATTTTAATACACTTTAATATTAGTATAAATTTGTCATGGATTGTTCATCATTTATATGCCTACCAACTGATAAAAATAGAAAAGTGTTTATTTGATGTTTATAATGAAAATAAGAAATTTGTTATATTTCCTTTGCAACAAAAAATTGCACATTGTTCGTTATTCACAATCAATTAGTGTTCAAGTGTGTGTAAGTTTAATGGATACTACACCAGAGAGAGCCGCCCAAGTTATTGTGTTAATAGAAAATGGACTTATACAGACAATAGCCAACGAGCTATTGCTGTACAACTGGATATGACACACGCAGCGGTTTGAAGTGTGTTTTAACATTATGAGGAGACTGGACCCTTTTGCAGATGACCTGAAATAGGTAGACAGTGAATTACAACTGCCTATGATTATCGCGTTATTGTGTCAACAATATCAGAAAATCATCATCTTATTGCCGTTTAAGTGCCAGCTCTGTGAAGTAGGAGGAGTGGTTATTAGTAAGACGAAGACTGGAAGAAAATAATCTGACCCGTCATCTGATATTAATCAAAAACTTACTTCAGCCCATCGTTAAGCATGCCTATGTCTTGCATGGCATCATCTGAACTGGACATTGGAACAATGGGAATCTGTTCTGTTCTCAGATGAGACCAGAATATACCTCTATGGTAGCAATCAAAGAAGGAATCTGTATCGAATATGAGGAGAGCAATTTGCAGAATGCTGCATTGAAGAGCATAATCCTTATGGACGTAGTTCCTGCATGATCTGGTGTGCAATTTCTATGAGGCACAAACTGACATTGTTTTCATTCGTAAAGGTAACTGTCTTCACAAGCAAGGAAGTTAAACAGGTGCTAGATATCGAGGAGATTTTAGCAATGCATGTGGTACCTTTTGATTGGAGACAAATTTATGTTTATTCAGGACAATGCAAGGCAGCATAATTCAAGAATCAAGCAAGATTACATTACCGACAACAGTTTTCGGGTCAAGGAATGGCCAACGTGCAGTCCAGACCTGAATCCCATAGAACATTTATGGGATGAGCTAAAACAAAGAATTCGAGTTAGACTTTATACCCCAAACTCGATCCCAGAGCATATTGTCGCAGTAGAAGAAGAGTGGCTTAACATCCCACAAGAAACAATAGCGAACTTGATTAGATCTATGCCTAATCATATGAGAAAAGTTATTAATGCAAGAGGAGGTCATACCCATTATTAAAACATTAATTGTTAAATCTTTAATTGTCAAATACCCCTTGTGTGTTACCAATAAAAAAAGTTAATTTGCTTGATGCATTAATTTTACAATGTTAAACATAGAAGTCAAAATAACTTTTCATAAATGTATACTCATATTAAAGCATATTAAATTATCTTTCAAACAGTATATCCCTTTTTTTAATCCCAGTAATAGTTTTTGATAAATAGATAAATAGAAGAGGAAAAATACTGGCACTATTGAAAAATATATGGAAAGAAGAGAAAATGCCAGGGGACTGGGAGGTAGGGCAGATCATAACAGTACATAAAAAGGGAGACCAACAAATCTGTGAAAATTATAGAGGAATAACGTTACTAAATACAACATATAAAATATTGACATCAATAATAAAAAACAGGTTATCAAAGATCACAAAGAAGACAGTAGGACAGTACCAATGTGGATTCACAGAAGGAAGATCTACAATAGATGCAATACACACAATAAAACAAATAATGGAAAAAGCAAACGAGTATAAATTAGAATTGGAAATGTTATTCATAGACTTCAAACAGGCATTTGATTCAATTAAAAGGAACGGGTTAATGATAGCACTTAAAAAATTAAAAATTCCACATAAACTCAGAAAATTAATAGAAATGACAATGAGAACTACAAAAATAAGCATAAAGACACAAAGAGGAGAGACAGAGTAATTCATTATAAATAAAGGGATGAAACAAGGAGATGCATTATCAACAACGCTATTTAATCTAGCATTAGAATATGTACTACGAAATATAAATAAAGGAAATCTCAGAACAAGAGGTGGTCAAATAATTGCATATGCAGACGATATTGCTATTATTGCAAAGAACAGAAAAATAATGACAGAAATGCTAGAAGAAATAAGAGAGAAAGGGGAGGTAATGGGGCTAAGATTAAATCAAGAAAAGACAAAAATATTAAGATTAGGGAAAAAACCAATGAAAGAAAAAATCAAAATAGGAAGTTCTGAGTTTGAAGAAGTAGAATACTTCAAATACCTAGGAGTTACAATAAGTAAATCCGGAGAAAGGAAATCCGAAATAAAAGAAAAAATATTAGCAGCGAATAAAGCTTATTTTGCAAACAAAACATTACTTAAAAGCAAAACACTGACTAAAAAAAGTAAGATGAGCATTTATAACACCATAATTAGGCCAATATTATTATATGCAGGAGAAACAATGACGATGGTTAAAAAAGATGAAGAAGACTTAAGAATAGCAGAGAGAAAGATTATGAGAACCATACTAGGACCAATCAGAACAGAGCAAAATGAATATAGAAGCAGAACAAATGCAGAACTTAAGGAAGACATCGTAACTAAAATAAAGCAATGCAGAGTTAGATGGTTAGGTCACATTTGGCGAGCAGGCGATGAGGCAGTGACATACGCATTGATAGAATGGAATCCAGGAGGAAAAAAGAGAAGGGGAAGACCGAGATCAAAGTGGCTGCAAGAAGTTGAAGAAGACCTCCAAAGGGCAGGAGTCAGAGAATGGAGAGGAAGAACTAGAGACAGGAAAAAATGGAGAGATATTGTCAAGAAGATAAGATAAACAAAAAAGACTGATCCACTTAAGAAATCGGATCTAGAAAGCATTTGCGGTTTAACCCCACACTGGGGTGTATAGCCATTATATATATATATATATATATATATATATATATAATAGTTTTTGAAAAAAATATAGTTAAAGTCAAAAGTTTAATGTGAGCAGATTTCTATGCATGCAAGTTTAGTACAATAATTAGAAAATGGTGTTCTGAAGCTATTTTCTTGTGACATTTTAATATAATTTGAACTTTTATTGGGAATTCATCTCAAATTTAGTTTAAAATGTTTATTTTGATGTTTCCATATCTAAAATTTGTATTTTGAAAACAATTTCTGAAGTGGAAACTGAAACATCAAAATAAACATATTTTCATAATTGTGGTTAATTCCCAATAAAAATGGTAAATTATATAAAATGGAATATTAGTAATTTTCTAATTGATTCATTTCTATAGAATCTACAATAGTTTTAATGCTTCAAATCTCATTTAGTCCAAAGACTTATTGAGCATATTGTATGTTTTTCAATTTTAATCCAATCAGAATACATCAACAATTGCAATTGAATAAAAAAATGCTGCTGTAGAGTAGCAGTACTACAAAGATCTTCGTAATGGGAACTTGGTCCAATAGAATGATGCAAATTCATTTATTTCCCATACAACATAACAAAAATAATTGTTTTATTTACTAAATGATGTGATAATAAGTTTGTTGCTTCTCTGTATACAAAAATAAACTGTATGGAAAGCACACAAAGTAGCTTATCATGATGTCTATTTGACACCTGTTGCACAGTAGTCTTTCACAGTATCTTTCTCATTATGTTTCTTTACTGAACTTGAGTTAGACTGTTTTATGTTTGTATGTGTTTACAATATTTTTGTTCTTACAACTTTTCAAAAGATTTTGCAAACACCTTAAATATACAAATTATAAATACTTTGCAAACACTTTGAAAGATATCAGAGAACTAGATTGACAATACTTCACAATAAAAGATTTTATTGAATCCAGTAATTTATGTATTACTGTTGGGGAATAAGTCAAAAATGTATTTTCTCTCCATTTTTGTTCAATATTGACAGCATTACATTACAATATTAATATGTAAAAACATTAAAAACAACTGCAAGTAATAAATCCTGTAAGCAAAGCATAACCTGACTCAGTACTACAACAAAAATATGACACATACTCTCATAAATAAATCCTGGTTGAAAAAAAATAAATAAAACTGGGAAGTTGGTTATATGAAAAGTAGGATCCAGGTAAACAAATAATATGCAGGATAGAAAAGGCTTTACAAGTAGAAATATAAATGTGGATCTTGTATTTAAGATATATAAAATACTATACATAATCCATAAGACGATTTAGACTGTGAAGGCAATGGTGCTTAATAAACTAAAAAGGAGAAGCTTGAGGGCAAACATGGAATAGGCAGAAAGCAAATGTTTTGGATCAGCGAAATAATAGTTATTTTCTATTTATTATGCAGTTCACAGAGAATGGGAAATAATAAATGTATTGTAAATATTTACAATACATGATTATATAGGTAGTTTATTCAACTTAAAATAGAATTTACAGCTCTAGTTTATTTACAGAAGAAGCAGTTTTCATAAAGTCAGATCTCAATTTCTTACACAACTTAACAAAAGACTTGGCAATGTTTCATAAGTACTGCAGTTAGTAAATAATTTTTAAAAAATGTCTAAATAGATCAACAAACATCGAGAATTTAAGATTTTTCAACACTTGAAAAAGGATATTTCATTAGGAAGTCACATTGTCAGTATTTACTTGTGGTCTAAACAGTTTCATCACAGCTACTTTTCCGTATAATCCGATCTCTTTGATAGGTCTCAGACCTTCTGGTGTTACTAAATAAATTTCCAATCTTGTGTTTTTTGCTACAATTAGATTCAAGTCCGAGGGTGATGTGAAGTTACCTACAAAAGACGCCAGTAAAGTATCAGAAATATTGATCTAATTATCCATAAATACCCGTTACGCAGGCTGTAACTGCAGTCGGCTTATGAGCCGTAACAACATAATGGTGGGTCATCCTTTACTAGACTTTAAATAATCCTGTATCCCTTAATTTTTTAAATTACTGAATATCAGTAACATGTTTAGAGCATCGCTACCTATGAGCTTACCGAAATCAAAAATTTGACAGTATTGACAACGACAATTGAGGTTTGATAAGACAATCTTCTTTTAAAAATCTATCAACTTTAAAGGGTTTTTACTTTTAAAATGAATTTATATATTGTACTTTTTATCTAGTAATAGTGTTGATACAAATTGTATTAATACATTCATTTTATATTTGTATATAAAACATTTTAATAATTGTATTTGGTCTTGTCAGACATATGACAGCTAGCATTAGTTTTTAAATTTTTATTGACACTGACATTTAATTTGACAGTGTGTCATGGCCTCCGGATGGTCCGTAAGAATCAAAGTGGAAAATCGCCAAAAAAATCACGTAAAAGTGACCCTGATGCGTCCCACAGTAATGTGATGTTTACTTCTTACTCAACAACATCTGTTCATAAACGAAATTTGTGTATAGTTTCTTTTCCCATAATATTTTTATTTAACGTTTTACGTTCTCTTCTTTATCAAATTTTTGTTATCTTACGTTTTGTTTACTGCAGTTCTTCCACTTATTTTGTTCGTCATCAGATAGCTGATTGTGAGAATGGTGAAAGGAATAATTGTGTAGTTATCGAAGAAGTTTCTGAAATGGCACAAGCAAAAAGTACAGGTCCGGGTCCAGGTGATCCTTTGTTAGCTAAACAAAAACACCATCACAGAAGAGCCTTTGAATATATTTCTAGAGCCTTGAAAATCGACGAGGAAAACGAAGGTTAGATTAATTTATCTTATTATATAATTATCTTTATTGTTGTCATATTGTTACATCAAATGAATTAATGTATACAGGGTTTTTTGTTTAACAAGTTCGTCCTCGTCTTAGAAACATGTTTAAACATTAAACATTTTAAATTGGCTTAGATTGGAAACTTTTATTAGACTTTCACTAGATTTTTCTAATTAAAACAGTAATAAATGGAAAAATGTTCAAAAGTACATTGTTCAAAAGTACATTTTGTTCAAGTACAAAAAAATACTGATACAGTTTGAGGTTTGCTAGGTTAATAATATCAAGAATAATTTCATTTGTAGAAACAAGTATTGCACCTTAGATAATTTGCATAATGTGCAAAAACCAAAATAAATTACACTTTAATTCATTACGAAATATAAAAATATATAGGTATTGTTCTTCTAATTTGGCACACAAAAGTTTGACCAAATTGTATCAATAACTTTTATGTACATATACATACTAGTAAAGCTAGAAAACCTACTAAAAGAAAAAAGCTATGTGCCTTTTTATAGTTTCTGTACAATTTAAATTTTATGAACTACTAAATTAATTAAATAAAGAATATTAAATTAAAATACTTTTATTAAATAAATTAATTTATTATGAATTAAGCAATTATTTAATTAATTTTTAATATAATTTTCATTTTCCAATTTTACACAAACTGTTTTATAATTTCTTTTCTGTAAAAGTGAAATATATTTCATTCAAATTTTTAATTTTACCAGTTTCAAATTTTACTTCTTTATGTAGGCACCATTATAAGGATATACATTAAAATTATTTAAATATTATAAATTCATTGTTTGTATTTAATAAAACAATTAATGGAATTGTTTCAGGTCAGAAAGAGCTTGCTATTGATTTGTACCGTAAGGGAATCACAGAACTA
Organism: Diabrotica undecimpunctata; assembly: GCF_040954645.1. Lineage (NCBI taxonomy): Eukaryota > Metazoa > Arthropoda > Insecta > Coleoptera > Chrysomelidae > Diabrotica > Diabrotica undecimpunctata. The sequence goes on along the minus strand of NC_092804.1, from coordinate 23,900,083 downwards.
GAGCTGGGTATTGCAGTACAATGTTGGGGTGGCAGGGGAGAAGTTTGGGAGAGAGCTCAAAGATTGCATGAAAAAATGAAGACCAACCTAGCCATGGCCAAGGACAGATTACAGTTTTTAGGTAACTATTCTATTGTTTACTCTAAAATTTTTTAAACTTTTTGTGCAAGTTTTAGTTTTATTAGAATATAGTTTACTATACATTAGATAAAATATAGTTACTAAACAGGTTTGATGTGGTATGGATATTTTTTGTATTTGTTTTAAAAATGCATAAAAATAATTATATTTAATAATTTAATTATTAATTTTTTATGATATAATATGAAGTTCCAATGACATGGGACTTAATCAAAAGGAATGATGAATAAAAAAGGAAGAATTCTGGCATTTGTTTGTGGCTGTACTTTTGTTACATAATATACTTATAAGACAAGTTATGTATTTTTCTCTGAGTATTTTTTTAACAAAATCAAAGTAAACAAAAACAAACCATATAGCCTTTGTATTACTAGATACAGTTTATACCATATAACTCCCAATGCACATCATTATCTACGTCAGAGGTCTGTTAAAAAATAATTTGAGCCGTTTTTGTAGTATAAAGAAGTAAAATAGATTCAGAAAACAACACTTTTCATTACTTATTTACTTTGAAATGCTTTGTTACAACTAGATTTTCAAATGTTAATTAACCTTTCTCCTTCAGCTTTATTTAAGTCTTAGTTTTCTGATTGATACATTATAATTATGCATATGATGGTTTTATATAGTTTGTGAATGTGTAAAAAAAGTGTGGTCCTTAAAGGTTACACACTAGTACATGCTTCTGTTTCCAGATTTTAGTCTTTCTTATACTTTTTTCATCCATCTTATGGTTTTTCAGAAAAACTTTGTTTCATCATCAGTTTTAACCTATAAAAATTAAGCTTAAGGTTAATGCTCAAAGAGCCATAAGATACTTTACTTACTAATCACTGTTTATGTCACAGCTGTTACTGGAATCACTGTCACCATGTATATTAATTATCACTGTCACCATGTATATATAATAGGTAGAATTTCCTGTCTATCCAGTATATGCTCTTGATCATACCACTTTTTAATTATATTTTGTATATGACTAATAGAATTTTTCCTTATCTGGGATGTAACAGTTTGTAGAGCTTATTTCCACATATTTAAAGCATCACATTCATTATAGCTATCTCTACCAATATGTCGGTATGATAGTTTTTGGCAATTCCCCATATTAATTCTATAGCATTGAAAATATAGTAGTATGGTGACAGATATAATACCTTATGGCCATATTGTTCTGCTAAATCATCAACAATGTATTTTGGAGGTAGCTTGTTTGAAAAAATAAATATTGATGACCTGAACTAAACTCTCATTAGGTGTACTTACTTTGCAACAATCTGCAAAAGCTTGTTTTTCAATATTGTCTCATTAAAAGGTAGTTTATTGTTAGTTAACCAATCTTTTATTTCAGTCTTAGCTGAAGGCATGTTTGGTGTTTTCTCTAACAACATGCTATGGTATGGAGCGTTATCTATTATAATTAGGGATAGTTCAGACAAACTTTTTAATAGTTGATTTTCAAACCACGATATAAAATTTGTTTGATTCGTTTCCCCATGGTAGTCCATTAAAGCCAATTTAGAGGAAAATATAGCCTCTGCATCCTCAACGAAACTACTATTTTCATTATCAGCATGCAGAATAATGTATCTACAAAAAATTTTTATTTCAATTCCTTTATGTTTTCAATATGATTAAATATATTACCGTTTTCCATCAGTTTTAATAGGTTTTACACTTCTTTTATTCTCATCTTGCCATCAGCGATATATAGATAGATCTTTTATGAAAAATCCAAGTTTCATCTATAACAACAAACTTATATAGTTCTTCATGATTATATTTTTGATATAATCTCAAAAATTCTGCCCTCTTTACAGCAGTGTGAGACTATTTCATCAGTCCTCCCCTTGTATTATCTATTAGCCATTTAAAACCAATGTCTTTTAGTACACATGTTGAATTCTCTTTCCTTCAATTGAAGCCATAAAGAGGGAAAGTCACATGTTCTTCTGAAAATAATTTAATTTTATTTCATATTAAAGAAATCTGTTTAACTTAATACACTATGATATCTAATGAAAAGTATACTTCCTTCAATCATACATATTGTAAATTGTATTACGAATTTATTTGTATTTATTATTTTAGTATTGGTAACTTTCTTAGGCCTAGTACATTTTTTGGGCGGTGATGTTAGAGTGGTATTAGTTTTTATGACCTGAGAGATAGAACTCACAGTTGACATATGTAAATTTAAAGCTGTAGCTACATGCTAAAACAAGAATGTATATTTTAAGAATCTACATAAACATAAAAAATATATTACATACTTCCCTAACAGCAATCAACTGTAGAATGAGGCCGTTATTTTCACGATCCTGTTCAAAATAATGAATCAAAGAAGCTACCATCTCTTTACAACAACTATTTAAATTCTTATGTGACATTTTGGAATTAAATCACATTAATTTTGTTCTTAAAAGAACAGAGTTTAATTATTAATAGTAAATAATAAAAACAAATCTGAATTGTCAACACCGCAACTGTCAAATAAGTATTACCAATTTATGCCAAAATGTTACCTTCATTTGATCGCAGTTAAAGTGTGATCTGGACAAGTGTGCTTTATAAAAACGCTTTATAATTCGCTTATATAAATTAAATGAAATGAGTTATTGCTTATTTTTGTAAGTATATTAATAGAAATCTTCAAATATTATTTCTACATGTAAGGAATAAAATATGTCTAGTAGCTGTTATTTCAATGAACTTTGCTAAAAGATTCTAAGAAGGAACAGACCTCGACTTAAATATTTTGTGGTGGTATCATGTGATGTCACTTACTATGACGCAGATTATGTGCATCAAGATATATACTGTACCAACTGTAGGAAAGTTAATGTTACTGCCAATAACTTATTTTCATATTTATTCTATAAATATGCCAAATTCTTACAAAATTCAAACAGAACTGAATGTATTGAAAGGAAATTTCTAAATTCATTTGCACATACCATTTTTTAGATGGGGCTTTATTGACCTCTATTCTTAAAGTATAGTTAAAAACATGTAGGAAAATATTTGCTTTTAAGAAGTAGTTATATTCTCTTTTGCACCAATGGCACATTTTTAATGAATTAGAATTTTCTTGTGTAAAAAACAATAAAAAACTTAAAACACTTACTTACTCATACCACATTTGTTTATATTTTAGGCTTGTATGTTTATTTGTTTCTTCCTTTTAGCACTTAATTTTACATTATTATTTTATTTATAGAAAGCATGGATAGGTTACATAATTTGGAAGTAAATCAACCCCAGGACACCCCTAAATACTCATGCAATATCCCTGCACCCAAAACTAATGTCTCTAAACCAGGTACAAATCCTTCACAATTTAGCAAGCTTTTTGGCTCTTTAACTGCTTTGCTGGATAACACAAGTATGTACTAACCTTGATGTTGTCAAACAATCTCCATACTATATTAACAAAATCATTTTTTTCATTGAGATCCTAAGTTTTCAAGTGATAATGATACATATATCCAAATCGTAGTTGTTAGTTTTTTTTTAAATAAAAAATTGCAATATTATAATTTTAATATAGTAGGCATTAAGTTCCCAGAAAAGCTAATGATTTACAATGATGACATTATTGTTAAAATATTATTCTAGTCACAATTCATACAGTTCTTGTGACAAGTACAAATGACCAGTATATCAACATCATCTTAAGTTAGATATAGATTTATCACTGATTGGCACTGCTCATTTAACATTGATCAGTGTATCACTTACAATTTTGGAGTGTACTCTAAAAATTAATGCTGATCTATAGGTTGGCTGACTAGTTTGGCTTTTTAAATAGAATAAAGTATATTCCAATTAGAAAAAAAAAATTAATTTGAAAATGTCTGTAAACAAAATAAACATGTTTGTATATACTACAGCGATCTTTATAAAATAGTTGTGATGTGACATCCACAGGAAGTCAAAACATTAATTATTGTTTCAAGCAAACTCATTGGATGATGAACAACTATCACGATCAGTAGTATTCACATTGATCTAACCTCTGGACATGTCTCAGCCATGCCAGCCTGTGACTTTTTACAAATTGTACAACATCTTGCCCTTATTCAATTCACTAAAGTCGTTATTGGTTCTTAATCTCCATGTAACATAGTCGTCAGTGTGTATGCAGATATCATCATTTCACAGAGTTTGAGTGCCACCCACTCTTCGACAAGGTAGATGACCCTGAGACTCATACTAATAATTTCTCCCTGTATATATTGTTAATTAATAGAACAAAATGGGACAGCTTTTTGACATATTCTTTTAATTGAATTATATTATCCTGACTTTCTTGTCAAGAAGAAAACCTGGCAATTATGAACACATGGTTTCGATTACCACCCTGTAGACTGTATTCATGGAGGTCACCACAGGATAATAAACAAAATTGCATTAGAAATCAGATCGACGTTATACTAACCAATCTCGAATTAGAAATTCGATTATACGCAGATGTCCTATCAGACCATAACCTCCTTGTCTCAAAAATGAAACTAAGGGCAAAAAAGATTCAAAATTTCTAAGGTGAAGATTCAGTTGCTCAAGATAAACGACATACGTGATGAAGCTTCAACTTATATAAATCAAGAAATGAAAAGATAACATTAGAAACGAAAAATACTGAGAATGTCAACATTACCACATAGACACAGATAAGTAGGGGTGCGAGACAAGGCTGTGTACTTTCACCATTACTATTTAATATATACTCCGAAGAGTTATATAAATGGTGAAAATATAAATAACATTCGGTATGCCGACGATATAGTCATTATCGCAGAACGTGAGAAAGGCCAGTAGATGCTACTTAACACAGTTTGTAATGCTGGGGAACAGTTTAGTTTTTGAAGATGAGGAAATTTCTGAGTGACCAAAGACTCAATCTGCAAATCCGATATCGGATGGTAAAATGTTATATCCACTCTATTAGAAGAGACCGATCATATTAAGAACGAAATGGTGTTGCACAGAATGGGAAAATACAGAGAACTTTTGACCATCATTAAAAGGAGAAAGACAGCATATTTGGGGCACATACGTAGGAATAAGAACAACGAGTTTTTGCAGCTGACTATAAAGCGTAATATCGAAGGAAAAATTGATCCTGGTAGACGACAAATGTCCTGGCTGAAAAACATTCGCGACTGAACCGGGTTAAACACAAACGCTTTTAAGAAAAGCAGAAGATAGAGACGAATTTGCAATGGTTATAGCCAACTAGTGGAGTTGGCACTAGAAGAAGAAGACTTGCTTGTATATAGTATATATATATATATATATATATATATATATATATATATATACATGTATGTATAATAAGGCTTAAAGCATGATAAATTATCACTCGAAGATATTCAGATGAGTGACTCAATTGTGTACCGAACAAGTTAAATTTCATTTATTTTTATTCTTCTAATCTAATTCTAATTCTAATCTTATATTTATTAAATAAAATATTATAAAACATCATACTCATTACTAAATCTCTTATTATCAAGTACAGTTGAAGTTGTTACAAATTTAAACTTTGTTTTGATATACCTCTGATGTCAGTGACCAATTTTTTGAAGATATGTATCGATGCATATGTTTTTTCAACATTCCCTAATGAAAACAGTTTATTGTGTTGCTAAACACAACACTGCAGTAACTAGAAGTAGTCACTGTGAGAGTAAAACTTAATGGCATCGAAATATTAAGCATCAGATAATACAATGACACAGACTAATGTGTTTCTTTCGGATTCCCATCTCAGTTTGCAACTGAGACTAAAACTTGTAAGATATTACATATGTCAATATTACTTTATGTAGTCAAGATAAAGTACTTAAAAATAAATTAGAAGCTTTCGAGATATGGGTTTATTTTCCAATTAATTAATTTCAAACTAATGATGAGAACTGTTATCAGTGTTATACTCAAGACTCAATGTCAAACTCAAGAAAAATGAATTACACTGCATTGGAAGAAAAAGATATTCTGGTTGAGAAATATCAGACAGTGATTAGGCTTCGAAGAACTTATACGAACATTAAAAAAAATGGAAAGTTTTGCAACAGTAATCGCTAGTCCACTTAATGAGAGATTACTTAAAGTCGATGAAAAATTTTGGGCCAGGAAAATGACATTGTCTATTTTCATCGTGAGACTAATCTACCTGTTATTATTCTGTTGCTTTTGTATAAATAAATAATACAGTACCGTGCGAATTAATGGAATCATAGGCTGTTTTAATGAAAAAACAGTTTATATAGAAAAAAATTATATTTTGGCAAAACAATAAAGGTAAACTTACATCATTTAGTAGGAAATGTGTCTCCCTTTGGCTGCAATTACTGCTTTTACCCGTTTTGGCATAGATTTTACGAGCTTCTGACAGTTCCCAGATATCCTTTCATCTCGAAACCAAACCTGAATGATCGCTTCTATCATTTTTATTTTTGTAGTACTGTAACGAGTAGCTCTTTCGAAGCGACAGACTCAGTAAAACACAGGTTGAAATAAAAATAAATCTATTAGTTTCAACGTATATACAAAAATAAAAAATAAAATGTCCCCGTCTGGATCCCGCGAGAGTGAATTCCCCGGCGGACGCCTGTAAAAGAAAAATTATTATTACTAACAAACAAAATGGAATACGCGAATTCAATCGCACGCAGACTTGTACTCGCTTCCACTTCAATCCAGCGGAAGCGCCAAACGCACTCGCAATCGCAATATTCGGTTGTGCAGATCCACGCTATACGGTAACGTTCAATGCACGATACCCACGGGTTCTGCTTGATTGAGGACAGAGTATAATCCTCAGTACGAAAGTCTCTCTGTCCGGGTCGGCTCGCAGATTCAATACACCAGCGAGCCAGGGAGCCTAGAGCGTTAGCCACAAGACTAATCTAATTCCGCCAGTCTCTCGCCTTAAATAGCCGCTCCGGATCCCACCTCGTCGTGTCGTCGTGGAAATGGGTGCGCGATTATCGACACTCCCACGGTTCGATCTGTTGAACGTCCAGCACATCGTTACAGTACGGTCGAATTTGCGCAGTCTAGCTTTGCAAATGGCCATAAATTTTCAATGGGCTTGAGGTCTGGCGAATTACCAGGCCAATCTAAAACATTAATCTTCTTATTGTTGAAAAATCGCTTCTCCTTGAGGCTGACATTTTTGGAGTTCTGTGTCCAAACGCTGCTCCAACACGGGTTTGTATTTTTGGCTGTTTATCATGCCTTCGATTGGTACCAAAGATTCAACCCCCATGTATGAAAAACATCCCCAAAACCTTTTTTTGACTGGATGTTTTACGGTTTGATCAATATGAGATAGTGTAAGGTTTTCATTGTCATACTTCCTGTCGATTTTCGACCGCTGTTCCTGAACTATAAAGTGAGTTTCATCTGTAAATAGGAATTTTCTCCAGTCGTCAACAGTTTAATAGAGTATTATTTGGCCGACAATAGCCTTTGTTTCTTCATTCGTTCAGTAAGAAGCCGTTTTTTCTGTGGACGCATTGTCCTTCTACCATTCTCCAAAAGTCTTTTCCGAACAGTTGAGTCATGAATCACTACATATGATGCTGCTAGATTTTGTTGGAGCTCTTGGCTTGTTTTTCTTGGGTCCAATTTGCTCTTTCGAAGTAAAAATCTTTCATCTGCTGGTGTTGTTTTTCTCTTTCTTCCGCATTTGCCTAAAGTTTTCACATCCATTGATCCCGTTTCTCGTTTACGCTTCAAAATCTTGCTTGCTACCTCCTGTCTCATTCAACACGTTCTTGAGATTTCTCTTTGTGACGTAGAAGTTTGTTCACTTATCGTGATAATTATTTCACGCTTCCTAGGTGTAATATCCATGATGGAATTAAACGAAACAAACTCACTAAATACCGAAAACAACTCAAAATAGTAGAAAACAACACAAACTTAGTGGGAAATGTCCTAAAGCACCCTCAAATAAAAGGCAGAGAAAAGTAAGGTTATATTTTTAATACTTGGTCAGTTGTAAATGTGTGAACAGCTTTGCCAACTGTGAATACTGAAAAATGTCACAATGATTCCATTAATTCGCACAATACTGTATATATCCTATATCAGCATTTCTTTTTTTTCCGCTACACTTTTTAATGCTACATATACTTATTTAACGTGGTGTAAAGTATTCTCAGTAATATAATTTATTTTTATTCTATTTTCTTTTTCTTCCTCTATTTTTTAAACTAACTTGTTTTTACCAAATTTTAATTCTTAATTATAATTGTTACATTCCGTAAATCGAGAAGTATATATACAAAATTATAGGCAACATAGGCTGTTAACATTTATAACATGAAGTACCTTATGTTTCAGCTTCAGGAAAAAAACTAACGGTAGCTAGCAAACGTCCCGCAAATTCTCCATTATCGAAAAGTTTAACATTACCGCGATCGATGGGTTCTCGTAACACTCCAGTTCAACCAGTGCGTCCATTCAACAAGATATCATCAACGCCGCCGGCCGTCAAAAAACAGTTGTCTGTTCCAGGAAACGCAGGATCTCCGGCCAGAAAAGTCAACAGTGGAAACAACATCAATGGAGGTAAGTTACACATGACTATAGAAGTTTTTCTACGATTTTCATTGCACGTAAATGTAAAGTGTTGCTAAATCTTCCAAATAGTAGATGAAAGCTATGAAAATACGACTTTTAACTCAATTAAAGTAAAGAATTTTTAAAGTAGCATGTAATAGGTTTAACTTTAGGTTAAAATGTTAGTTGATAATTTTAAACTCTTGTTCTAGTTAAAAAATAGCAATAATTAGTTATTTTAGCATTTTTTTATGTATAAACAACACTAAATAAGCTTATTAATACCTTTTTTATCATCAACATCGAGGCCTTTCATTCCTGGTGAAATGTTTGCCGCTCTTACTTAGAGCTCTTTGATTCGCTTATCGCGGTAAACCACTTCGCATTCTTCTTGTTTATTGTTAAAGTTTGTTGTATCACCTAGCTTTCGTTACAATTTTCTTCCATTCATTTCGATCTGACCATAGGTCCCTTCAGTTTCTTACTTTCAGGATTTTGATGTCTCATGGTCTGGTCCTTCCAGTCTCTCTCTGTGTCTTTCCTTGGTCGATCAGTTACTAGCTTCCGTATGGTGATCTACTTAATCAGTAGGTCGTTTTTTCTTCTCTATAAGATGTGTCCCAGACCATCTCAGTCTCTGAGATTTAATAAATCCAACTATATCTTCTCCCTTCATTGTATCTATTATTTTATGGTTCATTCTTCTTTCCATTTCTTCGTTTTCCTTTCCTGTTGGGCCTATAATTCTTCTTAGGATTATCCTTTAAAGTATTCTTAATCTTTATACTTCTTCATCTGTGAGGCACATTGTCTCAGCTGCGAATGTAACTATTGGTCTGATTGCAACTGTGTTTAATTTGGGTTTTGTATTTCTGGACAGGTTCTTGTTCTTCATTAACCTATGGTATCTCCAGTATGTTTTGTTGCCTGCTGGTATTCGTTCCATTACTTCTTCACTTCTCTTATTTTTCTTCTTCTTAGCCTTCTCTCGTCCATTTTTGGACATAGGCCCCTTCCATCCCAACTCTTTCCATCGATCTCTATCCTGAGCAACATACTTCCAATTTGTTCCGGCTATTTTTTGATGTCGTCTACCCATCTCATCTGTGGTCTTCCTTTTGGTCGTATCTCCTTATAAGGTCTCCAATGTTGTAATGTGGCGTTCCAACGTTGGTCTTTTTGTCTAGCAGTATGACCTGCGAAGCTCCATTTGAGTTTGGACATTTTTGTTGTGATATCCTCAACTTTTGTTTTTGATCTTACCCACTCGTTCCTCTTTTTATCTGACAGTAGTATATCTAACATTGCTCTTTCCATTGCCCTTTGTGTTGTGGCTAGTTTATTCATATTTTCCTTGGTTAGAGTTGAGGTTTGACATCTATATGTCATGATAGAAAAGATGCACTGGTTGAACACTTTGCTCCTCAAGTATTGAGGTATTTTGCGGTTCTTCAGTATCCAACTGAGTTTTCCAACTGTTTATAGTTATATATACTCTTTTATAGTCCTAACTTTACTGTACCCGCCAGAGGCCTGCGTCGCTGACTCGTATTCGAGGGCGGCGGATAAGACATTAACCAGCGTCTTGTGACGAGCTAATCGCGGTGTTCTCTGCATTTCATGATCACGAAGACCATCAATAAACGTTTGAACGGCCAATTTTTCCATCATGTCTTCGGGGGCTGTTGGATAAGCATATCGTACTAATCTGGCAATATCTACCTCATATTCTTGAAGAGCCTCATCTTTCTTTTGTCTTCAATTTTTAAGCTGCGACTGATATACATGCTCCAAATGTTCGTGGCCATATCGCATATTTAAACTCTTCTTCAGTTGTTCGAAATCATCCGTCTCCTCTACGGCTATGGTCTGAAGCACATCTAAGGCATCTCCTCGAAGAGCGATAGTCAGGTTTACAGCCTTTTCTTTTTCAGACCATCCATTCGCTCTTGCGGCTGATTCGAACTGTTTCATGTAGTTGTTCCATGATGATTTTCCGTTGATAGTTGGGACTTTAACATGAACAGAACCTCCACTTCCTTCAAATTTCGGCCGTATTTCCAACTTACATTTCGTCTCGTCTTCTTTTGTCTCTACTGTAATTGGATTGTTTCCTCTCTCTGCTGTCCCTGTTTCTTCCATCTTCCTTTCCATCACTTTCATCTTTTCTTCGAAGGCCGACATATCGGCAGCAACTTGGTTTTTTAACGAAGATATTCTATCGTCGAGGGCAGACATCTCAGAAGTTACTTTAGAGATGTTAGCAGAAACTTTACTTTCCAGAGAAAAAATCTCGTTAGAAACTTTGTTTTCTAATGAAGCGATGTCGCCGGAAACTTTCGAAATATCGCCAGAAACTTTGTTCTCCAATGATGCGATGTCACCAGAAACTTTGTTCTCTAATGATGCGATGTCACCAGAAACTTTTGAAATATCGCCAGGAACTTTGTTCTTTAATGATGCGATGTCACCAGAAACTTTCGAAATCGACGAGAGGACAGCATCTTCAAATATATAAGTCTCTGGGTCCAACCCTTCTCCCTGCAAAGCGTTCTTTAGTCATTGGACTAACTCGGCCTTTTTCCCGGTAGAAGCTAATTCTCTGTCCTCGAGATCTCTTCTTAAATTCGTAACTGTGAACTCATAAATTGTCGTCATTTTCGCAATTTATTTACTATATTCCACTTTTAACACCACTTGTTATGTTTTTATTATTCTTCTAATTTATTGTTTTCATTTATTTATTAAAGGTTCTATTTATAACACTTACAAATTTATTAAAGTCTTTATTACTAATTTATCTTACACGAACAATTATACAATTTATTATAATACGGGCGTTACATTTTAAAAAACGCGGCGCGATCTTCAAAAATTAACTGTATCTCTGGTTTTTCAACTGAGCGCCGAAATAACTAGAATAGAAAAGATATTAGCAATAAATATGTTTACAGTTTTGAGTCATATGACACGTCATTATTTATCGTAACAATAGTTTAGGTCTTGGAACTATAACCAGAAGTTATTAGTTTTATGACGACGTTTTATATATCTATTTGTTTGTCATTGATGGCAGTTAAAATTGTAGAGTATTGGTGTTTTTGTTATTGTCTTACATGCATTACATTTGTTGTCATTTTTAATATTGATCTTTTATATCTCAGCTGCCGGTACAAGTAAGCAAGGACAACGAGTCAGATCACCATCGCTTCGCGGGGTGGATCCGAAGTTAGCTCATGCCATTCTAGATGAAATAGTAGAAGGAGGACCGGCAATCCAGTGGGAAGATATTGTCGGCCAAGATAATGCCAAACAGGCTCTTCAAGAAATGGTAATCTTGCCTTCTTTACGACCCGAATTATTTACAGGACTAAGAACACCCGCGAGAGGTTTGTTACTGTTTGGACCTCCAGGCAATGGAAAAACGTTGCTCGCCAGAGCGGTAGCTACTGAGTGTCAGGTAAGATAATGCAAATATTTTGTGATTGATTTTTTTAATGCGAAATTTTCAGCGTATTTAATAAAATATTTTTTGAGACAATTTTGCTACTTACTGTTACTTTTTAACAATAAAACGACATTTTCGACGTTTAAGCAGTGTACGAACAACATCCGAATGTTTATTATCAAGTAAATTGTAAAGACTGCAATTCAACATAAATTGGGAAACACACCAATATCTACATAGAAGGGTTGTTGCACACAAACATAGTGTACAAACCAAAAAATTAAACACCACAGCTATTTTTTTGAAAATATACAGATTTTGGAAAAAGAACAGAACTACAACAAAAGATGTATATTGGACATGATTCACATAAAAAAGATCAAAAGTGTATTAATAATAAGACCCTGATAAAAGGTCTCTCTTTATATAATAACTTAACTTATATAAATAACTTAATAACTTAACTTATAACTTAACATATAATTTAACTTATAACTTAACTTATAACTTAACTTATAACTTAATAAATTGAGTTGTTCGTAAAATACACCATTGATAGATATTTTAAATACGACGCTGAACCAGTTGTGATTTCAAGTGTCTGCTATGTGTTTTTAGGGTAAAATATCACTTTACATTCCATCACAAAGTAGCAAACAGTGCAGACAAATATAAATTGTATTAAGTTATGTTTATATAATTAAAATACTTATTGATAATGGTAAAGATTAAATTTACTATATTCCACCTTAACGCGTATATTTTTCGCTTGCCAATTCGTTTTTCTCCAGTGGATCGTTACAAATTTTTTTGTGACGAATAGATGGCTAGCTCACCCCTGAATCCTCCTACTTTATCACCTCAAACAGTGACACAGCAGACGGAGTTAATATGTAATAAATATAGACAATACAACATCCGTGAATAGTTTTCGCATTTCGAATGATAATTTTTGTTACTTTTTCTGCAAAACATCTTTTTTTTTGTGGTACCATCTTCTTCTCAGAAGTTTAGCTACAAGTTCGGAAAATCGTTCCCAATTTTGAACAATAATTCATAAAACTGTGTGCGAATTTAAACGGGTCCAGTAACTGACATTTTTCATCAATGAACATTATCTTGTGCGCAGATCCCTTCTTCCTTTGACCTTAGCTTCCATTTACCATCATGGTTTGGTTAAAAACCATAAAGAAACATTTGATTTCAATGATTTACTTTGCTATTGATTACTAATATTATACGCGTTATGAAACTTAATGCGTAATAATAAACGCTATCTCTAGTCTTTTTATCTTTTACTTTTTTGTCTGGTCGCTGAAATATGAATTTAAACCACGTCTGTTGTAGAATTTATGAATTTGATCTGTTTTAGGCCACATTTTTCTCAATTAGTGCAGCGAGTTTGACATCAAAATACGTCGGAGACGGAGAAAAAATGGTGCGGGCGTTATTTGCGATCGCTAGAGAACTCCAGCCTTCCATTATTTTTATAGATGAAGTAGATTCTTTGTTATCGGAAAGATCAAATAATGAACATGAAGCTAGTAGGAGATTGAAAACGGAATTTTTGGTGGAGTTTGATGGATTACCTAGTAATCCAGAAAGTGAAAAGGTATGTAATCGTGATCATACGACAATAGTAGCTTTATTTTAGTTGTTTTTACTGTTACACTTCATCCAATTAATAATGCAAAACTTATAAATAAGGTAGTTTAAGGGTACTTTTACAGCGTGCACCGACTTAAAAATGTGATATTCTCTAAATATTAATGAAATTAACAAAAATGACATGGTTGGAATTGGTTGGAGATGGGTAAAAATGTTGACGTGTTAGGAAATTTAAATTTATATTTATAAGTTTCTGGAGTCGACCATACTTAGATATCTACTTAGGGAAATTTACTAAAGAATGCTAATATACGATGGTTGAAGTATATGATTAAACTTTGATCTAGAAATAATACTCACAAGAAAATTTTGGCGCCTTTAGTTTTCAGCTCAGTTTATTAAACTTTTCCCATCAGCGCTCCAAAACTTCGATAGCCTCCTGGAAGAAATTTTCATCATTGGTAGAAATTTTTTTTTGTAAGGTCTTTCCTTATTTTTTGAACAGCCTGTAGTCACTCGGGGTCAAATCTGGAGAATATGATGGGTGTACTAGAAACCTTCGTCACGAATGGCAGCCATTGCAACCAAGGACTTGTGTGCTACTCCTGAGGGAAGAGCACACATTTTCTTAATTTTCTCCATCTATTTTATTTTGTGACTTCACGCAATTTTGTTATTAGTTGCGCATAATAAGAGTCTGCTATAGTCTGCTTTTTCTGAATAATCAATCAACAATACACCTTGTCATCCCAGAATACTGAACCATGCTTGCTCATTGTACATTGTCATGTACCGGTCAAAAGCTGTTGACAAATGTCCTCTGTGGCATGCTTCTGGTCATCTGAAGACATTATCTTAATCTAAGACATCCATACTTAAAATCGCGATATCACCTTTTCACTACTTCTTAAGACACACAACAGTCTTCTGTCAGTGTTAAATTGGCATGAATTTCTTTTGGGGATAACTGCTTTTTCAGTAAGTATGTAATCCCGCATGATTGCTCTTTTGCGCCACTTTTAACACTGAGGAACACATCGGCTGATGTTGTTGTGCGTTGATGCATCTGGGTCTTGAAAATCACCACCAGAGGTGGTAAATATATGCATGTACCTTTTTGTTAAGCTCGATGAACTCACGTAGAAGAATGAAATTGCCTCGAAATTATTGGAAATTATTTTTGTTTGAACCATACGTGTAAATAAGATTAGGCTCACTTTAATGGCATTTAATCTTTAATAGAATGTCTGAAATTTCTAAAAATACAAGAACTGATCATTCATGGCAACATCAGGGCGTAGTGTAGTTGAAAGCATTGTTTATCGTGACTTACCTCAAATTCTGCTGTTTTTTTAAAGAGCTTTGAAAAGATTCAATCGTCGTGTTGCAACGTTTCTCATGCCAAGTATTTTTAACTCGAAAAACTAAACATGTGTGACTGCAAATGAGTGCCGAGACTGTTGACTGAGAGCAAAAATAATGACATGTTTGTCATATCTAAGCCCACTTACAAATAATCCATCTGGACTTTGTTTTTGTTTTCAAAACTGAAGTGATCTTTTAATCTACAAAGGTTTGGCCCAATTTAAAGCATTAAAGAAACATCGCTACAGGAGCTTAACAGCGGTCCAAACAAAAAAAAGTTCTCAGAGTCCTTCTAGTAATGGAAACCATGTTAGTGTATTCATTGTTGAATGATTTATTTTTTTTAATAATTCGTCCTATCAATTTTGTGATTCCTCTCTAATTTTTTTTGGTAATTTTCTACGTTTTTAAATCTGTATTTTTCATTGGATTATATAATTTTTCGATTTACAGGTTCTAGTGATGGCAGCAACAAACAGACCGCAAGAGTTAGACGAAGCCGCCCTTCGGCGATTTCCGAAGAGGGTCTATGTGAGTTTGCCCAATTTAGAAACAAGAGCTAAGCTGCTTAAGAAATTATTGGCAAAACAGGGCTGTACGTTAACGCAACAAGAATTAAAAAGGTTGGCGACATTGACTGAAGGTTACTCTGGTAGTGATCTGACTGCTCTTGCCAAAGATGCCGCCCTCGGTCCCATTAGGGGTAAGTTTATAAAAATAAAAATTATAATTTATAAAAATACGGCAAAGACGTTTAAAATATGAGTATACAAAGCTCAATCGATATTGGATTCAAATAACGCTTTGTTGTTACCAAAATCACACAAAACTATTTTTAACTGATCAGCACATAAAACCGGCCACTCTTAAACATTTTATATCTACATACTTTGTATAATTAGGGGAATTGGTTTGCTTTTTTTGGTTATTAATATTTTGGATTTCTTGTTCCTACGTTAATTTCAGTCACAGCCGAAAATCTCTTTTAAACACGTTCGCTGAAATCAAACGGTAATACTTTGCCGGAATAAACGGAAATTGCATACTTTCCGATCATTTGTGCAGTTGACTATTGAGAACGTTATTTAAAACACTTATACAGAAGTAAAAAACTTCACAATTTGTATTGGTATAAAAACATTTAATTTAAAACTTGTTAAAAGTGTCGACCAACAGAAGGTAATGAAGAAGAGATAATGATAGAATTCTACAACGAACTCCAAAACGCATTAGACAAATTAAGAGAGACAAGAGAAAAAATAGTAATCTTAGGCGATTGGAATTCAAGAGTAGGTAAGGATATTAACAGGGGATTAGGATGCATTGGACAATATGGGGAAGAAACATTAAATAGAAATGGAATTAAAATGCTGGAATTCTGCCAAACCAATGACCTGATAATAGGAAACACATTCAGTGAACAAACCATTAACGACAAATATACATTTGTGGCTGAAGAGAGAAATGCGAAAAGCTTAATCGACTATATAGTCTATACGAGAAACCTAGAACAAAATATAAAAAACATCTTAACGGAAAAGGAACTCGAACTGTCTACACAACACAGGATGGTCACTGCAAAACTGGAGGATGAAAAAATGGAGGAAGTGGAAAGAAAAGAGTACAAGAAAGTAAATGTAAACAAACTAAAGATAAAAAGTGTGCGAGAATTTTACACGGAGGAAACTAACAAAAGACTGAGACAAATAGAGCGCCAAAAAGAAACATGGACAATGGAAGAAAGATGGAATACATACAGTGAAGTATTAAAGACAACAGCAACTGAAGTGTGTGGAATCAAAAAATATAATAAACAGTTAAAAAGGACAAGGTGGTGGAATAAAGAAGTGAAGACAGAAATAAAAAAGAAGAAAATAGCATGGAAAAAATACCTCGAAACGGGATTAGAAGAAGATAAAGAAAAATACTATAGGCAGAGACGATTGGCAAAAAAGACAGTCACACAAGCAAAAACAAAAACATGGAAAGAATTTGGAGAAGAACTTCAGGAAGAATATATAACAAATAATAGAAACTTTTGGACGACAATACGACACATAAGGCAGGGAAAACGAAAGGAAATAAACGCAGTAAGAGATACTTCAAACCAAATACAAATAAGCCCAGAACAAATAGCTAGGGTATGGAAAGAATATTATGAGAAAAAATTTGATACCGAAGTGATAAAGGAAGACAATATAATCAATGAAGGCGAAGAAAACACAGAGCCAGAGCAAATAAGTAGAGAAGAAGTAATAGAAGGATTATCAAATATAAAAATAGGCAAGGCAGGTGGAGATGATGAAATTGAACCGGAAATGGTAAAATACATGGGAGAAGAAGGAATAAACTGGCTATGGAAAATATATAAAGAGGCGTGGGAAAAAAAACAATCCCTAAAGACTGGCAGAACAATATCATCGTGCCAATATACAAAAAAGGAGAACATGTAAACTGCGACAACTATAGGGCAATATGTCTGTCATCGGCGTGCTTTAAAATATATACGAAAATAATAGAGAAGAGACTGAGACAAGAAGTAGAAATGGTATTGGGAGAAGAACAAATGGCATTTAGACCGGGAAGACAGACAAATGACAACATATATATCATTAGAAACCTAATAGAAAGAAGCATAGATACGGGGACAAAACTAGTATTAGCATTCATAGACCTAAGAGCAGCATTTGACACGATAGAAAGACATATTATAGGGAAATGCTTGAGGAAAATTAACGTACCAAACGCATTGATAAAAATTATAGAAAGTACTTACAAAGAGGTAAAAGGAAGGGTACAAATAACAGGGGAAAGATCGGAAGCATTTAATTGGAAGAGAGGTATTAAACAAGGAGATAGTCTCAGCCCTTTGCTATTCATAATAGTAATGAACGAATTGATAAGAAACACTAGAGTCAGAACTAATCAACTACAGACAATAATAGGATACCGCAGATTACAACCGGTAACAATAGAGTCCTTAATGTATGCAGACGACATAGTACTAATAGCAGATTCCGAGAATAAAATGCAGAAACTAATGGATATATGGGTAGAACAAATAGAAGAACTTAAAATGGAGATAAATGAGGAAAAAAGTAAGATAATGATAATCAGCGGCAAAGGAGATAAGGAAGATAATCAAATAAAGATAAAATGTAAAAACTCAGAATTGGAAATAGTAACAACTTACGAATACCTGGGAAGTATAATAACTAATGATGGAATAATAGACTGGGAAATAACAAATAGAGCAAAGAAATCAAACAAGTTATATTATGCGTTAGCCCCAATAATGGGAAAAAGAGAACTTGCACGAGAAACAAGAATAAAAATATATAACACAATAGTGATACCGACTGTGCTCTATGCAAGTGAAAACTGGACAATTCTGGAAAAACATAAGAGCAGGATAAACACAATGGAGATGAGACATCTAAGAAGGATAGTTGGAAAGACAAAATGGGATAGATTAAGCAACGAGACTATTAGGAGAATGGCCAACCAGGAACCGATAATGAACAAAATAGCAAAGAGACAAATGAACTGGTATGGGCATCTGATGAGGATGCAATCCAATAGAATAACAAGAAAAATTTATGAAGCAAAAAACATCGGAAAAAGAAAAAGAGGCAGACCAAGAAAAAAATGGATACAGCAAGTAGTAGAGGCGGGAAAACTTAAACAAAAATCACTCGAGGAATTGAAAATAATGGCAGGAAACAGAAAAGAATGGAAGAGGTGGGTAAATGGAAATTAAAATAGCTAGCCCAAATCCGACACCCTGTTAGGGTAAAAGGAAGGGGAGAAAGAAAGAAAGAGTTAAAAGTGTCGGCCAAAATTTATAGATGCAGATGCATAACGTTTTCGATTTAGCTCAGATCATCCTCAGTTCCTTCTTTTGGTACTTGTAGCTAACACTAAAATTGCAGCGGAGACATCAATATATGGTTTTACATATTTAAATTTAAATTATAATGCGACCCTAGGTCGATGACAATGGTTGAAGATTTTAATACTTAAAGAGCAACATGTTTATTTGCTGGACTTGAACACGTGGTTCTTGTTAGTTAAAACGACACAGACCCTCTGTGTCGTTTTTTTTTCTAAATATGCATTAATTTTACATTGACATTGACATAGTAACACGGACAAAAAGAGACCTGATACGAAGGACACGAACTGCACACAAATAGCGGCACCACAAGATCTGGTAACAGAATCACACACATTCTAAGGGATCTCGGAGTTTATATATCTTGGAACACAACTAAATAACAGCAACCTAGTAAGCGTAGAAATTAAGAGAAGAATATATCTGGCGAACAGAGCTTACTTTGGACTTCTTCTTCTTCACGTGCCATCTCCGCGACGGAGGTTGGCAATCATCATGGCTATTCCGATCTTAGATGCTGCTGCTCTGAATAGTTCAATTGATGTGCATCCGTACCATTCCCTCAAGTTACGCAACCATGAGATTCTTCTTCTTCCTACACTTCTCTTGCCCTGGATTTTCCCTTGTATAATCAATTGAAGTAGGTTGTATCTCTTATTACGCATAACATGCCCCAGGTATTGCAGCTTTCGTGTCTTGATGGTTTCCAATACTTATACTTTGGACTAGCAGCTCTTAACATCACACATAATTAGCAGAAAAACCAAGATGCTAATATATGAAACTATTATTAAACCTATCCTTACATACGCGTCAGAGACATGGACTATAGTAAAAAGCGACGAAGAACTGTTAGACCGCTTTGAAAGAAGGATCCTTAGGTACATATACGGAGGAGTACAAGAAAGCGGGATATGGCGCAGGCGCTACAATTTTGAGTTGTATCAATGCTATGAAAAATGCAACATCGTCCGGTCTATTAAAATTAATAGACTAAGGTGGCTAGGACACCTTGAAAGAATGGACACTGGAGACCCCCAAAGATAGATATTATATCAAGAGCCAGTAGGAACCAGGAAGAGAGGCAGGCCAAGATCTAGATTTAAAACTCAAGTCGAAGATGACTTGAGGAATCTAGGGGTCAGAAGTTGGAAAGCCAGGGTGAAAGATAGGGGGGAATGGAGACTAATTCTTGAACAGGCCAAGACCCACACAGAGTTGTAGAGCCAAAGATGATGATGATGCATTAATTTTTGTTATCTATGTATTTATTTGTATTTTGATTTTTCTATAAAATTGTATCCTAATTATTACTTTTTGTTTTCAGAATTACAGCCGGAACAAGTTAAACAAATGGATCCAAACGCTGTCAGAAGCATAACAATAAACGACTTTTTAGATTCGCTAAAACGTATTAGACGTAGCGTGTCACCGCAGAGCCTTGTAGCTTATGAGAAGTGGTCGTTACAATATGGCGATGTTTCTATATAAAGAAGTCACATTCCTTTCATATTCACAACAAAAAGACAGTTATTTTAAAAGATTTAACGCTACATATTTGGGAGTTTTTAACGAAAAATTATAATTAACATTATTTTGTGTTGTTCCAGAACATTAGTTCAGTTTAAATGCTAAATTGCATCTCATATAACTAATCCACTTAGTGTAAGTACCTGTAAGATAATTATTGTTTTGGTTTTTAGTAGAAGTGAAAACAGCTTCTATTAAGTCTATTTACATCTTAAACACTTCATTAATTTCCTAAGATTTCGCAAATTTCGCACAAATAAACAAACTATCCACCGTAATGAACTTTTCTTGGAATAAAAAAAAAATCCATTCAGAGAAGCAAAAGTGCCAACCAAGTTTCTTTTGAGGTTCACAATGTAGGATTTATTGCTTCCTACTTCTTCCTCTTCTTTAAATGCATTTTTTCATTAAATCTTGAAGCCATGGAGGTATTTATTCCTTTTCACCTATTGTTTTATGGTTTTATACTATTCGGCCTGTGCCGGATGAAAGTGTGGAATTTATACTCATTAGAAACCTCCACATGTTAAGAGGAGCATGGTGGAAAGTTTATACAATAGTAGAGCATTTACAAGTTTCCAATCTTTCCCGTTACGGAGCATCAATCAATTCCACCAGCACATTCACTGTAATCCTGTCACCTACTTGTTTGCGCTGAGACATCGGAGAAGTCGTTTAATTTTTTATTTAGCGCAATTGTACTTTTGCTTTTTCTCTACTATATATTTTACTTTGAAGTAAAATATTACCATGATTATTATATATTATTTGTTTTTTCTCTTTCTAGTTTACTAGTGTTTCTTCTAATATATGGTTATTAGAAATAACTAATTTTATCGTTTTCGGTCTATTTTTTTTATACTCACCAGCACAATTAACCGCCCACCTTGTATTTCTTTCAATTTGCAGAAATTGCCAATCTTGGACCACATTTTATGAAAGGTACGGTGAAAACTGCCTTTGAGGAGAAGAAAACAATAAAATTATTGAAAAAAAAGTCGTTTATCATGGGATGCTGGTCAACTTAGTAAAAATCCAATGTTTAAATATCTTCAGATATTTAGGGGCTGTAGGGGATGGTACTTTGCTTTTACCCGTCGTCACAAATGTGTTCAATTGATGTAAGATCCGGACTGCGTGTCGGTCATGGTAAAACTTGAATCACGACCTCATTATGGTACTCACGGGTGGATCTTGAGGTATTGCAACGTGCATTGTTATGCATTAATCTAAAGTGTTTACCTATGAACGGTGCGAAAGGCATGACATGGTCTTCTGGAGAACTTCTTCCACGTATCTTTGAGCATTCACTGCCTCCATCGAACAGAACAAGATCAGTACGAGTTTAATAAGAGATACCTCCTAAAATCATTATTGACTCTCCTCGGCAAGCCACTGTTTCGGTTATAGTGCATGGAGTAAACCTTTCATTTTGACGCCTGTAGATACGCTGGCGTCCATCTGGACCTCTTAGGGCTATTTTACTCTCATCTGAGAAGAGTATGTTGTTCCATCCCGCCACAGTCCAGTCAGCATATTCTCGCTCAAATCAAAGTCTACTCTGCGGTGTTGTAGGAGCAGTTTTGGGGCGCGAGCTGGACGGAAAACCTCCAAATTTTTCTACCCGTCTTCTTTTAATCGTACGTTCACTCACACTAACGTTTCTCGCCACAAAAAGATGCGTACGAACTTCAGGTTCGGTGCAAAAGCGATTTCTCAATCTTAAATTGCAGTGCATAGATGTCTGGCCTCGACCTGGCCTGCAGGTGTATGAACCTGTCTTCCGAAATCTTGCAACAATGTTGTACAACGATTACATTCCAAGACCCCTTCGGTGACACAAATTTAGGAAACAGACTGAATAGTGTTTCATTTTTGCCAGCGCACCCTCTTGACAGAACACGAAACAGTTGATAAGCCATAGTTAATGTAAACAAACAGGTTGACGCATGATAGAGGTGGGCTGATAATTATTGTGCCGGTGAGGTATTTTAACTAGAATTTTTTTGGTAATATGCAATTTCTCTAGTGATCTACAATACTGCTAGCGTATTGCAGGAAATCCTTGTTATTTAACAAATAATAGGTACCGTGTTAAATGTTAACTATCCTAAATTATTAATATAATTAGTTTTCTTAATGTTTTTACTGGATATTTCGTTTATGCAATTTTTTATTTTAAAAATATTAGTATCGGATTTTTCTCTCTATGTTGTCAGGTATAGCCTTTTGCCGCGCTGTATTGCCAGACTGGTTTTTCTAAGTTCAGAACAATTTAAATTTCTGTTAATATACTACTTATAATGTCACTTATATGTTTTCATAAATGTTAAAATGACAATTTAAATGTTAGGTAAAATATAATATTTAATTTTGCTTTTGCAAACGCTTACTATGTTAGCTACGTGTTATTTTAATTAATTTTATTTATTTAAACTGATCATAAGAGTACCTGATTCATTTTAGAAAAAACTCGTGTATAGACCCTTCATAAAACGGTCGATACACGAGCCGCTTTACATTGAAAAATATTTATTTGTTTATTTTCTACGGAAAATGTTTCCGATTGAATCTAAAATTTTAGAGGCTTTTTTCTGGCTGCTGATCTAAGTACCTGACGATAATTTTATTAAAGAAAATAAGATATAAAAAAGAAAATAAATAGTTTAAAGTTGTTAATTTTTGAGTTAAGTTTGAAAACACCGTCCATCATCAAATGTCCTCAATGCTACCACAAGCAACATGGCACTTTGTCTAATATATTAGACAATCCACAATCCACTGTTCAAAATTCAGACTAATCTAACTAACCTTACTAATGTAAGTAATTACCGATTGCTAGATATTCTATCAATTAGTTTTATATGATCATATTAGAAAGGACGTATAGTCTCAATAATCTGTCTGTATCGTCAATTACGCTTGTATTTCTGACTTTTTGTTTCTTACTCTACACCAAAAAGTCTTCAGGATATAAATCTATAAAGTTTTCGTTTGCCCGATCTTAATATACTTTTGTTTTGATGCTTATTGGCTCTGATGTCGAAACTGTACTTGACTATATGTGTTATAGCGGCTTCCCACGATCGGTGATTCTACAGAACATAGATAAGGAATATATATTACTGAATAGATAGGAAACTGTGTACGTTATTTCTGGACAATGCGCCATCTGGCGGCCTTAGGAAAGCAACATCTTTTTAAAATCTCCTCGTAATTCTTCAAATATAAAGATTAATATTGAGGGTTTGATTACAAAAATAAAACAAACGGTTCTTTTTCTACTTTATTTTTTTTATAAACATTAATTACATGTATTTAAATGTAGTTGGTTAAACAGTGGCTATTCTGTAGTTTCTATAAATTACAACACAGAAACAGAGAAGGAATAGCATCACATTTCAAGGTGGACTTATATCTCAATCCAACATAGCGGACTTCTGGTCCAAAATGAATTGTGCAAATGCCAGCGGCGGCTCGTGGCCTAAAAAAGTGGTGAAGATGAGGAAAGCTTGCCGGAGCCAAAAGGAGTTTTGGTACCTAAGTCGCGTCCAAATCTCATTAAAAATTCGTTAAAAAAATAGAGTTTAGGGCCCTAATAACTTGAAAACAGTTTTTTAGGGCACTTATACTAGATACGATATGTTCTACTTGCTTGGGGTATTTTAGTTCTGAACCTTGACATTTCATTGGGGGTTTTTTGGCGATTAAAACACCTCGCCTGCTAAACGGAGTCTCTAATATATTACACACCAAGTCATTAATGGGATTCATGTCTATCTAAAATTATTTTTGTCCAAACGAAATCCACGAGAACACTTTATATCCGAAATCCGAAACAAACCACAGAGAAATGTATTAATAAAGTGCACTAAACAAATAAACTTAATACTGTGACTAAACTAAACTTATAAATACTATACTATACACTATACTATATAAAAAATATCTATATAATAGACTAAATTTCAAAATATTGTCGCTGCAAATACTAAATAGGTATCCATGCAACTAGTGGCCAGTGCGTGAAGACGAATAAGATATTTTTCAACGGCACTTCACTTGCTATTTTTCTCAACTATCACTAGGGACAAGCTGACGTCACGTTGCCATGGCAACCGTGAACGCTAATGCAGATGAATTTCGCATTTCAAAAATAATCTTCACCGTCCTATTCCTGAATCATACGCACTACACAGCAAGTGACACAGGTCAGGACTTGACCGTCAAGTACCTACCGCACCGATAATAAAGTTAGCTGCCTTTTTTAATTTTTAGATTAATTAAAAGAGAATAAATAATTGATTTCAGAATTTAGATATATTAATGTTGCTTTTATTTTTTATTTATTTGTCTCAATTTAATTATATTTTTTTGGTGAACCTCACCTTCACCTACTTCACCTGGCGAGCCGCCGCTGGCAAATGCTTTCACACTTTCGAACCCTGTCCATAGGCTTCACCTTCAAGTCTTTTCTGCCAATTTTATTAATCCAAATATAAAGCTAAAAAATAATTAGTTTGTTTTTAATATTTTCTGTGAAATAATGTTACATAGTATATTTCTAGAGGTGCTTTACAAAAGGACAAATAAAAGTTTTGTAGAAAAAGTTCTTAAAACATTGAAGAATTGCCACATTTTTAATGGCGATAATTTTAATTCCTAAAAAACTTTTACCTAATTCTATATCGGCAACAATTCTAATACACATCATAACGTGAAAGGAAAGAAGTTTCGGACAACATCGGACATTTTAAGGCAATTATTAAAAAATAAAGAAAATATTATATCAGCATTTTCTACTTACCGCCATATCTTTTGGAAAAATATGCATTTGAGCATCCTTATTGTAATTATTACAACCATTAACGCAACAGTTAAAAACCGTAATTATTTAAATATGATGGCAAAAAGCAAACAATTATTTAATCGCAAATAATACAACTCGAAACACTGTGTCGAAACCACAATAAAAATGGCATACTTGTTTTGTTGGTTGCGGTATTGCGCAGTCACGAAGCTTTCCTATGAATGCTACGCCCTCTGGTGTCCTTAGGAAATACAAATTTCAGAGGACTGTCACTCCCATAAGAGATACCCGGGCATGCTACAGATCATCGCACACAGCCGATGAGCGCAGACGGCAACGTACCGCAAACAGAGCTCTTCCTTCGGTCAGTGACAGTCTATGAAGGTCTCTACTTTTGTTTTTGTTTTGTATGTCGACATTAAATTGTATCTCTTCTTTTTTAAGTCTTTAATCGAAATAGCACTATTCTTCAATTGATTTTTTATTCGGTTTTATGCATCGTATATCGTTCTGGTTCTTATGCTCTGGCGCCGTAGAATTCCATAAACTTGGTTCATTTTGATACAAACTTAAAAAATCAAAAATAACTTTGTCCATTCCATTTTTTAGCAAAAAAAGTGCAAAACAACTTTGACGATACTACAGACAACTACTCGTGTCAGCGAATGAACAACTTCTGACTTGCACTTGTCTGTTAAAACACGGACACGCTCGGATCACGTCGCACGGGTATGTACCGCACCTTTGATGTTACCGACTCTCGATGGATACGGCGCACCAGCATAGACGTGCCTGTGCTACCACGGACGAGATATTTCCCACGGTGTGTCGGTGCGAGCTGGTCCGCGTCCGCCCGCAATATCGCCGATCGTGGGATTACTTATTCGTGTCTTTACACAATATATTCTGTTTGCCGTTTTCTACATCCCAATCAACTTGTCTTCTTGTCATATATAGCTTCTTCAGTGAAGTCTCTTTTTTCCATTGCTGTTTTTATTTGTCTGGTCCACAGTAATCTAGGACGTCCGATTTTCCCCTACAACCCACCCACAGACGATTAATGCATATTACCCTATAATTATTGCGGTCTTTTTTGCTACCCTTTTTATGCATGGAGCTTAAGTAGCCCATTTTCCATTCCTTCAGTATTTTTCTCAAATAAGCATTTTCTAAATATTTGGCGAAGGGGCGTGTTTTAGCAGTTCTGCAGGTATTTCTCCACGGCCGGTTACTCTGTTATTTTTCATCTGTTTTAGCGCATTTTTTATTTCAGATCTATCGTCCATTTGCATTTGTCTTAGAGTTAATTCACAATAATAGTAAACGGCTTGCAGGATTTAACCACCTAATAAAGTAGAAGCGATAAAGGAATTTACCAACTTCAGGTAAACGACTTCACTCAAACGACTACACACAGTTCACTCAAAGGCAAATCTTTAAGTGAACAACTTTATACAAACGAAATAAACAATTAACTATCCATAACAGGTAAAAAAGTTATATATATATATATATATATATATATATATATATATATATATATATATATATATATATATATATATATATATATATATATATATATATATATATATGCCAATTATTCTGTTAAGCCGATCCTGGTAGCTTGGATTACTGCGAGAATTCCAAAACAATAGAATATTTATAAGAGTTTATTGCTGTCACCGGAATAACTTTTCTTCTTCTTCTTCTTGTGCCCTGCTCGATTATCGTGTGTTGGCTATCAAATTGGCAATACTAATTTTGTTGACTCGGAAAAGGGATGCAGAAG
Organism: Diabrotica undecimpunctata; assembly: GCF_040954645.1. Taxonomy (NCBI): domain Eukaryota; kingdom Metazoa; phylum Arthropoda; class Insecta; order Coleoptera; family Chrysomelidae; genus Diabrotica; species Diabrotica undecimpunctata. The sequence goes on along the minus strand of NC_092804.1, from coordinate 23,872,914 downwards.
ATTTGTTAAATCACTTTTATGAGATATCAAAGATATGAACGACGCATACACATGTTTTATACTTTTCGTTTTACTCTATGTTGTCACATATTTATTTCTCCAGACCATTTTACTCGGGCCTCCCGATATAACTGACGCTTTATTTTTTGATGTTTGATTTCGCTTACGAGGTCATAACTCTAGAGGTGTGCCCACCCCAAATATTCGACGCATCACTTGTTTTTTACCCTTATTACATTTAAGTACTTTTATGAAAGCCGCTGTAAATTAGTGGTATAATCAGTTCACTGATCCCAGTCCCAACTGTCTAGTAAATTTAGTAAATAAATTTTTGTTACGTTGAATAAACTTTAACTTCGATTGAAGGTTAATCAACAAAATAAAACTACATCAAATAAAATAAAGGCATAAATGTTAGGTTATTTGGAGTTTTTTAGTCATTTATAGATTAGTATTTACAAATAAAAAGTTTTTAATCAATTTTAATGAATATACACTTCGATTACTGATGATTTTTCAATTCTTCTTTTTTTTTCAAATAAGAAGTTTGCAACAGTAAATATATTTCAATTATTAATAAGGTGTGGCAGAAATTTTTGTGTTGTATCTTTCCTACATCGACTTTCTCAAGAAATATACACCAAGTACAAAACAAAAACCAAAAAGTAAAATAAATTAAAGACAAACTCTTAGATAAAATCCGACACTGATATTTTACCTGATTAAAATTATACGTTTATATTTCGCAGTAATACAATTAAACGTTAAAAATACCTTTTACTTATAAGTAGCGTAATATCTTTAAGAATACTCACGTATAGGTTGATTGCATTTTTATTTATCTGTGATAAGTATTACGTATTATCCTTTAATGTTATTTAATATTTCGTTTATATTTCACGTATATAGGATAGGAGTTTTAAGCTAGATTTTTGTTATGTTTGAATTTTAGTTATCAAATGTAGATTAGCTTACAAGTCGTATATAATAGCTAGTTGGTGTAGCTTAATACACATTGTTTTTAGAACAAATTTTGGTTCAAACACTTAGTTTGGGATGTCTTTGGATCAAACAGCTAATTTAACTTATATCCAAATTTGGAAAAACGCTTTTTTGAAGAATGTTTGTATTTTCATTGTATAATAAATCTTTTTAAATCAAATGTGTTATTCAATTCATCATTCAAAAGTGTGCCTTAGGCAGATTAAACAAAATTTTTATGTCCAATATTCCAACCTATTTGAAAAGAATGGTTTTTAACAAATGTTTTGTAACCATTTGCATCGCCTCGATACTGTCAGCGCTTCGTAGTCGCGCATCCCTACCAGAAGTTCCTCCTCCATCGATGTGCGCTAGAGGAGATGGAAGGCCTTGGACCGTATAAAAGAGTAGCCGCCGCCGCCGCAAGAGAAATCAGAGTTATGTCGGAGTATTGATCTGACAACAACTCCACTGGACCTAGGGTATTGACTAAAGGCACACCGGTTCTACTAGAGTATTGATTTAGTGGCAGTTCCGTACCCGGTCTTGGAATATGGATCTGAGACATACCTATTCTCTCCTGTGTCCAAGTACTGATTGGACACCGTCCGCTCCTCATCGGACCGAGTATGGATTGGCCCTCTACATCTCTACTCCTTCGATCCGTTCCCTACCGTCTGTGTCCTGTGTGTAAGTGTATTAACACAGCGTAACTGCTGTTTAGATTTTATATCATTAATTGTATTTTATTTTTCGCAGATATTAAACAGTGGATCATACCGCCGTAGATGCCGGCGTCAGCAGGATTGACGCTCTTAATTTTTGTATATATTTATTACCTAGGATATAATTTTATGTTGTTATTTATTTATTTCGAATATATTTTTATTTAATTTAAACCTGAGTTTTACTGAGTCTGCTTTCTAAAAGAGCTACCCGTCACAGTTTTCACATATGGTGCAGAAACACTAAGTTTGACGAAAAGAAAAATTAATAAAATAAGAGTTACACAACACACGATTTAAAGTTGAGCATTATCAGCAGAGAAGTACCAAACCTAGAAATAAGAAGAGGAGTTACGGAAGTAAAAGTAGAAGAAATAACTGACCCAATTGAAGCTAGAAATGGAGTAAGACAAGGAGATTTACTGAATCCTTTATTGTTTTCTACCTGATCATGGATGAAATAATAAAAAAAGTAAGAATTTAAAAAAAACACCAACTGGAAGGAAAGCAACTGCACGGTATAACAGCAAATTTACTAAGATGTAAATTGGAGTTGTAAGTTCAGATAGCACAAGGGATGGAGTTTAAATATCTGGGCATCACACTATCTAGCTACGGAAAGCTCGAAACAGAAACTAAACTAACTAAAAATATCGGGAAAGAAATGAATGCAGAATTTACAAAACAGTCATCAGACCAATAATGACATACACTGCAGAAACATGACCTGGCACTAAGAGGACAAAAATAATGATAGAAACAGCAGAGTTGAAAACTCTTAGGAAAATTGCTGGTAAGACCGTATGGGACAGAGCTAGAAGTACAGATACAAGGTGGAGAACATCAAGGACTGGGTAAAAAATGGAAGAGTAGAATGGAACGATCATATAAGTCGAATGACAACAAATAGAGTAGTAATGACGGCGTAAGACGGTTCAGCATTAGGAAGACCACGAAAACGATGGAACGACAACTTACTGGAGGCACATTGAAAAACAAACAGTCATGTCTACATAAAAAGAAGAAGAGAACTTATGGATGAAAGATGGACGAGAAAGATTTTGGAATACCGACCAAGACAAGAGGCATATCGAAGCAGATACCCTCCGACTAGACAGACGGATGATATAAAACGTATCACCGCGAATTTGATGCAAGAAGATAAAAATAATAGTTATATAGTAATAATAATAGGAGCTATTTAATAGATGTCTCCAGAATTAATAAATCCCTAAAGATTGGAACAAGAACTCTAACACAAAAAAGGGGACAAATGTGACCTAAAGAAATATAGACTTAAAAAGCATAAGATGACATGCTTGTAAAACTTGGTCACCTACTTCATTTTGGTATAATTTTTTTTCATTTATTATCGGCAACGGCCATACCACACTGAATATACCGGTTCTCGTCCGATCACCGAAGTCAAGCAGTGTCGGGTGCGGTTAGTACTTGGATGGGTGACCGCTTGGGATCACCGCATATTATTGCCTCCTTTTTTTTCTTTGTTTAATTATTATAATATACAATATAATATTATTTTAACCAGGAGCTATTTAATAGATGTATCCATAATTGAAAAATCCCTAAAGATTGGAACAAGAACTATAACACAAAAAAGGGGACAAATGTAACCTAAAGAAATATAGACGTAAACAGCATAACAGGCTTCTAAAACTTGGTCACCTACTTCATTTTGGTATCAATTTTTTTCACTTATAATCGGCAACGGCCATACCACACTGAATATACCGGTTCTCGTCCGATCACCGAAGTCAAGCAGTGTCGGGTGCGGTTAGTACTTGGATGGGTGACCGCTTGGGAACACCGCATGTTGTTTCCTCCTTTTTTTCTTTGTTTAATTATTATAATATACAATATAATACTATTTTAACCAGGAGCTATTTAATGGATGTATCCATAATTGCAAAATCCCTAAAGATTGGAACAAGAACTATAACACAAAAAAGAGGACAAATGTACCCTAAAGAAATATAGACGTAAACAGCATAACAGGCTTCTAAAACTTGGTCACCTACTTCATTTTGGTATCAATTTTTTTCACTTATAATCGGCAACGGCCATACCACACTGAATATACCGGTTCTCGTCCGATCACCGAAGTCAAGCAGTGTCGGGTGCGGTTAGTACTTGGATGGGTGACCGCTTGGGAACACCGCATGTTGTTGCCTTCTTTTTTTTCTTTGTTTAATTATTATAATATACAATATAATATTATTTTAACCAGGAGCTATTTAATAGATGTATCCATAATTGCAAAATCCCTAAAGATTGGAACAAGAACTATAACACAACAAAGGGGACAAATGTAACCTAAAGAAATATAGACGTAAAAAGCATAAGATAACGGGCTTCTAAAACTTGGTCACCTACTTCATTTTGGTATCAATTTTTTTCACTTATAATCGGCAACGGCCATACCACACTGAATATACCGGTTCTCGTCCGATCACCGAAGTCAAGCAGTGTCGGGTGCGGTTAGTTCTTGGATGGGTGACCGCTTGGGAACACCGCATGTTGTTACTTTCTTTTTTTTCTTTGTTTAATTATTATAATATACAATATTATTTTAACCAGGAGCTATTTAATAGATGTCTCCATAATTGCAAAATCTCTAAAGATTGGAACAAGAACTATAACACAAAAAAGGGGACAAATGTAACCTAAAGAAATATAGACGTAAAAAGCATAAGATAACAGGCTCCGAAAACTTGGTCACCTACTTCATTTTGGTATCAATTTTTTTCACTTATAATCGGCAACGGCCATACCACACTGAATATACCGGTTCTCGTCCGATCACCGAAGTCAAGCAGTGTCGGGTGCGGTTAGTAGGTACTTGGATGGGTGACCGCTTGGGAACACCGCATGTTGTTGCCTCCTTTTTTTCTTTGTTTAATTATAATATAATATACTATTATTATATATTATAATATATAATATATTATATAATACAATATAATATTATTTTAACCAGGTTGTTGACAAAAAATCGTAATTAGAGAACGTTAAAATGATGCCAGTCACACCTGTTGAAATATTTATTCAACAGATTTTGTAGTTTTCGAGTTTCGACTATTTTAAACTCTTAATTAATTCATCAACCTACAAAAATAAAAAAGACGTTCCACCTAAAGTTTAAATTTCCCTTCCATAATTCTTTCAGCTATTCTATGTGTTGTTTTGTTGCTCACCACAATGGAGACCAAGGCATGAATAAGCCGAGAAGTTATTTTCTTTACTAATTGTTCTAGTCCACAAGAAAAGGCATTTGCGGTATTGAATGCCGAAGTCGTGGAGAATTTTGCAGAGTTAATTATAAAGTTTGGAACGGCGAAAGGTCCGTCGTTAATTACAGTGTGACACTCTTAACGTCTGCTATTTGGGAGCACCTCACTGGAGGAATAACCAAAAACTACATCAACAATAGAGTAGGTAAAGTAAAGTAAAAAACAAACTTGAAGCATTTATTCTTAGTTATCGATAGAAATTACAATTACAGTAAGTTGAAAAATTTAAATATTTTGGGCATGGAATCGAAGATACGCAAGTCCATTGTGATTTGATACAGCATAAGTCAGTTTAAAATATTCATGAACAAATTAATATACCTTTGCGTTTCAGGATATATAGACTTGACAAACATCTAAACTTTGTTATTGTTTAAAACACATTGTTTATTGTTTATCCATTAGCCGAATCTTATTTTAATCGAAAGAATAACATTACAGCAAAAAGTTAACCCAAAGTTTACCGGGAAGGGTTTAACGCGAAGCTGTTTTTTTATAACAATTTTTCAACAAATAAAGAATTCCATTTGGGTTTAAAATATATATTCCTTTTTTTATAAAATCTATTATAAATAAAATATTTACAAAGTTTATTGAAGAAGTATATGTTAAGCATAAATACCTATTTTTTACAATAAAAATTACCTCAAATATTCCTAAAAAAAAAAGAAAAACTAAAATAAAAATTGTTTAAACAAATTAGATGGTTTATTTAACAACCTAATTATTTAAATAATACATATTCGTAATGAACGCAAAAAGTACATACAAATTAAAAAAAAAAACGTCGAAATCTATAAACAACAAACAGAGATACAGTTAACAGCTCCTTCCTCCTCCTGCGCTCTCACTAGTTTCAAAGCCGACCAAATTTGAGGCCCACAATTTTGAAGCTTTTGTGAACGATTCCATTTAAATGCAATCTTTATCGAATTTTTTACATTAAAACTTTAAAGTATGTTCTTTCAGATGATCCTAATAAGGTCTCTTAATTGTTATAAACAAAACTGCTATCAATTTATAAAAAAAGGCACTAACTTTGTCCCAAAGTGTCCTAGGTCAACTTTTTCCTTTCATATTTGTAAAAAAATTCAGGCTGTAAAAATATCAAAAAATCAGTTTATTGCCGGCAATCGTTAAAAAGTTATTCTAATTGTTTATAAGCAAAAAAATTTACATGTATTTGCCAAATTATTTAGCAATATTTAAAATAATTTTTTCTCATTTTTTTTTTAATACTATTAGCAGAATAAATCGTTTTCTTTTAGAATCTATCCTTATATTTAATATACCTATTTAATTTTCTGACTTGTATTGTTGCAAAAAAATTTAATTTGGGATAAACAAATTAAATAACATTTAAACTTTTTGACCGATCAACTTAAAATTTTGAGATCATTTTAAGCACCACAAGACCCAACATTGTGTTGGGTTGTGTTGTGTTGTGTAATAAAAAGGTTATAAATTTATTTAAAAAAAAGTTATTAACATTATAAAAAGCCGAAATTTTTGACTTATTTTGCAACTCTCTAAGCAACAAATAAGGATAGGAACATTTAGAAAACGCCATTTTGAAGGTTTTTATATGATTTATAAGTTTCTTCTCTTCTCAAATTTGTTTCAAACGCTTTACTTTTTGCTGATAGACGAAAAAAGCGAAAATTTACCGTTCTTTTAACGTTAATTTGTTAATAATTAAGTCCAAAAAAATCGACTACAGGAAACATATAGGTTCTTTTTATAGAGGTCCATACTACTCAAAACAACTGTTGGTTTCCTGGCCGGACGAGTGTCACGAAAAGCTTATTTTATAATAGATAGATTAGCATAACTACATTGCTATATTTGGTATTGCGGCTTGAAATACTATGAAGTTTCAACATATCACATGGGAAGATATGACAATGGGGCGGTTTGAAGAATCTCTTCATTTTCCATACACGGCTTCGCACTGTAGTTAATTTAGCTGTTCACCTGTTGAACGCAACTTAAAAAGCTGAACAATCACCAACGATAACTTTGAAATGTTACCTTTCCTTAAAAGGAGGCTTGACAACATAATATATTGTCAGGTAGATTTTAAATTCAGCGATAAGTCAGAACCTGTTTATTAAAATAAAATAAAATAAAATAAAATAAAATAAAATAAAATAAAATAAAATAAAATAAAATAAAATAAAATAAAATAAAATAAAATAAAATAAACTAAACTAAACTAAAATAAAATAAAATAAAATAAAATAAAATAAAATAAAATAAAATAAAATAAAATAAAATAAAATAAAATAAAATAAAATAAAATAAAATAAAATAAAATAAAATAAAATAAACTAAACTAAACTAAACTAAACTAAACTAAACTAAAATAAAATAAAATAAAATAAAATAAAATAAAATAAAATAAAATAAAATAAAATAAAATAAAATAAAATAAAATAAAATAAAATAAAATAAAATAAAATAGAATAGAATAGAATAGAATAGAATAGAATAGAATAGAATAGAATAGAATAGAATAGAATAGAATAGAATAGAATAGAATAGAATAGAATAGAATAGAATAGAATAGAATAGAATAGAATAGAATAGAATAGAATAGAATAGAATAGAATAGAATAGAATAGAATAGAATAGAATAGAATAGAATAGAATAGAATAGAATAGAATAGAATAGAATAGAATAGAATAGAATAGAATAGAATAGAATGGAAGAGTAGAGTGGAGTAGAATAGAATAGAATAGAATAGAATAGAATAGAATAGAATAGAATAGAATAGAATAGAATAGAATAGAATAGAATAGAATAGAATAGAATAGAATAGAATAGAATAGAATAGAATAGAATAGAATAGAATAGAATAGAATAGAATAGAATAGAATAGAATAGAATAGAATAGAATAGAATAGAATAGAATAGAATAGAATAGAATAGAATAGAATAGAATAGAATAGAATAGAATGGAAGAGTAGAGTGGAGTAGAATAGAATAGAATAGAATAGAATAGAATAGAACAGAATAGAATAGAATAGAATAGAATAGAATAGAATAGAATACAATAGAATAGGATAGGATAGAATAGAATAGAACAGAACAGAATGGAATAGAATAAAATAAAATCAAAAATAAAATAAAATTGAATCGAATAAGATCCATTGGAATTGAATCGATTTGAATCGATTTGAATCGAATCGAATTGATTGGAATCAAATCGAATTGATTGGAATCAAATCGAATTGAATCGATGGTAATCAAATCGAATTTAATTAAACCGAATCAAATCGATTTGTATCAAATCGAATTGAATCGATGGTAATCGAATCGAATTTAATTAAACCGAATCAAATCGATTTGAATCAAATCGAATCGAATTGAATCTAATCGAATCGATTGGTATCGAATAGAATCGAATCAAATGGAATCGAATTAATTGAAATCGAATCGATTGAAATTTAATCAAATCTAATTAACTGGAATCGAATCTAATCAAGTGGGATCTAATTAAATCGAATCGAATCGATTATATTCGAATCGAATTGAGTCGAATGTGATTGAATTGAATCAATTGGAATTAAATCGAATCTGTTGGGCTTAAATCGAATCGAATCGATTGGAATCGAATCTAATCAATTTAATTAAATTAAATTAAAAACCATCGCTTCGTGCGTAGACGATAAAAAAGCTATGTTTTCTCTTCTCGGTCACTCCTGGAGTGCCACATCCTGTTTTTTTTATAGACGTGGATGTTGTTGTGACAGATAAACTGCATCTTTACTATTGGATACATCTGTATGTGTAAAATTTCAAAACCCTAATTAAAAAAAGAATTTCGCTGTCACATTAAAAAACTGTGACGGTCAAGTTCATTCAAATTAGCAAAATCTAAGCAAAAATGACATCAACTCGAATGAAGAAAGTCTAAGATTTACAAAGTAACGCAAAAAAGACCGTTGGAATTTACCGCATTGCTTATAGTTGTGGTTCAGTGTAACTGGAACTGTAACCTTGATGATTCTTAAAAATCTGCCGTTGGAGAACACACCATCACAGAAGAAAAGCACCAAATTTTATTTGTAGAAAAATTTGGCTTGTTGTGCATCCTACTACCTAACATCTACTACTATCCAATGATATTTAAAGAGATTTTCGTGTATATCAATGTCTGCATGTACAATAAACAGGTTGTGAATATTAGCGCTACGATATACAAAACCTCACCCAAAGACACCACAGATTAGCATCTACCGACAGATCCCATCCGACAGATCTGATCAGTCAACTCAAAAAAGAAGTTTGTTTAGCAGTAAATGGTTGACTTCAATTTAGTACCGAATATAAACATCCTGGGTTAACCGATAATAGTATAAAAGGCCCAGTTTCAGGTAACAATGGTTTACCTGAGGTACAAGGTCTTAACAATGGGCCAGGTCAGATAAATTTCATAATATTTACGACCGCACTAATTGAAGTCAACCATTTTCTGCTAAACAAACTTTACGACTATTGGCGCACCGGCTTTGATTACTTATACCGCAGTTGTAAAAAAAAACCGTTATGAAGAAATAATTCCAGGCCACGCGACCAATAAATTCCAAAAATAATGTACCATTACAATATACCGACCACGAAAGCCTTGATAGTGCTATAAAAAACGTATATTACGAAATAAACGTTTTATCAAACCTTTTCTGAGTCCGGACGTGTATTTTTTTAGTGCTGGCAAATGAAACAATAATAAAACCTCAAGAACATAAACAATGCAAACTTTTTTTACAGCCGATAAATACAACGGCAAGAAATAAACGAAAAACTTCTTTAGTGCGAATCGCAGTCTCATCCGCGACACGCACTCCCAATTCGACTAGTGTCCGCTAGATGGCTAGACGTCAGAACACCCGGCTGTATCCATAGCAACGACAGCTTCCAAAGGCAGCACACGTCGAACTCATAAGTTGCCGGCGGCAGGCGGTTTGGTTTGTTCCTGTGTTCCGCAGTCAAGCAAAAACTTTGGCGAGTGGGAAGGACGATCAGTCCGCGATTAGTGACTCGTTATCGGGCTACGAACTCGAAAATTTTCAAATATAAAAAAACTTTAGATTGTGTTTTTCTGTTAAGGCGGGATGTCACCAAAAGTAAGCCAACTTTGTGCGTTTTAACACATTTTGAAAAAGCTTCAAACGATAATATTTTTATCCCATGTGTACATAAGTTTCCTTGTTTTTAGTTGTATTTATATAAAATTTTACTGTTTTGAAAATTTATAGCACAACTATGTTTTTGCCAAAGGCGTGAGTTATTCAAACAGATGCGAAAGAATATTTTTAGGAAAGGCAAAAGCGCTATAAAATCCGAATTTGAAATGCACCAGCTTACGATCAGCTGGCTGTTTTATGATTTAACCAAACATAATAATTTAAAAACAGTTGGAATAAATATTTACATAATTTTTCTTAATTTTACTTCAAATTCCTTTATATTTCACGCCTACCACATTTTTAATATCGACAGGAACTTATTTTTCTTAGAATATTCGCAAAAATAGAGGTTTTACACAAAATATCCGTATTTTTTTTCAATAACAATGTCAATATGTTAGATGTCATAAATAGTTTTTTATTTTAATTGTATAAAGACAACCTGTTGTCATATTGTGAAATTTGAGGGTTGTTTCTTCTCAAGTGTCTGGACACACCCCTTTACGCGCAATTTGAAAAGTTTCTTTAATGTAGTTTCCTTAAAAATACAGAATAATATTACCTTAGGTGGTGAATTTCATTTGTAATTTATTTCATTATAAAAAGTGAATTCATATTGGTATTAATACCGAATGAACAAGTTCTAGTTTAACTACGTTTCTTTGGTGCGTTTTAACTTGATTTTCTACATTTTTGTTTTGTTTTATCGGCCTTTTATCATTTTATCCGGTTTACACCTTTTATTTTTTCATCCTTCTATTTTGAATACAGACGTTCTCAAATCTTTCTACACTTTTATTTCCACATGTCTTGTCCCATGTTTTTTCAATATATCTTTGTAATTTTTCTAGTCTATTTCATTATCTTTAAGATCGTTATTGAATTAATCATGTTAGGTTTACAAAACCGTTGTTGGGATTTCTTACTACAATTTTATTATTTAATTTACATATACATGTTCTTTCTCAATACAATTGACAGACAAAATCCCAAGTTGATGATCCCTATATCATTCATTGGTATATATTGATACAAAAAGTTCTTTTTATTGCGCCAAAACAGTGCAAACAACAATCTGATTCATGAACGCATTATTGTTTTTGATAGACTGGGAATGCAAACACACGTTGCACCTACTTTGATTACAGCTTTCCCATTCAGAAATGTTCAATACACTGCTTTTTGATATCTTCAACAACTTTGCTATCGGAACTTAAATTTCCGATCGACCAAAAAAATTGTGTAGGTTTTTTGGAACAATTGCCGAATTTGGGCGATTAGACCGTTGAGCATTATTTGTGTCTATAGAACCACGTTTCAAAATATCATACAATCTCTTAATTCTTGTTTTTGGTACAGTAGTGTTTGGCAGAACAATTATAAAGCTATGGCTTTGCTTATAGATTTTCCCGTCAGTTTCGAAAATTAAAAAAGAAATTAAGGTAAAAGTGTGTCATTTAAATAACAACTGTAACTTAAACATTAATTATACTGCTGAGCTCAAATTTTGACGACATTTAAAGATTGGTAGTTTCTAGATCATAACCTTTATTATTAGTGAAACAATCTACAGTGTGTAAAACCCAAATAAATTCATTATTTAGGTTACTGTACATATTTATAAAAAATCCCGAAACACGTCAAATTTAAATTATAACTTGACATTCTTTAACGTGAAAATGCAACCGCTACTTTCAACCCCCTTAGAATGACAGGTACAACCCCCAATTTTTAAAATAGGAAGTATAGGCTTGTGATATATCGTTTGAAATGTCTTTTCATTCTCCATTCAAAAATGTTGTCGCTTTCAAGTTTATTAAGATTAATTAAGGTAAAATAAATTAAAATCATGTGGTTACCGAAATTTGCTAAAATATACTTATTTCCCGTTTAGGTCTTGATAACGAGAAAGTGAACAAAAACCAGAGCAATGTGGTTTTTAGATGGTAACCATTAAAAAACTTTAAAGAATTTCCGTGGCAACGTTATTTTAACACGCATTAGTAAATTGTTTTATTAAGTTGTCAGTATTTTAATTTAAGTAAAAAGTTCGTTCAATTCAATTCTGAAAAATGGTTAGATTAACGGAAATTCATAAAATAACAGTTTTACAAATGATTGGTTACAGAGATAACACCCGAACACAACAGGAAGTAACTCGCCTATTTCATGAGAAATTAGGAACAATAAGTAAAATAGAGAAGAAGTTTCGCGAGTTTGGTCATGTAAGGCATATAAAAAAAGCAGCTGCCAATGCACTGAGTGATGAACTCAAATTAGATGTGTTGCTTGAGTTTCAGGAAAATCCACATACATTGAGTAGACAGGCATCCACTACATTCAATGCTAGCCATACATCGATAGTAAACATATTAAAAGAAAATAAATTGCATCCCTATAAGATGATACCTACTCAGGAGCTCATGGAAGACGATTTTGATAGGAGAACTTTTTTTTTGTGAGCAAATGATGGACATGTTGGATAACAATATTATCCAATTAGAAGACGTTATGTTTTCTGATGAGTGTACTTTTTCACTTAACGGTCATGCTAATCGGCAAAATTGCCGCTACTGGGCCACGGAGAATCCTCACTGGATGAGAGAAGAACACACTCAATACCCTCAAAAGGTTAATGTTTGGGCAGGGATAGTAGGAAACAATATCATTGGTCCCTTTTTCATTGAGGGCAACTTGAATGGCAACAATTATTTGGCACTACTTCAAAATGATGTCATTCCAACGTTGGCAAATTTATATCCTGATCCAGGAAACCCTCAAGTTCCAGCGAATACGATATGGTTTCAGCAGGATGGAGCACCACCACATTACCAACTTAATGTCCAGCAGTACCTCGATACAATATTTCCCAATCGGTGGATAGGGAGGCGAGGATCGATTGAATGGCCAGCGCGATCACCTGATCTTACATTATTAGATTTCTTTTTATGGGGATATGTGAAGAGCCATGTGTACAAAACTAAACCTTCTGATTTAAATGACTTAAAAGAACGAATAACGCTTGCGATTAGGTCGATCACGCCTGTTATGTTAAATAATGTTAGAAGACAGTTTTATTTGAGATTAGGATGTTGCCAAGACGTTCGCGGTGAACATTTTGAACATCTACTTCATTAACATTCATAGTTCTTTTTCGTGTTCTACATTTTATTACGTTTTGCATTACATTTTAGTTTTTGATTGTATTGTAGCGAATTTCGGTAACCACATGATTTTAATTTATTTTATCTTAATTAATCTTAATAAACTTGAAAGCGACAACATTTTTGAATGGAAAATGAAAAGACCTTTCAAACGATATATCACAAGCCTATACTCCCTATTTTAAAAATTGGATGTTGTACCTGTCATTCTAAGGGGGTTGAAGGTAGGGGTTGCATTTTCACGTTAAAGAATGTCAAGTTACAATTTAAATTTGACGTGTTGCGGGATTTTTTATAAATATGTACAGTAACCTAAATAATGAATTTATTCCATTTGGCTTTTACACACTGTATATGTTAAAATTTATTGCATATTGTGGTATCTGATAATCTTCCATTTTTATTGTGAAGTTGCTGTTTACAGGGTATGTTGAACTTACGATCTGCTTCAGGGAGTTATTAAAAATCTCAAAAAATCATCACTTTTCGATAGTTGTTCATTTACGTTTTCGATATTTGATTTTTTTTATTTGTACTGGCATAATCGAGAATAAGTGAGTATGTTAAAAGTGTTAGGGGCAAAAAAATGACAACGACACTGCTTTGAATAACTATTGTGCAAAAACCATAAACCGCGTAGGTGCAACGATTATGACTAGAAAACATGTAATTTAAATAGTTAAGCAATTCAGCAGATCATTGAGATATTCTAAATTTCTCGTTTAGAACTTCTTCTAAACGTAGGGAAGAAACTTCTTGAATTTGCAATGATAATTCAAATGGTATTCAATTTTTAGATGAATGTTTTCCGCTGCTATAATTGGATGATTTTGATTTCATATTTAGAATTAATTTTTAGTTACAATATGGGGATATAAACGATGGTCTTTAAGCGTACACAAAAAATGTCAAATTCGTTTGGTTTAAAAGACATGTAGATACAACTGGTAATGCAGACGTAGATATAAAAGAAAAAAAATGCTTGTGAGACTAGAATAGAAGCAACGATTGCAAGTAGTAACGATTTCTTGCCATTAATAAAGAAATATATTAGGAAAAATTGGGAAACTTTATATAAAAGTGTAACTGAGGCTCATAAGAATCACTATTATTAAATTCATCCAACTCTGCCCAGTAATATTCCTCATCTGACCTTTCCTCCTTCCAAATCATAAGCTTTAGTATTATATATATATATATATATATATAATGTCGGTTTACAACGTTCTTCGACGTCTTCCGATTTCCAATCTCCATCTCATTCTATCGTTCCATAGATCGTCCTCCAGTTCTCTTTCTCTGATTTCTTTATCATCTCCTTCTCTCCAACTTCTTCTAGGCCTTCCTGGTCTCCGCCTACCTCTTGGTTGCCATTCAAGAATTTGTCTTGGTATTTTATTCTCCGGCGTTCTCCTTACGTGTCCGTACCATCTGAGTTGTGTCGTTTTGATGTCATCAACAATATTATGTGTAACCCCCATGATTTCTCGGACTCTCTCGTTTGTTATTCTGTCGCGTCTGGAGATTCCCGCCGAGCAGCGCCAGAAGTCCATTTATGTTGCTCTAAGCATTTTCTCTGTTCTGTCTTTTAGGGGCCACACTTCGCATCCATATGTTGTGATACTTTTTATTATGATGTAGATTCTTCTTTTATTTTCTTTAGAGATGTTTTTATCCCACAGTACGCTGTTCAGTAAGGCTATGCCTTTTCTTCCCTGTGTATTTCGTTCCTTAATGGCTGCATCTAATTTTCCGTCCTGAGTGATCTTTACTCCTAGGTATTTGTAGTCATCACATAGTTTGATCTCTTGATTTTCCTCTACGAGAAGGTTATGTTGATCTCCTCCGATACTCATGTACTCAGTTTTTTCCATATTCACTTCCAAACCCCACTCTGTAAACTCTTCTAATAGTTTTCGCATCATGTAACTAAGGTCTTCAGAGTCCTGTGCGATGATGACCTGGTCATCCGCAAAGCACAGAGTGTACAAAGTTAAGTCTATTAGTGGTATGCCCATATTCGTACATTTTTTCTTCCATTTGTTGAGTGCTGCTTCGAGGTATATTTTGAATAATGTTGGGGATATACAGCATCCTTGTCTTAGTCCTTTAGTCACTTTGAATCCCGATGTTATGAGATTTCCTGTTGGTAGTACAACGTTTTTACTGCTTCAATCAATTCTATATTTATATTTGTTTTCCCCAGTGCCTCACATAATTTATCAAGCGGGATACTCTCATATGCTTTCCTAATGTCTACAAACGTCAGATGGACTTCTTGGCCACGAGCAACTTTCTTTTCAATTATCTGAGTAATAGAGAAGACATGGTCTATTGTAGATCGACCTGCACAAAAACCAGCCTGTTCTTCGGCTTCCATATCTTGGTATTCTTCTTCTATTCGATTTTTTATTATTTTCCCATATATTCTGCTAATACTACTAGTAACTGCAATTCCTCTATAGTTTTCAGGTTTCGATTTATCTCCCGTTTTATGGATGGGATTCATATGCGATTCTTTCCATTCCTCAGGTATTTCATGTTTATTTATGCATTCCTGGAAAAGTTGTCGTAGTCGTTGAATTAGTATTTTGGGTCCATGTTTAATGAGTTCCGGAGCTACATTTCCTGGGCCAGGTGATTTGCCATTCTTTAGATGGCTGCATACGGTTTCGACTTCTCTCTCATTTATTCTGATTGGTGATCCTATCAGCCTGACGCCTTGTAAACCATAGTTCTCTATCTGTTTGAAGGACTCTCTTGTCGCTGTCAGTAAATCTTTAAAGTATTCTTCCCAAGTTTGCGGTTTGCTTTAGTATTATAGAGTAAAAATTCTATGCCATGTAACGACAATTCAGTGGGAGACTTAAACCACATATTTTTCGAATGTACCAAACACAGGGATTCATCCAAAGAGTTATTATCCAAATTGTACAAACTAAACATTGTGGGTCCAGTTAATATATCATTGTTAATTATCTCATTCAACAAATTAACAATCTATTGATTGAATTTCTTAGGAAAACAGAAATTAACATTTAACATAAAACTAAATACCTTATAAAAATGGAGGTAGTCACTTAAATTCAATGGAAAAAGTACCTACTTTTTAAAAGTAGATTAGGTATTACCTTCCATTTAATTCTAAGTTAGTAATATGTCATTAATATGATCTGTTGCTAATGGACAAACTTCTCGGCAAACGGCAAAAATTCTCTACCGTCTAAGCGATGGATGTTGGTAATCATCACAGATACTCTAACTTTCGAAGCAGCTGTTCTAAAGTGTTGTTTAGAGCTGAAACTATAGAATTATCTTAGGTTCCTCGGCAAATTCGAAGGAACATTTGTTTTCTTCCGACAATCCTGTTGCCCTCTATTTTGCAGTAATATTATTATTTTTTTATTTAACATACCAATATATTTACAATCTGTAATATAATTACATTAACTAAATTGTCTGAATTAAAGAAAAAATGTCTTATAGAAAATTGCCCATTGACAATATCCTGTGTATTATTGGCTCTAGAATAGTGTAGGGTTTGGTTGGGCTTCTGCTTCTAGATTCTATGTGACTAGTTTATATTTAACAGATCGGCTGGGATCTTTTGTTTGAACCTTCGTCCGATTGGTTGTGACATTAAATTTTGGGCTAGATGATTGGGGCGGTCTATTAGTCTGATTTTATTGTTGGTAGAGTTTAGTGACTTCTTCGTTGATAGCTGACATTTTGAGGTCTCGTCCGATCGTCTTGTTTGGAACGTACAATGGAGCATTAGTTATCATCCGGAGTACTTTCGATTGGAATATTTCAAGAATGTCAATACTAAATCTAGCTGCTATTTCCCATTGCTCCAAATCGGTTTTAAAATAACTTAATATGTTAAAATTTTATTGTTGATTGACAGTTTTGACTTCCGACCTATTAACCAATATAGTTTGCAATGAGTTGCAATGAGTTTAACGCCCAGCTGTTTTCGCTTGGTAAATATGTGTTTTTTCCATGTAAGCCTGCGATCCAAATGGATTCCCAAGTATTTTATGTAGTCTTCCTGTAGCAGAGGTTGATCGTTTAACGATACCGGAGGGCAGTTTCCCTTGCGGTTTGTACATATTACCTGCACAGATTTTATTTCGTTGGTTCGTAGACGTCACATTTTTAGCTAAGTTTATATGACATTTTAGCATGTACTTTGTGTGATGCTACGACTGGGTCTTCACGAGAAGAGATACGGCTGTGTAATCTGCATAAAATTTAGGAAAAGGATCACTTCAAGAGCAGTGTTAAAAGGAGAAAACATATTAAGATAGGCTATGTTTAACGTTGACATAATAAACACCCAATATAAAGAATTGCTGAGTTGTAAGTTCTTTCAAGCAGTGGGAAGGGGAGGCCAACTAAGACTTAATGAGAGACGCTTAAACAAGAGTGGTTTGTAATGGATATTAATATGACCTATGATATAAAACAAGGAAACATGTAGTTAGGGAAGCTGACCACACATAAAATGTGGTATACTCGTATAAGTGGGGCTTAAGGTATAAAAGCAATGATAATGATGTTATGTTATGTTATGAGTTATTATAGTTTTCTTTCTTTTATTATCCTTTTAACTTTTTGATTTTTTGTATTTTTCTGACTATTTTAATTTTCGTAACATGATCCACCCATAAGATCTTCAGAATTCTTCTATACGTGCACACCTAAGCAGTTGTCTTGTTCTCGCCTTTCGGTTCGACGCCCTAGATTTAATTGTATAATATAGTGTACTGTAACATTTTGTTAATCGAGTTTTTACGATTAATGTCAAATCTCTGCTATTAAGAACCTTTTTCATTTTTAAACTTTCGATTTGTTTGCCTCTTACCATTAGAGTTTGGTTAAAATGGGTGTTCTTGCTAATGAAGAAGCATGGGAATATTATAAATTAGAAGTGAGGAAAAATAATTCAGTGAGAGCTGGATTGAAAGATGTATAGTAGAATGTTTAGTCCTATATAGCCCTATATTATAAAATTATTAGTACATGGGATGCTACCAATATCGAGGTAAAGTACCTTGACAAGAATTCATTTACCACTAATTGGAAGAAAAAGAAAATATTTAGATGTTATATCATTTTTGTATAAACATATAATTTTTTTCAGAAATTCGGTTATTTACCAACATCATCGGAAATCTTACGGAACAACTTCAAGCAGATTCGAAAAATTAAAACTGAAATTACCAGACGTTGCAAACATTCTGGGAATAGAACAAAAATATTTTGTTTATGAAACGGGTGTAAACATTCATTCATTCGTTTGAATCATACTGAAGGAAAACTCCTTTAATTGCTTTATCAGTGCTCTTATACTTTTGTTGAAGCTACTAAGGCTTCCCGAGTTTTTAAAAATATTTTTTTTGATCGACTATGGAAATACAACATTAATAAAAACTATAAAAAGCTCCGTTCTCTATGCTTTCACAACAATAATAAATTGACGTCAGTGGCAATAAGGACATGCGTAGAAGTTAATTATTTGTTTCATGTTGTAAATACGTCAAAAAATTGCCAATACGTTGCGTTACGTCAAATGTAAGTACAGTAGCGTTGTAACAGGACATATAGGCATCCAACTGGCATTTTTTTCCCACGAATCGTTAGATGTAGAAAAAATCTGAGCATGGGAGAAGAACGAGAGGCCAATTTTATGTAAGAAAAGTGCAACTGTTCACCTCTTTGACCTAAGTTGACGCCAATATATCCGATTAACGGATTTTTAAATGATGATCAACGTTATGGTTTTTTCCAATTTCCGGCAAAACGGTGCATTTTCTCATAAGCATATATATGTATATATATATAAATATATATATATATATATATATATATATATATATATATATATATATATATATATATATATATATATATATATATATATATATATATTTTTTTTTTTTTTTTATTACGCAGGTCAGGCTTAATCGAAATAAGTAAAATTTGATATAAAATATTCAGTTTTTATTTCCACGAAATTTTCAGAACATATATGCATACAACTGGCATTTTTTCTAACGAACCATTCAATGTAGGAAAATTCTGAACATGGAAGCAGAACGAGCGACCAATTTTATGTAAAAAAAGTGCAACGGTTTACCTCTCTACCCTAAATAGACGCCAATATACCCGATTATTAAATTTTGAAAAAATCCAAGGGTACCCCTTTTGAACATTTTTGAGCTAACAAAAATTGTTCGTATCCTAAGATGCTATTTAATAATAGATACATAGATCTAATTTTCTTCTACCAATTCGGTTTAAGAAGCAGGTATTCCACAATTGAACAAGAATAAGTACCCGTGAACAAGTATAAATATTGTCTTATAGATTTTTTGCCAATTTTTAGATGGAATTTTTAACATTGAATTATTTAGTAGTTGACGAATAGCTTCAAGTTTATATGAGGTATTGTTTCTCGTGACATATCCCTTCATTTGAGCCTATATTAGTTCAATGGGGATAAGTCCGGAATGGTAAGGTGGTAATCGTAACACCGTAACTCCATGTTCCTTTGCTAGTTCATCTAGAGTATACTGTGTTAAAGTGTGTGTTGGTAATGATGTCGTGTAATGTTCTTAGTTAATAATTGAATTTATAATGAAAATTAAATTGTTGTACTATATTAATATACTAACTTTATATTATTAATATGACGTATATGACGTATGCTGTTGCTCTTAGATAGGCTCATCTCGGCCGAGGCCTAGTTCACTCTACTCCAGCGGTGCTAGGAGCAATGAGAACCGCATCTACAATAACCCTTGAGGTTCTTCTGGGTCTACTGTCTCTAGATGTGATTAAAGAGCACGAATCCATGATTACTGCTAGCGGGTAGGACAGCATGGTCCCTTACTTTGAGTTCACATAAAAGAAGAATGATCGTAATGAATGGGGAGTACCACGACACTGCTCCGTTAAAGTGGACTTGTCTGGTTTACAAATAGTTCTCGGATAAATGAGCGAGCAGGCGCTGGAGTACACGGAGGTGCGATCAGACTTGTCAGACTTGACAGACTTGTCAGACTTGAAGGCTCTGAAATCATCCAAAGTTAGCTCCAAGCTGGTTTACAAAAGCAAAAGAGTGCTAACTGTTGCTGTGTTGACCAGCGAGCAGTTATGTGTAGAGGAGAACGAACGGACCGATGTCCTTGCAAAAAAAGGCTCGTTTACTCTGCCTCTGCGACTACTAGAACGAGTCAGTCTACTTCAAGCATCTACCTGAGAAGTAAAAAATCCACCTGAAAGTGACAAAAATCTATTCCAAATGTCGTGGTGAACATAGCTCTGATAACTCAATAAATCCTTAGATACAACAATGTGTATTTTACATAGTATGTACATGTATTTATTTGAAAAATGATCTTTTTTATGTAAAAAGTTGGTAGTATTTGTACATTTAGATCTAACAAAATCCTTTTGACCATCATTAAGTGGTCAGATGATTGATTCAATATCAGAAAGTAAATTTGGAACTCTAACATCTGATTTAGAAGGACAAAATTTAGGTCCCAGTACTAAAGTTTTTTTTATTTCAAAAGGAAAATGAATAGATGTTAGATTTTTAAATCATTTTTCTTGATATTTTATCTTATTAAAAGCTTCTATTTTTAATTTATTAAACTTATTAATTTGTATTCTTTTGATTTTATGAAATTCTGTATTATATTTGATTCTCTGTCTATGATTAAATTCATTAAATGTATGGAAATTTAAGACATTATAAGCTTTGGTACGTAACTCATGTAATTGCTTTTAAAAAAAGTTAATATCAGCAAAAGTGATTTTAATTTCCAAATTAATAATATTTCTTCCAAACCTGTCACATAATCTCCGAGCATCATGGTGAATATTCCCAGTGCGATGATGTAAAAGGGAATTAACATTAACAAGGCTATTTGTAACATATTATCCAGGGAAACATCCATTAGATTTATATTTCATTTTTTCAAATTTTTTTCCAAACGAGTCAACGAGTTTAGAGATAATTTAAACATTTACTTTTTAAATACGTGATTGCTTGCGACTCTTGGCAAATTTTTTAATAGTCTTGTTAACAGTATCTACATATTTGAAAGTTTATATGGAGTTCACTGGTCCTGAAGTTGACAATTTTTAAGTCCCGAATGAGTTATAAATTGTTTGTACTGACAGAGCCTCATAGCTGGATGTTGTATGTATATATAGGGTTTAGTAATTGTTTACACAAGAATATTTTATTGTAGATTAATAGGGTGAACTCTCATCATAATAGTTAATAGTTTTTTTAGCGACAAATAATCAAAAATTTGGCTGTATTGCTATATGGTATTATGAATATTATTTTTATAATAGTATTGAGTTGATTTTTTTGTTTTTAAGATTCGTGTGTAGGGGAGGACGGGGTAATGCCGTGATACGGGGCAATTCGGTCACCGAGTATTTATCACAAAATATTAGTCCTGCACGCACCTGACTAACGCTGAGACATAGCTTCCGATTGAGCGTGCTTTGATCAGTACATCTATTGCCGCTTTCATGGTTAGTTCGTGCGAATATCAGTAAAACCGTTATAGTTTCATATTTCTACTTACTTCTGCCGTATTTATAACTCGAGGTAAGTGTGATAATAAGGTTCTTAACTGGTTTGTTGAATATGTCCTTTAATAATATGATACCCTAGATACTTTTCGGTGAGATTGCTTTTAAATGTTTGGTTATTGTTTGTAGTATGTAGTGATATATCCACCATGTTGTTCTCGAGGGGTAATTCCGTTACTTTACTTCAGGTTAATGCCGCCATGACGGTGTTGCCTCGTATTTTCTTATTGAAATGAAAGGTTAACAACGCATTTTTTTTTGTGATTTTCAGATGGTACGGTTACGTAAAAGAACAACAGAAAAGGCTATGTGGAAGGAGGAAAACCTAAAAAATGCTATTGAAGCAGTTCGCCAAAATGCTGTCTCGTAAAAAAAGCAGCTACAATGTTTGGCATACCCCGAACAACATTAAGGGATAGGCTAAAGGCAAACGATGGTAGTAAGCCGAGATTGGGTTGGAAGTGCGTTTTTTCTGTAGAGCAAGAACAAAACTTAGCAGAGCATGTGGCTAGCCTATCAAAACTATTTTATGGCATCACTACAAATGAACTAAGGCGACTGGCTTTCGAATTGCCGGAAAAACATCACATCAAACACAACTTTAGCAAATAGACCATTTAATAAAGACGAAGTTGATTTGTTTTACAACAATTTAGACACTGTAATGACTAAGTATAACTTTCCACCGAACCGTATCCATAATATGGATGAAACTGGAATTTCCACAGTACAAAAACCGGGAAAAATTCTTTCACCAAGAGGACAGAAGCAAGTGGGAGGAGTTACGAGTTGGGAGAGTGGCAAGAATATCACTGTAGTGTGTGCCATGAGCGCTTCAGGAATATATACGCCCCCAATGTTTATTTATCCAAGGAAACAGATGTCACCTTTGTTGCAGCGAGGAGGACCTCCTGGAGCCATTTATAGATGTTCACACAATGGGTAGTCCAAGATTTATTTTAAGATTGGCTGAAACATTTCCAGAGAACCACTGTCAAGTGAAGAGGACCCTGTCATTCTGTTAATGGATAATCATGAAACCCATATTTCTTTGCCATGTTATGACTTTTGCCGTTTAAACCACATTCACGTTGTGTCGCTTCCACCCCATTCCTCGCACACCCCTTAGATGTATTTTTCTACGGGCCTCTTAAGAATGCGTTCAATAAGGAGTGTGATAATTTTATGAAAACAAATTTACATCAAAAAATCACTTTATACGATATTGCTCCGATATTCAGCAAAGCTTACTTGAGGATTGCTACCGTTAAAAAGGCAGTGGCAGGATTTAAAGCATGTGGAATTTTTCCGTTTCAACCAGATAAGATAAATTCAGTGAAGAAGATTTTGCTCCTGCTCATTCAGTCATAGAAGAAATAATTGTTGAGGACAAGGAGGAAAATTCTGAAAAACTCAATGATACCTCTACTAATGAGGCACCTATTAATGAAAATCCTCCTGAAAGTCCTGCTACTGCTACTGCTATCGAGATTATTAATTGTAGTCAACCGGGGACATCCTAAACAAAAAGGTCAGGATAGAAAGCATTCTATTCAGTCCTGACTTCGACACCAATAAAAGATATCCTGCAAGATGATAAAGAAAAAAGGGAGTTGAAGCAAAAAGCGAAAGCAATGAAACAAAATTTTACAGATTGCGAAAATAACAAATATATTGAAAAAAAATTGAAACAAAACACAAGGACGTTTATATCTGAAGACGAGCTTTCTAAGAATAAAAAAAACAAAGAAAATGAAGAAAACTATCAGACCAAAATTCGATTTTGATGAAACATCGTCAGAAGATTTTGATGATGACAAACTTTGTGATGATGATTCAAATGATATCACCCTACCCACTGTGTTTGCTGATGAGGAGAAATGTATAATTTGTGGAGAATTTGGAGACACTGAACTTTGGTATCGCTGTACACTTTGCTCGAAATTGGCTCATTCTCAATGTAGTAGAAAAGACAGTGCCAAAAATTATGTTTGTGACTTCTGTGAATAGAATAGTAGGTTTTTTTAGATTATGTTTTCATTTATCATCCATTATACTGTTATTCTTTATGTTTCCCAATAAAATTTCAATAAAGATATTTGCTTAGAACATGTTTTATAGAGAAGTCTTATCCATCATTTCAGTTCAGTAGATGGCGCCATTACTGCCTAGGCCTGGGTCAATGCCGTCCGTTACACAAAAAAGTGTTGCGTTTATTGTCGCTTAATCAAGGCGAATGAAAAATTTCTGAAAACTAATTTAAGTTAAAAACTTAGTTCTTAGATCGCTAGCATAGTTACATATTTCTTTCATCTCAAGATTAAGTCACAGAAAATGATGATCTCTTAAGATTACGCCATTACCTCGCCCTAGCCTACTATTTTTTTATCTTTAATTTTATTTGCCATATATATATATATATATATATATATATATATATATATATATATATATATATACATATATATATATATATATATATATATATATATATATATATATATATATATATATATATATATGTTGTATTTGTTGATTGATTTCATCTGTATTTGTCACGGTTTTCATTTTATGATGTCTGTAGCTAATTAAAAAATAATATTTATTATTCCACTTTCTGAACACATAAAATTTGAAGATATCATTATAATTTGTAATGATTATATTGATTATATAACCTATCGTTATTATTTTCAAAATTATGAAGCAAAGAATTCTTTGATAAAGATTATATTCTAATTTAATTTCTCTATTATTTAAAGGTCACGTGTTTGCGAGAAGTTTCGTACGGCTGCTGTGCTGGATGGAAATGAAATTAACAGAGTGTAAGTATTCACATAAATCCACATTATAAACCTTATAAAGCAAGCATAAAACCTCATAACCACAACATTCTTGGAACAAATTTTAAAATACACTATTTTGATGTGTTTTAAAATCGTGTTCATTAACTTTAATAGTCCCACTGAACAATTACAGATATTAAATGGTACAAAAAAACAACAAACACTATGATAAAAGTTACATTCGGTTGTAAACTTTTTAAATTGTGTAATGAACAAGTGGTTTTATAATTTTCTTTTTATTCGTAATGGACCATACCCAATTTTAAACGTAAGCAACCCCTCTGCCTATATTCGTGTTGTGTATCATTACCACACCTTATACTAGGCTCTTGTCTAAGCGGACCCTAAACGTAGTAACATATTTGTTCAACTATAACTTATAGTATAGTTAAACTTATAAACTTATAAACTTATAAACTTATAAACTTATAAACTTATAAACTTATAAACTTATAAACTTATAAACTTATAAACTTATAAACTTATAAACTTATAAACTTATAAACTTATAAACTTATAAACTTATAAACTTATAAACTTATAAACTTATAAACTTATAAACTTATAAACTTATAAACTTATAAACTTATAAACTTATAAACTTATAAACTTATAAACTTATAAACTTATAGTTTGTACAGTCAAGTATGGTATTCGCTGTGCGCAAGTACTTGGAGGGGATACAAGAAACGATCGTGCACGTGAAGCATCGAAACTAAGGTTGAATCTATCAGCAACATTTCTGAATGATTCTGCCTTATTCCCAATAAACCAAAGGGACACTATAATAAACTTTAAAGGAGTTATTTTTTCTGAACCGCCTTCTTGTTCACTGTAGTATTAGGATGAAGCAAATCGTTCAGTCAATTCGTTGGATAATCTTTGGCTCATCCTAAAATACTCGAAATACAGCTCATTGTCAAATTGTGGTACAATGGTTTCAAAGTACCCAACGTTTTTGGAAACTTCGACAAGTTCCAGTAGGTTCTTCAAATCATCATCACTGGAACTGTAATGGTCAGACATCTTGTATCGTATAACAAACTTTATTCGAATCACCTGTTCCTGTTTGGATTTGGTTTAAAGCTTAAAGCACAGAGCACAGAAAAATGTTTTTAAGTATTTTGAAATTCCTATTGCGCATGTACTAACTCTAAGTTCTCTTCAGATTCCAAGTACCGATTGAACTGGTTCTGAAGTAACTACGGACTAAGTTACCGCGAACGACAAGATTCCGTACTAGCAGTCCCTATCAGTTCAGAACTTGATCACCGCGAACGCTCTTTTTTACACTGCGCATGCCAAATAATTCTGAACTAGTCCAGTACTCGTACCGCAAATGAAACTTTTAGCACATTTCCTCAGTATTGTCATTGAAGAAAATAGGATTTCGCAAATGTATTATAAATTGTAAAAATTCAACAAGAAATAGTCAATCCAAGTTCTATTCGTTTCCAAATTATACGCAAAAATTAGTGCAAAGAGAAAAGTGGATTTCTAATATAAATAAAATAATGATTGTATTACATAAACAAGTTTAAGTAATTTTATTTGCAGTTTATATACATGACACTAGGTGTCGCTCTCCCGAACTTGCAGTTTCCATAGTTGCAAGTTGGTCCTGTACACAATTTATTTTGCTATAAAAAATGTATTTGCAACATGTTGTGTATAAACAAAGTTTGAACGTGTAAGGATAAATACTACATATAATTGTTGAAAAAATAAATCGAAGGTTTACGTGTAATGATTACGAAGTAATCGAAGGCATACGCGTAAGTGTATGGTGACAAGATACGTGCAATCGTGAAAATATTATATTGTTCTAGTATCCTATCACAAAATATGTTATACTTATATTATAAGAAAATGTGCGACCGTTATAATTATAGACCAGCTGACAAAAAAAAAAGAAAACAATTGTGGTCAAAAGAGTGATATCAAAAAAGGAGTCAGTTTTCGTATTTGAGTTTGTTAGACAGATAAAGGGTTTTAGAAACACCTCATTTAAAAAATTATTTACGTATGGATGATCATCAATTTAGATTTATTTTGGAATCAATCGAATACCGAATCACAAAACAAAATACTATAATGAGACAGCGATCACTGCTGAGGAAAGATTAACAGTTGCGCTACGTTTTCTTGCAACACGAAGATCTTACGAGGATTTAAAATTTAGCTATGCTATATCTCCCCAGTCGTTAAGAATAATTATTCTGTAAACATGTCGAGCAATTTACCAGTCACTGAAAAGTGAATATTTACAGGTAATTTTCAAAGATACTATATTGGTTGTATTTATTGCAAATGATAAGAAAATAAAGTAGACTATAATTAAGATAAACAAACGAAAAAAATATAATTAAAATAAATGGGTATCGTGTTCACTTGGCAGAGTTGTAATTTCATAACCATGAGTGACAGAGCGTGGTCTAATATAAATATTAGAACTATCTTCACTTGCAAGAGTTGTAGCTGAACAAGGTGGTTGTGCAGTATAACGATGAAGTGAGTTCAAACAAATTCCCTGTCTGCATAAAAGTGCTAAGTTCTGTGGTTGCGTCTATAGTAATTTAATTAAATTCTCCAAAAAACAAAGTTCCGTCAATAATTTTTTTGCCATGGTTTGCTGTAGCCATAGATCTTAACTGATGCGCGGTGATGGTGTTTCCAAATGCAGTTTACTCGTCATTAACTTGGTTCATCATTTCTCAGGTCCTATGCAAAAACGAAACTTGTTTCTTCGATTCTATTTTTCTTTTTTTTGTCATTGATGTTTGCTATGGCTTTTGAACAACATCTTAAAAGATTTTTTTTTCAGTTTCCAGCATGCCAATAATAGTGAATTACAACTATATATAAATTTTCAACAATCCTGGAATTTTCCTGGAACTTTTACGGAACATTAGATGGAAAACACATACAAATTGTTCCGCAACCTGGGTGCGGTAGTTATTTCTTTAATTATAAAGAACTTCACAGCATTGTCATGTTAGCCATAGACAATGCTTATTATGAATTTATTATGGTACATATAGCAACAAACGGCAGAGTGTCTGATGGTGGTGTTATGGAAAACACTGCATTTAACAGAAAACTACGATCAGTCCAACTCAGTTTTCCAACTGTACAACTATTACTTGAATGCAGCGATAAAACTCAGATTCCGTATCTCATTGTGGCAGAATATGCTTTTTTCTTGTCAACCAACATAGTGAAACCTTTTTCTACAAACAATTTAAGAACTCATTTTTAATTATCGTCTAAGCTGTGCAAGGAGAATAATAGAAAATCCATTTCAAAAATAAACTACAAGTTTTCGAATTTTTCGTACATCATTGAAGACATCGTTTTAGCATCTTGCATTTTGCATAATTTTTTACGTAGAAATTCCAGACAAAGGTATACTAAAGTTCAAAGTTTAGTACACCTTTGTCTGGAATTTCTACGTAAAAATTATGCAAAATGCAAGATGCTAAAACGATATTCAAGATATAATGATATAGTGTCAAATATTAATAAAAAAATAATTACATAATTATTATACAATATTTTCTATTCTTGACTTATGTCTGAAATTGGAAATTTTATTAGTCTTTTCAATTCCAGAATTGAAGAAATGTACCCGTCGAAACTTTAAGCTCGTAGATATTTGACCTTACCTGAATGACAATGTCTTCATCATCCTTTGAATGTTCCGTTAGTTTCTCAAACACGTTCATATTATCCTCACCATATTTAGGCATTTCTTGATATTGATTTATATCATCATCAATCTGTATGCGTCCACTGCTGGACATAGGTCTCCCTCAGCTCTGTCCATATGTATCTGTGTTGTGCGGCTTGCATCTAGTTTTTGCTAACACGCTTCAGGTCGGCAGTCCATCTGGTTGGTGGCGTCCTCTGCTCCGTATTGCTTTTTGTCTTGGTCTCCACTCGACAATACGTTTTGTTCATCGGTTGTTTGATAATCTGGCGACTTGTCCTTCCCAATTTCATTTTAGTGACACGATTATTTGGCTTCGATTGTTTTTGTTCTTATTCACTACCTTTTTTGTGAGTGTTAATGTTTCCGCACCATAAGTGAGTACAGGTAACACACGTTGGTGAAAGATTTTTCTTTTAAGGCATATGGGTAGATCCGATTTAAATACATAGTTTAATTTATCAAACGCTACCCAGGCTAATCCTATGCGACGTTGGAGCTTACATGTCTGGTTATCTCTGCCCAACCGAATTTCATGTCCTAAGTACTTATACCTGACAGAAGCAGAAACAAGACCTGACACAGAGAGAACAAAAAGGATGTTAGAAACAGCAGAGATGAAAACACTCAGAAAAATTGATGGTAAGACACTATGGGACAGAGCTAGAAGTACAGATATACGACATAGATGCAAGGTGGAGAACATCAAAAACTGGGTAAGAAATAGAAGAGTAGAATGGAACGATCATATAAGCCGAATGACAACAAATAGAGTAGTAAAGACGGCAAGAGACGGTTCCCCAATAGGAAGACGATCAGTAGGAAGACCACGCAAACGATGGAATGACAACTTACTGGAGGCACATTGAAAAACAGACAGAGTCATGTCTATATAACAAGAAGAAGAAGAAGGAGAAGAAGTACTTATACGATGCAGTCTGCACGATATCCCTTCCATCAACAGCAATATTTCGATTCAGCATCAGGTAAGTCATTATTTGCGTCTTGATGATATTAATCTTTAGCCCGACCTCCAAAGAAGCGTGATATAATTTTTCAAACATTGTTATTGAATCATCCATATGATCGGCTTTAACAACGATGTCATCTGCAAATCTCAAACGACTGAGCTTCTTTCCATTTATGTTGATACCATGCCTGTTCAGGTCTGCTTTTTTACAAGTATATTCTAAAAGCATCGTGAATAGCTTTGGAGAGACGGTGTCTCCATGTCGTACTCCTCGCTGTATACAGAATTTATTTGTTTCTTGTTCAGATAGTCTTACGCTAGCTGTGACATTTTGGTAGATATATTTGATCATGTTAGTGTAGCGATGGTCTATTTTTTTAAAATTGCTGATGGCTTATGGTATCGAATGCTTTCTCGTAGTCCATTAACCATAGTACAATTGTTTATTTGTAATTTTTTGATAAGGAAAAAGCTTTTGACGAATTCAAACATCAAAAACTAATAAAACCTTTTCAAGGAAAACCCTGAATTCAAATGATACTAACATATTGCATGATCTCTACTGGAATTAAAACGCCTTTGTTAAAATAGAAAAGGAACATACTGCAACTACAAACAGTTAGTGACGTAGGACAGGGTTGTATACTCTCACTATTATTTTCTTCTCAACATTTATACTCGAAGAAATTTTTGTACGAGCTCTGGATATAATGGGGGGTATAAAAGTCAATGAAAAAATTGATAACATCGATACGCCGACGAAATAGTGTTCTTTACTGGAAGTGAACAAGAACTACATACTCTGTTAAAGCAAAGTAGTGAGGAATGGTGAACAATAAGATTTTAATGGTAAAACAAAGAAAAATAAATCATGGTAATTTTGAAAAACAAGAGAAATTATAAATATATTAGTAAACATTGAACAAGTTACAGTAAACTCCCTCTATAACGAGAACTGAAATGGCAGAATAATTACCTCGTTATAAGCCGATCTCGTTATATCAGAGAACAATAATATTACTGTGCACACATATGGATATGTAGTTTTCTAAAACATTAACTTTCTATAGTGAAGCCATTCGGAGCAATATAAGATGCAAATACATATTGTTTGAATAGCGTTTTTGAAAAAAAGTTGTTTACTTTTATTGTCAATGAAATACAATGAAAGAGTTTTTTTTTATTGTCAATGATATAGGTTAAAACAAAAAAGCTGTACTTGAATTTTTCCCAACTACATAATGTATAAAGCCCATTTTCAAGGATAACATAAACTACATATTGCTTCTGCAATTGGAAGAATTCTCTCATTTTTGACTGCTTTAAATTGTTCAGTATTATTCTATCTATCATATTTTCTAAATATGTGAAACAGTTGTATTTATTGTAAAGAAATTTATTGAGGGCGGCAGTTATTGAGTTATATTTATTGCGGGGCCGTTTAAAAAGGTATTTATTTATAGCCACGTCCGGGCCAAAAACGTAAAAAAACACGTTTTTCAATTTTATTTTCTCTCGTTATAACCAAATTTGCCTTGCTATAGAGGATGATAGTTTAATAGAAATTTTACGGGACATCTAATGTACCTCGTTATAAGCGAAACCTCGTAATAACCGTGTTCGTTATAGAGGGAGTATACTGTATATAGACTGTTGGATACATAAGACGTTAGATGTAGAACAAGAAATCTGATGTAGAACAAAACAGCGGTATGGAATTGGACCGTAAAAATCAGCTCGCTAAGGCGCGCGGCGTTTAGAGACCTTTGAGATGTAATATTTCACATAAAAATTCTCATAGACTGACTATGCTCTAAATGATGGAATTTTAAGGCGTATAAATAACGATCATGAACTCATATAATTTATCAAAAAACGAAAAAAACATCTTACCTTAAATATATATTTAAACAAGACAGATATAACTTCCGTCAGCTTGTAATGTAGGACAAGATATAAGACAGAGTGGTTATGGCAGAAGACAATGGACCTGGCTACTTAACATTAAAGAATGTACCTAATTAGACTTTCAAAAACTAAAAAACTAATAACAGCTAAAAATAAAGAAAAAAAAATGTTATTATCAGGAGATATCACCTTAAAAAAAAGTAAATAAATAATGCGAACATTAGTTTTTTCCAACTCGCCCACAATCTAATCGCCGCTTTAATTGCTTTTTTAAAACTTTTATGTGACAATATGATCATATGAATAAAACATTACTATTGAACAAATAAGCAAGGCGAATAATTAGTTTTGTTACGAGCAAATAAAATTTTAATAAGTTTTAAAAACACTCATTTAGCGCCTTTATTATTTAAAAGTCACGTGTTTGCCAGGAGTTTCAGCTGCTCTGCTGGATCGAAATGAAATTAACTGAGTGTAAATATTCATATAAATCCACATAATAAACATAAGTAAATATTTTATTCATAAGTACACTGATACTGTGATGATCATTTTATATGCATAGTTATACGGCTTTTGTATAATCTCATTTGCATTTTGACATGTGCCGTCCGTTGGTGAATATATATGCGAAAATTTTCTATGTAAAATGTATAATAATTTAAACTAAAGAAAATTGAAGAGTGGTCGAGCTAAGTGATCTAGGTACCAAAATTAAAATTTGCCAGAAATAAAAAAAAAACTTGAACATGCAAAAAAATAAAACAAATATATAATTCTTTATCGAAATTCCACTTTATTAACAAGTACGGAATTAACATATATCAAATTTTTAGTGTTAATACACTGAAGAAACTTAGTAATTTACAATAAATAAAGAAAAAATGGAAATGATCTAAGTCCACAGAAATGATATATGATTAAAAATCTAAAATAGAGGTGAAAAATGTGTATTTTCCTAGTTACTGAATTCTAGCATGGCGCGGAGGTCTTTTTTCTTACTTTCGTTTATTTGCCGAATTGAAGAGCTCCGTTGACTTTAACTTTTGGACATTGACACCTTTTTTCAATACACGACACTTCTCCCACCCCATTAAGTAGCTGAAACTTTTCTTGTGCAATACTGTTCCTGGATCTTCTTTCATCATACGTTACCACGATCCTTGAGTAATGTCAAATTTAGATGTATCTATACATTTTGATGATATTTTATCGAAATCAAAAAAAAGTACATTCTTCCATATCTAACACTTTTAATGCTTGAAAGGTCTAGCATCAGCAATTATGGCTTTTACATCGTTTACTGTTTGAAGCTTGGAACGTTTTGCACATTTCTCGATAAGAGAATCTCTATTTGAAGATGAAAAGTTATGACCGAAAACTAAAAATTGATGATCGATGATATCAAAATGTCCCTTGGCTACCAAAGAAAATATATAAAAAAATATACATTCGGTTTTTATTTGCCCTGCACAGTTGTCGCTCCATATACTTAGTTTTCGCTTATAGATTGATGAAAGCTGCCTGTGTTCAAGGCTTGTACAAGTCATGATGCCATTTGGTTCCCACCACGATCCGACTGTCCTTCATGCCAGATGCACATTATCCCATCTGACGTATCTTATACGTATATTCCAAAATTGTAGCATGACAATTGGCGTCTGTAGTACATACTACTATGAGTCAATTTAGGAAGCGAAACTACTTTTTGTAGATCCATGGTAAGGGTAAAGGTATCGTTATCTGAAAGAGTACTTCTCGTACTGTCTTCTTGAATAACATTAAGAGCTTTACCTGTTTTTCTATGATGTTATTCCAACTCAGTTTTAGCTTTTCTGGATACATTACGGCCTTTGTCCTTGCATCTTAAAAAAAGGAAATCACAAGTCTTGCAGATGTTAACTCTAGGTCTTCTAAAAGAAAGATTCGGAAAATCCTTCGTAAAAGCTGTCCTATAAAATTTGTATGTTGTGGTACAGTTAGGATGTTTTATTTTTAAAAGCGTTGAACAGCTTATTAACATTGAGGTCCAGACTGCGACTGAGATATTCTTTTTCACTTTTTGATCCGCTGTAGTGGTTCTGGCCCCTCAGGAGGCTATTTATGTGATCCTAACAAGCGTAGTAATCTTTTGCGAACTTATAGCAAATATTTGCAAAACTGCAAAAGCTACGGTACACTGTCGTCTACTTTCTGATGAATCATCATAACTACCATGGCGGCGACGTTGAACTGGTAAAACTTGCTATAGTCCCATGAGATAGCTGAATTGCTCGTTGAGTTCAAAACCATGATTGAAGTCGAAAAGCTTAATCTTCATATCAACCACGTCCCTACAGCTAAATTTACATTTGCATGTGATCTAAAATAGAAAAGTTTCATGATAATATCATATCAACAAAGCCAAAGTAACAATAAAAAGAGTTTTAGGTTGTAATATCGCATAGCAATGGTAGCTATTCACAAGTTAGACTATCGAACGGCCTAAAATTTCAAGCGAAATATCTGTTAAAAATCCCTTACTAACCTCATATTTTGGAACGGCGTTTCCAGGTTTTTGCAGCTTACATTTTTGTGTAACACATTCAATCTAGCTTCACCCTGTTTTTTCCTTATTGATTTCGTATTCTTTTTGTCGCCAAACGCACTAAAATCCATTTAAAACGCAAATACGTATACAATAATAATCGATTCTATTGACAACACGTCAATCTATATCCTGGCACTTACAGATCAATTAGAAAAGTACATGATGCCGGACTTACAGGCGGCTCCATCTTTGGGCTTCGTTTGCAACCACTAGAGTGAAATAGGTAAAAGAAATAAAATAAGACTTACAATCAATTTAATTTTACTACCAAAACGACCGGTTTCGCTTTCTACACTTTGCAAAGCATCTTCAGGTCAAACGGTACAAAGTACATTAAATGCTGAAATTATAAAAAGCCCATATTAGGGTGCTGTCTTATAAAGATAAAGATAAAAATTTATCTTGATGGATAAATTCATCGTTGGTAGATGGATTAGAAAGAAGAGTAGATATTGTTTACATTCAAGAGATTCAAAAGACAAAGAATGAAAGAACTAGGTGAAGAATATAAATTGTCGTGTGTAGGGAGAAATAACACTAGGAATGGGGTTGGTACAATCGAAAATAAGATACGTGAATGTAAGGGGACTGCAAGGCAACGGTTAGTGAGACTGTGAGCCAACAACGTAAATTGCTTGTGCTGAACATCGAAGTAAGAAGCGAAACGAAACCAAAATATCAGAGAGGATGACAACAAATCAAGTGGTGAAGGATAAAAGATGAGAAAGAAGGTTTATTTAGAAAAAAATTGATATGGATTACTACGAATTCGTTTCTTTCAAATGCCGAAAATTGCGTTTCCTTAATTGTTATAAACAAACTAGCAGTGTTTAAAAAAAAAAACTAACTTTGCCCCAAATTATCGCAGAACAACTTTTTTTTAATTCGTGTAAAAATGTCAGCTTTTCGAATATGAAAAAGATTTTATCTATGATCAATAGTATTTAAAAGTTATTCTAAATGTTTATAAATAAAAAAAAGCACCGTAATCTTGTGAAAGGATTTTGCATTGTAAAAAATTATTTTTTTCAATTTTTTTGATGTATATTGATAGTTTAAACTCTAAAACTTTCATTTGCTATGCGTAGAATTACTATATCTTCATTCTTTTCTAACTAATGTTAGTGCAAAAAAAGGTCTCTGGGATAAACAAATAGAATAGCTTTTAAACTAATTAATGGATCGATCTGAAATTTGGAGGGTTTTTTAAGGACCACAGTACTCAACTTTGGACAAAATAACAAATGCTTAGGTTAAATTTTACAATAGTTATAAACAAATAACGCTCTTGCCTTATTTTGCAGTTTTTGAAGAAACAAATTAATTTTACAACTTTTAGAAATCGCCATTTAACAGCTTTTTTATGTTTTAAGATAAAGTTTTGTAATTTTTCCTTTTAAATATTAAGATTTTCAATAATAAGCAAAAAATCGAAAAAATGCCATTTTTTACATTAAATTGTTAATATAGTAGGTCCCTCTATAACGAGAACTGAAATGGCAGATTAATTACCTCGTTATAAGCCAATCTCGTTATATTAAATAACAATAATATTGTGCATACATATGAATATGCAGTTTTCTAAAACATTAACTTCCTATCGTGAAGCCATTCGGAGCAATATAAGATGCTAAATATTGTTTGAATGGCGTTTTTGAAAAAAAGTTGTTTACTTTTATTGTAAATGAAATACATTAAAACAAAAAAGAGTTGTTTATTTTTATTGTCAATGATATACGTTAAAACAAAAAATCTGTATTCTGTAAATCTATATAAAGCGTATTTTCAAGGATAAGATAAGCTATTGCTTCTACAATTGGAAGGTCTGTCATTTTTGACTGCTTTAAATCGTCCAGTATCATTCTATCTGTCATATTTTCTAAAGACGTGAAACAGTTGTATGCTTCTTCATTTTCGTTTTGTCTTTGGCTTCTTACAACATTCTTGGAGTTTCTTACAACGTTTAAAGCACTTTCCACATCGTGTCTATTAGGACCTTCTTATTATTAGGTGCGAATGGTCAAACCCCTATACTGACACTTGCGAATCATAAATTGTAAATTTCTGACAACACAATATCGGTCGGTAGATTAAACAAAAGAAGTTTATTGTGGGCGACAGTTAAAAAAGGTACTAATTTAGGTATAGCTATGGCCGGGTCAAAAACGTAAAAAAACATGTTTTTTGATCTGATTTTCTCTCGTTGTAACCAAATTTGCCTCGCTATAGAAATATAGTTCAATAGAAATTTCACGGGACATCTAATGTACCTCGTTATAAGCGAAACCTCGTAATAATTGTGTTAGTAGAGGGTAGTTGTGTGTAGAGGGAGTATACTGTTATATTTTTATTAATCTAATTTATTGTCTTTATTTATTATCAAAGTTTCTACATTTATAACACTTACAAGTTTAAAGTCTTTATTTGTACAATATAACTTATTTATTTCACACTAATAATTATATAATTTATTTACATTTATTACAATACGCGCGTTACATTTTAAAAACTCGACGCGATATTATTTTTCAGACTAACTGTTTTCAACAAAATTCCCTCTTTAAATATAAAATGGCGTTAATCGAGAATTCCGGCGATTCCCTTCGACTAGACGAGAAGGTCACTCGGACTGGTCTTTCAACTGAGCGGCGAACTTACTAGAATTCGGTCGGCGCCATTGCTGAATGATCTCGAACGCCATGGAACTGGTTTTAGCGTAAGGGTCCCTTGGATATTGCCTACTAGAAAAATATTTATTAGAAAAACATGTTTACAGTTTTGAGTCATAATATGCGTCATTATTTATCGTAACAATACTATAATTAAAAAAAGACGCCCAAATTTGGATACATAAATGCGGAAAACATATAGATTGTCTTTATATAAACCTATAATACCTAAAAAGATTGTCAGATATGTGGATTAGTCCCGAAAAGGGTATCTTTTTGCTTATTTCCCTGCAGTAGAATGGTTTATATACTATCTTAGAATTTATCATATTACATTATTAACCGAAACGTCAGTATGATATTTTGGCAAATTTTCAGTCTTCATAACATTAGGAACCTAAATATTGAAACAATCCTTATTTATTATTAAGAATAATCCCCTAGTTATTTACATGCTTTATAGTAATTAGAACATATATAAAAATCGGGTATAAATTTTATGGTAAACAAAAAACATATGTCCCATACGCTAATTGTTGTTTACACTAGAGTAACTAATTTCTGTATTTTAATCTCGCATTGTTAGCTGTTATTTCTTTTATGAAAATATCGACCTATTTTGCTATAAAAGTTTGCTACTCTCCATGTGAACGTATTAAACAACTTCCTTTTTTTACACAGACCCTTAAGAAAAGACGCTGACACAACACTTTGATTCATTACGGAACTTTGAGGGTGCTGAATATTATTTTTTCTTTGAAGCGAGGGTCTGAGCTTTCTTAGTATTTAGGCCTTGTACAGTCACTAACAAAGATATTGCGTGCGGTCTTTTGTTGTAATATGTTAACAATTGGTCATAAGTTATGTAGTAGTTACATTTTTTATCAGATATTCTAAATAACCAGATTTTATTCAAGTAAAAGAAAATGTGGGACTAAGGAGAGAGTTTAGAAATATATTGTAATACTTTGTAATCCTTTTCCACCCACCGTTTGTATTTAATTTCTTCACTTAATAATTTTTTCACTTAATTCAATAACATTGAATTTTTTCATCTTCTTCTTTCTATTTTTAAAATTTTCAATTTAATATTAATTCACGAAGTTGTATGTATTTCTTCCTGGAGAGGTTGGTGGTTGAAGGCAAGGTAGATAGTAAAAGAACCTGAGGAAGATCGCCCCTCTGACGGTCAGACCAAATAAAGTGCGCTACCGGTTACTCTCTGTCTGAGGCAGCACGCCGCGCCCAGGAGAGAGAAGAATGGATAGCAAAAATTCGTCAAATACCATAACGTCACCACATCCTTACGAAGGATAAAGGATAGAGGAGGGGGATGTATTTCTCCATTATCTAATTGGTTATTCTCGCCATTCTTCATCTTCCAGATGATTTTCGTTAGAAATTACGGACACATCATTCTGGCTTTACAACCCTGCATGGATCCTAGCCTCCTCAAGAATTTTTCTCCAGTTGTCCCTATCCATCACCTTCCTTTGCCCAGTACGTATTCCCATATTTCTCATGTCTTAATCGATGTTATCAAAGAACTTTGTTCTACTTCTTCCTCTTCTTCTCTGACCTATGGGTCTATCAGGGAACATTTTCCTTGCTAACCACCTTGAACGTCCTATCTTAATATATTTTACGATATCTGGTTGCTGGTATATTCTCTAAAGTTAGAAGTTGTATCGTATTTTCCACACTTCATTGTCATTCACCGATCCATTGATTCTCCTTAGTACTTTTTTTTCAAAATATAACATGTTTTATTACTTTTTATTAGAGTCCAGGTCTCTGAACCATATGTTGGGTGCCACTGCTAGGTATATCAGTCGTAATCCATTATCGCCACTAATATGTGTAGACCAGCCATACTCACTACGCGGCCCGTGGGCCGCATGCGGCCCTCGGAGAGCGATTTTTCGCGGCTCTCAGACTGCTCGGCAGTAAAAGAAAATTTGCGAGTTATATATAAAATCCATGGGCAATAACAACAGCAAATGTAGCTCATCTTTCTATTTTTGGATACGAAGCTAGGGATTTGAAAAATGAGTTAATTGATCTTCAGAATGATACAAAGCTCATAATTATTTTTGAAGAAAAAGAGAAAGGAAAAAGCTCAGTATAAGTTTTGAGAAGTAGTTGAAAATGACAAACTTCCTAACTTAATTGACTGTGCTCAGAAAATTTTGTGTATTTTTGCATCTATATGTCTGTGAATTTACATTCAGTAAGCTGAAGTTCATAAAAAACAAGTACAGATCTAGGCTAACTAGTGAGAACATTGAAAACATTTTGAGAATTTCAGTTTCTTCCCAACCTGCTAACATAGATACCATTCTAGAGAGCTGTGAAAGATTTCGCCCGTCGACTTCAAGGAATTAACAGAATCAGGACTTGACATTCCTGGAGTCAAGTAAAAGACATTTTCCTACTTTTTACATGCAAAACAGTTTATATAATTTATAATTATATTGTTTCTACGTAACTTGTAATAAACTTATGTTATAGTCATATACTTTTCATACCACCACTTGTACTTGCGGCCCTAAGGAAAATTTCATTCAAACTATTAGGCTCTCAAAGAAATCCTGGTGAGGATCCCTGGTGTAGACTGTGCTTTTCAATAGTGTGCATGAAAACTCTCTCTTATCCTATTCTTGCATTTATGTCACCTAACACAATCTTAGTGTCATTTCAGGAACATTTATCAAGGCTTGCTCTAGGTCTTCGAAAAACTGTTCGTTTATTTCGTCTGGTTTGCCATCAGTTCAGAAATGTGCATTGATTAAACTGTAATTTCACTTTTAAGCGTAAATAGTATATTCTTTGTACATTAAAGTCAATACTAAGGTATTTTGTTCTTTAGTTTACAATAAATCCCACTCCATCTATGTGTTGACTTGCATTTCAGCTATAATACAGTACGTTAAGTTTTAAATTAGATATACACCCTATAAATGGCAACACTGCGCGCCATCAACTTTCTACGAATCTTCTTCGTTGACCCGTCGGGCCGTCGTCAATAATTTGTCATTATACAGTGGTTGTTTAAAGCGTTAACAGCGTAGATCTTTAATTTATTTTTGTAAACAACATGTCTGTTTATACCCCCACAGAAAAAGTTCAAATAGTAAAATGGTTTTATTGTAGCAATTCTGGACAAAAGTGTGTAGATTTATTTTCTGTATTTTTTTTGACAGAAGACCAATTCTTTGCGTATAGTCAATTCATATATATATAGTTCAGCTCAACAGGCCTCAAAGGCCCAAGGCTTCAACGGTTTTCTTCCAGTTCTTTCTATCTTGTGCTAAGTTTTTCCAATCTTGTACCCGCAGCGACTTCAGATCTTCTTTTGCCGACTCCAGCCATTTTCTTCGGGGGCGGCCTCTTTTTCTTTTTGTACCAGCCTCCGTGTTTATTAATTCATTGGGAACTCTTCCTTCCTTCATTCTTGCTATAGTCAATTCATACTATTGTTAAAAATTTTGAGAGTTGTTATTGCCTCAAAAATTGCAGAATATGTCACGCTCAAGAAGTTTCACCAGAAAAGTGACAGATTGGTATACTGTTCAGCCGTAGAAGGTCAAATATTTGAATCATTTCTTTTATTTCTGAATTATTTCTTATTTTATTAGGAATTATTTTTTATTTTCAATAAGAGTATATTTTTTGTTTTATCTTTTTAAAGAAAAGCTTTTATTTTTAATTCAACGATATAAAATTGTTCACATTATTGAAAACCGATACAAATGCACCGCTTTACAGGTCAGTGTATTTTTATCGAGTTTATGTACTCCGGGCATGAACCGTGCATACGCAATAAAAACAAACACAGAATTCGAATAACGGAGATGTGCATCACATCCGTTGTTATGTGCTACTAAATGATTTTCTGTCGTAGTGTCGGAGATCGGGAATTATAATTACCTTTAACGAGGCAATGTTACGGATTTTAGAGCTTTATGTGGTGTATAATATCTAGTCCAAAAGTTAACGTACTGTATATGGAATGGGTTCTCTTGTCAAGAGTGCCGGTTCCGGTCCACTGCATTTCCTCCAGTGCTAAAACATCTACGTTGTACGTGTTTACTATGTCTAGTAAATATGTGAGTGCTTTAGCTCGGTACAGGGTTCGTATATTCCATGTTCCTAATTTCAATTATATTTTTCATGTGCAAAGTCGTCGTCGTAAGTTACGTCCAGCTAATAGTTCCTGAGGTTCCGCTACTTAAGTTTTTTTACAGGAAGAGGGTGTTGGCCCTCAAGCTCAACACCTAAAATGGAGAGCCAGGGACTCTTCTGTTATGGTTGCCAAATGCATGCATGCGTGGAAATAACTTCCGGACATCCATGACTTGCAGTCAGGAAGGTACCTGCACTAGTTAGAGACGAATTCTTCCACCCCAATTCTTCCCAGTTTACCATTCCACCACACGCGTCATTCTACCGTAGTCATCTAAAATTAATATCACCGGTAATGGAACATTCGCGCGTGACATCTTTGCTTTATATATGAGAATGTGAGGAGCGTGCCTGAGCACCATAGTCCGAGCCTTTTGTTAGGACTCGGCGTTCGGTGTGAGTGAGTCTCTATAGCTTTCTTGCGGTTCTGTTGGTAGATTTTTTTTGTCGATGCCGTTTTTATTAGTCTTTTTTTAAATATATTTGGTACTAAGGCCGTTTTGTAATAGCGTTTATATATATTTTTTGTAGAATAGAAGTTAATGGGGTCTATCTGGAGTGACACGGGAATAAACGGAGGTTGACTGCTGCACAAAGCTACTTAAATTGCTATATGGACTTTATATATTACCAACCCGTTGTTATGTAGATCTTCTGTGCTTGAAGAGAAGGTAGACATCGTATCCTACTTCTTTAGAAATCCTACTCGTGTTAATGTTAAGTGAAATTGTAAAAAGTTTTTGAATATGTTCCAAAGGTCTCACCATTCGAAAGAAAATAAATAAGTGAAAATCTGTTAATCTCCTCATAATTTATTTATTTTCTGATTTATTAGAGATATTCAGATATTATATAATAATATATGAGGTACACAGCAAGTTGTCTATCCACATTTTTGGTGGTACAATATTACTCTCTTTATTTTATCTTTTTGCATAGTCAGTTTTCATAATTACACTTTTTCGCATATTTTTATGTTGGGCGTTACCAACATTAATCCCCTTTATGGCAATATCTTGTCTGACCATGTTCTATAAAGGCTGAGGATAAACCAGTAGAAGTAAAACGAGCCATTAATAATATAAATATAGAAAAAACTGTAGCACCATAAAATTTCAAGACTTATAGAGAAAACACTAACAAACACAAAATCCAAGGTGGAATTCATAGGAAAACTCTCAAAACCGTTCGTCATAAATACGGGAGTTAGACAAGGAGATGGACTGTTATCATTGCGTTTACCATTGTGTTGGACAATGGTAAATGCAATAATGACATATACTTCATATACTTTACCTCGCGTTTGCAGATGATTTAGCACTAATAACAGAAGACGAATACACAGTAATCATACAGATTGAGACACTAAAAGATTCCGCGGA
This sequence comes from Diabrotica undecimpunctata, assembly GCF_040954645.1. NCBI lineage: Eukaryota > Metazoa > Arthropoda > Insecta > Coleoptera > Chrysomelidae > Diabrotica > Diabrotica undecimpunctata. The sequence continues at coordinate 23,830,659 of NC_092804.1, read as the reverse complement.
AAAAGTGGGCCTTCAAATATCCTTCGACAAAACTAAATTTATTAACAATAGGATTGATACCAATAAATTAGAAGCAAAATATAATAATGAAGAAATTAACAGACTGCAGCATTTTAAATACGTTTAAATTTTACATTTATTTATCCTACAGAGAGAGAAGGGACATCGCAAAATTACTGACTACAAAAGAACAAAAAAGCAGTAGGGATGGTACAATACATATATGACAATAATATATTAAAGAAGACCTCAAAAGTGCAAATCGTTTTGTACAATTAATGCGTGAATACTGACCAAATCAAAAAGAAAAACACTAAAGGAAACCACCAAAAAAGGAAAGCACTAAAAAGAACTGATTGACGTTGCTTATCGCCTTCCTTTACAGAAGAATTCACCGATAATAATAATATCAATAAACTTACATTTTCAGTATATCCTAATTCCCTATATTCTCTACTATCTGAGAGTACGGCAACGCTGTGCGAAATTGACAAAGTAAATTGGGACAGAAGAGTTAACGTACAACGGATTAAGTAGTAAAACACCAGGGAAATATAAGAACTTGAGAAAGACACTCTACCGAAACAGCTGTGTAATAAATTTTGTGAAAGTTTTGAAAGTAAAAGTTTTCAGTGTTTTATTGGTAGATAAAATGTATTTCCATCAAGTAACGGTCGAATCCATCACTTATTTAAATATAAGAACATTGCACACTTTATTGCAGTGTGCAATAAGATGCACAATTCTAAATATAAGAACATACTAAAACTTAAATTTTTTCTTAAAACAAAAAATATTGTAGATAATAATTCCTCTCATTGCCACCATATTGCATACATACAATCTCCTGACGTTATTTAAATAATCACCTCAACAATGAAATATTATAACCAGATAATAATATTCAAAGTTGGAGCATTCGCGGAAAGTGAAGAGCGCTTCCGAGAAAATATTGAGCCATTTTAGTAATTTCCGAGAACTTAATGGAGCGGATCGTTCATACTTAATAGCAATCTCTTATTATACGGCGAAATTTTCAAACTACCAAACTTTATCGGAGAAAAGAATAGCCGATATACAGCCACTAACAAAAATATTGCATACATTTAAATAAAATGACAGTTCTGTAACGAAACCTTTTTTTTTTATAAAAATAGCTTTATTGATTTTTCAAAGCATGGCATGGTGTATTTCAGCGTTCTTGACTAAACCTCTTTCGTATATCATGCCAAAGCATCTTATTACTATAGTTGTGAATTTAAATGGATCTCTTCTATTGTCATTATTGTTAATTTTGGTAAATTAATTTTAGGTTTTAGTTTTTGCTTGCGTAAAATAAAGCCTGAAGTTGTATCAAAAGTAGTAGGAACACTTTAGGATAATGGTATTGTTGTCATTACGTTGCTAATGTTTTAAATTACCTAAGCAAAAAGTATGGAGCCATCGAAAAAATCCTAATTAGCAGGTTCGGTGTGAAATATACTTCTATTCAGATGTAAATATATATAAATATATATATTTAACCTCATACAGTGAGGGTATACTATCATAGGCTTTTTTTAGATCTACGAATATCATATCTGTTTATATAAGTTTCTGGCTATTCTTTTTTCCAAAAGCTGCTTTCTGCAAAACAGGTTTTCAGTACAAGACTTTCCTGCACGTAAACCACTTTGCTCTTCTCAATCCGTAACTTGGTTCTCTATAGACTACCTAAGTCTGACGTCGGGATGGGCGGAGATTTTAAAAACCTTTCCAAACATTTCTAATTTGTGTGTATTTGTCCCATAAGAAGTTGGCAATATTGTTTTTTAATTGTTTGAAGAATAAATAAGGACTTTTGGTTAAGAACATTTATTCGGTGCTATTGGTATTAATTGTTGTTTGTGAATTTGTGAGGTAAGTATATCAAGGTATTCAGATATTTACTATAAATGTTCGTATTTTAAGGTTATGTTAAAACAAATCAATAAATCATTGAATTTATTTACGAAGTTGAACTATATTTAAATTCATGTTTTATTCTTTTTTCGTTGCCAGTGATTTTATCCTGTTAAATACTGAAGATATTGGTTTTCTTGTATTTTAAGTTGTAATATAATATTCTGTGGAAACCTTTCTATCAAATTGCCTTAATAATTGCCTTAATGAGTGTTTAAAAAATGTTTTTTGCATGTTGTAATAGTTTTTGAGTTTATTGTTTAGATCTGGGCATATAATGGCTAGTAAATATGTGTTGAAGATATCCAGCATTACTAAATTATTCAGCAACGACAACAAAACTACTATTAACTATTTAAACTACGAGAAAACGAATATATTTAGTCTTTTAGGAAATAAAATTGATAGCACTTAAAAAAGAATAAAACGTTAATTTATATATTTTTTAACTTCGTAAATAAATTCAATGATTTATTAATTAATTTTGAAATAACCCCGATAAAAACAACAACAAAGTACCTTGAAATACAGTAAACAATAATTAAAGCTTTAATCAAACATAATATAACTTTAAAATCTGAACTTTGACAGTAAATATCTTAATACTTTGATATTCTTACCTCACAAATTCACGAACAACAAATAATTACAATCGCATATAATGAATGTTCATAACCAAAAGTCCTTATTTATTCTTCAAACAATTAAAAAACCAATATTTCCAACTTCTTACGGGACAAATACACATAAATTACAACTGTTTGGAAAGGTTTTTAAAATAACCGTCCATTGTGACGTCAGATCTTAGGTAGTCCATTCTTTCTTTTATAATTTTGAAGTAAAGTCTAGAAACGGAGTTTGTTACATAGGCGAGGCAATGAGGCATTAAAACCCACTACACCTATCAATTTTTTGTGCATAAGAAAAATGCATTTCAAAAGAAAATGAATCATTTGCAACTAAAAATATATGGACAAGAATGAGTTTAGTATTATTATTCGGGGGTTTCTAAGGTCGCTGAAGACAAATATGATAACGACGATTGTCCTTGAGCTACCTGGTGCCCAGGATGCCCTCGTCTCCTCGAGTTTTATCCTAAATGAGTCGACAGTCATACCTTGTGTGTTTTAGAGGTCGCTGAATACAAATAGGAAAACGACAATGGTCCTCGAGCTATCTGGTGTCCAGGGTGCGCACGTATCCTGGAGTTTCATATTAATTTTATTATCAGTCGACAGCCAATACTCGGGGGTTTTCGAGGTAGCTGAACATGAATATTTCATTGATAAATAACCTCAGAATACCCCATGTAACTTTATATAAAATTTCAAAAAATTATCCAAAGCAGTATTTCTTAAATTTGGCGCTTTTATGAAGTTGGTAGCACTGATGAAGTACCATTTACTTTCACATGTGCTCTTATACTTATTTTCTCACACGTAGTAGTACACAAATATCCACCAAGTTATATAGTTACCATGCGTTTTTTTTCCTCGCTCTATTTCAAATTATTATGAAAATCATCATTTTGTATATAAAAATATAAAAACAGTAAGACAGTTTTTTTAAAAGTTGAATGTCCATGATCTTTTATATACTTATTTACACACCTGGGCATCATTCTGATGAGGTGGCCAATATCCTGTTGAGGTATCTCATTCCAGGCTACTGTAATTTCGTGAATAAGAGCTGCTAAAGTTTGCGGAGGGTGTTGCAAAATTAAGAGCCTGCGACCTATCATATTCCAGACGTGTTCAATTTGATACAGATCTAGCGATCATGATGGCCAAGGTAAATGGTTGATGTGATGTTGATCCAAAAAGGCTAACGATTTTCTGGCAATATGCGGTTTGGTATTGTCCTGCTGAAAAATCAAGTTTTGGATGGTGTTTATGTATGGAATAAGATGAGGCTTCACTACTTCCTGAATATGAAATTATCCTTATTGTACAATTCGTATAATTGTACGAATATGAAGAACTATGAAGAAAATCAATAATTAGATACAGAAGAAGATGAGGAAGAAATATATTTGAATGATACCTATATTTATTAATTATCTTTTGTACTTAATAAAACAAAATTTTAGATTTATATTCAAGAAATAATTATTTTAAATCTTATTTGATACCACTCTTTCATAAAAATCTTAAATAACAAATTAATAGAAAATTTCAGGAGACAAGGTTCACTATAAGAATCAGGTACGTTGGAGACCATCACCGTAATAATATTCGTGTTTAGCAATCCCAAAACCCCCGAACAACGACTTTTGACTGATTTCGAATGAAAATAACATGAAATTCAGAAGGTCCACACTTAGCTGGACCATCCACCTGGTAGCTCTAGGACCATTGTCGTTATCATCGTGTTCAGCGGAAAATTGGTAGGTCTAGTCTAGTGCTTCGTTGCCCTGCCTAACACTTAAACCTCTATAGCTACAGTATTTTCTGCTGTCACATTTTTTATGGATGTTCTGATACGACAGCTATTTACAGAAAAGAGTGATTGTAGTAGCGAGTCCAGTTCATACTTTAAAAGTTCAGTGGAGAGATCTGTAGGTTCAGAAACTCGTCCATTTTTCATTATCATTAGGATTTTATTCTCTTCAGTTGGTGTTGTTGAGTTTTCTTCTATGTGTTGCTTGAAAAAAGCAAAAAAAAATCAGATACTGAGAGTTATACCAATACTAAGCTTTCTGTGAATTTTATGTATTCAATTAAAAATATACAGCTTCATGGCAAGTCACAATACGAGTATAGTGTAAAATACCACGATATTTGATGAAAACCTTATTTACTAATTCACTATTATATATCTTTGTATTATATATACGCACACCGTCAGTTTTTTGGGATTTCATCGTATCATAACACAAGATTTAATAATAAAAATAACATAAAATAAAAAAAAAACAGTAATAAATATACAAAGGATGAAAATAAATTCAAATGCAATGCATGCGCCGCAATAACAATGTCAAATTACTACAAGAGAAATTTCTAACAACAGCTTCGAAATCCATTACATTTATTTCATTTCTACGTATCCAGTCAGACGTATTGTAAATACTCACAAATAAATTGAGTAAGTTCCGGAGACAGACGATTTGGCAATTAAAGTATTTAGTAGAGGACAAGTAAGGAAAGTACTGCAGTGAATAAATAAATCTAATAGTCTAATCGACGACGCGGCGTCGTAGTCTTCACGGCACAATGTATAAAAATAAATCCCTAATATCCCAAATAAAAAGGTACGTTATGGGTAAAGTACGAGTATTCTCCAGTCTGTCTAAGCTGTGCCGGTATATAAAGGTTAATTCTTTATCAATTCGTTTTATTTTATTTTATTATAAATTGATATTTATCAAAACTTTGTAAATTGATATTTATCAAAACTGTCATAATGGTCACTAATGTCCTAAACGAATAGGCACTAAAAAAAGAATTAATTTGTCAACGTAATGCATATTTTAAATATAATACCGAATAGTGACGTAATGGTTAACGAAGGTTGTGCAAATAATGGTGACATATTCGTTTCTTTGAAATCATCATGAATCACAAACAGTTCTATTTATTTTTTTTTATAAAATGTATATTAATGTAAAACCTTATCGGGCTACATCATCAGTGCTTTCCTAAAATAAGTATTACCACTTTAATTAAAGCAAACGTGAAAGTTAAAAATTTGGCGATGGACAGGTATGTATTGTAAGTGAAAGAGGAAGGAATGTACAAATAAACAGAAGATATATCTTTTACTGATAAAACCAAAATATTATTGATATAAAAAAGTGTCATTATGATAACGAGTATTCACTAGATAAATATTGTATCCGACGATGCTGCCGCGTGTAATTTTACTGGAAAAGATAAGAGCCAGAACAAGAATAATAAGAAAAATAAAGAGCATAAAACGATCTTTACAATTATGTATATGTTTCCTTCTGTAAAGAGAGATTCATCCTGTACTTTTTAAGATTCAATTTACATTACATAAAAGCCTTTTTTGGCATTCTCTTTGGAGATTTATAGCAGACTATAGTTGAAAAACCCCGTTTCCCCATCGTTTAGATTCGACAGGAAATTTCTTTTTAAAATGATTTAAAAATACTTGGCTTGCTGAAACTTCTATAAAACTTTTCTGTAAGCATTAAACTCTAAATTCAGTAGGTAGTATTTTACAGATAAAGTTTTTCGTTTGCGGTTGAGTTGAATTTACCTAGTTTAAAAGTTTACGTAATGGTGACTGTGAATATGAGGAGGAAACGTGAATTACCTGCGATGATAGATTTGCGATTATCCGGTATTCTTATTTTTATTTTTACCGGCAGAGCAAAAATTGTGTTTAAGACTGACTGATATACAGACGCCGGAAACTTTGAAGGAACGGAATTTTATGAAATAATGTGTCTTATAGTTGCTGATTATGCTGAGTATATCAGGACTGTCATTAAGTTATTACTACTAGTATTTTGTCATTTATATCCACTGATCCAATATTATTGTCGTGGGCCCTATGGGACAGAGATAGCTATACAGGGCATGTCTATCATTAATTCATATATTTGTCAGTTTACGTCAACTTTAACTTTTAGTCCAGTCGTCAGAGAGTTGACCCCCAAAAATCATACGAACAAGCTGAATTTTGCAGGCAGGGCTGCCACTAATGTATTGGCCGCCCGTGTCCGACCTAATGTTTGCCGCCCCCCTTCCAACACTTTAGACATACATACTATTATTTAAAGAAATGTGCAGAAGATGCAGAATATAACAATAATAATTTGTAAATAGATAAATACTTACTTGAACATTTAGACTAATCTCCATGATCCAACGTCCATATATTATCCTAATGTATATCCTAATATCCTAATATCCCATCCTAATATCCTAATATCCCATCCTAATATCCTAATTTAAACGTCCATTTAATTAAAATAAACCGTGAATAGAAACATAAACACATGAAAAAATTAAAAACCGCACTTTTCGGGCTTTCGTCTCGGAAAACTTTTTGACAATATCTTTAATGTCCAATGTCGCACACACTTCATGTTCTATAGATAACATTGCAGAAAGCACAAACACATCTTACTACAATTATTATTTTGTTCTACGTGCGCCCCAATGTTTTTTCTCCATTTCATATAATTTTTGATGAGCAGAGTCAACTGTTAATCCGTTTTTTAATGTTGTAGATAGTTCAAACAGTTTTTGAGAATATTTTATATGAGCTACACCGGATTCATGTCTTTTTAAAATAATAGCTAAATGTTGTCAGTCACTTACCCCATTAATTCCACTAAGTAATTGTCGGCTGCTTTCATCACATCAAAACAGTTTACAAGGTGCACAAAAAATACTATTTAGTGATAATGAGTAAAGGAACTACGGGCGACGAATTTGGTCTTGATTAGGTACTGTGCGATAATAATAAGTTTCTGAAAATTTCCTATTATTTGTATCTCTGGGGAAGTTAATTTTTGTAATTTGCTGAAGAAAATTTTCAACAACAAATTGAACTTCACTTGGATTCATATTTGCAGGCCATTTTCCGAGATCATCTGAAACCAAGTATATGCTGGAGCTTCCTACACTGCAATCCAGATTAACTGGAACATTAATTGTTCTGTCTTGGTTAGTGGTTTCAGGTTCAGGCGTTTCAGCATCAGTACTCGCACTATCGCTATTATTGTTATCAAATCATCCGTCTCTATCCGCAGGCATATTCAATTGTTTGGTACTTTTTTCTATGGTTTGGACTTCGCTTGAAGTTGAAGGTCCTAAATTTATATCCGAGTCTTCTACATTTTCATGTATGTTTTTCATCAAAAATGATTCCAGTGCACCGCTAAGTTTTTTTTCTCCTCAGTTTGTGCCTCTTTTATTTTTTTATATTAAAAACCTGAAAGTCGTTTTCTTTTTCTTTCGGACATTTTGAAATTATCACTTAAGAACGAAGCCGGGCGAATTTAACAAAATAAATCCAAAAACACTGCAAATAAGTTGTCCAAATAATATGTAGCCGTAACGCGTATACGAATAAAATTGCTCTGATCTCGACGTTACTTCGAAATACAGTACCTACGGTGCAAAAGAAACAGGTACACTACTATATTTTCGTTTTCAAAATCGTTTATCAAAAGCTTGTCTAAATTCATTGAATTCTCAACTAAGACTGAACATAAGACATAATAATCCATCTATAAATATAACCATAGGAACAATATTATAGCAGAAACTTTACAACCACTTGCCTAAATTCTTGTAAAGTATCTACGTCTATCTAAATGCTAATAGTTGTTCATCTACTGTAAGATACTCACTAGAAATGAAGTTATTTTGAAAATTCACCAAAAATATTTCCAGAAGTTTTCTAATGGGTGCAAGTTTATCAATTTCTCTTCGCTCTGTTCTTGTCTCCACATCATCGAACCATAGACATCTTATGAGAAATCGAAACCTTTTCTCGCTCATTGCCAGGTAGCATGACTTAACTTAGAATCCTTGAGAATTATCCCATATTTTATGTAAATTTTTTCTGGAACTTCTAAGAATACCAATCAAGAACAATATCCCAATACATGCACGAATTTCAGTTTCATTAGTTTGTCTACAATCTTGATTTCTTTGGTAATTGCTCCGTATCTTTTCAATAAAATTATTTGTCGAGACAGTTAGTACTCTAATAACTGTTTTATCCAAAAATAACTTCAGCCAATCAATTTCAGTTTCAATAGTGCGTGCGTTTCCTTTTGTACCAGGCATAAGTTTGATGAGATTTTGAGAACGGATACGAACTTTTAAATTGGATCTATTCTTTTTCCATTTAGTCACCTTGTCAATTCCTCTTGCTCCGATGTTTCTAATTCATAGTCTGTTTCGTGATCACTCCTTTCAGCAAAATTCACATTCACATCGAGATCATCTTCGGACTCATCATCACAGTCTTCTTCTTTCCCACTTGATATCTCCTCAAACCATCGAGACCAAACGTCCGGGTCGTTGCTTCGTTCCACCAGTCTTCTTTTATTATCAGACATAGTATTATCTAAAATATATCACAGTAATTGCAAGTGTACCAAATGGTAATAAATAAAGTTACCTTGAATTTTGAAAACAATAGAATCAAATATCTGCAATGTAGCCAGATGTTGTAACGTCAGTGGACACGTGGTCTACAATCGTAGACCAGTACTATTCTATGCTTGACAAAATACTCAACTGAAGTGCCGAACACAAATAAAACCATAAATTAGAATAAGACGCCCGTTAGCAACAGCTACTGAGATGCACGCGCATGTAAGAGAAAATCACAGAGATATACAAGTGTTTGAAAAGAGGTGGCCTACGATTGTAGACCACGTGCCTAACGGAGGGTTAAGCATATTTCAAATCCCTCAAATTTGTTGTCAAAACTCAAAACTAAAATTTCGTGCTATAGGTTTTAAAAGTTAGGCTCTAGTAATCGATAGAATCATAGTGACCAGTCAATGAAAGGGATATATTGTATTGATCTCGTGAGAATCATAAAAATGGCAAAAATAGCGCCACGTTTATTTATTTAGCACCTGTATAAAATTTGAGTTTATTTGCAACAAAATACAAAAACTGCATACGAAAGCTAAACTCTTTACCTTTAAAGGAAGGTTTTAGGGAAAAACCCGGGAGTAAAAGGGGTAAACTTCTTTGCATCTTTTTTGGGGCCCCAAAATTAATATTCTTGGCAAAATTCGGCAATTACAGATGAACAAAAGCGATCTATCCTCAAAATATATTTTAGAAATGGCCACAGGATTAATGGAGAATGGGTTTGCTCTAACCGAGATGCTTTTGAAGATTTTATTGAAGAATGTCCCAATGTTGCGGTTCATTATGACGTCTTTTACAGAACTGTTCGTCGCTTTATAGATGTTTATAGAAAAACGGGAAGCGTAACTCACAAGTCAAAGGCCTAAAGTGCAAACTGAAGAAAACATCGAATTTTCATATTAAACTTGCCAGCGTATTCTTAAGCAAGATTTAACTTTTCAACCGTATCGTTTACAATCCTTCCATGAAATCATCCTAAACGACTATCCCAAAGGCTAGCCTTCTGTAATTAGTTTCTGAACAATCTCAATAATAATGACAATGTATTAGGCAAAACCTTTTTTACTGACGAATGTTGGTTTCATCTTTCTGAAAACACAAATTCTCAGAATATGAGGATGTGGAGTGCAGATAACCCCCATTATTTTACTGGTTTAGATGTAGTTCAATAGAACTCTTCAGAGCAGCGGTAGTAAAATTAAAGATCGTGATGATGGATCGGCACTTAAATAAGAAGAAGAACAAATAGCAAATGACCAGGACTAAATAAATTTAAATATTAAAATAAATAAGTTAAAATAATAAAAGATACATGTTACATATACAGTACATTCAACCAACTTACACATCTAAACGATTAATGGAATTCGCAGAAAATCTTTCGTTGTAGTAAAAGGCACGGTAAACTGCACCGAAGTTCTCCATAGTCTTTTTAATTACTTACTTTCTTTAGAATATTTTGCCTGTGTTATCAGTTAGAGTTGATTTGTGTAAAATAAATTTATAAATCATCATCATCGTCACTAAATTTACTACTGCTAACATTATGTAAATCTATAATCACTGGATTAATTTCACTAATTTTATTTTCCCGGATCCACCACTCTTCTATTAATTTTTCACATTTATTTACAGTTTTGGCCCATATTTTTGGAGTTTCAGTTTTAAGAGCTTCTTGCCACATTTCCCTAACTGCATCGTCACTGTATCCACTGCAACAACGTGATTATCATATGTTTTACATATACCCCAGATGTGTTCGATGGGATTAAACTGGCAGTGATACGGCGGTAACCGTAGTACTTGATGTCCATAACTTGATACAATTTGGTCAACTATATAAACTGTTGCTTTTTCATTACGTTTCGAAATTTCCAGTAACTCTAATTTGAAGGCGTATTCCGGAAAATTGATATTATTTTTTACTAACCAATTTTTTATGCTCGGTACTTTCCACGACTGTTTTGGTTGTTTCTCCAAAATTTCCGAATGGTAAGGTGCATTATAACTATAACTGATGGTTCACTCAGACTAGGTCACAGTTGCTCCTCAAGCCATTTAACAAACATATCTGCATTCATGTTTTCATGGTAATCATCAGATTTCGATTTTGAAGAAAAAATCAAATCTGCGTTTTCTATGATGCCTTCTTTCCCTCCTGCATGAAGAATGATGTGTCTTTTGACTTCACTATTTGTGTGTTTTATTGATTTTATGCTGTCGTTTTGCCAAATTCTTTTAATTCCACCCTTTGCAAATATCCATGTCTCATCTATGTATACGAATGTTGCATTTTCAGATTTAAGTCTAGTATATTCTCTCAGAAATTTAATTCGTTTGTGAACCACACTTTCGCATAAAAGAAACCTATTATTTTTTTTTTGAATTTAAATCGTAAATCTCTCAACACTTTCCAAAGGCTAGTCCTCTTAATTTCAGAAACTTGTCTTTCTCTTATTTTGGCCAGTAAAGTACCTAAACTGACATGTTTGAGCGCCAACTATTTTTAGATGAAAAATAGTAATATAAAACATAAAGTTAACCAATGAATAAGATCGACAGAAACTGAAATAAATTAATTATTTACAGCAAAATAAGAAACTTGTGACGTTTATAACGTTACACCCTATTTGCGTATTCACATTGACAAAAAGGAAGAGTAAAGATTAGCGATCGCTCCTATTTGAATCAGCCTCTCGAGTACAGTCCCAAAGTGTAACTTCCTTTCGCTGTATAGTTCACTCTAATGAAATCCGTTCTGGTAAATTAGCTTGTAGGTTGTTTCGGCAGTTTATTTTCCGTCCTAGATAACTACATGCTTTGTTTGTTTGTTTGTTTTATCCCAAAATCATTTACGTTTATGTAGGTTTCGCCGACTATAAATTCGTTTGTCCGTAAAGAGGTTCTGTCAATCTTAATTTGAAGATCTTTAAATCCGTTTTAGTTTTCCTAAACGGAAATGAGTACAGTCTGTTTTAATTCAAATTTTATTCTATGTTAGTTACTAAAATATGCTAGGAAACTAATTATTATTAAATGAGTATTTTGTATCTTCTGGATATACTTTGGATGGAGTATATTTTAATTAAGTTTAATGTTAAATTGATGTATAAGAAATGAGTAAAGTCTGAAATTTTCCCATTTTATTATTCTCTCTTATCTTATCATCCCACATCTTAGGGATGTTTACTAATTTTTAAATACTGTTAAATTCAATAGGTTATAACATATATAAAAACATAGCAAACATAAAATTGTTTAAAAATATATATTTCTTAAGATAAATCAATTCTTAATTTCAATTCTGATGGAGGCTAGAAAAACGGCTCCTCGCAGCGAGGCTACGGTGTGTGACGTCAGCAGTTGTATCGACAACTTGTTTTGTATACGTATTTACGAAGTGTGACCAGTTCTTTAAATATTTAATCACTGATAATGAAGCCAATTAAGTGGTGTTTTGTTCCTGGGTGTCTAAATACATCTAAAAACAATTATGAGAAGATTTTTATTACGGTTCCAAACAATTTAACACCATATTCACATAAAATTGTCAAACCACAGGTTTTTATATCTGTACCTCGGAGGGATACTCTACAACACTATGTCCATTTTTTCAATTTTGACCATTTTACAGACTAATAATTAACTTTTATAACTTTATTTAAAGGAATAGGGCACTAGGTCCTAAACCATTTGCTGATAAAGAAAGTGACCTTTAAAAGAACACCAAGTCCATTTTTACTTAGAGGGATAAAACACCATGTGGACTTAATGTTTTGTCCCTCTACGCATGTAAATTACCGCCGCGCATATCTCTATGATGAGAGGTAGACTGTTAATGATCTAATAATAATACTTTTGCTATTTATGGTGTGTTTACAGTGGTTTGTTACTAATAATAAGAACAATGAACCATAATTCTCGTAGGAGAAAGATTCTTGAAGTACCTACCTACTAAAAAGTTCTGCGAATTCTTCTACTGCATTTACAGGTAAGCTACCTTTTTGCTCATTATTTTTAAATTATTAAAAAACATAACCTCAAAAGGATAATGTAGTGATTTGATACCAACCTAAGATTAGCAATATTATTAAATCTTTTACAACCAATAGGTTATACGCCTTGTTTAATTTCAGAATCAAATAATACACCAAGCAATGATGTTTTAAATGAAGAGCATATTATTAGAGATGCCTTGAGTTGTGATAAAGAAGATCAGTCTGATATAGAGAAAAGTTCTGATAAACGTAGTGGAAATGAAATAAGATCTGCATTACTAAAATGGGCAGATACCGTCATTCCGGACAGTAACATAGAAGAAATCATACTACGGTCTTACAAATGTTACGGCCAGAATAATGTTAGCATTAATACTTGTTTAAAAAAGTAAAAATTATAATCCAGAAGTTTCTACTAAAGAGCAATACCCACATGGAAGCGGACACGGTCCATGCGCTGATAGAGCGAAAGAGAAAAAACTTAACATTTCTATTTACACGCCCTGGGACTAGCAGCCGTTAGTCAGACAAACCTCAATGAAATATACCGTACATACTATGGAACTAGAAGAATTGAAAAATTTAAGGTCTTTGTATGATGTCAAAACATCTTAAAATCCGCCTTTGATTAATAGAAAGGAGACATTAACAAACAACAAGTTCTTCTGTCAAACTGTGTTTAACTGCAAGTTAAACAAAACAGCATTGGAACTATGTTTTTAAAAAGTAATTTTCATGACGAAAACCAGGAAATTGACTTTGTTAGGTTTCGAAGGCGACACCTTACATTGCCAGAAGATTTGCAACTAGTATCACAAAGACCAATACTTATATCACAACAAAAGTATAACGATCTATTGGCATTACTGTCAAATGTTCCTACATTTTGCCATGATTTTTATCTAAACTTAAAGCATACCTACTAGTAATACTAATAGTGACTATCCAGAAGGAGACTTACTTGAGGATGACTGAGTGGTTTGTACCTAAAATGCCATTTTTACATACATATTTGTATTTGTAAAGGTAAATTGTATGGTTAAATAAATTTTGTCAGTAAAAGTCAAATAGGATTGTAGTTGTTATTGAATACCTCATACTAATTCTTACAGTACAATAACTTTATTAGATGGATACAACACCATGTCCGTTAAAAGGGTTAAAAAACACAGGAACAAATTTGTTTTTAATTATAACAAATGTATTATGTAAATAACAATAAACAGAATGTTCTAGTAAAATATTGTTTCAATATCTTAATAAAGAGCTGCAGCAATAATACTTTTTGGTGAAAAAAAGTTTAAAACTGCTCTCCTGTAAAGTTTTAAAAATGAACATAGTGTTAATTTCTTCCGAGGTACAGATATTTGCATTTATTTTTTTTCTAACTTGCATAATAACTGCCTTTTCTAGTTTTTCCCTCTCTTTGTAGCAAACACCACTTATTTGGCTTCATTATCACTGTATAAATACTTAAAGAACTGGTTACACTTCGTAAATACGTATACACAACAAGTTGTCGATACGACTGCTGACGTCACACACCGTAGCCTCGCTGCGAGGAGCCGTTTTTCTATTTTTAATTTTATTTAACGAATTGAACTATATTTAAAAATTTGTGAACTCCCTATTGGGACCAATTGGAACCACACAAGTATAAAATGGAACAACTGCAGCTCAGGAGGACCTAACCATCTAATTGGGAGGCCACACAATCACCCATCGATGCCATAAGTATCGCCAAATTTATTTATTGTAAAGCACTGGCAGGGTTGATTGTTTTTTTAATTTTTTTTAATAAATATCATTAGTTAAATAATTGTTTTATTTGCTATCAGCTAAGGGTTCATGGTTTAATTCTTAGTTTAAGACAAGACGAATTCACACTTGAGATACTGAGCTAGGCGAAGCATAGACGATAAGCTCCTATGGTTGATTGAGGTATTATTTTTATAATAGTATTTCAATTCTCTTTGGTAGTCTTATCGTTACATGCTTTCAACAACAATACTAGTAAAATAAACAGGTTCCCCTGTTTTTCTGTTTATTGACACGATATGAATAAATATAAATAGTCCCAAAAAATAGAAATATGGACCAGTTTTTTTAGGCTTTTGTATGAATTTCTTTGAGATATTCGAAATAATTAATTTTGCAGCTTATTTCTTTTAATTTCTGGAAACTTTTTTTGTTTGTGTCTTGGTTTTATGTAATTTTAGAAGGCTATGGGACGTATCCCTACTGTTTCAAGGCCAGTAATGTCTTTTTTTATGCAATTTTTTTATATGCTTCTGTTTTCCGCAGGAGAAGGAAAAATAAAAGCGTCTAATGCAGTAATAAATATTTACACTCTACTGTAGAGCGTTTTCCTGGATTACTAACTCTAATCTTAACATGTTTTTGAGGGTGGTAAACTTGACTTCGACGCAATTCTGGCCCGAGAGGCATTAAGGGTATAAACACTTGGTGAAATAGTGTGCTTGTGTTTATATTTTCAGCAGCAATTGTTATTTATGATCTCCATATTTTCTTTGGGCATATACAAAGTTTAAAAATAAACTAATTTTTAATTGTTTTAAAATCAAAATCAAGCAGAATATATTTATCTATTAGAAAGCAGTAATATTAATCAATTTACCAAAAAAGAAGAGATCATAACTTAAAAATAAATTATCTAAAATTACAAACATTTTTAAACTATTTATAACGCTTTTATTGTTTTTCCTTTATTCAAAAATTTCTAAAATAAAAAGCTGAAACGGAGAAATATAGAATACTTATTTCAATTTTTTATAGAACATTATGTGTAAAAGGTTGTAGTATTAACTGATATTCGAACGCAATGAATAGCTATTTAAATGCCGGATACTGTTTTACTTTGGGCATAGAACTAAAAGCATCGTGTCACAAAAGGATTTGCCTGATTGACGTAACGTTCAGAGCTAGCGCAAAATCGTTACATTTGATTGCTGCATTGTTCATATGAATGAACATACTTTTTATTAAACGTTTAAATATTTCTGAACATTATATATAATAATGTAGCGCTGTTTCATACTGTAGTTTTAGCATACGTTTGACAAAATACGTGAATATTTAGGATCATACAGACAAAATGTTTTAAAATGTTATATTATTTATTCTCTTTGGTATATATGTACATAGTCTGGATGTTTTTCAATGTAGCTTCAGATTTTACTTCGTCGAACATTCTGAATTTAAAATAAATTTTAAATTCGGAAGCATCAAGCATTCCAGAATGACATTGTTTTACGACACAGAAAATCCTAGATTTTAGAAAATCGAACCGAAAATATATTATACGGGGTGTTCCATGATGTTTTTAACTGAAGAAGTACTGAATATTTCTAACTAAAAATTGAGAAATCTCAATTGGATCTGTCATACCATCATTTTAGATATACGACGTCATCATAGGCGTTGTAACGTCACCAATTAATAAAAATTAAATGGATTAGGATATCAAAGTTAGATCGAATGAAAGAATTTTTTATTACAACTGTTTACCATAATGGGGATATTAGTGTAAACTATTTTGCTTGATTTTAAATTCGTTGTTTATTTTCAACACTAACTATTCGAAATGTGAAATACTTTAATAGCCAGTACTTATAATGACCTTCTTTTGCTTCAATTCTAGCGTCGTATATCTCTGGCGTAACATTATCGAAGTATATGCATCTACAGCTGCAGCAGGTAAAGAAGAAATAAAACAATTTTACGAGGAAGTCAACTCGACCCTTGCAGTTACTGGATGCAGTCAAACTTTCCTCTTTAGGAGACTTCAACTCCAAAGTGTCTAAACGACTGGATGAAGTCTTTGGAATTAGGCCTCAGAATCAATAGAGGCAGTACTCTAATTAATTTTTTCTCCCAACAACGACTATGTCTATACTAAAACTAAAACGATCAAAAATATCTACCAAAACAACAAAATAAAAGCAAAAGTAGAACAAGAACTAACCCACCCTATCGAATGGGATAAGAAAAACGTTCCTAGATAGACCCATTGGTCAGAGAAGAAGATGCAGACCTAGAACAAGGTTCCTTGATAACATCGATGAAAACAACGTAAAATAATCTGCTATGCAGACCACGCAATACTTATCTCTCAAAGTGAAGACGATTTACAACGACGATGGAGTTTAAATATCTAGGCATCACATTATCTAGCTACGGAAAGCTCGAAACTGAAGTGGAAGATCAAGTAAATAGAACAAACAGAGCCGCAGGCTTTCTGAATGAAACAAAATGGAGAAAAAAATTGATCGGGAAAGAAATGAAAGGTAGAATTTACAAGACAGTCATCAGACCAATAATGACAGGCGGCAGAAACCTGACCTGATAAAGAGAGGACAAAAAGGATGTTAGAAACAGCAGATTTGAAAAAACCCTTAGAAAAATTGATGGTAAGACACTATGGGACAGAGCTAGAATTACAGATATACGACGTAGATGCAAGGTATGAAAACATAAAGAACTGGGTAAGAAATAGAAGAGTAAAATAGATCAATCATATAAGCCGAATGACAAATAGAGTAGTAAAGACGGCAAGATATGGTTCCCCAATAGGAAGACAATCAGTAGAACGACCACGAAAACGATGGAACGACAACTTACTGGAGGCACATTGAACAACAGACAGAGTATTGTCTATATAAAAAAAGAAAAAGAAGAACATCGACTATAACTAATGAATAATTTGTTCCAGAAGAAAGAATACAAAAAATGGACTTGGCTAAGCCAGGTCAAACAAAAAACGAAGTAGTCTTCATTATTTCCAATAAAAAAGTAGTAATCAACGTAACAGTGTTAAATAATTGCATAATAGGAAGTGACCACAGAATGGCTTCGACAACAGTTAGGATAAACTTGAAAAGAGAAAGATCAAAGATGGTCCGAAAAAACTTGAATAATAAATGGAGGATTTCTTCCCCCCATCTACTCATTTAACTCGCTAACTCCGTTACAGTTGATTTAGTAGAAATTACTTTGTATAACCAAATTGATATCAAAACTATAAATGCCAACATACTTAAAGCCAGAAAAGAAGCGTAAAAACAACACTGCAAACAAAACAAAGAAGATCAACAGAAACTCTTAGAAATGAAAACTATCCTGTACAAAGAGAAATAAATACAACATAATGACAAAAAATCTGAAGACCTAAAAAAGCCAAACAAAAGAGTTTATAAAGAAATCAGAAAAGACGTAAGAATCAATACACAAAGCATAAGATAAGTTATAGAAGAGAACAAAAGTACGAAGGTGTTGAGGAGAAAGCTGTCAAAGACAACCAAGGTCTCCCAATAACAAATACATAAAAACTGATGAAAATAACTGAAAAATTCTATACTGAACTATTTACAAGTAGTCAATAAATACAGGACAGTCAACAGCATCAGCGAAAAAAATAATCAACCAAGGATCAAAGCTTATGCAGGATATAACTCACGAAGAAATCAGAAACTCGTGAAGAGAAATGAAAAATAACAAAGCCGGGCGAAGACGGCGTAGTGATAGTGGTTGTAAAACTTGAAGTAAAAACATTATTAAAACAGATTAAATATTTATTTATGTCTAGAAAATATCAAGTGAAACAACGCCATTAAAAAGGTGATATCATCAAGCTTCAAAACTACAGACCAATAATACTATTACATGATGTCGCACGACCCTCTACGTCTAGGATTGGGGTTCCTCTCCCCCAATCCTCCCAAGATCTCCCAGGTAGACGTTTGTTGCAATTCAGGTCTGCCATCCGCAAAGGATTTTTCGATAAATTCCTCCCATACTTGAATTTGTTTGCTTCTTTTTATAATTATTCTTCCTTTGTTGTCAGCTGGAGTGGGTGTATTTTGTTGCTTGTTATTATTGGAGGTTGTTTGTTATCTAGGTTTTCTATTCCTTCGCACATTTCATTTATCCACTTTTCTTTGGCTTCTTTGATTTTTGAATCTATGGTTCATTGGATTTCTTTATATAGATGTAGGTTTTCTGTGTTTTCTTCTTTCTTCCATGGGTTCCAAAATATCTTCCGTCATCCATTTGTTCTGTTTTTTACTTTTTGTATTCTTAAGTTTTTCTCTTTGTACTCCAACTATGGTATTTTTTATGGTTTGCCATATATTTTCTATTTCTTCGTCTTCCTGTTATGATTGTTCTTTTCAAGTTTTCAATAAGTTTGATTGCTACTTTTTCTTATTAGCTTCGTTTGGAAGTATTTCAATATTGCACTTGGTTTGTTTCGGCGTATTGTTTATATTTTTGATCTGAAACATTGATCACGGCTGATTTGTAGTCTGATCTTACGTCCATACCTGGGTTTTTGCACTCTGGATACTGGATTTAAATCTATGATTAATTAAAGCAAAATCAACTTATTTCCTTACAATCTTTTGAGTATTGTCTTAAGGTGATTTCCATGTATAGATTTGCCTGGGACGTAGTTTAAACCAGGTGTTTGATATCATATATTCTTCTTCTTTACAAAATTATATCAGATAATCACCCCTGTCATTGCGTGTGTTTAATCCGTATCCTCCAGTGATATTGGCAGCTTTTTCTATGCAGTTTTTTGCAATAAAGTCGCCTAATATAATGTTGATGTGCTGTTTCTTGAGGCTTTTTGTCCGTTATTTCTGCATAAAATTCTTCTACTTCATTCTCTTTGTCTGCTGTGGGTGCATGTACTTGTATTAGAATAAGTATAGTGTTTTTACATTTAAGTTATTTTCTCCTCCAGAAAAGTAGATAACATGGTCATCAATTCCTAATCTTCCTGTACCGTGCCATCTTACTTCGCTCAATCCTAATATTTCAACAGTATTTCTGCTCATTTCTTGAATTACATTATGGACCTTTCCTACTCTTAGTAGGCTTCGAATATTTTATGTTCTAATTTTTTATATTATAGCAAGTCCAGAGATTCTTCGAACCCCTGCTTCATTTAAGAAGCTCTAGTACTCACAGCCATTATTCATGTTACTTGCCATGATGAATGATTCTCTTAAGATATCCATAAAAGACCATTAATGCAGTAGTTTATTCTTACTTTCTGCATCCTGATGCTGTTGATCTTATTGGTTCTTCGACCTTTAGAGTTGATTTCTCAATTCAAGAGTAACAGGATGCTCCTACTTCAGACCACTCTTCCATCTTCTCAAGAAAGCTGTTGGTAGATTTAAAGGGGACCATTTATACCGATGGTCCTTCAGAGATTTGACCATATTTGGCTACCTTTACTCCGTTTAGCCTGCAGACCAATGCAATTATCCGGGGTGTGGCACGTGGAGTTATAAGTGAGAGTTAGGTGTCTTATGAGGACCAGTTATCAAAAACCGTCTATGAAGCTTGATGTGGCATTTCTGATAACAGGTACTACCTCTATAACACAACCCTAAACCGAACATTTCTAAAGCAATTCCAGAGAGAGATCTAGGACCAGGAGACTGAGCTGAAAGACTGAATGGAGCTTGAGTACCGGAGGGCGTAGGACGGTATGGACCAGACATTATATATAGGTTAATATTACTTTCGTCATTTTTGTGTAATAATGCACATTCGCACTTAATAAAGTTCCCTTAGTTGTTCCAACTGTCCTTATTAAAATATTTAAAATATAGCACCAAGGAACAATAGATTATAATCTTAATGGTGAATTATTAATTTTGTTATAAATTAAAGAATACAGTTATTGAGAGAAATTGGAAAAAACTAATGGAATGATAACGACTAACGCTTTTTTCAGCAATTTCCTGTATATAAATAACTATGTTCCTCCCGCTTTTCTACTCCATTTCAGAAAGGTTGCATGAGTTTCTTGTTTTTACTGGCTGTCGTAACAATATTATAGCTATTTTCGTATTTTCGCTCGAAGAAAAAAAGTGGACGAGCTGCAAACCATAAAAGTAGATAATAATAGTCGACAATGAGAAGCTGTTATGTTATTGGTAAAAATGACCACACTGTAAAAGATACAGCTCGTAATGATGGCGGTTCATGCATTTATATAGCCCATTTCCAGGTTATTTGTCGCCCGGAATTAAATGAGAAATTCTATAAAAGTTGATGAAAGTAACAGCGCAGCAGAGGCATAGTTGTTTGTAAACAAGTTTTTGACTTTTATTAAATTTCGTTAACAAATGAAATTGTCGGACTTGGAATGACTTTCAGGAATTTTTGTAGTTAACCCGAAAGTTGATTACATTGCTGATATTAAAACATAAATGTGGTTAGGAATAAGAAAAGGGTACAAAGAATCTTATAGCGTTATTTTAATACCTATCAAGAGATTAAAGAACATCAACAATCAAGTATCACAATTTTATTATTGCTCCTGAGAGTTGTTACTTTTTCTCTCTTTCATCTTTCAATTTTATTAACAAATTTAAAGTTTTTTATTCATGTATCTTTTTAATTAAGTTATTATTACTTCTTAAACAGCTTAGAAAATCTTTTCTTAATTACCACTATAAACTAAAGACATCAAATTCCAAATAAACCAGATAAATTAGCAAATAAAAAGTATTTTTGTGACACTCTTTGATACAGGTATCTAACAACTGCTATTGATAAATTTTGGTGATAACAGTATGTAATAGACAAAATATGCAAAAACGCCATTCTTTACTTATAAGTAATATACAGGAATGAGTGCCTTAAGAACAGGCAAAAAAAAACGCAAAAGATAGAAAACATAAGTTGTAAAATAAAAAGAGATGAAACTAGTAGAGGTGGGTAATTATCGATATAAACCTATAATTTACATTACACTATATTAGGACTATCGATAGTTTCCCACCTTCAGACCTTAGCTTATGCGCAAGTTGACTTCAGTCATAATTATGAGTATGACGTCGAACATTACCATTTTTTTAAGTTCGCATAAAGTAAAATCATAAGATTAAATCAAAAGTTGGAAATTAAATAATTTAATAATAATGAGGAACATTACATTCACATAAAAAGGTGTCTCCAGGAGGCAGCAACAGAAGCCATTGGATACCAAATCCAGAATCAAAGAAAACTTTCATATTGGTTTGACGAAGAAATAGAACAAGAAATAAAGAAGAAAAGAGACCAATATCAAAAATTTTTAAATACAAAGAATATAACGGATAAAATAATCTACAAGGATCTAAAAGATAACAAAGCACCGGGTCCAGGTAACATCCCTGCAGAGTTAATTAAACACGGTACAACCAAACTATATACAAGTTTGGCCAAACTGTTCCAAAACTGCGTTAACGGAATGACAACCTCAGAGGAGTGGAAGACATCATTCATATCCACTATACACAATTAAGGCAGAATGGATGAATGTGACAATTACAGAGGCAGAAGGGATGAATGTGACAATTACAATTTACAAAAGTAATTAAAAACAAAATAGAAAGTAAATATAAAGACTTAGAGGCTGAGGAACAGGCAGGATTTGAGGAAGGTAGATCTACTGTTGATCATTTGTTTTGTATTACACAGATTATTGAAAAGAAAATAGCCGTTAATCAAAAAATACAATTATTGTATGTAGACCTACGAAAGGCTTATGATAGCGTACCACATTATAAATTATGGGAAGCGTTAGAGAAAACAATCCTAAGCATGAATTTAATAAATGCGACGAATTAACTGTACGCTAATGCTAACTCAAAGGTAAAGGTTGGAAATAATCTGTCAAGGGGATTCCAAATAAATATAAAGGCCTTAAGCAGGGCTGCTGTCTCTCCCCGACATTATTTAAAATTTATCTAGAACAAGCTCTAAAGCTGTGGAAGCGCAAATGTAGAAATATGGGAATGCCGATTAACATCAATAGCATATACATTTTGTCATTTGCAGATGATCAACTAGTGATAGCACAAGATTATGGAGATGTTGAGTATATGACTCGAAAATTAATCGAGGAGTATAAAAAATGGGGACTTGAAATCAATATCCAAAAACCGAGTATATGTGTATCGGCGGGAAACAACAGGACCTCATATTGGAAGATGGGGAAGTTATCAAACATTGCAACACATATAAATATTCAGGTATGATCATTACAAAAGAAGGCAGCGTAGACGATACAATTGAGGAGAAAAACAACCAAGCAAGAAAAGCAATTTCCCTTCTCAATAGAATCCTTTGGGATCAATCAATCTCTAATAATAACAAGCACAAGATATATAACACAATCAATAAAAGTATAATTACCTACATTAGTGAATTATGGCAAATAAAGGAAAGATACAAGAGAAAACTTGAGGCAACGGAAATGGATTTCTGGAGACGTTCAGCTGGAAAATCTACACTAGAAAGAGTAACGAACAACAATAAGTAAAAACTGATTGAAAGCAATAAAGGAAATGTAAATAAAAACAGTTTAATTAGTAGTAATTTTTTAATCCAAAATAAAATCATTGATTAATAATAATTTGTTACTATGATGTGAGACTTCAGAAGTAGAGAAACCTCTACGTGAGGTTTCTATCGATAATTTTCCATCTCTACTCATTTCATCTCTTTTTATTTCACAACCTATTATGTTTTCTATCTTTTGCGTTATTTTGCCGAATCTTAAAGCACCCATCTCTGTACAAACAACGTAAGAACCGCAGAATACACCACCCAACAAGAAGTGAAAGCTTTGTCAGTACCTTTGATATTCGTAGGACAGAAATTTCGGAGGGAGAATGACAGTTGCACTACTTAGTACACTAAGGAAAGTAATGAGGAAGTCGTTCAATACAGTAGTAAAATTATACGAGTAGTTATACTGAGCAACAAAGTAATTATTAAACGTGGCACCCACGAACAACACAATAAAACCTTCCTTTTCGTATTGTCATCACAATAAGTGTATTACAAAAATATGTATTCATATATTATTATTATCCCACATTTAGCCATACGGCTCTCACTCCCTCTAAGGGGAAAATTCACTCATCCCAGATACCTACGGAATCAAAAGGATTGAGCTCTGATGGGACTCTTTCCGTGTTATCGAGCCCTAGGTGACTTGGTATGCTGGAGTATCTCCCAAAAATTTTCGTACACATCTGGACGTTGAGAGAAGTACAGCTTTCTGCATGGTCTTGTAGAGATGTTCATTCAGACCTAGCTTTCTTATGTTTTCTAGGAGGTTTTTCGGAATGACTCCAGTAGTAGAGAGAATAATAGATATTGTCTGGGTACTTTCCATTCTCCACTGTCTTCGTATTTGAATTTCCAGATCCCTGTACTTGGCGATCTTTTCGTTTTGTTTAACACGAAGATTATTGTTGTTGGGTATCGCCACATCAATTAGTGTTGTTGTTATTATTATCCAGATTTAGCCATACGGCTCACACTCTCTCTAAGGGGAAAATTCACTCATCCCAGATACCTACGGTATCAAAAGGATTGAGCTCTGGTGGGACTCTTTCCATGTTATCGAGTCCTAGGTGACTTGGCATGTCGGTGTATCTCCCAAAAATTTTCGTACGCATCTGGAAGTCGAAAGTAACACAGCTTACATTACAGTAACATTATTATTATTATTATAATTATTATTATATTATTCTCTTTTTTACTATTAAACAACACACACACACACACACACACACACACACACACACACACACACACACTCACACACACACAAAACAACACCTTCTCTGTAGCCTTCTCTATAGGCTGACAGATAAAACTATTTAGAACTTGGCAGATTCGCACATGCAGAAAGAAATTTGGATTGGGAAGAAACCCTTCGTTTCGCTTCTTGTTGGGTGTTGTAAGAACGCTATTTGATTTTAAATATTAATGGTGAAGACCGCATAAGACAATAGTAATAATAGAAAAACAGCATAGAAAATCGTTTAAAATAAGGATTTGTAAAGTTATTTTTATTAATTTTTGCTGAATTCTTACAAAAATAGCTTCAAAAGTCGATTTTTTGAAAATTATTAATAACTTTTGTAATTAGCGAAAATTAATGTTTTTTTTTTAATTAGGTACCTCGTTGCATAGATTATAAAATTACAGTCTACAGAGCTCTAATACGATTTAAAATGGATTACTGATGTTTATTTACATGTCCGTCTTCAAATCTGACCTCTGAAACTATTAGATTTAATCCAAAATACTGCTCTACGACTATGCTTCGGAGCTTTTCGCTCCAGCTTACAGGAAAGTCCTTACTGCGAAAGTACGAGCCCCTCTATCCCTTAGAAGACATCTGCTTCTATCATATGCAACCACTACATCAAGTAATCCTTCCAACTCCATTTACCATTTTGGTACCTGATTACTCCATTAGCAACCTCTCTCGCACAATTATAGAGCCTTTTCCACTATTACTGGTCCGTCTATTAAAGAACACAGATCTGTCCCTCACCCTGCCAATCCTTCTTCAGTCACCCTTCCCTGGACCAAACACCTCCCTTTATTTAAGACCTCCCTTACCATTTACAACGAATATGACACACCCCTATTATAAAGGAAGCCTTCATAGAAATACTAGACCCAATACCTTTTGGTTTAGTTTTTTACACTGATGCTTCCAAAAATTCTTGCGGAGTAGGAGTCTTCACACTTGAGAAACAGATCGCCATGCTAAAGAAGCGGTTACTTCATCAATTAGCCAAAGAACGATCCAACTGAGGAAAGACCTTGCTAAGTTTAAAAAGTCAATACTAGAATCTTGACAAGCTCGTTGGAATAACTGTGATTCAGCTCTACGCAGAATTCAACCTAAAATTACCCGACCCGGCCAAATGTTACAAACCTCGCAACGAATCACAGATAATATAAAGACTATGAATCGGCTATACAAGATTGACACATGGCAACTTAATATCCACCGATGAACGTTCAACATGTCAACAGTGCAATTGCGCCCTTACCGTAAACCATATATTAACGTACTGCCAACAGTACGCCAGCCAGGCTCGGAAAAATAACTTGAAGACATCGCTTGCAGATATTCTTAACTCTCCAAGTGAATACATCAAAGTACTACAGTTTCTTAAAGACACTAATCTTTTTAATACAATTTATTACTTATTATGTAATTTCTAAGATAAATTAACTGTACCATACCAATGGCCTTAGTTGTTAAGGCACTTAAGTTAAAAAAAAATTAAATTAAATATATATCATTTTACACTACAGTTTTTTAACTTCACTCTAAGTTTCTTTACGTAATTGTTCATAAAATTTTATTCTCTAAAACATTAAAAAGTACTAATATTTTTAACTGCACGCTTTTAATCGCATCGTAGATATTTTTCTCCGTCAGGGCGATCAAAGTCATACCAAGCGAAAACCAAATTAGCTAGTAAATATTTACCTTAATATATCTAATTAAATAATGAAATACCGATGGAATTAGATAATCAAAATTTTAATAACATTTATCTGATTCCCATGAGCTTATTAGCTAAAGTATGACAATCAATATTGTAATAAAGTAAAACGACTCCCAATAGCATTCTAGTTGCCTAGATAATTAAACTGAAAGGGGAACGCTTATCTAATGAAATAATGCAGTAATATGTATGAAGTATATTTAAACATGCGACAAACACTACATGCCGTTATGGGGAGGAAATTCAAAACTATTTTAACGATCATTTGACTCTTCCTAATAACTACATTTGTAGATCTTTGAATTTTCAAAGAATACTAGTGAGATTTAGCATATAATATTTGGTGTAAAATAAATGAGGAGGTAATATGCCAACAGGCTTAAGTTTTCGGATCCGGAAAATTACAGAGGACTTAATTTATTAAACACAACACTAAAATTAACAACCAAAGTGATAACAAATAAACTGAATGAAATTATAACACTAGCAGAAGAACAAGGTTTTAGGTCGGGAAGATCATGCACCGACGCTATATTTATAATGGGGCAAGTGCAAGAGAAATCATTGTAATACAACAAACCGGCATATCTATGTTTCGTGGACCTTAAGAAGGCATTTGACCGGGTCAAATTAAAAGACGTTATCCACTTACTGTATGCAAGAGAGATACCTCTAGGAATAATCAAAACGATCGAAAATATCTACCAAACAACACAATAAAAGTAAAAGTTTTATTGTGTTGAGAGTAGTGGCTATACCGCTCTGAGGAGACCTAAAGAGGTCGAAATACGTATAAGCGGCTGTCGCTGCTCTGTATCAAAACAAAAATCTAATACCGTCATTATGTTTTATTACTAACTGAATTCACTACGAATTTTGACCATGATGAACGGCATGTGGAATGCAATTTTAGATCCCCTTGCCGAGTAAGTTTTAGAAAGCATAGTGGGAAAAATTTGAATTCGGTTTCGCTAGGTAGAAATCGTTTGATTTCTCTTTTTGTTTTTAAAAGTAAAAGTAGAAGAAGAACTAACCGACCCTATTGAAACTGACAATGAGATAAGACAGGAAAACTCTCTGAGTCCTCTGTTGTTCAACTTGATTGTGGATGAAATAATAAAAAAAGTACGGATTAAAAAAGAATACCAAATGGGAGAAAAACAACTTAAAATAATCTGCTATGCAGACGACGCAATACTACTCCCTCAAAGTGAAGATGATTTACAACGTATGCTGCACCAACCTAATATAACCGCCAGTAAATTTAACATGTAAATTTCCCCAAAAAAGACAAAATGCATGGTTACAACAGCAAATTTACTAAGATGTAAATTAGAGCTGGAAGGTCAGATAATAGAGCAAGTGATGGAATTTAAATATCTAGGCATCACATTATCTAGCTACGGAAAGCTCGAAACTGAAGTGGAAGATCAAGTGAATAGAGCAAACAGAGCCGCAGGCTGCCTGAATGAAACAATATGGAGAAATAAAAATATCAAGAAAGGAACGAAAGGCATAATTTACAAAACACACAGAGGACAACAAGGATGTTAGAAACAGCAGAGATGAAAAATTTATGGTAAGACACTATGGGACAGAACTAGAAGTACATACGTAGATGCAAGGTGGAGAACATAAAGAATTGAGTAAGAAATAGAAGAGTAGAATGAAACGGTCATATAAGCTGAATGACAACAAATAGAGTTGTAAAGACGGTGAGAGACGGTTCCCCAATAGGAAGACGAACGACAACTTACTGGAGGCACATTGAAAAACAGATAGAGTCATGCCTATACAAAAAGAAGAAGAAGAAGACATTTTGTTAAACTTCAGATTGAACAAGATCGTAGTGTGGGTACAGTCTCTTTTTATGAAGATAATTATATAGAAAAAGTACTTAGTAAATTTAATATGACTAATGTTAAAGATTCCTGCAGAGCCCAACCTACCTTTGTCTAAAGGAAATACTTTAAATTGTAATAAATATTTACCGTATCGTGAGGCTGTTGGCTCATTAATCTTTCTAGTAACCACCAGTCACCCAGATTACTGCTCATTATACAATTATGTACAGCGAAACTATACCAATTGACTTAATAGGCTACACGGATGCAGACTATGCTGGCTGTCGAGACTCAAGAAAATCTACAATATGCAGATAATCAATCTGCAATTAAGCTTACACAAGCAAAATAATTTCATAGCACAAAACATATTGATAATAAGGTTCACTTTGTTCGAGATGAGTATGACAACAAGAATATTTGTATAATCTATGTAAATTCAAGCAATCAATTAGCTGATTTGTTTACCAAAGCTTTGTCAGAGACATTTTTTTTAAAGATTTATTAAATAAATATGTTGGATTTGCCAATTTAAACTATGAATTTGTTAATTTGTATAAAGTCTATTTGTTTTTATACTTGTCAAATCTTTAATAAGTGGGAAATTTAGTGTAGGCTCCTGGACTAATGTGGTATTAAAGATTTGACCATCACACGAGAGCGTAGAAGAGAAGAAAAATTACTTATTTTTAGGTTGTTACTTCTTCTCAAACTGTTTTAGAGGCAAATGTTGTTTTATTTAACATTCTTTAACAAATCTTGATATGACATTTTTGCATATTTCTTTATTATATGTATTTTAATGTTTTTTAAGAACTGCTTATTTTCTATTACGTACGATGTCGTACATACTACAAAAACAAATCATTCGCTAAAATCCGCGTACTTCTTCCATTACCACTTAATATGAATTTAATGAAGCAAATCAGTGCACAGAATCTTTTAACGTAGGGGTTACATGCTAATTGAGTCGAAACTTATTAACTCGGTTATGATAAGCGTTCCAAGATCATAGGAACTCCGCCGTGGATGTTCGTAAGGCGATCCCGGCTGAATGGGGGAGGAAGCGGTAATTGGTCCTCTCGACGAGCGGTAATATCCAAAACTACTTCAATTTGGTTTATTCAAGGCTACATTAAAATTTTAAAGCGGTTTAAAGGGCTTATTAAGTTCTAAACTATTTCGTTAAGAGGGATTTATGATGTTGCTAAATATGTAGAGCATTTGGTTAATTTCAATGCGAACTAATCTAAATCTGAAAGATTATTAAACAATATTCATTATCCGATTTATGAATATTATAGATAATCCAAACAGTGTTTTATATTTGGCTTTTGTTGATCATTGGAATAATACTTGATTTGTAATCATAATCTAGCCAAGGAATTCAGCAGTAGCCACTGTATCCTCCACCGCCATAGCCTCGCTGTGAAAAAAATTTTGTCTTCCTTAAAAGTAGTCTTGGACGAAAACGTTAATATAATTAATTTTATCAAATCACGATCACTACATACAAGGCTGTTTAGAGTAATGTGCGATGACATAGGCAATATACATTCGTCTTTACTCCTTCATACGGAAGTAAGGTGGCTTTCTCGCGACCAATGTCGTATATATATATATATATATATATATATATATATATATATATATATATATATATATATATATATATATATATATAAACTAAGGTACACTCGAAGAGTGGTGGGTTTTTCGGTTAAAGTGGAGAAATAAAAGACAAAGAAGGTGGCTACTTCATCTATTTATTGAAGACGTTTCGCTTTCTGCTCAGAAAGCATCATCAGTTCATCTAAAAAGAACAATATGAAACCAAACATCCATAGAGAAGTTACAACAAAAGTGTGTTACCTTACAAGGACATGTAGCAGTCAATGATGTTAAAAAAATGAAAAAACTTACGAAACTGGACATTCAGAGTTAACGTTGTATAAAATAATTAATTGAAACTAGGTATAGTTTGCAATTTAACAAAATTAGCACAGAAAAAGAACATGTGATAAAAATACATGTATTAAAAAGTTATTATAAAAACTTAAGTAAAAAACATTAAGGTTTATTTTAAAGTGTAAAGAACTAAAAAGATCATACGAATGCACTTCCAACAAATTTATTTAATAAATTAGATTTTAATTTTAACTTTAGGTAACATTATAAGTTATTTAGAATAATAGTAATAAGATAAAATGAAGTTACCAGTCTTTAGCTTACTGAGACTCGCCGATAAATGAATTTACAAGTTTAACACCCACGAAAACACGTGAAAATAGATGGCCTTGAGGTCAGAGTGACATAAACAGCAAGGCAACCTACCAACTTCTATATATAAGGCGGTATATTCAAAATTTGTGATAAATTTGGTTGACAGCTTGTCGTTAAAAAACCAAACAATGAAAGGAAAAGGTGGTTAAAATCACCACTCACCCCAACAGTGATTGATCTGTCAACAAAGAACAAAGCATGCGAAGTCAATCCAAAATATCATATATTATAATATTATGACGTCACTAGTTAGCCAGCTAACAGGTGAAGATTAATACAACTTCCACAGTCCAAAGGTTCAAACATTTAGGACCGTAATGAGAAAGATTCTATGAATCAATTTCAGTTTAATTTTATCAAACAAGTTTATCAAAAAGAACAATTACTTAATTATGTAAAAGTGATATTGACAAATATTAATAAAATATAAGTTGATAAAACTAAGTTAAGGAAGGAATAATTTATTTTATTTTATTTTTATTTAAATTTATTATATGAAAATGTAATAACAAAACCCCAATGTGGGACAAAATTTAAGTAAACAACATATCAAGCCTAATTCTGTAAAATCAATGCATGATAAATTTGACTCAAATTACTAATGTCGGTTCTCTTATTAAGGGTATTAGGATGTTTTAATATTGAACACATTTCTAAAAACTGTCTTTTTACGAGATTGCGTTCAGTGCCAAGAATTTTAACTTCATTAAAGTTTACTTCGTGCTTAGTGTTGATAGCATGTTGGGCAAGAGCACAAGTATGCTTAGATAAATTAATATCACTGCGGTGAGTCGTGAGACGCCCTCTCAGTGATCTCCCTGTCTGACCGATGTAACATGAGTCACACTCAGCACAAGGTATATGATATATTACATTAACTTGTTCCAGAAGGGACAGAGGTGTTTTAGTTTTAGAAAACAAATTCCTGACAGTCTTAGCATTCTTAATAGCAATTTTAACCGGTACGTTGTTATGTTTGTACAGTTTAACGAGTTTCTCAGTAACTTGAGGAAAATAAGGTAAAGATGAGTAATGGGTAGTTTGATTTCCAAGTACAGTATTAGGCAGAACAGTGTTATTAATTGAATTATTTGATATTGTTCTAAGTTGGTCACCATTGGGTATGTCATTTAAAGAAGAACCATAACTTTGAGTATAAAGGTATTTATTAATAAGGGAGGATGGATAGGAATTCTCAATCAGAATATTTTTAAGTAATTGAAAGGATTCCCTTCGATTAATCGGATGTATCAGTCTATTTAGCCTGCAGCTTAAAGCTTTAATAAGGTTTAATTTATATTTAAAGGGATGACAAGAGTGGTAGTTGAGAAACCTATTAGAGGCCATTGGTTTCCTGTACCAACGTATTCTATACAACGTTATCTGTATTTTATACAACGTTAACTCTGAATGTCCAGTTTCGTAAGTTTTTTCATTTTTTTAATCCAAAACCATCGCTCCCATCCGCTCATTAAAAGCGAGAATCATTCGTGAAGCTATCGAAATCGAAAAACGGCCTCACAGCTTGAACACGCGCGATGACGCGAAACGATTGCCGGCAACATGGCGACCCCTTCTTCAGCGACCTCCCGCCCACACCGCTCAGGCCACGTCAGTTCAGAACACGTCAGCGCATACCGTTCCCGCGCATACAGCGAGTATAAAAGCAGCCACACAGGGTAAGACCGGTTGTCACTCGACACTGGGGAGTAGGCAGATTGAGACCTCAGTGCCGAGAGACAGTTCTTGCAATATAGAACACGATACTGGTACGTATCGAGTGAGGGGAGTAGGCAGATTGAGACCCCGAACTCGAACCGAACCGTATCCCTCTTGATAATGGCTCCAAAATGGGTGCCGAAACGTCGAGTTTTAAATTCTCAACGCGGTTCTTCCCGAGAACTCAGTAATTTTCATTCATCTGACCGCGGAAACTTATCCGAACATATATATATATATATATATATATATATATATATATATATATATATATATATATATATATATATATATATATATATATATATATATATACGATACGACAACTTTTACGCAGTTTATTGTGGTAGCATAATAAGTTTTTTCTACCGATTTTCATTCGCATTGTAATATGTGCAGTTTGAATATTTTTATGGATTATGCGACATTTTTAAATTGCTATAATGTAATCATTTCATGCATAAGACCCAAAAGTGGTAAAAAAATTAAAAATATAGTTATATTTCTGTACGTTCACGTTTAAGAGAATGGGGAGAGACTCGAATTGAATTGAAACGCAACCGTCTATACATACATATTTATTATATTTTTTAGTTTCCTCCTTAGTCACTACACAAAAAAGCTTTTCAACATTAATTAAATATAAAAACATAGGTTCTATCCTTAAAAGTTATTCCCAGGCTTAATTGATTCTTTTACCTCTATCCAGTACCTCTATTCCAATTAAGGCATTTTCAAATCACCAATTAATTTTTAATCTCAACTTAGACTTTGAAGCTTGGTCGCTTGCCTCCAGCTAATTGCCCTGGTTTTAAGTAGAGAATAATTAAGAAACTCTAGGAAAAATATTTTAAAACATTTTTTTAAATATTTGCTTTAAGGTTTTATTAAGAATATTATAAGATTATTGTAGTACGAATTCATATGATAAGATCAACAATAAATGCTTTGAATGAAAAGAGATTACATTATAATAAATTAACAATAATGGGAATATGGGCTGTTTAAAAAAAATGTTGAGTTAAAAAAAAATTAAAAGTGTTGTTCGAGTTTTGTTTTAAATCCCTTTGAGTATTTCCCACTAACACTAATTCATCAGCATACATTAAGCACCAGGGAGTGTTATCCTGCAGTTTTCCTATTACCTTATCCGACACTAATGAGAATAAATAAGGACTAAGCACTGATCCTGATGCAATCCCAATTCCACATAAAATTTACCAGTCTGTCCCATACCACTTTTGTAAATGGTCACGAACAATACAGGTATTTTCGTTTATCGCTAGAATAGTATAATAAAACGTTTTTTACTACGCAGTGAACACACATTTCTGTAAAGTACAGTAACAAAACTTTTTATTGCACTGTCCTCGCGAGAAACGAACATAACATATATGACTGGTTAAAATTTTCACGGAGCAATAGCTGTAGTGGAACTGCATTAAAGCCATTTATCCATTGTATAAACAAGATTTTAAGTCGATATGTCACTTCAGTCTTTGTTTACAATCTATTGAAACTATAGATATTTTGCATAATGAGTTGGCAATGAAACAAGCTTATTAACATGTATTTTAAATGGAAGTTGCGCTTCGCTGTTGCCAGCTTATCCGATAAAGGTCTGCCGAGAACACCAGGGACTGATTGGCTTAATAACAATAATACAGTTAAATAAATTATATTCTATGGGGTAAATTTAAAGAAGTGTAGTATTTTTTTATTAATCTAATGTATTGTTTTTATTTATTATCAAAGGTTCTACACTTATAACACTTACAAGTTTATTTAAAGTCTTTATTTGTACAATATAACTAATTTATTTTTACACTTATAATTATATAATTTATCTACGTGCGTTACATTTTAAAAACTCGACGCGATGTTCAAAACCTAACTAACTGTTTACAACAAAATTCCTTCTTTAAATATAAAATGCCGTTAGTTCCGGAATCCCCTAGAAGCAGACTTGAATTGGTTCGAACATTTGAGAAGACCGATCGCAGCGGTGTTGACCTGAATTGCCTCGAATGAACGGGACCTCAGGCTGGTTTTTTATCGGAGGGGACCCATCGGATATTACCTGCGGTCTCTGCCGGCTGGTGTATGATCTAGATAATACTTGAATAGAAAAGATATTAGTAATAAATATGTTTACACTTTTGAGTCATATGATGCGTCATTATCTATCGTAACAGAAGCAAAATTAATTATAATAACATGTGATTTATCATCATCATCATAATATCAGTAGTGCTACTACTCTAGATGTGTCTTTACACATCGTCGACTTTACAACTTTTTTCATTGGCTCGGTCTTCGATGTGGTCAAATGAGAGATTTTAGGATCCTTTGAAAGGACAAATATATGTATAAGAGTTTTACGAATAGCTTGTAATACTGCCTGAGAATCTGATACTATTACGATGTTCTCACAATACTTAGTAACACACCAAGTTAGTGCCTTCTGTATAGCAGCAGCCTCGGCTTTAAAAATTAAACAACATTCAGAAATTTTAGATATTTTTGAATTATCGTAAGATATTATCGTATCGTATCGTATTAAGATTGAAATGAATTCGTATTAATAAAAGATTCTGCAAGAGGAGGAGAATTTTTTATTCCCCAGTAAGAATTTGTTAAATTTTCTGTAAAAATAAACCTATTTTGTGAACCGTATTTGTTTTAAACGATCTGTATGTTATTAGACGTTTGTTGGCTAACATTTGCCGACGTATGTGTAAAGATGGTTTTTGGGCTTCTGCTAGAACTGCTTGGTTTGGTGAAGACATTTTTATTGATTTAAATTGTATTCTGTCACGTGTTAATAGATTTGTTTTGCATGTTGAAACGTACAAAATACAACCATAATCCAGAATGGATGATATACAGGATCTATAAAACAAAGAGACATGTTAATCTGCACCCCATCTTTTTTTTGGAAACGAAACGCAGAAGGTTAATTCCACGCTCGCACTTTTGTTTTACATACTTAATATGGCTGGAATATAAGAATTTTTCATCTAGGATATGCCTCGATACTTATACTCTTCTTATTATGATTTTGTTTGATTCTTAAAATTGTTGTTGTGTTCTACTATTGCTCTTCTATCGTGTCTAAAAAATTTTCTTCTATTTAAATCATAGTAAACATATTGAAAGATCTCTAAAAAATATGTTTTTATCAAGAAGAGCAGTTTTCTATGTTTTAGTTACATGATATACGAATTTGAAGTGTGGTAATAATACTATTTTTTCTTTTTTTGCAGATGAGCCTACGAGCATTTATAAGCTAATTTGTCTTCCGTTTTCTGAAAATGACTTTACAATGGGATAAATTATCCCCACAAGAATTTCAACAGCTACAAGATTTAGCAGCATGTAAGTACCATTTTACTACTGTATGTTTTCTACATTATTTATCTAAATTAATCACTTACTCTCACACATTTTAATTACTGTTAGAGAATAAAGCCTTAAACTTCGCAAAAAAGATAATCTAACCAAAGCAATTATAAGCTAAGCCGCAAGACATATTCAAATGGTGAAACTCGAGGATATTGGCCAAAGAGGTAAACCAGGATTAAGATGAAGGGATGGCGTGAAGATGCGAAGAAAATACTTTTCAATTACCTTGAAAAACATTTACCTATTACAATTTCTTCTTCTTCTTCTTCTTTATAAGCAATTCTGCTTGTTTATTGGCGGATTAATACCTCTATGGAAGGTTGTCACTCCATCTTTTGCGAGGTCGTCCAATACTTCTGGCGATTGGTGACTTATCTCTTGCTATTTTGACGACACGGGTCTCCTCTATTCTGCTGCTATAGTTATTCCATTCTTTTTTTCTATTTTGTGTCCATTCATTTATACACTGTATTACATTTTCTTCTAATGCCTTCACTTCTCTTTCGATCTCTCAGCGTATTTCCTGTAATACTTCCAACCAATTTAATTACTATTTAAATGGGAATAAGCCACAATTAAAGGTTAAAATACGTTTATTGACGTTTCAATTTCCACTTCGGAAATCGTTCAACGATTTCCGAAGTGAAACGAAAAAGCAACTGAAGCTTCTTTCTTAGTCAGAAGCGTTGAAGCATACTCAATTGCGGAAAATATTATTAAACCTTCATGTATGGAGATGGTAAAATGTGTGTTATGTGAAAAATCTTTAAAAGAAATGACTTTAAAAGATTCCACTTTCAAATGACATGGTAGCTCAGCGCATTAGAGATTTAGCAGCCACTATTAAGAATGAACTTACTTTTCGCTTCAAATCATGCAAATTTTCGTTACAAATGGATGAATCAACCGATGTAGCTGGACTCGCAATATTAATTGTAATCGTTAGATATCAGCACGAAAACGAATTATTGGGAGATCTTCTTTTATGTAAATCTCTACCAACACGTACTACTGGAGTCGAAATATTTGGTATTTTAAAAATTTTTCTTGAAGAAAATAAAATACCATGGGGCAACTGTGTTGATATCTGTACCGATGGAGCAAAGGCCATGAGTGACGTAATTAATGGGACTGTACAGCTTATTAAAAATTTAGCTAAATACTGTTCTAGTAGTCACTGCATGATCTAGAGGCAGGCACTTGCTGCTAAAAAATTATTCCCCAGTTATAATCGTTTATTTAAAATACTCTGTGAGGAGATTGGAAGTGTACATACATCTCTTCTTTTACATACTGAAGTCAGATGGTTATCTCGAGAAAATATACTAACCCGTTTTCTTGAGTTAAGGGATGAAGTGCGTGCTTTTTTTAGAACACAATTTTGAACTGAAATGTCGATTATTCGATACTAATTGGGTACTTAAAATTGCCTATTTAAGCGGCATTTTTGCAAAAATAACTGAACTTAATTTAACCCTCCAGGGCAAACAAGTAAATTTATTTATTGCCCACGAAAAAATTCTTGCTTTCAAGAAAAAAATTGATTTTTGGACAATATGTATGCGTTCCAACGAGTTCTATTGTTTCCCAACAATAAAAGGCTTTTTAAAAGAAGAAGGGGTTGAAATTCCAGAGGCATTTATTGAAGAAATTATTCAACATCTGAAAGGATCGAGTGAAGCTTTTGATAAGTATTTTGCAAAAGAACAGCAGATTAAATATCAAACAGAATTGTGGACAAAAACCCATTTATTTTTAATGCACGACCTTCCACCATGTCAACGGGAGAATTCGAAACTTTTATTGAAATGACATCTGATTCATCATTGCAAAATAAATTTAAATTAATGCCATTAACGGAATTCTGGTGCAGTATAAAAGATGAATATCCTCAATTGTCGCAAAAGGCAGTGTTGGTGCTTTTACTATTTGTAACCACATATATGTGCGAAACGGGGTTCTTAGCTTATTTGTCGACAAAAACGAAATACCGGAACAGGCTTAATGCCGAACCTGACATAAGAATTCAATTTTCATCAATTAAGCTTAATATTAAGTATATTTGTGGTAATAAAAAGCAATGTCACTTATCCCCTTAAAATTAAAATTTATAAGTCCTGTAAATGTAAATTTAAGTTATTTTAAGAAATTTTATGTTAATTAATTACTTTTTGAAGAAAATAAATATTTTTTGAAATAATTGTCATTTTTGTAGCGTATAATTAATCTACAGATGAGGTTGATCAACTGTTTAATATTCCCAATACTGACCTACGGATGTGGATCCTGGACCCTGAGACAATGATAAAGAAGAAAGATAGACGCCACTGAAATGTTCTGTGGGAAACGAATATTACGAATTCCTTGGATTGGACCGACCGCAGAATAAATAATTCAATTTTAAGAGAGCTAAAATTTAGCCAAAGACTTTCCAGTAAAGTACATCTCCAACAATTAAAGTACTTTGAACATGTTTGAGAGCAAACACAGAAAACATGGAAAGACTCATTATGCAAGAAAAGGTGGAAGACCCAAATAGCGAGGAAGATCCCCAACAAGATGGATCGATCAAATTACAGGAATATGCAAAAGACACTATGCATGAATTAAAAGAAATGACCAGAGACTGAGATCTTTGGAGACGGACAATACACGACATCACGTCAGCCACTACACTCCCTCCCGGGGGGTCAGGACTCGATTAAAGAGAGAGATTGAGACAAACTAGGGGTTCCACAATAAAAATGACTACTAAAATTCCATTTATCAAGAAGATTAAGAAACCCTGCTGTAGAGCGTAGTATCGAGGAATACCCGAATCAGTCTATCCATCATCGTGCATAGATATGTGTTCATCCCCTTTATGGAAGATTTTGTAAAAAGATCTTGATTTACGTGCTTAAAAAATCCAACTCGTGCAGGATTGAAGCTACGCGATCATCTAGCAATGCGTAGATGCGATGAATGGATCGAAAACGAGATAGCTGTTGATCCCAATTTTCATAAGCGAATTTTGTTTAGCGACGAAGCTCACTTTTGGTTGGATGGTTGGTCAAAAAACAAAACTGCTGTATTTGAAGTGAATATTATCCTCAAGTGTATGTTGAGAAATCATTAAATTTAGAAAAACTGACTCTTTGGTATGCTTTTCGGCCTGGTGGAATCATTGGCCCGTACTTCTTCAAAAACGATGCTGACCAAAACGATATAATCGATGATGATCGCTATAAAGCCATATATACTGACTCTTTCATTCATTCCTCAATTGAACAACCACGATATATAAGAGCTATGGTTTCAACAAGGCGGCTCAACATGTCACACAGCTCGTGCCACAACTAATTTATTAAAGGAAAAAACCTATCTCTGAAAAACATCGAGGAAAATCTATCCGAAATTCAATTTCCATACACAAAAGTGATTCGCATAATAGCCCGCTCCACCATCCAACCCACCTCCTATATCAGAGTTTTCACAAACTCTGAACTTAAGTTCGCCGAAGCACTTTCGTGACGTATTAAGATCGAGGGTGAACGGTTAAATTGTGAGATCCCAAGATCTGGCAACTCCGTCCCGATTTGGTCGAAATACTGCTCGAAATGTTGTAAAAGCGGACATTTCAATAACGAATGCCCCGAAAAATCCTACACATGTCCATATTGCGGAACAAAATCACAGGTCATCTGCATGCCCCAAGATATCCGAACCAAAATGCCCGAACTGTAGCGGCCCCCATCCCGCCTTCTCACCAAGATGCCCACATCGAAACATATTTCCCAACAACTACAATCAAACCCAACCACTATATACTCCAAAACAAATTCCTTCATACGACCTTTCCTCTGATATGAAATCCCTAATCCACTTCATATCCATGACCCTATTTAACGTCTTCCCTGAAAAGAGAAGCGCAACTATCCGAGTAATTAACCAAATTTCCAATTCACTATATGGATATGCCATCACCACCTCCCATTTCAATAACCGCATAATCCAAACATTTACCCATCTCCGTACCTAATACACACGCACACCTATGTCACCTATATACACAAACAGAAATACATACACTTATCATTTACACATTACACTTTACCAACACGCTCACACCAACACAATTCATAAACAAAGAAATTCACCCAACATACTACACCCAAACCAAACACATACACCACACAAGTGAGCACTACACACACTTCTTAAGAGTCGAATAAATTTAACAAGGGCAGGGGGAGATTGGTTTTCTGTGGTTTCCCAATCTCATTGCACAATGATGATCCTAGGTGTAATGTATTCCTCTTTAGGACTGTTGGACATAACATAAAGCTACTTACGATAGGTTTTATTAATTTATTAAGCTTTATATGTATTGTATAAATTAACATTATTTCAGTTCACATGTAGTCCATAACCTAAGTCCCTTGTCATGTGTGGTTGTCATGTCACCGCTGTCACTTGAGGTTCCGTTTGCCAAGTGCAACGTTGCCAAGTATATCCGTACATGAAAACCATACATAACACGTCCCCTTTAATAAAAACAAAATAAACAAAAATTAATTCACATAATATATCATAAGTACATAAATAACAAAACAATAATTCACAAATATTTCAATAGGTAAATCTATCAGGAGGGCGAATGACTCTACCACTTCTGGAGGTTTTCAAACCAGGTGAAGTACTGTATGATGTAGAAGGTACATTAATGTCATTGATGGGTGATGTTCTATTAGATGTTGAAGGTACATCAATATCTTTGATAGTCTTATTTGTTTTACAGTCTCTTGTATCATCAGGTACATCTGGACAAAGAACTGTTCTCATATTTCCCATACTTGTCCTTCCAGTAGTCACAATATCATTTTCATGACTAGTTTTCACATATGCTTGCTCACAATTTGCATTTGCATGTTGCTGTGCTTCTGACCGTACAGGTCTAAGATAGTGTCTATTACGTCTATAATCAGTATCATTTATTTTAACCATGTAATCCCTTGATCCTTTCTTTGCCACAACCACTCCAGGGTTCCATTTCCTTTTCTTTTCTTGAAGTAAAATTTGTTGTCCTGATTTTAATTCTGGTAACCTATTTGTTCCTTTGTCATAATAGTGTTTTTGTTTTCTTTGATTTTCTCTCAATTGTGTAAAATATCTTTTATTAGAATGTCTGGGCTTTAGAAATTCCATACTGACTGGTAAGTTGGTTCTGAAATTTCTTCCAGTTAGCAACACACAAGGAGCAGGTAAATTTTGTTTTGGAGTTGTATTATAATCTAATACAGCTAGAAATGGATCTTTCTTAGTTTGTACAGATTTTAAAAACAAGTCTTTTATTGTTTGTATTGTTCTTTCCACCATGCCATTGCTACGAGGATATTGTGGACTTGATGTTGTTACTTCAATATTATATATACGGATAAAATTTAAAAATTCATGAGAGCTGAATGGAGGACCATTATCAGAAAATATTTCACAAGGCAGTCCATTAATAGCAAACACATTTTTTAATTGTGTTACAACACTGCTAGCCGTTTTGTTCATTAGTTTATTAACAATTGCAAACTTCGAAAAATAATCAACCACAACTAAAAAATCTTGTGAGGCTACTGTCATGAAATCAATACCAATTTTTTGCCAAGGTATTTCAGGTACATCATGTGATTTTAATGGCTCCCTATTGTTGCTCTTATAGCTCATTTGACAAGTCAGTTATAATAAGTTTAGGATATTAGTGTAGAACCGGATTTCCACTTTTTTTAGATTGTAAAGTAACATGAAAATAGATTTGTTCTATAATCTCTCTCGTTAGTATCTATCTATAAAGATAAAACAAAGCCGTGGTATTATTTTTGCCAAACGGTTTTGTTGTTTTTTCTTTTATACACTTAAACAAAGTTATTCTATAACATTTCACAGACGGTTTAAAATATAGATTTGATGACTAATTGAATTTGCTGTGTTTATTGGTTCATGTGGATTTGCATATCTGCGATCAATATTTTTCATTTTAACTTTGATATTACTCATAACAATAAAACGTTATATCGTCCATATAGATTTTATTGCTAGTTTATGTTTACATAAAAAATAAAGGAAACTTTATATATTTTTTTTGAATTGACGATTCTTTTATTAATTTTTGATTGTTTATTTCGTAATACACTACGGTAATATATAACCATAAGTTTATTTTAAAGTACAATTCATATTAACCTTTCGGAGTCAACCTGAGCAGGTATGACATAATGGTGAACGTGCCGAATGAAATTCCGCACTCATAAATGAAGTAAAAGAAGCTTATATGTATTTATTTTTTTAATTCTAAAATTAAAAAAAAATCTACTAACACTGACAATAAATTTCTTATTTTTGTAAAATTTAGGAAGAGTCGTCGATGTTTTGTTAACAATGTACACAATTATATTTAACATTTACATGTTCGAGACACAAACATTTTCCACATTTTCCATAACTGTGTTTGGTTGACGGGTTTCTTTTTCTATCACAATAGAAGCAGCGACCTTTGTGACCATTATCTTGAACAGGAACCGGGATTTCATCTTCTTTGCTACAAATTTCTCTAATTCGAACTCTTATAGATCTAGGTAGACGCAAATTTATTGTACTGCGACGTATATGCGGATCTAACAATTCCATGCCAAGTATCTCCAAAAAAAAATCTTCGACTTAAAGTCATTTCGGTCTCTGAGTTACACTTGTGTAAAACAAAGACATTGATACCTGTAACATTAAATGCAAGTAACGTGGATATCCCCAGATGGGCAGAGTAAAAACCAAATCGATCGCATAGTAATAGAAAATAAACATGCCAGCGTTATCAGAGATTGCAGAAGTTATAGATGTGCAGATGTCAGTAGTGATCATATATTGGTAATGGCCAAACTTAAACAAGATCTACCTGTAAAACTAAATGTTTCTAAAGACAGAAAGAGATATAACGTGGCCTTACTTAACGACCAACAAGTGGCAAAGAGGTTAGAAAATAAGATTAACGCAAGATTAGAGGAAGATCTTAATGTCTGATACATTGGAAGAAGAATGGAGTAAAACCGAAACATCAATGACAGAAGCAGCTAATGTTTGTTTAGTCAATACGGGAGTGAAGAGAGAAGAAGACTGGTTCGACGAGGAATGAAAAAGAGCACCAATGCTAAGAAATAATGCAAAGTTGGAAAAATACAATAATAGAACCCAAGAAACAATTACACAACATCAGCCGAAAAGAAAAGAAGCTAAAAGAAACTGCAGGCCAAAAAAAGAGAGAATATTTGGAAAGAAAGTTAAAAACAATAGAGGAGCATTACATTAGCACAGAAATAACAACTTTCTATCAAGAAGTGAAGAGAAACAGACAAACAAATATCACGCAAACAATTTTTTGTATGAATAAAGAAGGACTGCTCCTTGGAAACACTGCAGATAGATTAAACAGATGGGCACAATATTTTGAAGAACTGCTAAATAATGAAGAACAGATGCAAATAGATGAGGCAATGGGCCAATCAGAGGATAATGATGAGGAGTACGTAGGGGAACCAACAAAACAGGAAATAAAGGAAACAATAAAATGGCTTAAAAACCGTAA
This sequence comes from Diabrotica undecimpunctata, assembly GCF_040954645.1. Lineage (NCBI taxonomy): Eukaryota > Metazoa > Arthropoda > Insecta > Coleoptera > Chrysomelidae > Diabrotica > Diabrotica undecimpunctata. Next base: position 23,787,411 of record NC_092804.1, on the reverse strand, counting down.
AAGCGCAAGAGAGAATGGAATCTCGGTGAAAATTTTAAAGGAAGGAGGTGTCACACTGCAAAGAAAGCTATATAATTTGATACTGAGAGTGTGGAGAGGGGAGAAAATGCCAGAGGGATGGAGTAATGCTGTAACTTGCCCAATACATAAGAAAGGTTACAGAACCCTTTGTGAAAATTACAGAAGGATAGCGCTACTGGATGTTGTGTACAAAATATTAGCAAAGATCATACGTAATAGTTTGAAAAAATACGAGAATGGCATAGTATGTGTATACCAAAGAGGGTAATTTTGCTCTTTACATGCTCTTCATTGATTTTAAGCAGGCGTATGACTCTATCGATCGGGAAAAGTTGTATAAAGCTCTACAAAATTTAGGAATATCAAAAAAGTTAATAAAATTATTGAAAATGTCGCTAACAAGCACAAATAATAGAGTAGTCATAGAAGAAAGTATGTCAAATCTGTTTTTGGTTATAGGCAAATATGAGGCAATAATGAGAGAAAGTAAGATCCAAACTACGGGTACCATTTTCCACTATAAACAGCAATGTATAGCGTACGCAGATGATGTAATCCTCTTAACAAGAACAAATAAGAACTTGAACATATGTTTAAGAACTTTGAAGATGAAGCAAGAAAATTTGGGTTGTATATAAATGAAGCGAAAACAAAGTATATGGAAATGCGTGGTGAGATAACAGAACACAATAAATTCGTCACACTAAAATCAGGAAAAAAGGATTACAAAATTTAAAATTTCAGCTAGTTCAAGTATTTGGGTGTAACAATAACGAATAAAGGGGAAGAAGAAAAAGACATAGAAAAGAAACTATTAAAAGGAAGTAGAGCTAGAGCAATGAGCTCATTAAACAATATTCTTAAAGCAAAAAATGTATGCAGGGCAGCAAAAATTCAAATATACGAAACAGTCATTCGGTCAGTGGCAGTGTATCCTTGTGAGACCTGGACTATGAATAAGAAAGATAAAATAAAAATCGAAATCTGGGAAAGGAAGGTGTTGCGGAAAATTTTTCGCCGAAACTGGCGAAGAATAACAAATAAAGAGGTAATGGAATGTATGGAAAACCCCTAATTGTACAAAAAGTCAAGGCACAGAGAGTCAGGTGGTTAGGTCACATCACTAAAAAATGTGCTTTTTGGAGTAGGCGGGGGTAAAATAAAGAGAGGAATTCCTCGGAAAAAGTGGTTAGAGGCAGTTAAAGGTGATTTAAATGGTATAGGAGTGCAAAATTGGAGAGAGAGAGAGAGCGCAAACGACCGGAAGAAGTGGTAGTAAATTAACGAAGAAAGTAGAAGCCAAGGGCCCCCATGTCCTGTAGCGCTGTTATGAATATATATATATATATATATATATATATATATATATATATATATATATATATATATATATATATATATATATATATATATATATATATATATATATATATATATATATATTTATTTCCATTGGTCAGCGACGTGTTGCTCTGGCAGAATTATAAGAGGCACACATCTTATCGACCACCACATTTGGTTTTGTTATAAATATGTCATGATTATCTCTGGTTTTCCTGTCACTTCATCTACCGCATCATCGTGATGGAAAGTTGATAAAGCGATCAGATTCTTTCATTTTTTAGTATATATGAAACAATTGTGGTCTTTCTTAAACATGCTTGATTTTTCTGATTTCTTAGGATGGGTAAATTCAACTGCAAGTACATTTTTATTTTTTCTGATTCTTCCAAGAATAGTTAGTTTATCTTTGGCAAGTTTGTCTTTTCTAAACTTGAGTGCTCGTGAAAAAATTGTTCATAGTTACATTTTTTCCTGTTTTAGATATTGGCATACACATTCTGGGAACAAGGGAAATGTTGGTATTGTCGAGTTAATAAGGCGCAGGTCAGGTGGTTGTTTGCCGACATTTATTTCTATTTTAGCTGTATAGAACGTCTTAGCATCAACTAGAGCATTTATCGTTATCCCATATTTATTTGGCTTTTGGGGCATGCATACTTTAAAATTACACCTTCCTCTAAAGGCTTCTAATTTTTCATCAAGTGTAGTAAACTCAGATAAACTAGAATGTTTTGGTAACTTAGAGTTAGAGGTTTCGAAAAATTGTCTGTTTAGGGTCAATTTGTCAATTTGTATTTCCGGTGTTTGAGCTTATCATCGAAACGTATATGTCTTTATTTATTTATAAGCAGGAATTTAAACCTTGATAAAGACATTAGTAGGCGAAAAAGTTCCATTGATGTCCCATTTAACCTAAATAAATCTTCTGCATTTTCACTGTTATTTTTTGTCATTGCAGCTATATACAAAAAACCCAAAAGTGCCTTTATTTCTCAAAGGTAGGACTTTTATTTCCTGGATCTGGTGCAGATATGTCAATGAATATATTGGTATTTGCTACAATAACAAACAACATACCGTCTGTAGAGAAAAAAAATTATAAAAATGAGTTCTCCCGTTAATAAATAAATAAATAAATAAGTATTAATGGAGATTTTTTAAATTAGTTGCATAAAAAATGGCTCAAAGCTTTTACATACGTTTCCAGTAAATAATTTTAATGTCAGAATATGGAAAATTACGAGGACCACATTTTTTATCCAATTTGCAACTCATAGCCTACTACGCAAAAGTTTCGGACTAACGTTATCATAATTCACCACCATAATTTACCTTTAAATCTATTTAATTCTACGTGCATTACGTAATATTTCATTCTAATTCTCCACATTGACAATATGGATACGGATATCGTTAAATGGGTGTTATAGTTGAAATAATATAAACGAACTGAAATATTCTAAATCAGAATTAACAATGCGATTAAACGTTTACATTGTAAATCAGTGAGACAATATAACTGACACAATTTATTCATACCATGAAGATCTAATTTACATCAAATATTTAGATTGTCATAAAATCAACAAATTTCATAGACGCAGATTAGAATTGTCACACATTTTTATGACATTTCTATATATTATTATTAACTCTAAAGAGTAAATGAACCATTTTTTATACGAAGGGGTTAAGTAAATTTTTAATAAAATTGTGTTTTTGACACAAATCCGTTTTAAATATCAATTACAGGGATTGATCTAGAAAGGAAAGAAGTACCATTTAAACTTAGTTATTATTTTACGAAGTTTTATACAGAACAGACAGAAGTCAATAACTTATGTCTATTCGGCATAAAATTTCCGTGATTGTCTTATACAGCAAAGTGATTCTAGCGCTTCATAGTTAGTGTTTTGACGTGTAGTTGACGTATTGGTTGTAAGCTGTTACGTTACGTCTTAAAAATATCAGTGATAATCCAAGAAAAAACGGAAAAACTTAAAAATTATCAAGGAAATAAAATTAAAAAAGCTAAAACGAGTGGTTGTTGCAACTGAAAGACTAAGAGAGCCTGGCAGGTAATATTTAAAGTTATGATTTTAAGTTTGGAGAATGTAATGAATATTTTTTTAGGTGCAGAAGAAACGGTTTTGATTATAGACTTATGATACAAATAGACTGACTGCTGCCATACAGTCGCGTCCCCCCCCGGTGCGACAGAGAAAACTGACGCAAAGCAGTCCCTTGTAATGTCATCATCATCAACTTGTATGTGTCCACTGCTGGACATAGGTCTCCCTCAGCTCTTTCTATCTGTCTCTGTCTTGTGCGGCTTCAGGTCGTCAGTCCATCTAGTTGGTGGGCGTCCTCTGCTCCGTATTGCTTCTTGCCTTGGTCTCCACTCTAAAATACGTTTTGTCCATCGGTTGCCTGATAATCTGGCGACGTGTTCTACCCAATTCCATTGTAATGACGCGATTTTTGAAGTTATACTTCTATACGCGAGCTCCACGTTGGAAATTTGTATGGGAGTGAATCAGTGAAATCATTACATATGTAAGACAATGAGTAAGAGAGAGACAGAAGATATATTTTCCTCTCTTCCTCTCTCGAATATAAAAATGTTCCTTTTGTAGGTATATATTTAATATTATATATATATTATATATATACATATAATATTATATATATATATATATATATATAATAAAATATTTATTAATATTATTATTTATCTGATATGTTTTGTATTATTTATTAAATGTTCATAATTATATTAGTCTTTTGTATTTCAAAATAATAATCTCAATAAATCACTGTATGACCCAGAACTGTCAATTTTAAAATAAATTTGTGTCATGTCCTCGGTAGTATAGTAGTCAGTATCCCCGCCTGTCACGCGGGAGACCGGGGTTCGATTCCCAGTCGAGGAGGACTTTTTTATTAATATTATTACATGGTAAATCAAACATATGGGTAATTAGAAAAGTTATGTATATTATTGTCATTTTTAAATACTTATGAATATTGCATTTTAATTTGTATTGTATTATTATATTGAATTATGTTGCAGTGTATTGTATTGTATTTTTATATTAATAACAAAATAAACAATAAATTTTACTGCAGAGTATGTATAAAAAATTTTTTGCATTCAACTCCTTTCATGCATATATGAAAATAAAAATATACATTTTCATCAAAATATTGATTCAATCCTTCATTTACTATACTCCTATTACAGGTCAAATGTTGTTTATTAATTGTTAGTAAGCCATTATAAATTCTGTTTCTGCTACGTCTTACCTATAGCATTACATATGTAATGATTGTGCAGATTTGACTCCCAAATAAATTTGTAACGGCGAATGCATGTATAGAAGTGTAACTTCTACCGGCAGTCCCACTGGACTGCCACACCCGTTTTTTTTTTCGATAGCGTCTGTTGTTTTTGTTCTACGACGTATTTCTTCGTTTGGGATTCGGTGTCTCAGAGTGACACCCAGCTTTTAACATTTTCTGATGGCTTATGGTATCGAATGCTTTCTCGTAGTCGACAAATATCAATGAAAATTATTTGTTGTATTCTGCAGACTTCTCTATCAGGTTCTTTATCACTAGTAAGTGGTCGTTAGTGCTGTATGCCGATCTAAATTGATCGCCATCTTGTTCTCTAGGCTGATAGAAGTCTAATTTAGCGTCCAGTCTTTTTTTGATAATTTTTGTGAAATCTCAAAATGTATCTTTATCTAAATCAATCTGTAGTTGATACCAATTGTAAGTTTATTTAAAACTGTCATATCTTGAAAACAATTATTTTTTTTTATGAAATCTACCTCATTTTTGACAATCACGTTTGGGTTTGTTCAGGTTCATTTTATTTGTGGCTTTTTGTCATTTATTGCAAGGCCTAATTACATAAATAATAACTCTATTTATTAAATTTTTACCTACATATTGTTCCTTAATTACCATCAAGTTTTTTTCACGTATTTTTTTTCGAAAAAATTAGGTTAGCTAGAACCGCCATCACAATATTTATGGAATTTCATCATCAACCTGGATGCGTCCACTGCTCGACATAGGCCTCCCTCAACTATGTCTCTGTCTTGTGCAATTTGCATCCCGTCACTCATTGATCGTCAGTCCATCTGGTTGATGTAGTGCTTCATGTCTTGGCCTTCACTCGACAATATGTCTTGTCCATCGGTTGTCAGATAATCTGGCGATGTTTCTTGCTCTATTCCACTTTAGCGATGTGGTTCTTTCCATATCGTCCGTTGTTTTTGTTCTACGACGTATTTCTTCATTTAGTATTCTATCTTTAAGTAATCTTGCCTATTACCTTTTTGAGTGTTAATGGTTTGAGGCATATGGATAGGTTAGATTTAAATACATAGTTTAAATTTACCAAACGCTGCCCAGGTTAATCATATATGACGTGGTAGCTCTGTACCGATGTGCATCGCCATGTTCCGTTAGCGCTCCGTATACACGCACACCGACCTCAAGTTCCTCTTCCATCGATACGCGTTAGAGGAGATCCGACGACTATATAAAACAGCATACGCTACAAGAGAAAGTCGAGTTCCGCTAGAGTGCTGATCTAGTGGGAACTCCACCAAGCCTCTGGGTGTTGACTGAAGACCAACCGTCTGGAGTTCCGTTAGAGTGTTGATCTGATAACCAACTACACTGGCCCTAGGGTATTGGCTGCAGGCCAATCGCTTCTTCTAGAGTGTTGATCTAGTGGCAGTTCCCTACCCGGTCTTAAAGATTGATCTGAGACAGACTTAGTTGTTCCCGTGGCTAAGTATTGATTAGTCGCTGTTTCCTCGTCGGACCGAGTGTTGATCCGTCCATTCCATCTCTATTGCTCTGACTCGTCCTTTCCCGTCTTGGTCGAGTGTGTATTAACACGCCGTAAGTGCCGTTTTATTTTATAACATTAATAATTGTAGTTTATTTCGCAGGTATTAAACAGTGAGTTGCCGAACCGTGCACCCATGCCATAACCGCAGGATTGGCAGTTTACCTTTATCGATTTGAATAAAACTTTATTTTGTTATTTATTTGTTCCAAATATATTTTTATTTTAATTTTAACCTGCATTTTACTGAGTCTGTTATCTAGAAGAGCTACCCGTCACAAATTGGCGCATGAGCAGAAGTATAGCGTCAAAAAGTGTCGTAAAAAACATACGAGATTAGACATGCTTGGGCTATAATTATACGGTGAGAAAGATCCAAAACAGATAAGAATTTGCCAAAATTGTTGCCTAGGATTCTTATTGCAAGCGATGAATCTTTGATTTTAAATTTTTTAACTTTGATTGTAACTTTGGTTTTAATTTTAAGTTAAATAATAAATTATAAACAATGAACCCAAGCATAATGTCATAAACGTGCGCTTGTGGAATGTTCCGCTACACAAAATAATGTGCTTACGATGCGTGGTACTGCACCACGTCTGTCTACCTTTGGCGAATCGGGTACCGGCGTTTCGAATTTCGTCATCACAACACAGAACACAACAGTACTTAACTGAATTCGGTCGCGTTAACTTCCTCGACTTAATTCGTGATACCGGTATTTCGCTTAACCTTTTCAATTAAAATTTTCAATTGTTTTACATGAAAAGAATAACTCGCTATTTTCCGGACGTTAAAAGTTTCTCTGGTGCGTCACATTTGTAATAATTTGATAATTAGTTTGCAGTGTCCGTTTTGTCGATACCGAAATTTAAATTCGTTACTGTTGTATACACTATGTACCATGTGTGCCAATTTTAATAATTAAAGGGGTGTTACGTTGCTGTACAGTGTGTAAAGAAACGATCTGTTTTAGTATATAGAGTGCATCATTTTGAGGATTAACCGTGGTAAATATGTTAGTTGCCAAAAGAGGTACGTCACGGTTACCATTATTTTAAATTAATATTATGGATTAACCTTCCTTTGACTAATTTAGTTGTTTCTTTATTTAAGAGGGGTAGGGTTTATTTTCAATATTTTAAACATATTTTTGAGATTTTTTTTTGAAAAATTGCTTATTATAAATGTATTTATAACATTAGTATATTAGAGTACAATATTTCATGAGTATTATCTGAAATTTTGGTATAAAAATATTAAAAATCAAAAAAATAGCTAATTTTCCAAGACGAAAAAAAGTTACTTTGCGGTGTTCATCTTAACTTAACAGTTGATCATCTGTTGACAAAAAATCAAAAAGATTTTGTTAGTTTATGAGTTTTCCTAGGTCGCAACCTCGAAATATTGTTCATTTTGACGTTTTTTTTTAAATATTAAAAATAAATAAAGACAATTTTTTTTAATTTTGGAAATTTTATTGTTAAAATTTGAATAATTTGATGTTGGAAAATTAATTATAACAACAATATGGGCAATATTTCGACGTTGCGACCTGGTAATTTATCTATAAAAGAAGTTTGCAAAATTTGAGGATCGATCAAGTAGATTTTGAGATACAGTGAATACCGATTTGAAAAAAATATTTCTAGACAAACACGTATAAAAAAACTTATTTTTTTTATACTTACACAGTATCGTCTATTCCAGGCCCTTACAGCAACGTGCTTACTGCTAAAATATCTAGAGCATCTTTTGCCTTTTTTTCTTGCATCTGCAGCCATTTTATCCGCTCTAGTAATCCGATTGTCATCTGCCCCGAGTGCATAACTATGAGAACTTGACACTGTACTTATTCCAATTTCTATGTGAGTACTCACCCACCTCACTCACCCATCTCACTCACTGAGCAAACTCACTCACCTCATTCGCTCACTCGCCTCACTTGCTTTCTCACATTAATCACTCACCTCAATGACTCACCTCACTCACTCATCTTACTAACTCACTAACCCCACTCACTCACCGAACTAACTCACCTCATTCACTCAACTTACTCACTCCTAAATGCCTCCATTAATTTTGTTCCGATTACTCTGAAATTTACCTCCCATTAACCAAAACTTTAAAGTACCAAATTCTTAGAATACTGTTAATTTCAAGCTCGATTAAACATATACCAATTAAAATTATATTGCGGAGTTTAATTAGTGTATAATGATAATTGACTACTATTGTTACATTGAAAATTTATACTACTTTTTTTATTAAAAATGATATAAATAGATATATTTAATGAGGTGGCTTTTGGCCCAGTCCACTGCGACCTTTTCAGATCTATTGTGGTCCTCTAGCCCTAGATTACATTCTCTAGCCTGACCCGTTTTAAAATGTCTAATAGCTTCGAGAATAAACCTTCCATATAGCTCTTTGCCGGTGGTTTTTCTTCGCATAATGCAAAGAACCGCACATTTGCCAGATTGCCACACTGACAAAATACGCTCTGCTGTTTCTTCCTCTAGGTGACAGAAACTGCTTAGATCATCAGCTTCAACTGCTATGATATGATATGGATGATGATATAGATCTTCTTCTTTACGTGCCATCTCCGCGACAGAGGTTATGGCAATCATCATGGCTATTCTGATCTTAGATGCTGTCGCTCTGAATAGTTAGATTGATGTGCATCCGTACCATTCCCTCAAGTTACGCAACCATGAGATTCTTCTCCTTCCTACACTTCTCTTGCCCTGGATTTTCCCTTGTATATTCAATTGAAGTATGTTGTATCTTCCATTAATGTCTTGATGATTTCCAATATTTCCATTCTTTTGTTGACTCTTCTCATGACTTCGTTGTTTGTTACATGCTTGATCCCTGATATCTTCAGGATTCTTCTATACACCCACAGTTCAAATGCTTCCAACTTTTTAGAAATAGATGCGTTAAGTGTCCATGCTTCTATCCCGTAAACCAGAGTCAAGAACATAATATAACACCTTGCCAGCCTAACTCTTAAGTCTAATTTCAGTTCTCTTGCACAAATTACCTTTCCCATTTTATTGAAGTTTGTTCGTGCTTTCTGTACTCGAACTTTGATTTCTTTGGAGTAATCGTTTGTGTGATTAATTATTGTGCCAAAATAATTGTAGTTTTCAACTTGTTCTAAAGTTTTACCGTTATTTGTCAGGCTTTTATCATTATTTTGGATTTTTCATATCCTCATAAATTTAGTTTTCATGATGTTTATTGATAATCCATCTTTTTCTCCATACTCAACTATCTTGTTCATTAGCTTTTGGTGGTCTTGGAGGCTGTCTGCTATTATGATAGTATCGTCCGCATGTCTAATGTTGTTAATTGGTGTTCCGTTGACCTTTATTCCTGGTGTTTCTCCCTCAAGAGCTCTTTTCATAATTTCTTCAGAGTATGCCTTGAATAGTAGTGGTGACAATACACACCCCTGTCGCACTCCTCTTTTAATTTAAAACTCTTCTGATGTGTGTTTATTAATGCGTATGTGTGCATGCTGTTTATAATATAGATTTATTATAATTCGAAGATCATGGTATTGTAATTATTTTGCTTTAAGGACGCCCATTAGCTCTTTGTGGCGGACTTTATCGAAAGCTTTGTTGTAATCTATGAAACAGACGTACATATCTTGGTTCACATCCAAGCATCTCTGAATAAGTACGTTGAATGCGAAGAGAGCTCCACGGGTACCTACGGAATCCAAATTGGGTTTCTTCAATATCCATATCAAGTATTTGGTAAATGCGTTTATGGATGATCTATAAAAACATTTTAAGTGTGTGAGACATCAGGCTTATGGTGCGGTGGTCGGTGCATTCTCTAGCATTTTTCTTTTTCTTCTGTAATTTCTATACTTGTTTCTCTGTCCTCGAAAGATATATCTTGTAGGTTTTCTCTTTCGTCATCGAAGAGCTCTTCCATATATTCTTTCCATCGTTTTAGCTTTTCGTTAGTCGTCATCATAGTATTTCCATTTTTATCTAAAAGAGTTGTATTGTGGTTTCTTTTTTGCAGCCCATCCATTTCTTTAACCTTTTTATGTAGGTTGAATAGGTCGTATTTGTTCTGAAGATCTTCTATCACTTTACATTTTTCCTCATAGTAAGTTTGTTTTGCCTCTCTTATCATTTTTCTGATTTCATTGTTAATGATTTTGTAATTGTGACTGTCTTTGTTCTTGACATCTGCTTCTGGATATGTTTGAACTGATTTGATGGTGTTACGATATCTCTCATTAACCATTATATAATCATTTTGGTTTCTTACCACTTTTTCCGGAGCGCCATGTATATAACCGTCTCAGAGAAAATTAAAAGAACGTGTTTGTGATTATTAGACTTTGTTCTTGGCAGAATTGTATTAGACGATCTCCTCTATCGTTACGTTTCCCTAGTCCTTGATCTCCCATTATTGTTCCAGCTCTTCCCTTGCCGACTTTTGCATTGAAATCGCCCATAACTACCGTGATTTCCCTGTTCTTTGTCATTTTCAGTGCATTCAATTTGTTGATAGAATGTTTCTACTTCATCTTCTATTGTATTCGTCGTTGGCGCATATACTTGGATCAAATTTAGTTTGTGTGTAATGTTCTTATTTGATGATATAGATGGATTTGTAAATTAGAGAGCTACAAAATAACTAAGCGAAACTGAGTTCATAAAGTGCTTTAGTAGCAGCAAGTATTTGTTTATTAACGGAAAATTGTAATTTAAAATTCCATTTGATATTAAATAATATACCTAGTCGCCGGTTAAATATATTTGAGATAAATACGATAAGGAGTTTCCTCAACCGGTTTAACGTTAGTATTGTATAGTGTATATTAAAAATTCGAATATTGGTAAATACTGACCAATATTAACATGATTATTATAAAGAAGAGAATTAATTTATTACTGGGTAATTATATAGTATGACGTATGTTTTAAGAAGAGATTTGAGTAGATTATTATTGTGATTTTCTAGTTTATTATATGTTCAAGTCTTCGTATAGTAAAAATTTTAGACTGGTGATAGATATTATCATCATTATCATTATTCTGTTTGCTTTTATCCCTATGCGTGGTCGGCTTCCTTAACCCATTAATACCCTACGTACCTGGGTAACAGATTACTGTATTTTTTCACGTATTTTTAAGATACGACATTTTGAAATAGCCATTGCAGTTGTGATTTAGATGTTAAATGTGGTAAGCGACATTTTTATCAATAACGTTCTGTATTCATGAATTTATTTTGTTGCATGCCTGAAATTTGTTTTATATAACAACCTAAACTTCCCTGTACTTGCTTGGGCACATTGGGCAAAAAGGTACAAAAAAATATATTTTTTTTAGGTCTGAAATTCTACGATGAGTCTTTCTGAGATAACCACGTCTCCATGTTATGGAATAAGGTATCAAACGCTTGCAGCATCTGTAAATGACATTGAAAGTGTAGAGATTACCAATAGTGTAGAAATATATTTGATGATAATTACACCAAATGTTCACTACCAAACGGATGAGGAGGAGTTTGATGAAGATGACTTGATAATAGCCCAAATTCCTAACGATGTTCCTGGAGAACTTGAAGTCATTATTTACCGAAGACCGAAGAGTCTGAAGATGAGGATGACTATAGAACGGTGAATGATCCTAACTATGATAAATTTGATAATAGTGATGACCCGGATGAAACAGATGATGACATTCCACTACCCAAACGACTAAAATCATCAAAGAGGGAATTAACAGCTAACACGTTTTTAAAAGAACTTACTGAAGAATCCCGGAGATCCCAAATGGGCTCGTAAAACAGTGTATACGTGCATGTATGCTACCAATGGAAACTATAAACGAATGGAAAGGGTAAAAGCGGAGCTTGCAGAATTAACTACTTTAAAAAATTTTTGAAAAGTTATTTTATAATGAAGTTGTAAATATGATTGTAGAGCAAACCAATCTGTATGCAACAGCTACCAATAATCATAATTTTAAAATTACAAAAGATGAGATCAAAATTTTTGTTGCAATTCTTTTTTTACCGGGTATTATAAATTACTCTGGAAAAAGATGTATTGGTATTTGAATGAAGATCTTATTGTTCTATTTATTTATAACGCAATAAGCAGAAATAGGCTTACAAAAATTATAAAGTACATTCATTTGGCAGACAATATACCAAAATTAACAAAATTGATAAAACGTCTAAGTACAAACGCTTATGGATTAACTAAATACTAAGTTTCAATAAGGGGGCATTTTTCATGAAAACTTATCTATCGATGAGGCAATGGTCAAATACTTTGACCACCATTCGGCGAAGCAACTCATCAAATCAAAGCCTGTATGTTTTGGCTACAAGGAGTGGATTTTGGGCAGTATTATTACAGTTCCAACTGATCACATAATGTTTTTTGATAATTATTTTGCAATTTATGAACTTTTAATGACATTGAAACAAAAAAATATCAGACCTACGGGCACAGTTCGTGATTATCGTATCAAAAAATGTCCTCTTATACAAGGATATTATGATCATTGCTACGATCAAGAAAGTGCTATATTATTTGTACGATGGAACGACAACAGTACTGTAACTATGGGTACCAATTACGATACCATAGAGCCCTTACCCAAGTGAAGTGTTGGTGTGCAAAACAGAAAGAAAAAGTAGCAGTGTCACAACCTCTACAATTTATCAATGGGGGTGTGGATTTACTTGATTTTACTTGATTAAGGGGTAAATAATTACAGAATCGGCATCCAGGACAAAAATGGTGGTGGGTACGCTTTACCGATATGATAAATGTGACAGTTATCAATGCGTGAAAACTATATATGATTATAAATGAAAATGATAAAATAGATTTGCTACTATTCCAAAGAATATATTCCCATATTGTATGCAATTACTGCAGAGCTTTCAATAAAGCCATACAAAGATGATCCACATCTATCCAACCATCTGGTTCGCTGCCAAAGAGTATACTGGATACTCTTGATGGCCATTTTCCTAAAAGAAACACGAACCCTCGAAGGTGTCGCCAATGCCGCATTAGAGTTAGATGGATGTGTGAAAAATGCAATGTAACCCTTTGCACTGAGCAGAGAGAGTGTTTAAAAAAATATTTCGCTCTTTTTATTCAATGTTTCCCTTGTCTGTATGCATTTGTATGTTCAATATTGCTATTGATTATATATATACAAATTTGTTTTATATATTTTATACTAATTGCCCCAGTGTACCTGGTTGGGTAAACCATTTTTATTTTCAAAAACCAAATTTAAAAAATGTACAAAATATTTTTGATATGATTATGATCATAATTAAAAGCAACTACTAGGATTTAGGTATTTTCAGTTACTCTCTTGGCAATGGTCATTAATGGGTTAATTACATTTTTTCTTCATAATTTTCTATCTTAGGTCATACAAATTTACCGACATATTCTACGTAAGCATCACTCCCTAGGTCTTCTTTGATCTTCCTCTCGTACTTGCAAATCAGCAATTCTTCGTATTGGGTGATTAATGTCTCGACGTTGAACTTGCCCGAACCATCTTAACCTATGCTCCCTTACTTTAACATCAATTGGTACCACCCCTAGGGTTTACCTAAAATACTTCTTAATTTAGAAATACTTTAAAATAAATTCTTAGTTTTGTTCTTTTTTTTTGTCACTCCACTTATCCATCTGCTCATTTTCTTTTCCACCATATGAATTTGTCTTTCTTTTTAACTGACCCAAAATTCAGTACCATAGATTATATATATATATATATATATATATATATATATATATATATATATATATATATATTATATATATATATATATTATATATATATATATATATATATATATATATATATATATATATATATATATTTCTTTGTAGTACCAATTGACTTCTGGACGAAAAGTATTCCCATTTGGCATCCGTGAATATTCACGGGCCACAATATACAGCGAATTCTGTTGCGGTACCAATTGGCATCAATCGCTGTTGCGGTTTCTTTGGCATCGATTGGCTTTGGACCTTTAGCATCCATTGGTTTATGACTCAAGTCGACAATAATACCCAAAGGTTTCGGTGGAATTCTACCTGAGTCAATTCATCTGTTCAGTCATTGTAATATTTTGTTGTTGAAACGGATGTTTAAAAATTTAACTTTTATATTTTTATCTTCTCATGAAATAAATTATACCTAAGTATTAAATAAATATTATTTTTGCTCCATTTTTGTTCATATTTTTATACAGGGTGATCCGTAAGTAATTGTACAAAAAGAAACAGTAGACTCTAAACTTCAAAATATTCCCATTTAAGCCAGTTTGCTTAAAATGTAAATATGTATTAAGAAAGATACAGGGTGTTAAAGTTGAAATTTAAAATTTTATTTTTCGCTACAACTTTCATGTTTGTAGACATTTTTACGAATTAAAATTTATGACTGAGGGCTTTTGAGTACGAGGAATTATAATTTGATGCATACTTTGATGACTGATGTAGCTGATTGAGGACGCCACATACGCCACATAGGCGGCATACATTTGCGTTTAACTTTTTTGCTCTTTAAGTTAGCACTATTTGGGTAAAAAAATATTAGAGTTACATGATTTTAACAAAAAAAGGTATAATTGTTAATAACTTCAAAACTTAACAGTTTACGAAATAATCCCATTTTACAAATCAGCTGCACAACTCTGATTTAATGCAATTACTCATAGCCACGAAGGAGAAATAGGCTAAACCATGAATACTTCTTAATTTCGGTATGAAATACCTTTAACAAAAGTTAAGAATGTACTATAAAGTATGAATAATTAATAACATGCTACATGTTTTGACATTGCATTATTTTATGTTTCATGAATTTGGCCAAATCTTATCATACGTTAATTCAATCCATAGTAATATTAAATTTACAAGAGAAATAAAACAAAACCAGTCAATAAATTTTCTAGACTTAAAAATTATAAGAATTGAAAACAAACACGAGTTCTCTGTATTTCATAAACCTATACATACTGACACAACCATACACAGTACTTCATCCCATCCTGCACAACATAAATTAGCAGCCTACTATAGTATGTTCCACAGATTGACAGAAATCCCAATGTCAAATAATAACTTCGAAGTAGAATTGAATATCATTAAACTTATAGCAATAAATATTGGATACAACGAACACATAATAAACAAAATGTTACAGCAAAAACTACTCAAGAAAGCCCTTAAATCAATCTTCCCACCACAAGAGAAAAAGCCCAATACAATATATTGCTCGATCACGTCATATACAGGTAATATATTAACTAAAATAGCCAGACAGATCAAAAGAAAAGAATAACACCAGCATTTAAATATATTAAGAACAACAAGAGCCAAACGAAAAACATGCACTTACACACTGGGGTTTATAAACTCACCTGTGGAGACTGTCCAAAAGCTTACATCGGTCAAACCGGTAGAGCCTTCAACAAACGTATAACAGAACATAAAAGGGCTTTCAATAATAGGAAAACAGAATCCACATATGCACTTCACCTTCTAGATCATAATCATTCTTTTAACGACCAATTTCAAATTCTTCACGTCCAAAATAAAAGCCTTAAGCTATCTTTATTAGAATCTATGAAAATTAAAAGACACCAATTCTGAATGACGAACTTGAGACTAACAACTCCCCCCCTCCTCAACCTGTTCAGTGAAACTATATAACCTGAACGCACAGTAGGTTAACCATCACTTAAGAAAGGCAAGTTGCCGAAACAGCTGTAGTGACAATTACTAAATAAATTTTGTGGAAGTACAGAAAACAAAAGTTTTCAGTTGTTTTATTCTAGAAATTTTACATTTCATCATAAATTGTTAAGTTTCACACTAGTTTTTCAAAATGAGAGATGACAGAATGATATACAAATAAGCAAGAAATCGTTCTTGTTGTTACTAATGAAAATGGTACCAGTATTCGACAGGTGGCAAGGAATTTTATCGTCAGTTCTTCCGTCATCCATCATGCTTGGAATCGATATGTAGAAACCGGTCGATATAAAAGACGCATTGGACAGGGTCGTAAAAGGAAATCAAATCCAAGAACTTCCTTCAGAAGCACGGGATTCAAACCATGGATTGGCCACCCCTGAGTCTCGATCTAAATCTAATTGAACATAGCTTAACTTTTTGGATCAATAGCAACAACTACTCCGATGGCTAATGCCTCTCCCGGTGTTGAATTACACTATTGATCCAAATGGTTGCAGAACAACACAACTCACCAAGTGTGAAACACTAGACAGCTATTTCGGTCCACCCAGACTATCATTAGTGACGTTTGGGTTCACCATTGGAAAGTTGTCCGTTCTGCTTTGGGGACTGTGTCCTCTGACTATAAAATATAAGCGAAAAATTGCAATACACTCTTAACTGCTCAACATATCAAGGTGTTATAGCAGGTGTTCCGCGTGCAATGCTGCCATGTTCACATGTACAGCGTGGAAAACAAGAGTCATTTGCTGTCGGTTAAGGTTACCGAAAACCCAAGCAAAGCTTAACTTTTTGGATCAATAGCAACAACTACTCCAGTGACTCCAATAGTGAACATGGCAGCATTGCACGCGGAACACCTGCTATAACACCTTGATGTGTTGAGCAGTTAAGAGTGTATTGCATTTATTCGCTTATACTAATTGAACATCTTTGGGATATGTTAGATAGATGTGTCCCGAGGCGCCCACATCCACCTCAAATCCTTCAACAACTAAAAGAAACTCTAATCGAAGAATGGGAAAATATAGGTACCTCGACAAGATATCGACAGGCTTATACGCAGCATGCCACGTAGATTTCAAGCACTAATTCGCGCTGGTGAAAAATACACACGATATTAAGAATCAATTTTTCTTCATATCCTTACGTTAGAGATGTGGAACAACTGCTTATTCCATTTCATTTGTTGTAGTGTTTTCAAGTTGTTATGATTATCTTCAAAATGGTATGTAGAAATGGTTTTAATTTATTAAATTTATTTGAACAAAACATGATTCCTTTATTCAGGTAATAAGATTTCTATATTATTAAAATTATTAAGACGCAAATATGTGTGAGGCAAAATTAATAACAAACTATGAACGAATAAATAAACGAAACACAAATATAGAGATATCAGCAGGAGTGGTGGGAAAAGCAAAGAATAGTAGAAGGCAGGAGAGTAATAATATCCCAGTTAAAGACAAAAAATGATCCAGAAATTGAAATTTCATAAGACACTTTAATAAAATATAGGTAGAAGAGCGAGCACTAAATCCTACATATCTGATCTACCCGAAAATGTATTACTTTGCTATACTATAAAATACTAGTTATGTTTGGATCAACAGAAACAACTACTCCGAGGGCTAATACCCCTACCGGCATTGAATTATACTATTGATCCTATAGTCGCAGAACAACACAACCCATCAAGTGTGAAACGCCAAACAGCTGTTTCGGTCCGCCAGACCTCATCAGTGACGCTTGGCTTCTCCATTGGAAAGTTGTTCGTTCTGCTTAAGGGTACAAGGTCCTCTGAATCTCAAATGTAAATGAGAATGCAATCCACTCTTAACTGATCAACATTTAATATGTCATCACAGGTGTTCCGTGTGCAATGCCGCCAGGTCACCCATGTACAGCTTGGAACAACAAGAGCCATTTGCTGATCGGTTTAGGTCACCGAAACCCAATTAATTATATTTAGATCAACAGAAACAACTACTCAGAGGGCTAATAACCCTACCGGCATTGAATTATACTATTGATCCTATAGTCGCAGAACAACACAACCCATCAAGTGTGAAACGCCAAACAGCTGTTTCGGTCCGCCAGACCTGATCAGTGACGCTTGGCTTCTCCATTGAAATGTGTTCGTTCTGCTTAAGGGGACAAGGTCCTCTGAATCTCAAATGTAAATGAGAATGCAATCCCCTCTTAACTGATCAACATTTAATATGTCATCACAGGTGTTCCGTGTGCAATGCTGCTAGGTCACCTATGTGATCAGTTAAGAGTGGATTGCATTCTCATTTACATTTGAGATTCAGAGGACCTTGTCCCCTTAAGCAGAACGGACAACTTTCCAATGGAGAAGCCAAGCGTCACTGATGAGGTCTGGCGGACCGAAACTGCTGTTTGGCGTTTCACACTTGATGGGTTGTGTTGATCTGCGACCATTGGATCAATAGTATAATTCAATGCCAGTAGGTGTATTACCCCTCGGAGTAGTGGTTTTTGTTGATCCAAACATAATTGGTTGGGTTTCGGTGACCTAAACCGATCAGCAAATGGCTCTTGTTGTTCCAAGCTGTACATGGGTGACCTGGCAGCATTGCACACGGAACACCTGTGATGACATATTAAATGTTGATCAGTTAAGAGTGGATTGCATTCTTATTTACATATAAAATACTAGCTTTTATCCTCGATTCGATTGTGATGGCGTCTTCTGCCGAGAAGTATCCCTTGAAAATACAACTTTTTTTAATAAAATGTATCATCTGTGCTTATTTGTGTCCCTGTCAAAATTGCAAAAATAATCAATATGATCGGTTAAAAAGTTAAACAGGGAATGCGAAAAAAAAAACAAGCCGACAAACACCTTACACTCACATTTATAATATTAGTTAATATTTTCACAGAAAAAAAGACAAAGCATAACCAGAGATAGATAAAAACTAAGCATCTTAACGAAAGAATCTTATTAACACAGCGCCAAACCACATTTTCAAAATTCACAACATTTTTAATGCATTTACAACCCCTAACATTAAATGCTTTTTAATACACAACGTTTTAGCAATGTGCTTCAAAAAATTATACACATGGCGCTGAGAAATAAGGTTATAAAACCTTTCAAAAAGAATAAAAGACTGCAGATAACAAGAAAGTAAGATAAAACCAATAATATATTGTAAATCCAAAAACTAAACAAAAAATATCCATTCTAAGAATTAAACTCAAACGCGAATCGACCAGATGTTACTCGAACCTTTATAAACCTGGAATCTAAGACAATCTAAGTGACTAACTGGCTTCCAAAATCGTATCACATCCTGTAGATGCCAATTGAACCGCTAAGCTGTAACGACATGAATATCGCTTCAACTCAATATACACAAATCGATGGTGGCGCTGCTTATTTTTTGCCTCGAACTACGATTTATTTACGAATCAAAAAACGATCCAATTGGATTCCGGGTTCATATCGCGTAAAGAGCCTTATAATATCATCCACTATGCGTTTCTGATATTATTTTGAAGAGGTCAATTGGCATCCGAATACCGGATGCCAATTGACCAGCGGAAGCCAATTGAACCTACAACTTTACATGTGGGAAGTCAATTGTTACCGTAAATAAATATATATATATATATATATATATATATATATATATATATATATATATATATATATATATATATATATATATATATATATATATATATATATATATATATATATATATATATATATAGCTGGTCCTATGATGGCAGTTTTATAGAATTAGCCCTTGAATTTTATAGGAATCTTTCTGTCACATAACACTATAGCTGGG
This sequence comes from Diabrotica undecimpunctata, assembly GCF_040954645.1. NCBI lineage: Eukaryota > Metazoa > Arthropoda > Insecta > Coleoptera > Chrysomelidae > Diabrotica > Diabrotica undecimpunctata. The sequence goes on along the minus strand of NC_092804.1, from coordinate 23,767,556 downwards.
TATTTTTATTGTCAGATAGTCGAGTCTCGAGACTTTTTGAGATATTTTGTAGTTAATTACTATTTTCCATCGTTTGGGTTCTTTTGTCATCACAAAATATTTGGTCGTTTGTTCATATTGGTAATCTTCGTTATGTGCGATCCGGATTGTGTCGCCTGAATACATTTTTATTTATTTTCTGCCCAGGTTTATCCTGTCTGCTCTTTAAATTTCTTCTATAATTTTTTTATTAATAGGTTGATTAATACTGATTCAAGAGTGTTGATATCTACTTCCCACAAAGAAAACTGTACTACATTGTTTTCGGATATAATTATATTTTTTAATATTTTATTTAAAATGATATTAATATAATAAGTGTTTTATTTTATAGCTTTTAAATTCTTTTTTAATTAGGCATATTCCCTTATTCATCGAACGATACAAATTCTTATAAAGTTTATAACTAAAATGTAACCAGAAAATAGGTTCAGAATAATAATAAGAAACCGTTATCAGTCTAGCTTTATTGAAAAATTAATAAAACTGTAAAGTTTATATTAAGAAACTTGCGTAAATACAAAGTTGACACCCCTAAATTGTTTAAGGATATTCTAACTGCTACCTATAATTAAGCCAACTATATTCCCAAGTATAATATTTAAGAATTCATTCGTTAGTCATTTCCAGAAATAAATAAAAGTTCGGTAAAATTGCCTTTCGTTATTACTCACTATCCGCTTATTTAAAATGTTCCTCACGAGCGAAAATGCGGCTGGAAAGTTTGAATAAAAACGTACTTATAGCTAGAATGTGAAATAGGTGTATTTGCATACTTTTCTACTCTGTGATCAAACTCTTATGAAGACCTCGAACGAAGTCAGTATTAGTAGCTACTGCCGATATTGAATATAGTCAATTTTTATAGGTTGTCATAGATGTTTTAGATAGAGGTTGTCATAGATGTTTTATAGGTTGTCATAAGTCATAGATGAATATAAACGGGAAGAAATTTACCATCAGGTGTGCAGATGATACGGTCATATTAGCTGTAACTACTTCTGATGGTCTTTAAAATATAATACACAAAGTTAAAGGAAATGAATAAGAAATTCGTTTTAAGTAAGCGATTGATTATACAAGGGAAGATGGAAGGAAACAGAGGACCGGAAAGCCGACGCACATCCTGGTTGAAAAATTTGAAGCAGTGGACTGGAAAAACAACAATATAACTCTTCAGAACTGCTACAGATAGAGAAAATGCACCGTGATGATCTCCAATGTCCTTAAAGTATGAGGCACACGCAGAAGAATAATAAATATGGGCCTATCTCAATACAAAAAGACAAAAAATGTGCCCACGAAGAAATAATTTGTCACCACTCGTGTTGAAACCTACCCGTATACTAAAAGAATAGTATAATATAAATACAAAACTTCTTCTCGAGGAATACCTATCAAATGGATATTAAATACAAAGTGTGACTAAAAATACTAAGCAAATAAATGAATAGTGGAAATCATGCTATTAATAACCCGTCTTTTTATAGATATTGATTGATGTGCATACCGTATTTGAATTACCATTATAAACAATTATACCATATCTGTAAAATGTGATAATTTTGAATTCTGGTAGCTATTTATATGTTGCTTAACAAATGTTTGAACAGACCACAAAACAATCTGCAAATTTACAGAATAATGCTAAGATAATCAGATAATGTAGCCAACTGCAACAGAAATATATAACTAAATAAATATAGTGCTTAAGTAACTATCAATATTACATTTAAATAGTAAATGAATAAAAATATTTTGTAATACAGTAATATGCCACAACTAAAACTAGAGATTTTCACGAAAAAGAAGACTATCACGAATATTCATTTAAGCAAACGATGAAATTTAATTCAAAGTAAAATATTCAAAGTGTAGTTGATGTGAAAGAGTACGGACAACACGAAAACAATACAAGCAACAATCGGACGGTTTTCTGCTTCATTTCATAGTTATTTAAAAATTTATAAATTATGGTTTTTGTTTGAATCCAATTAGTGAAATTTAAAAGAGGAATTCATATTAATAACAAGTCGAACTTTTACTTATTATTTATAATGTCAACTAAAGTATATAACAAACGCTTTCGTAAAATTATTAACGAAGAATTTAAAGAAAACGATAAAATATATTTAAATAATATTTTTAATAAAGTGATCCTTAAAAACTGCTTAACTACCAACATAATTTAAATAAATCTTAAATTTTTAAATTCTTTTAATTAAATGCAATTTTTATTGGGTGTATCGACGGGTTAGACAGTTAAAATTGATTTGAAAACTTGTCTATTTAGAGATTTGACGTCAACAGACAACTTTCTCAGAACTTTTTTCCATATGTTCGTAGTATACGTCTTACCCTTTCATGTTTTCTATAGAAGGACAATGTAGTTAGGTACTTATTTATGAATGATGGTGCTACCTAGGAGCGAGCGCAGTACCAATGGTCTAAAGTTGATTACGTCAGTTTCGCGTGAACTGTCCAACCTCCATACACGTGTTGTGATTGATCTACATGTATAATTAAAAGCTGAAATATCTAAACAATTGGTTTGATACTAACAGCTTAATAATTTATGCTTTTTTATTTAAATATAAACTTGTGAACTCTGTATATTTTTGTAGACATTGACGTGCTTCAGGAAGGACAAATTAAGAATTGTGAGAGTAAAATTTTTCGATTTTAGTTTATTCTAATTTTGATTTATTTTTAATTTACTTTGTCATTATTATCTGGGCATACTTCATATTAGACTATTTTTAAAAATTTAAGCAGATGTTAAAAAGTACGAAGAATGGATTGATAATAAATCAGTGATTGTTGCATCTAACTTTGATGGTATAATACAACTGAGTAATTTCTAAAGATGGTATAAAAATAATAAAAAATACATTTAATAATGTCCAATAACCTGAGGCTGTTAGGTTGTATAAAAAACATGTGAGGAGTTGATACGCTTGGTTTTTTGCTTAGTATATATAGATCGTACGTTCTGCGAAACAGCTTTTTTCATATATATCTTAAACAATAATATAATTGTGTATTTTCTTTTCTTTTTGTGATCATTCAATATATTTCAGATATTAATTTTATTCTTGCAGTTTTACTGTGGTCACCTAAAGTAACTTTGTCCTTGTAGGAGGACATTCAATAAATCAAAAACCAAAAGGGCTAGAGCCAAATTTTCTGGTTTAAAAATTAAAAAAAATATATAGAAAAAAGCTCCCAAGTTTCAGATTTTTATTTGTAGTATTTCTTTTAATGTTACTGAAAGGGTTAAACAAAAAAAATAAGCCCCAGATTTTTGAGATCCATTTCGTCAAATTATCTGGACCAGCCTTAAAAATTAGCTCATTTTTCAAACATCTTATAAATAAATTAAATTTTGCAAACTATTCAACCGATCTAACCCATTTTTTGCACACAATTCAAACACGATAAGATCCTCAAGTTCAGGTATATTTAAACAAATTTTTATATGTAATAACAAAGTTATTAACAATATTCAAAAACAGCGATTTTGTTGTTCATTTTGCAATAACTTTTTTTTATTAACGGATTTTAATTTAACATATCTTTAGCATTGTATAGTGAAAATTCAGCGATTTTTAGGCATATTTCAAATGTATCACATCTGTTGCCAAAACTCAAAAATGTAAATTCCATAGTAACCGGTCAATGAAAGTGATAAATTTTATTGATCTCATGAGAATAAAAAAAAATGGCAAAAATTGCGCAATGTTTGTTTATTTAACGCCTCTATAAAAATTCTCTTAATTTGCGACAGAATACAAATACTGCATACGAAAGCTGCATTCTTCACCTTTAAAAGGAATTGTTACTTTTATCGATAGGACACTCTGATCAAAAGATATCGAATTTTTACCGTCGAGTTGATACAAATTCCCACTTCAAGCCTTGTTTCTGAGAGAATGGTTCATTTTATACAAAAAAAGTTAATTAACGTTTTTGTTTAAAATTATCTCATATACATTTTTTATTTGAAACACCTTTTTCTACGGTGTATAGATTCTTGGTAAATCGATATTTTCCGTTTTTCTTCCCCTACGTGGGGGTCCCCTACGATTCTTTGACGGACATTTAAATGGCGAAAAATACCTCAATATGTTGAAGAATGAAATAATAGCCGCAGTAGCCGAGTAATTCATAAATCATCCACAAGATTTCCACCAAGACATTATTTTACAGCAATACCGAATTTCGTCTCATTATTCACGCAGGATCCGAAATTATTTACACAGTTTTTTTCGGACGATGGATTTGATGACATGGACCTACATAATGGTCAACAAGATCACCGGATCTTACGCCATTAGATTTTTTTCATGTAGATTTACTTACAGATCAAGGTATGCCGGACAAATCCACACAAGATTATACACTTAATTAATTTTCTCCTTCTTTCTTATTTTCTGCGTCACTTCTTCATAAGATGCCTGTCCGTTCTGAACGTTGGCGATCATTATGGCTCTGATGACTTTGTTGGTTGCTATACGAAATAGCTGTGTTGAGGTCTTTCTATACCATGCTCTCAAGTTAACAAGACAGGATATTCTTCTTCATCCTGGGGCCCTTTTTCCTTCAATTTTACCTTGCAAAATGCATAGGAGTAGCTCATATCTGCCTTGATTTCTCAATATATGTTCCAAGTACTACAGCTTATAGCCCTTCACGATGATGACTAAATCCGCGGTTGTGTTCATCCTCCACAGTACTTTTTCATTGGTGACTTTTTCTGTCCATGGTATCTTCAGGATCCTTCTGTATAACCATAGCTCAAAAGTATGAAGTTTTGATAGAGTTTCTGCCTTCAATGTCCACGTTTCTACTCCGTACAGAAGCACTGAGTACACCTAACATTTAAGGAGCCTTATTTTTATTTCTAGGGTGAGGTCATGGCTCTTGAACACACAGCTGATAGTCAAGAATGCACTTTTTGCCTTTCCGATGCGACATTTAATCTTTTGGGAATTGTCCCACGACTCATTGATTATAGTTCCCAAGTAGTTGTACTGTGAGACACGTTCAATTCTCAGCGTCACCATTATCATTCAATTCAATAATAAATTTATTTTCACTATTCATTATTTGTTTCCATTAACATATGGAAACGGAAGTGCCTAATCTTCTTCTAGTATTCTTAAACTTTAACTACTTTAACTACTTTGGCGGTTTTTTTCTGCCAGTCTTCTTTGGTAATATTCTCTTGAAGCTATTTTCTTGTGGCATCTTAAGGTAATTACTACTTTTAATGGGAATAAGCGCTACAATTTAAGTTTAAAATAAGTATATTTTTGACGTTTTAAAAACATTGATAAATTACAGAAATTTTGTTTTTTATTGTTACTTGGTGAAAAATTACTACTAACTACTAATTTAATTTTATCTGACTCATTCATATTGACAATTCAGACATATATTATATATTTTAAAGTAGACGACTTTCAAATGATGTTGCCAATATTGCTGAATTGCGTTCCTGGGACGATTTTATTGTAAGACAGTTCATTCGATTACATGAAATCAAATAACTTGAAAATATCCGTCAGAAAAACTCATAGAATGTGAGTTATCTTTAAAAACACAACCTCATGCAATGGTGACAGTAAAAAAACAGGAAAAAAACCTCATAGTACTATCCCGACATGGTAAGCATTTGGGCAACAGCTTTAAGAATTAAAAATATATCAAACAAATGATAAAATGGTCCAAGTTGAAGAAGAGTTTTATGTCATTATATGATTTCCAAGATGCATTTCTACGGTTATTTGTACTTTAATACGAATTGATTCTTATGGTTGTGCAAATGCAGAAATATATCGTTCAGAAAAAGAGTTTTTTGCGTTAAATGTCCAAAAAATCAGTCACTAGTTTAAAAATTTAGACATATTTTTGCAAAAGGACTGGGTTCTGTACATGATCAAACAAGATTTAGTGATAGTGGCATACAAAGATTTAAAGCTGGACACTTTATTAGGTTTGTACTATTTTTTATAGTTGATCGGTGTTGTTAAAGTTAGAAATCATATTTGATGACACAGCTAGATAGGATGTTAAAACAGAAGCAGAGGATCTTTATAATGAATTTCCCATACGAACTAGGAATGTCGTGGAAAGGTTGTAGGGTATGGAAACGATGATTACCAATTTTTAACAATCGAATGAGATTAAATTTGAAAGTGATAGTAGCAACATCAGTATTTCATAATATCACCGTAGAACATGGAGTTTTGTTTCCTGTAGATCATAATCTAGATCAACAAGAAAACCATTTGATTGAAACCATAAAAAGGAAAAAAAGAAGACAATTTCCTTTCATTTTAAGGTGAAGTTAGGAGAACATTATTGTGAATTATTTAACATTTTGCAGAACTCGATTCACAGTTTCTAAAAAATATTTTCTATTAAACCAATTGTTTTGTTTCTGAGGTAATTTACAATATACGTTTTTTAAACTTACTTTGACCTTTATCAAGATAAATTTTCTAGGATATTATGATGCTTATATCTCAGTAAGCTTTCTTGAGCATATTTTCGTTTTAATTATAATTCAATTTTTAATATTTTGATTTTTAATTATTCTTCCTTAATATCTTTCATAATTGGATTTCTCTCTCTTCTTTGTCCTATTATCGATCATTCTCTTCATTTAATATTTCCAGGTTTCTCCAAAAAATACAAGAAAATAGTATTAGAAGCAACGTTAGCAATGTCAGTTGATTTTATTTATTCAAATGAACTATCATAAGATAAAATTGTTCCAGGAATGCATTTCAAAAATAATACCAAAAATAATGACTTATTTTCAATCATACATTTGTTTTTAATATTGATGTGTGTTTGAAATGTGTATGGCACTCTGAACTGAATTATTTACGTAAACAGAAATTTACAAAAACCAGGTTGAATTACCAATGTTTGTTTTTTAATCCTTTTATAATTGTTAAAATGCACCTGTTTTCCATTGAATTACTTCCTAGCAAAACGAACAATGTTATGCAACATCAATTGAAAACAAAACAACACGAGGATGTTTACAAAGGTCCCTAATTTCTGGCCCACTCTAAAATCCGAGGGACCGACGCGACTGTTGATTGCAATAGCGTGTGGGTTTTATAGCTTTTTATAAATTTGTTTCAATTAATATATACAACACAAAAATCGTGACCCATTTTATCGAATCAGTGTTTAAAATTTATACGGCGTTTTTGCAAATAACCCATAAATTAAATATTCGGAATGACCTTGGAAAAATTGGAGTGAATATAAAATGAGAGATTTCGATATTGTATAATGTCAAGATTAGCTCAAATAACATATTTCTCGGGAAATGTTCAATCATGTTTTTTTAAATAGAAACAGTAAATATTATTGTTTTTGTTTCAGTGCTTTATTGCGTTTTTTAAAAGTTACGTATTATTTTATATGGGACTAGACTACAATTAATTGTAATGAGAATTAAATTTTACATGGTGTGTATGTGTTTTACATACACACCATAAAACCAAGACAATGGAAAGATCACTATGAAAGCTTGCTGACAGAGACAAGACAAGAATACCTAGCGAACTTCCCAACACAGTCAGTACATATACAAGGAGAGGAAGCGAGGGTAGACATCGAAACAGTAAGGAAGGCTGTAATGACCCTAAAGAATGGTAAATCCGCTGGACCTGAGGGAATCTATGCTGAAATGCTTAAGAATGGAACTCATAAACTATCTGAAAAATTAACTTATGTGATCAATCAGTGCCTAAATGGACACCCAGTACCAGAACAATGGAGAACGGCATACATGTCCTCAATACACAAAAAGGGGGACAAAAGGAATTGTAATAATTATAGAGGCATATCGGTAACCAGCACCCTGAGCAGACTGTATGGACGAATTTTGAGAAATATGATCGAGGAAGAATATAAGCACAATGAAGAGGAAGAACAAAGCGAGTTCCGTGCAGGAAGATCGGGCACCGATAACGTATTTTGTCTTAAACAAATAATAGAAAAAAGATCGGCCAAGAATCTAGAAACTCATATTACTTTTGTAGACCTGCAAAAAGCATATGACAACATCCCCTTAACAAAATTGTAGACAACGTTGAAAAGATCTAACATCAACCACACATTGATAAATGCTGTACAAGAACTATATAGAGACTCAAAGGCACAGATAAAAACAGGAAAATATCTAACGGAAGAATTCCTGGTTACAAAAGGCTTGCGACAGGGATGCTGTATCTTACCAACCTTATTCAAGATATATGTTGCAGCAGCATTGGAAAGATGGAAAAGAAAGGTGCATAGGATGGGTATAGAGCTTAGCAATGAATGTATATATACACTTCAGTTTGCTGATGACCAGGTAGTACTAGCGACTGACAGGGAACACATGCAGTACATGCTTAGAAAACTGATAGAAGAATATAACGACTGGGAAATGAATGTCAATACAACAAAAACCAAATATCTTTGTATTGGAAACGAGTCAGATAACATAGGCCTCGAAAACGGACAACATATTTCCTGCTGTCAGAGCTATGACTACTTGGGTGTTGCCTTTGACAATACAGGAACTGATACACGGGAAATAGAAAAACGAATCACTCAAGCAAAGAAAGTCTTAGGATGTCTCAATGGTATACTGTGGAGTAAAGAGATAACGAAAGGAAGAAAATTGAATATATATGAGAACATGATTAAAACTTCTCTTCTTTATGGCGCTGAAACATGGAGAATTAGTGAAAAGAACAAAAAGCGAATAGAAGCAGTAGAGATGGATGCAATGAGAAGATCTTTAGGTATTTCCAGACGAGACCGAATCAGAAATGATGTAATAAAACAACGTATGGGAATAGAAGGAAATATAACTCAAGATATAGAGAAGAAACAATTAAGGTGGTATGAGCATGTTCAACGGATGCTAGCAACAAGACTCCCCAAAAAAGTAGTAGAATGGCAACCGATAGGTCGACGGAAAAGAGGAAGACTCAGATTAGAATGGCAACACGGCGTAAACAAGTCCATGAGCGAAAGAAATTTAACAACAAACGACTGCGAAGATAGGAAGAGATGGTGTTTAGGTATCGGACAACGTCGAAAGACGTTCTAAATCGATGTATATATATATATATATATATATATATATATATATATTAAATTTTACATTTGTTTTGATGTTTCGATTTCTAATACGGAAATCATCTTCATGAAAATCAGTTGTGGTTTAATCCCGTCTAAAATAATATTTAACTTAAACATACAACAACGTCGTATTGGAATAACGTATTTCCTAAAACACCAATTTACATTGGAAATTACAACTGAAAATTAAACAACCGTTTAAAATTCATTGAAATTATTCAAATATAAAATCTTAAATTAATAAGCAAAAAAATATTGATAATGTTAATAAAGTAATTACTCTTATTGTTAGCATTTTAATCATCATCAACGCATCTTTCACATTCATATTGCCTCTTCTTTGACCACATATTACATATTCCACACATTCAGTTCATGCAAGTCATGCGTTGGATCCATTCTTTCTAATCAATATAATTTTGAAAATCACATTTACAAATTGTACATAAGTTATCATCTTTTTCAGAAGAGGTGATCGACTGTGTCATTTGTTTTTCGTCATGAATCTTATTCTTTACTTCAGCTCCTTTAGCAACTCTTTTTTATTTTAGATATTTGGTTTACAGTTTGTCTTTACAGTTTTCAACAGCAAATTTTCAAATGTCACTGACTCTGAGCGATAATGTTGAAAGTTGGAGACTATTACAGGTTATCACCAAAGAACTGTTTCTTAAAGATTACTTCAACATTTGAGGAGATTGTTCTCAATTAAAACTTCAGGATTAACCATATTGCCAAACGGGGAGTTAATGAATATGAGTGGATGGCAAACAGCTTCTTTAATAATCGATAGTCCGCTATCTGTTTTGGTAGAATCTTGGACGTTTTCATTTTCCTACCGTTTTAAGGTAATAGCACTAAAAATAGAAATAATAACGACAATTGATTTCAAAAATTGTTTTTCGAAATAATTTTCAAAAACGGTTGTTTCCATCCAACCGTTGGCAGTTGCAGCTATTGTGCTTCAAGAAAAGCCAGTGTTCTCTGTGACGTGGAGCACCATTGATACCAGATCTTTTTTTTTTTTTTTAATTATAAGTGGTGGAATTTTGTAACCCGATGTGAGCCTTTGCAATTCGGGGTCCCTATTACACCATTCGCATTGAAAGGTACAGCCTGTTATTGCTTTAAAATGATTTTTCTCTCAGCGGTGCTTGGTTTTATACTTAGTTGTTTAAACTTTTGCTGATTTCAAGTTCCAGTATAATAGGCAGCACGGTTTTCGAATTGAAAGATTTCAAGTGAGTGTCGTAAAGTTTATTTTTCATTAAAAGTGGTTTTTGCCATCTCAATATCGTAAGTCTAATTTTTTTATTTCCTTTTTTAAAATTTTATTTGGCCCAATGGAGAAAAAAAAATCATCAAAGACAATCAATTTCGTTGGAAACAAAAAATTGCAATTTTAGATCGCTTAGGAAAAGAAGAAGGATCTACGGCAATTGGAGTAAATGACTATGGTAGTGTTAGATTGTGAGGACTGATATAGATTTGTCTTCGAAAACTAATGTGATTGTACTCAGGCATAGAAGCACTTATTTTGAGGAAGGTCATGGGGGAGACAGGAACTATGCCGATTTTTTGTAACTCATTGATTAGCAAGTCGTGCGGTATTGAAGGACATACGCCGGAAAGCACAAGTCGTTCCGCTGGTGTAACTAACCTTCTTGCTCTGACAATTTCATCTTTGATTTCTATTTGACCATGATTATTCATAAAATCGTCCACTATTTGTTTATTGGATAAATACATACATATGCGATTATTAGATAATCTAGAAGAGAAGATTATATTTTTCGGTTGAATTATATTTCTAAGTGGGAGAAGGTAGTCTTGAAGTTTGGTGTTTTCTAAGGCACTAAAGATAATTGCTTGGGACTTTAACGGAAATTGCACTCTCGACGCTGCCGAAGAGTATGACTGTGATGTGTTTATTTGATTTTGATGGTCTTGTATTATAGAACTGTTGTGTGATTCCATGTTTAAATTCATTTCGATAAACGTTTGTGAAAAGTAAGTCCGACCCTAAAACAGGTATATTGGTCTTTACTAAAAGCGGTTATTTGCTGGTAAAACTGGATTTGTTTATTGACAACAATAACAAATAATTGCAATTTGCTGACTTTAATGCTAATTTAACTGGATATTATGTAAAGAGTTTTGTACACTTACAGTTTATTTCAATATATCACTAAGATTCACAATTTATAATTTACATTAAATTTTGTTAATGTTAAAAATATACGGAGCCCACATTGAATATAACATTATAGTTATCGATGCATAACCGAACTCCAGCGAAAATTATTGGATGGGGACAATTGTGCCGATCAAGTATTTAACGCTGATGAAACGGGACTGTATTTGAAAAAATGCCTAACCGTACTTACATTGCAAAGGATGAAAAAACTGCAAGTAGACATAACGCAAGTAAAGATCGAGTAACATTGTTACATTCCTTGTAGCAAAGCATCAGGAGATGGGATGTCGAAACCGCTCTTAATAAATAAATCTCTTAGACCACCTGCTTTAAAAGGCAGATATTTACTTTATACGTAAAAAAAAAAAGCAGTTGATGTTAGAAAATTGATAGAAAAACATTATGATTTAACCTGGAACGGTATTGAAGAATTAAGCTATTTTAAACACGTTTCAGAACGAGACAACTTAGGAATTTCTGTCAGATATTCGAAGTAATTTATCATGCAGCCTATTTCTTTTAATTTCTGGAAAGTTTTTTGTTTTTGTCTTGTAATTATAGAATGCTACGGGACGTATTAGTTATTATGTGCGTTTTCTTTGGAACTTATCCACCGCATAAAACGAGATTTTACTGTATATATATATATATATATATATATATATATATATATATATATATATATATATATATATATATATATATATGAAAATTACTGAGTTCTCGGGAAGAACCGCGTTGAGAATTTAAAACTCGACGTTTCGGCACCCATTTTGGAGCCATTATCAAGAGTGATTCGGTTCGAGTTCGGGGTCTCAATCTGCCTACTCCCCTCACTCGACCAGTATCGTGTTCTATATTGCAAGAACTGTCTCTCGGCACTGAGGTCTCAATCTGCCTACTCCTCAGTGTCGAGTGACAACCGGTCTTACCCTGTGTGGCTGCTTTTATACTCTACTCTTCTATACTCTATATATATATATATATATATATATATATATATATATATATATATATATATATATACTATATGTAAACGTGTGTCCCATATAAACGATAAGTTCCATTTCACTAGTAAAAACTTTATCGCGAATTTACCAATACGACAAAACCCATAAACAACAGATAAAAAATGTAAGACAAAACTAATTGATAAAAAAACGCCTTATCGTTATTCGATAAAAATAACCCACAATATAGGTAAATATGTATAAGAATTCTATAGAAAATAACTCTACAATTTAGAACGCACCCATGACATTGAACGAAGTTTGTATTATACAAACAACGCCGTGCCGCAGTTTATTCTCCAGTCGTAAACAATTTCATTTTGCGATAAATTATTTTGCCTGGATAGCGATTAACAGGAAGTTCATTAATATACTCGTATTAATTTGGGAATATACAACGTAATAATTAGTATAATTAAAAATATCGCTCTGATAAAGGTGTATAGGTACAGAAGTACTCGGATATTATATTCATTATGGCATGTTTGCTATTTTAATACTATTATATAAATATATATATATATATATATATATATATATATATATATATATATATAAATATATATATATATATATATATATATATATATATATATATATATATATTAAACTTAGAGCTAAGATTAATATTATTATAAAAATTAATATTAAACTCACCAGTCTTCCGGGTTGAACCGCGTCGATATCCATTTTGCCAAGCTTTCGACATCCTCTCTGATGTCTTCTTCAGGGCTTCCGAGGTCTCAGTCTCCCGAGCCCCCAGACACTACTACACTCACTAGTCACTTCTAGTTCACTCACTAGTTCACTACTCTAGTGAGTGAACTAGAAGTGACTAGTGAGTGTAGTAGTGTCTGGGGGCTCGGGAGACTGAGACCTCGGAAGCCCTGAAGAAGACATCAGAGAGGATGTCGAAAGCTTGGCAAAATGGATATCGACGCGGTTCAACCCGGAAGACTGGTGAGTTTAATATTAATTTTTATAATAATATTAATCTTAGCTCTAAGTTTAATTGTACTAACCGCGGAAATCTTTCCGAACATTTTATATATATATATATATATATATATATATATATATATATATATATATATATATATATATTATATACACACAACACAAAAGTCTAGGGATATTTTTATAAATAGACGTATTTTGTTTATCTGTAATCAACTGAAAAAAAAGAAATACACAATTTGTAGTTTAAATTGTTGTTTAATATGTCAAAAACCATAAATTGCAAAAAACAGAAAATTGGAGCAAAAAAAAAAATATATTGCAAATCATCCATCTTTCACATACCATCATAAAGTGTTAAAAATACGAAATATAAACTTAAAATAAAGTATGGCCACCACGTTGTTTTATCACAGCTCTAGATCTACTGTTCATGCTTTGAATCACATTTTTACTGTCTGCTTGAGGTAGTTGTGTCCATTGTTCTATCAGAAGCTCTTTTAATTGAAATTCAGTGTAGATATTGCCCATATGTGGAGTAATTCTTCGTTGGAGCATGTCCCATACATGCTCAATGGGATTCAAGTCCGGTGATTGTGCTGGCCACAGCAATACATCAATACCCTCGTTATTCAACCAGTTTGTTACAATATGCGCAACATGTGGCCGAGCGTTATCATGCATAAAGTAAAAATTTTCTTCAACAGCAGCAGCAAACGGGCGCACAACAGGTTCAAGAATAGTGTCCAAATATTGCTGACTTGTGAGAACGCCACGTAAGAAAATGAGGTCAGTTCTATCCTCAACCATGATTCCGCCCCATACCATTAATGTACCACCTCTGTATGTATACACTTCTTGAATAAGTCGTGATCGTTCTCCATTTCCGAGTCGTCTCCAAACTCTTGTCCGACGATAATTTGGATGAAATCTCTATCTAGACTCGTCACTAAACAAAACTGTGGCCCAGTCATTGTCAGTCCAATTCTGAAACTCTTGAAATCAGGTTAATTTTGCAGCGCGATTACCTCTAGATAAAGGTAGACATCTCAGTGGTCACCGACTACGAAGATTGGCTTCATGGAGACGATTCCTCACTGTACTGCTGCTAATTGTTACATTATGTGCAAGCTGTAATTCATTAACCATTTCGGGTGCTGTAATTTTTGGTCTCCTTCTGGCATTTAAAGAGTCTCACGGCTCTATTCATCTCATCCAACGTTAAATGTTGTCGTTGCATGGTAAAAAGACAATATCTTTAACTCACCTATTAAGCAAGAATGGTATAAAGTGACTAAAATTAAAAACAAACAAAACATAAAAATGTCGACTTTTTTGTCCCTTATAAAAAACATTCTAAAACGCCTATTGCTATCAGTTTTACAATTTTTTTTTGATAAGAAGTGAGTGTCTGTATCAACAATTATAGTACAAGCAAATTTATATGGTCATGAAATTTCTGTCATTGGTATTGTCAAATTATTAAAATATCCTTAGACTTTTGCGTTGTATATATATATATATATATATATATATATATATATATATATATGTATATACTAAGAAGGAAACTGTACAAAGAGGCACGAAAAGATCGGTTTCGATAAGGTTTTTTCGACTTTTATCTATTTCGTCGATTATGTGTTTTATGTTGCTTAAGTGTGATAAAACTCTGGTTATACCTACTGGGTATCACTAGATCTATGTCTATGTAGCTAAGTGTTAGCTACTTCTTCTGCGATTTCGTTGTCGGAGGTAATAACCTTATCTTGAATGTTTATAAAGTTGATTTTTAAATTCAAATTTTTTCCTGATATTCGTTTTATCTTCTTCCATACCTCACCCATAGGAGTAGATCTGTTTATTTTAGAAACATAATCAATCCAGGATTTATGGTTAGCTGTCTTTATTGTCAATCTAGTTCTTTTATATTCTAGTTGGTTTCTAGTGATTTCTTTTTTTTGTATTTGTTAAAAGCAGTTTTACTTTTTTTAATAACCTTTTTACAAGACTCCTTCCATCATGGAACTGGTGTGGTATGTTTCGTTAGAGCTGTTTTACCGACTGAGTTTTCAGCTGCCTTAATAATTATTTTGGTCAAGTTATCTACATATTCTTCGACATTAATTATTTTTGTCGAGTACTTGGTTATATCCAACTCTATATGTTCGGCGAAACGCTTCCAATCGGCTAATAAGGGTAAAGATCATTCTCACATATTGTTAGATCAAGTGAAGTAGTTTCTCCAGTTCTTATATTAAATCTAGTCATTTAAGAGGGACAAGTTAAGATGATCTATAATTTCTTCAATTACAGTACCCCGTTGGTCTTTATATGTGGATCCCCAGATCTGATTATGTGCGTTTAGGTCTCTCCAAATGATTCGTGGAGTAGGAATTTGGTTGAAAAGGTCCTCTAGTTAATTTCTGGATATTATTGCTCCAGAAGGCAGATATATATTGCAAAAGTTTATATTATTTAGTATTTAGAGAGCTATTCTTGTCAAGTCATATGAATTATTAATTAAAATTGATACAACGCCACTAGCAATGTTTTGATTGGGTATTATTTGGATATTTTACCTAGTTAGTTTATTATTTTATTAGGTTATTTAGTTATTTAGTTTATTTTATTCTTAGTTTATTGTTTTATAGTTTTCTTAATCATAGTTTTAGTTAAGGTTCTTGAATCGGTTTGACTTTATATAAAAGTTCGTTAAAAGAATTTTATGACATGCGGCAAAAACTTTTAAAACTTGCTTCCATGGCAAAAAAATAGGAACACAGATAATTAGAGGTTGTCCTTGAGAAAAATCAATACCACTGTTATGATCTAGCAGAAAAAGAAAGGAATATAAAGTCTGCCGAAAAGAATCTAAGGAAACAGATAATTAAAAACAAGGAAATTAATTAAATCTGATTTGCCAGACAGCGGAAGAAGATGTAGGAGAAAAGCCTATATAATTGCGATGGGAAAAATTAAGCCTACGCCTCTAATATTTCTGGGGATATCAAATAACTGCTGAAGAAATAAAAGTTTAAGCTGAGAAGTTCATCAGAGAAATCGCTATGGTATAAAGGCCATCAGAAACGGAGTTTTCACAGACGAATGAAATCGAGGAAGATAAGTCCTCATACAAAAACCAGGCCAAAATGATAAACAGCCAAGCTCCTACCAACCTTTATGTCAGTTCAGAAAAGACCAAAAGTCGAAGTTTATGTGATTAGCCGAGTAAGGAAAAAAAAACAGCTGAAAAATCTTATACAGGCTTTTGAAGGTTCTAACAGATATATAAGGGATAGCTGATGACATATCCTTGAAGACGTACAGCTAGATGATTTTGCTGTGTTTTTTTTTTTAAATCATAAAGACTGAAAAAATATTTTTTATCAATAAAACTTTTCTTATACATTTTAGTGAAAAATATATAAACAATTGACCGAGATAATTGCAAAAAACTTTTATTTTTGCAGTAGGTTATAAATGTAATAATTTTTTTTAATTATGATACGTAACAAAACTACTTGAAATTTGTGAGTTATTCAACTTTTTTTCGGAGGGCGATTTAATCAATTTAAATATAAATTTAAATGTTATTGTCAAAACAGTGACTCTATGAGATGTTAAGCAGATCGTAATCTATTCTTTGAGGATTAAATTTCAAGATATATTAAAAAAAAATATCAAAATTGTTATTAAAAAACTGTTATTAAAACAAAATTGTTATTCAAAAGGGCCTCACTCTTTAGCACACACGCTTGTAAGTAGACTCACTGAAAATATGCTCAAAAAACTCAATCTTAAAAAAACCTTCTATGACCAATAGGAACCTTCTTCTTCTTTTTCTTCGGCTTTTTCCAATTCTCAGTTCGCCGTTTTCGTCTTCCAAAGCACTCTATTTTCCCAGTCACCTTCTCTGAGGTCTCTATCATTCTTTGTATATGCCCGTACCATTGCAGGGCTCTGTTTCCGAACTTTTTTGTAATTGAGCATTCTACTTTCATTCTGTTCGATATTTCCTCTATTCCTAATATATCCGCTCTGGTGATTTATAGACATCTTATTATAAAGTCCAGTTCAACTGTTCTTATTTTATTTCGTATTGATGTTGTCATTGGCCACATTTCCGCTTCATATAGGGTAATATTCATCACTATGCTCTTTAAGATTATTTTGTTTTCTTTGGTTAGAGTATTGTTCCATATCATTGAGTGAAGACACAACAGAATTAATGATAGATCAGTATATTGTATTCAATGCCACATAATACGAGAAACCAATCTGATGGCTATGTTCCTTATATGATGCTTTTGATTCTCATTTCCAAATTTTAATTAGTGGTTTATCGTTTTGTCAATATGTTTTGTTTACTATTTTTATCTACAACTTTATTTTTTCACAACTTTTTAAATTAATATACTCGTATGTTCATTATTTTTTCTTATAGGTTTAAACTTGGAATACTCTTAAACACACAACATTAAATTGAAGTTTATATTTAAACGAAGCGCCTTGCCTTGGATTATGTTTAGTTGGAAACAATTTCATTTCGAGATTAAATCGTTTGTTGCGTATTTTCTCAGCGATGGAAAGTCCATTAACAGATTAATTAAAGAATGTAATGTGCAATTAGTGTAATTAGAAAACAGTGCAACAGTTTTACATGGGAAAAGAGTATGGATATCCCCATTCTTTTATATAAAACAAGCTCAAGAGCTTTAATTTCAAAAGGATTTAATCTACACATTCAATAGGTCACTAATAACTTCATCGGCACTGATTCACTTCTGGGAATATCTTTTTGTTTCTTAGTAGACACTAACAATCTTTCTTCATTTTCTCTGTTTATGTAAGCAACTTTGCTTGTTCCTTGGATAATTGTTGCCTCTATGGACGATTGCCATCCTCTTGCGCGGTCGGCCGATACTTCTTCTACTACTTGGTGATTTGTCTCTTGCTATTTGAACAACTCTTGTGTCCGCCATTCTTTTTTTTTTAGTGTCCACTCGTTTATACGTTCTACATTATATTTTGTTCTCATCTAGTCACTCGTTATTCGGTCCCTCAGTGTGTTTCCTGTAATTTTTCTGAGTATTTTCATCTCTGCTGTTTGTGCAGCATCGTCTATGCTTTGGCTGTGTCGGTCTTGTTTCTGATTCGTACGTAATTATTGGTCTTATACTGGCCTTATGAATTCTTGATTTCGTCTCATGTTAATGTAATTATTAACATTGTTAATGACATTGTAATCCCTAGGAACTTTATTTCGATTACCTGTTCAATGCAAACTCCACCGACTTCCAGTTTAAATCTTATTTGTTCTTAAGTCATTACTATTGTTCTAGTTTCCTTAGTTGAAATCGTCATGTTAAATTCTTTTGCTCTTGTGTTAAACGTGTGAACTACTCCTTGAAAACTATATCAAATTGGTGTAATAATATTTCTAATTTCATTGTTTCCTTTGATGACGCACTTTATGACTTCATCCATGATTAGATTGAATAGCATATATATTAGTGAATCCTGTCTTATTCCATTGCCCGCATATATAGGTATATGTAATACATCTTTGAGTCTACATCTATCAAATGCTTTCTTCCCGTAAAGAAAACTTCTTGCTGATCTGCTGATCTGAAGTTTATGAGCTGATTTATTCATTCTTGCAAAATTTTAGTTGTAAGTTTTAGGGCAGTATTTAGTAAATTGATACCTTTATAGTTTTCTGGTTGTTTTCTAGCCCTTCTTGAATAATGGGCTTACCTCGGTTTTTCTTAGGGACAAGGTTGCCAAGCCCTGAAGTAGTCTGGCCTTTAGTGGGAACTGTAAAACAGTACTACCCGATACCCCACAGAAAGAAGAGATGGAATATCATAAAAACAACTGTTTTATGGGTAATTTGATGATCTTTTGACTTGAGGGAAATTTTACCCATCGTCTTTACTCGTCTTTAAAGGATTCGTTTGCATCATTTATACACTTTTTTGTTTGAATTTCTTTAAGGCTTTTGCTACTATAGAGACATCTATTAAATAGTTCTGTTAGTATTGTGATTGTTATTGTCTTGTTTATTTTCAAAAGCTTGATAATTATACTGTCGTGTCCTAAGCTGTATATTTTTTAGCTGTTTAAAGCTCTTTCTGCTTCGAATCCGTTACGTTTTTTGATTTCGAATATATCTTCCTTTTGACTTTTTTTTAGTCAATTGATTAGGCTGGCTTTGTGAGCTGTTCTGTAGAACTCTTTAACTATCTTTCTTATTTTATATTTGTCCTTCTCTTCGTTGATATTGGTATATTTATTATTGATAAACTTCTGAATACCCAGTGTTGTTCTTAGTCTTTGTTAATTTGGTCCTGGCTATGTGGAGGATCTGATCCGAACTTACTCGCTAAGACTGCTGGAAATTCTTGTCATCTGTTTTTACTTTGAAGGCATCTATCCACGTTGTTTTTAAAGACCCTTTTCTCTCTTCTTTAATGGTAATATTTATTTTTGTTCTAACTATGCGATGATTACTGCTAGTTGTTACGTTGTTTATTGATGTGACATATTTTTTTTGTTTAGAAAATAGTCTATTTCTTATAAAGTGCAGTATTTCACTTTGTAGACCATTAATATAAATTATTATGTTTTTAGTAAAATAGAAATACTGTAATAAATTAAAATAAGTGTATATAAATTAAATACTAAATAAATAAGTAAAAGATAATAAAAACAGTGCAATATCACGGTATCATTCAGTTAACCCTTTCAGTACTGATTTCATTGTAGAAGAAATGTTTTTCTTTTTATAGTAAGTATGCAACGAATTAATACAAATAGGTAAAATACGACCCGGTGTAACTAAAGGGTGATTCATTTAGAGGTACTTTTTTGGTGGGTATTTGATTGGAGATCGTGCATGAATACTGTCAAACTGACATTTCGCTTTTGTTCAGTATTGTTTGACATTTCATGATGGAAAGACTTATTAAGAAATTATTAAGTTGTATTTTGAAAATGGGAGTTCTGTGAGGAATGTGTTTCGTGCTCTTAGAGCAATTTATGGTCCACATAATCGGCCTACCGAACTGGCCTACCAGTTTTTATTATTGGAGAAAATATAGCGGCGGTAACGGATAGTCTACTCGAAAATAATGAAGAATCGATTCGTCGCCGTTCTCAACAGCTTGGCTTGTCATATGCAACAACTTGGCGTTGTAATAAATTGGGGTGGCTAGCTGTAATAATTTAGGATTGAAGCTGTAAATAAATCTAATAAACCCCTCTAATTGATTGTCTCCACTCTAATAAAGGCTGTCACCATTGTAGAAGACGTCTATCTCAATATCCTTATCAATGCATCTACAATTCTTAGGGGATACTTATCCCTGCGAGCGGGGCAAGGCTTACTGGTTCCACTAGTCTGGACTGACTGGTTCCGCCCTCGCGGATTTACAAGAGGGTAGGGAAATTTTTGGAAGGAAGGGGATTAAGAACTTCTCGGTCTCAGGTCCTGAAAAGAGTGAGAGGCTATGGGCTTACGTTAGAAGCCGGAGCACTGCATAAGCGAAATGTGTATCTCTTCTAGTCTCTACCTGTAACGGCCAGGAATAACAAAAACAAATTTCGAGTTTACAATGTATTAAATAGACTGTACACTACAAAATATCAGTTATGACCAATAATGTTCGATCAGGCGCGAAGGGAGACGAGAAGAGACAAGGCAAGGAATTAAAGGTCGGACAATTCCGTATCATTAGAATATACCTTGGGTTAGTATATAGATCTTAGTTACCTTAGCGTATTTAGGCTCTAGCTAATGAATACGCCTCCAGTCCTACAGGGATTCGAGATCGCGAACTTTCGAATCTCCAGTTGCCGGCACTTATACGTCACACTATCCCGTCGAGTTAAATAGCGCGTTCACTGGCTGCGTATCGTCCGATCTCCACACTTCTGGCGTGGAGCGCTCTAGAGTGCCAACTTCCCACTAGTCCCCGCTGGCGTGGGGCCACTCTCGGGCGCCGCGCTCTTACTGCACGCTGGCCCGCTTTGTTCAGTTTTTATCTATTGCCAACTCGTACCTTAGATTCTTTTTGTCACGTCCAAAGTGGAGATTTGTTTTTACGTTTTCGCTGATTATGCCATCTATTCCATGTGTTAAACTGGATCACGCTATGTAAAACTTCTTAGTCAGCTCAATTCTTATCACTTGTTTAACAATTCGTACCTTGTATTAATTTCCAACAAGGTCTAAGTGTCGTAATTTTTTAAACATTCAGGCTTGTGTTAAACTGGGTCAATTGTTTTGTTTTTAATTTGAAATGTATACGTTAAACTGTGTCGAATTTATTCTTTATTAATTTAGAATATATAATAATTAATTAAATAATTATTACTCTTTACTAATTACCTCTTAATTTTTCCTTCTTTACTTCCTTGCTATGTTTACATTACAGCGTATTTTACGTAAGGATCTTGATTTAAAAGCATACCAAATTCAATTAGTGCAAGAGCGTTTCAGTCGATGGGCTCTTGATAAGCTTTCAGAAGATCCACTGGTTTCGAGAAAAATTTTGTTTTCAGATGAGGCCCATTTTTGGCTTAATGGGTACGTTAATAAACAAAATGCCCGTATTTGGGGTGATGAACAACCCACAGAGGTTCAAGGGTTGCCATTACACCCTGAAAAATCAACTGTTTGGTGTGATTTATGGGCTATTGGAATCGTTGGTCCATATTTCTTTAAAACAGAGGCCGGCCAGAACGTTGGTGTGAATGATAACGGATTTTTTTGTACCTGAAATTGAAGCTCGTGGTCTCGGCTTGGTTCCAACAAGATGGCGCCACTTGCCATACAGCCCGTGAAAGCATATCTTACTGCGAGAACGATTCGGTGAACAAAGTATTTCACGATTTGGACCAGTGACTTGGCCGCTTAGATCCTGGGACATCTTACCTCTAGACTCTTTCTTTTGGAGCTACTAAGTTCATAGTCTACATCTACAAGAAATGCTGGAACGAGTCATCGAGAAATGGAACTTCAGAATGAACCAACTTACTCGTAGTCATGGCCAACATTTAAAAGAAATTATCTTTAAGAAGTAATTGTAAAGAATGGTTCTTTTGTATGATAATAAATATTTTCAAATAAAATTTATTTTTTTTTCGTTGCTTTTTCTTGTTGAAAAAAGTACCTCTAAATGAATCACCCTTTAGTACTGTGACAAGAGCCCCGTTTGGAAATTATGATCAAGTCGATAAAAACTGCATTAAAATAAATAATACCATGTCACTTACCTGTGTTAATTGTATATAATTTATTAAAAAACAGAATACACTTTTTCTGTACTAAAATTATATTTTTTACGATGTACTGATGCAGTGATTTAGTTAGAATAACGGCAATTATAGGCTATAGACGCGATATGCTGGTTGCATATTAATAGTCAATCAATATAGACCAGGGCGGATCTGTTTTAAGGTGGATATGAGAGGTGGCATTCGGATTTTTGCAGAAATAGTTGGTGATAACTTCAGTAATAATTATTGACTTATCCTCGCCTTAAATAGGCCGGGGACATTATTAAAAATAAATAAATATTTAAGAATTACTAAATACATTGGTTTTTTTCTACTTTTCTTGCTAACTTTTAAACAATTCATTTTGGAGCATAGCTGTAAAAAATAAAATAGAGACAATTAAATTTTCTATAAGATATTGCTGGTTAAATATGTTTTAATTTATTAACGTTGCTGGAAAATAGCAATAATACAAAAAAAGAGGAGGAGACAAGCCTTTTCTTATTTAATGTACTTGAACCATTTAAATAACACTGAGGACCTTTATAATTTTTCTTGAAAATCTGTATAACATAATAAAACAGTCCTCCAAATTTCATGACAATCGATTCAACATATTTCGCATAATAATTATGCAATCTAAATTTTTTTAAATATTTGAATTTTTTAAAAATCTTGCACAAAAACGTACTTATCCTATCTAACGTACTTTATGGAATTAAAATCGGATTATTTGGGCAGTCTCAGGAATGTCTTAAAATTATGAACAATTTTTTGGCTTATAAACAAATAAAATATCTCGGTAATTATTAGTTTAAATTAAATTCAGGAAACGACTTTTGAAAAGAATTGGCAAGAAAGAAATAAAGTTAAATTATAAGCAGTGGTTCCTGATATACAACCAGTCAAAGTGGACCGGCATAAACAATAGGATGATAATCTTTAAACCATTACCTTTTTCTTTCGAAGCTCTGTCTCGATAAACATTTTAATTTCTTCAAGATATTTATAACATATATTATAATAATAAAAACCATCGGTATTGCGCGTGAAAAATGCGAAAAAAAAAATAGGTTGAAGCAAATTGAAATTCAAATATCAAAAACGGTAAGGAGGACTTACGAGTTTATCACCCAACTATTTCTGCAAAAATCCGAATACCACTTCTCACATCCAAATTTAGTCAATTTTTTACAAATCAGCCCTGGTCTTATAGTTCTTCTTCTTCTTCTTTTTATGTAGATATGGCTGTCTGCTTTTCAATGTGCCTCTAGTAAGTTGTCGTTCCCTCGGTTTCGTGATCTTCCTACTGACCGTCTTCCTATTAGGGAACCGTCTCTTGCCGTCTTTACTACTCTCTTTGTTGTCATTCGGCTTATATAATCGTTCCATTTTCCATTATACTCTTCTATTTCTTACGCAGTTCTTGATGTTCTCCACGTTGCATCTACGTCGTATATCTGTACTTGTAGCTCTGTCCCATAGTGTCTTGCCATCAATGTTTTTAAGTGTTTTCATCTCTGCTGTTTTTAACATCCTTTTTGTCCTCTCTGTGTCAGGCCGTGTTTCTGTCGCGTGTGTCATTATTGCGCCTATTGTCATTATGAACCTAGCGCTAACGGACATAGACGAGGGAATGATGACATGATACTGTCATTTTTTCAGACAGTCTTAAAGGTCTGCAGACACTTGTCTCCAGGGTGGCAGAAGTAAGTAGCAGGTTTGGGCTTGATTTTAACATCAAAAAAACCAAATACATGGTTACAAGCAAAAATAGGATACCACCTGTTCAATTACTAGTTAACCAACAACCTATAACACAAATCACCAACTTTTGTTATCTGAGTGCAAACTTAAATGAACAGTAGGACCAATCGACGGAAATTAAGATAAGGATCGAGAAGGCAAAATCAGCTTTCGTCACAATGAAAAAAATCTTTAACAGCCACGATATAAAATTGACAATAAAAGTTCGTTTACTACAATGCTACGTATTCTCCGTTCTTTTATATGGTGTGGAGTCATGGACCTTAACTGAAGCGTCACTGAAGAGACTCGAAGCATTTGACATGTGGTGCTATAGACGCATGTTGAGGATTTCCTGGATAGACAGAGTTACCAACGAAGAAGTACTACATAGAATGGGTAAAGAGCGCGAACTAGTCATAACCATAAAACGTCGCAAACTAGAATACCTGGGCCATATAATGCGCAATAAACAACGATACAACCTACTTCGGACCATATTTCAAGGTAAAGTGCATGGGAAAAGAGGTCCAGGACGAAGAAGAATATCCTGGCTGCATAACCTGCGAAAATGGTTTAACTTAACCACTACCGGACTTTTCAGGGCAGCAGTCAACAAAGTCAAAATAGCCATGTTAGTGTCCAATATCCGTAACGGATAGGCACCATAAGAAGAATGTCATTATTGGTCTGATGACTGTTTTGTAAACTCTGCCTTTCATTTCTTTCTCGACATTTCTTTTACTTCAGTTTCGAGCTTTTTGTACCTAGATAATGTGATGCCTAGATATTTAAACTCAATCACTTGTTCTATTATCTGACCTTCCAGCTCCAATTTACATCTTAGTAAATTAACTTTACACACTTAATTCTTTTTTGGGGAAATTAACATGTTAAATTTTCTGGCGGTTATATTAAATTGGTGCAGCATACGTTGTAAATCGTCTTCACTTTGAGAGAGTAGTATTGCGTCGTTTGCATAGCAAATTATTTTAAGTTGTTTTTCTCCCATTTGGTATCCTTTTTTAGTTCTTACCTTTTTTTATTATTTCATCCATAATCAGGTTGAACAATAGAGGACTCAGGGAATCTCCCTCTCTTATCCCATTTTCAACTTCAATAGGGTCGGTTAGTTCTTCTTCCACTTTTACTTTTATTGTGTTGTTTTGGTAAGTATTTTCGATCGTTTTGATTATTCCTAGAGGTACCTCTCTTGCCTTTTTAAGATCCACGAAATACAGATATGCCGGTTTGGTGTATTCTCATGATTTCTGTTATGGTGATTATAAATATAGCGTCGGTGCACGATCTTCCCGACCTGAAACCTTGTTGTTTTTCTGCTAATAGTTCTGGTCTAATAGATAATATCTAAAATTAAGGATGCGTTCAAATAATATGTGCTTTTGGAACAGATAAATATCATCAGAATTTTTGAAACTCGTTGGCTGGACAGATATTTCCCCACAATCATGAAAGAGTTTGAAAAATTCAAAAAATTGAAAAACTATTAAAAAAATCACACAGTATTGTCTTTTTATCACACAAACTAATACCGACGCAACAAATTATTGAACTTAAAAATTTAAAACTAATGTATTCAATTTTATCGTACTTTTTTCTAATTTTTATTTATTAAAAATCTTTAAATACATTTTTTAAAAACATTTTGTTAGATATAACATCATAATTTTCACTAACAAATGCAATGTGATAACAAATGGTCCATTCTAAATACTGAAAGTGTTGCAAAATATCTTTTTCACGTTTCAAGTAGTTTTCAAAAAAAGAACCGACATCAAGCGTCTACGATAGATAAATTTTCAAAGCCTGTATAGACTAGAGAGCCACAAATGCAATTACAAGCTGTCGATCTACAAATGCAATTACTTAGACAAAACGAGAACGTAGCGTTTGTAAATATTGACAAAAGTAAAATGAAAGAACGGAGTAATGAACAGCGAAACAGCAGAATTTGACAAACGTTGCAATTTATCCCAACGAAATTGAATAAACAAGAAGTCCTCATCTGATTTGCACGAATACAGACAAGAAAAACAAAAGGGTGCTGTCTTCACAGCATGATTTTTCGATACGAAAATAAGTTGATTATGAATAAGATGCACTGAAGCAATTTTATAGTAGTTATCTACGGCTGTCTAATAACAGATCTAGTGTACGTAAGTTTCTTAATTAAAGTATCATTAAGCAATCCTTTTACGTAACATAATTTTTATTGCCAGTCGCAACAGTTTACGGCAGGATAGTTTTTCCGATTGGTTTTTCTTCTTTTTCTGGATCTTGACTTTTGTTTCGAGATTTCTGTGAATTTTTAAGCGCAGACGCGAAGAAGCCATTTTTTCTTCAAGCTGTTTTGACTTTGCTCATTTTCTCGTCCTTCTTATGTAGTTCACCTGTTAGTTCTTCAAATCTTGTGATTAAGATTTTTGTTACAGAATTTAATTGTGCAGGATGATGGTGTGAATTTGCTTGTAAATATCTGTCATTATGTGTTGGTTTTCGGTATACTGTATATCCTATGGTTGTTGGTTATTCTCCCGTTATATGGTAAATTGTATTTTTGGATGGATATTGTTGATGTGTGGCGGGAATATATAAGCTTTTCTTCTCCATGCGTCCAGATAATAAATCCGTCGTCAATATACCTCAGCGACAGTTTGGGTTTATGCTCTGCTGTTTGTATTGCTTTTAATTCCATATCTTGCATAAAAAGGTTGGCTATTACGGGTGACCATCGGTGCTCCTTCAACTTGTTTGTACCTCTGGTCCTTGTGGATAAAATAGGTGTTATTTGAGCAATGCCTCGTCAAGTTTAGTGTATTGTAATATTTTTATTAATTCTTCTAATTTATTGTTTTCATTTATTTATTAAAGGTTCTATTTATAACACTTAAAAGTTTATTTAAAGTCTTTATTTGTACTAATTTATTTTACACTTATATAATTTATTATAATTCGTGCGTTACAATTTAAAACGCGGCGCGAATCTTCAGAAAACTAACTGTTTTCCAAATAAAATGTCCCTTTTATATAAAACGCCGTTATCTAGAAGGGTCTGGCAATGAGTCGATGACCTTCCCCATTAGAACGGGATCCCATCAAATAGACTGGTATTTCGGCGAAGGAACTAGAAGGCGGTCGACGGCTGAAACTAGTTTTTTAACTGAGCGCCGAAATAACTAGAACAGAAAAGAATTAGTCATAATATATGTACAGTTTTATACGTCATGATATTTATCGTAACAGTATCCTGTGGTATTAAATACTTTCTGCGTATAATTTTTACCGATTCTTCTACTGGAACATTGGTGAATAATGAGACTACATCAAAGCTCACTAACAAGTGTTCAGGTTTAAGAATAACGCTTTTTATTTGGTTGACAGTGGTTTGCGTTCTTGACGTAAAAGTCCGCTTCCTCTGCGTAGAGTTGTAGCTGGTCAGCCAAAAATTTTGCTAGTGGTTTTAACGGTGATCCGATAGAGCTGACTATTGGTCGTAATGGTAACCCTGCCTTGTGTACCTTTGGTCAACCGTAAAATTTTGGACATCTTGACGAGGTTTCTCGTGAAGTGAGCTGGGAATTCTGTTCTTTCTTGATATTTGACGCTTATAGTTTGGCTTTCGTAGTTTTTTTTAGATACGTTGTTGGGTCTGATGCGGTTTTTTGATATGCACTATCATTTGGAATGTTCTTTATTTTTATTATCTTCAAAGTTCATTTTGACCGATACGTTGCCCTTGACGGCTGGAAGTACAATGATATATCTGTTTCTTTGTATATTTTGCAAGGCTTTCTTTTCTTAGTAACTTAAATTCTTTTTCAGTGGTTTGGCTGTTCTTAATATTTGTGATACATCTTGTCGAATGATTTCAACTATTTCTGATGGTAGTTTAGTGATAGTGGGTTCTACTTGGCTAATGATATTTTCGACAGGAATCCGTTTCGGTGCAGTAGCAAAATTGAACCCTTTGGAAATTACACCATTTGTAGCTTCATTCAAAGTAAGATTTGAGAAGTTGTAAACTAAATTACAGGATTCTGCTGTTGCGAAGCGTTCATTTCTCAAACGCTTTGATTTGTTTTTTCTTGGCGAGGCAGCATCTGTCACCGATCGAAAGTTTGTCAGTTTGTCAAAGATGTTCCACAGAGTCGAATGTACTTTGTTACTAAGTGTAAGGAATAGCTTTAATATCTCTGAATTTACTTTATCGATGTGTCGCCTGGTGTATTGAATCGCTTCTCTAATAAGTGCTAGACTTGCCCTTTTTAAAATATTTTTAGTTTTATAGTTGTTTTTGTGGAAACTTAGCTTCATACAAGTGGGTATTATGGTTTTATCGCGGCAACGTTCTCAAAAAGTAAGGTTACAGAGTAACTTACTTTGCTTTGACCGTAGTTTTTCATATTTTCTAAGATCTCGTAGAATTTTCTCCCCGTAGAGGTTAATTATATTGGATTTGAAACTTCCGCGAGAGCTAGATAGGATTATTTCCATAACAGAAAAATCCAAGGTCCGAGAGGACGGAGTTCAACCAGTAGGCGGTGCAGAAGCGAGGCGTCAAGAAAGAAGACTATGATATCTTAAGTTCAAATATCTTAAGTGTGAAATGTTAATTTAGGGCAATAAACGTTTTTATTTTTATTTTATAAACCATAATTTAATGCTTATCACTTTCTCCTAAACATGTGCATATAAGAAAATTGACTTGTTTTAAAAGTAAAAAACTAACAAACCGAATACAAAAAATGTTGCAGAATGTTAGTGAAAAGGCAATTATGTAAATCGTTGATGTTAAAGGGTCCTAATGGCGTGCACTTCAAGAAATCTTAATAAAATCATTGAATTGATGGGTCCATTATGATATTTTATTTAAAAGTTTTTATATAAAAATGTCTAAAAGTATTTAGTCATGTAGTCCACACGAACAAAAAGTTTCAACTTTTATACCATTTTCTATCATACAATATTAAAAGTTCCATAAATTATATTTAAAGCTTCCTTTTTCCCTTTGAAGATCTATGTACTACAGTTATGCATTAAAATTTTACGGTTTGTGTTGGCCGTTACAAGCGGATCAAATATTGACTAAAAGATCACTCGGTTCCAGCTTCTAGCCCTTAACTTCCTGAGTTATATTTGTTTTAATATTACATCTATGCTTTTATGCGACTCATCCATTCCGTTTGAAAAAGACAGTGGCGGCTGCTTCTCCTTTAGGTTAAGTCCAGTTGATGAATAATTTATTGGGAACATTTTAGATGTTTCTTGAGTTTGTTTATTGTTTGTTGAGTATTGCAAAAATATAACAAGGCAATGATAAAACAAATAATTGTAAATATTCAATATTTTGGATTTTGCTTAAATTGATACTTTTTGTAAAACTTTTATTAATCATAACAAGTCAGAAAATATATCATTATCTAGTTAGCTATGTCCATTGTCGGACATAGGCCTCTTCTAATTGTTTTAAAGTTTCTCTATTTTGTTGCAATGTACAGTGCCGACAAAAAATCTTTATACAGTGAATAAAACACATAAATCGGGATAATTGTTATTTTAATTTTACAAATAAATACTTGGTCATATCACCCTTGTATTTGATGACAAGCTGGATTCTCTTGGGCATAATTGAGCAAGGTCCAAGAAATATTCTTCCATGATCACCCACAACCTCTTCAACTTCTCTTTCAGCTGATTTATGTTGCTCGGTCGACACTCTTGAACCTAATTTTTCATCATATTCCAGGCGTTATCGATAGGATTAAGGTCGGGCGAGTTACCTGGCCATTCCAATACGTTGATATTGCGATCATTCAAGAACTTTGACACTGTCTTGACCTTGTGAGCAGGGGCACCATCGTGCATAAAGTAGTCGCATTTGTGAATTTCGTACAAGTTGAATAAATGTTGTTCTAGAACAGTCACATAGTTGCTTGCCCTGATTGTAACATTCTTTGGCAAGAAATACAACCCCGCCCTTCCTTTATTTCCACTAAACGCACCCCATACCATTACACTTTCAGGATGTTTGACAGTTTTAACTGTGAACTTTGGATCGTACCTTGACGCGGTGTGTGGACGACAAACAAATATGGAGCTTTCTCTTATTAACCTGAACGTACTTTCGTCACTGAACATGACTTTCTAAGAAATCTTATCTTTTTTTTTTCATTGCTTTTGTAAGCAAGGTCTTCTTTGCAGTACGTCGACTTGGTAATGCTAATGCTAGATCTTTCTGAAGCCGGTAACGAATCGTTCTTGTTGAAACGTCCTAAATGAGATCAGGATGTTTATTTTTAAGTTCTATGGGAGTTATGAAAGGGTTCAACATTACTTCACGCCTGATAATTGTGTCAGTCCTAGATGATGTTTTTGTAGGAGCTCCAGAACCAGGTTTTTTTCCGGAACAGTCCCCGAAGGCAACCACGCAGCCGACCGTTTCAATTGATAAATTGCCTCTCTTGAAACACCAATATCACGTGATATAGTAATTACAGAGTCCCTTTTCCCGAGTAACGTTAAAGCACGAACTCCTATTGTGTGAGTTTCTGTCGACCCCTATTTTTCACTTCAATTTAAAATTTAACGATCCCAAACTTTACTGAGTAAATAAAAAGATGTTTTACACTGACTACTCGCACAAAGCCAACTGTGTACAATACAAACACGCAGAATAAATTAAAGAAACTAAGCGGTCAACTACAGACAGCCGCCGTCGCAAGTACGTTATCCCTTCCCCCTAAATGATTTTTTTTCTTTTTTTAAATGGCATAGAAATTAGTCATTCAGCCAGTTGCAATAGATTCTCCAATCAGACAAATACACAACTCTATCCCTAATAGAAAACTAACGGATAATTAATAGAAGAATATACGGCAAGGAAACTTACAGGGTCACTTGCTTCTCGTCTAGGGGCCCATCAAGACATTCTTAGTAGGGGTACACGTAAACTCATCACCAATTACCATAAATACCCTCGTACATAGTACAAACTCATCACCGCCATAAAAGTAGGGTTTTCAAAATAAACCCTAAGAGATTGGTAAACTGATCACTGGCCTACCTGCAGCCTGGATCAGGTATGGACCATAAAATCCCAGCAAACGGCTAGTTTTTGGTAATTTCACAGAATAATCCAAATCCAGATGTCTTAAATGCAACTGCAATTTATTGGTTTTTATTTGGGAATTCCACAAAATTCTATTGATAGCTACCTAAAATCATGCGAAAAGAAAAATTTCTCTTCATTTGCCCTTGTTTCTTCAACATGTATAGTGAACTGCTAATTTATTACGTCCTGAGCCAACGCGGACAAAAAATGATGGTTATTAATAATTTCAAATTTCAATTGATTGCGAAAGACTCTAAAAAAATCGAATTGCCTTTTGTGGACTTGTGCGACGAAAGGGTGTAAGGCTAAATGTCATACAACTGGTGAGTAGAAATATTATATCGTTTTTGTTTAGTTATTTCGCACTGGTTTTCGCGAATAATCCTGATCAAACAGAAAAAAATCAGTGTAATTAAGTTCTTTAAGTTAACTGTATAAGATTGTAGTCAAGGCATAATATTACTTTGTTGCTGTAGATTACCTTTTCTGATATTATATTTTGAGATTTCTAATTAAATTGTTAAAGTCACATTGTTATATATATATATATATATATATATATATATATATATATATATATATATATATATATATATATATAAAGTCGGCACCATATGTGAAACCTTTTTATTTTTAGTTCTATGAATTTTGTTATATAAAATAATTATGTTACATAAAAAGTTTTGAATGATCTAAAACCTAGAATACAATGATCAGATATAAAATTTTTTTTAGTTGTATACGCGGTTTGTCAAAAAAAAAAATGAATTGTGGATATTCTCAAGTCTTAATAAAATTCATGTTGTTTAACGAACCGCGTAAATGACTGAAGAATACTAATATCTGATTCTGATGACTGAAATTCTAGATCATTCAGAACTAGAGAATATTTTTTTTACATAAAACTAAAAATAAAAAAATTTTCCATATGGTACCAACTTAATTGGACTCCTTATATACATATACTGAAAAAGCGATAAACGCTTGTAGTCAACGCTGATCAGTTAGACTACAAACACAACTATATATTTGGGTGTGCAGCCGAAGATAGGACAAAGAAGTATTTTTTTTAAACTACCAAGCTTTCGCAAATCTCTATTTGCATCATCAGGGTGCTACAATAAACAAAATTAGTACAAATTACAGAATAAAAATTATTTTGTATCTTACACTAATTGAGGTTAGCTGTCATGATGTTTATGAAATGAAATGAACAACTCATCTGACTCCTATAAATAATGGCGAAAACTAACCAAAAATGTAAAAATATTGCTTTTAAAAGCACTCTAATTGTGGGATCTTTGTACAAGTCATTGAAAGATAAAGTACAGGAATCTGTACTTAAGCATTTTGATACATTCTGTCATAATAAATGCATTGCTGATTACTTCAAATTTAAAAATTTTCGCCAATGATGCCATAAAATGTAAAGCTTTGCACGTGTAAAAAATTAGGTTTCCTTCGACTTCAATGCACTAATAGCACACTCAAGTTTTTAGCTTCTCCTATTTTTCAGATATTTTATATTTACTAACTGTCCAAAATCGTGTATTACTCTCAAAATAGTCAAATAACGTCAAAACGGTAAGACTTAGACCGAATGTATGCTTAAAATTATCCCGAGAATTCAATGAGAAATATAAAAATGCAATGAAAATCAAATAACGAAGATGGGACTACTTCCAAAATAAACTTCTAAATTTTTAGATCTCAAAACCATTTAGATTGGCACATACGTCTAATAGGCCACACCGTGAGACATATTAATATCTCAGTTAAATTTTAAAGCAACTTACTTAAAATAATTTCTGAATTTATTAAATTATCACCTAAACGAGAAGTATAACAGGTAAAAGACAATCTTTCGCATTAGAAACCAGGCAAAAATCCCGGTGATGAGTTTACCTATCTGCGGTGATGAGTTTACCAATCTCCAAAGGATGCCGGTGATCAGTTTACTATATCTCCGAGGGTCTAATAATTTTATGAGGGGCTATATAGTGATGAGTTCGTACACGTCCCTTAGTAGACAACCCTAAATGATAAACAAGTGAAGATAGAACGCATGCAATTGTTCTTCGAATTTAGTGATTTATTTAGCAATGTAAAGATTTTGTTTGCCGATACTGTACATATAATTGTAGCGAAAGGTCAAAATAGGCTCCGAATTCACTTTTGCAAGTTTGCAATTTTTATGTGTCTCACAATACTTTTTAAATTTCAGACTCTACTAAAAAGCTACAAGATGTATTGGTCGAATTTTGTGGAGCAGGACCACCGTACAAACACAATCCTGATGGGGTGAGTGCGATATTTTCTAATTTACAATATTTTTATTGTGAAAATTTGAGTACCGTAATATATATTATACAGTTCGTGTGGAAATGCTTGCATATCATATAGAAATATATCCTACAACTTTTATAATCAGTATATGTCAGAATTTGCGAGTCTTAGAAAAAAAAGTACATGAAAAACTTTATGATCTACAATTTTTGTGATATAGCTTAGCGTTTACGAGAAAAATACAAAAAACCGAGAATTTTACATTGGACTTTGAATAACTTTTTTAGCAGACCTGGGATCGATATGAAACTTTGTTTGTTATTTTTAATGATGTACCCAAGGTCTCTACCAAATTTTAGCCCTGTAATGCCTCCAATTTTTGTAATTTGAAATATTTATATTGACCGGACTATATGTACACCAGTCTATCTGAGAAATACTATACAGGTATTCGAAGGTTCTAAAAGGTATATGAGGGGTAGCTAATGAAAAATCTGTGAATACGTACATCTGATTTTGATTTGTTTTTGTTTTTTAACATTATTCAGAGGTAACAACCAATTGAGTTAGTTGTTACCTCTCAGGGCATAAGGTACTGTTTTTCGAGCTGGGAAATTGTACGTTACCTTAAAAAACGTATTCCTTTATCATCGATCTAGTGTCTTATTAATAATTACAATGTTAGTTATTCAAATTATGTAATTTAAGAGTCATATGACCTCACCATGTGGCTAGTTCCAACTACGATATAAACATTTTTCACTGATAATGATCTGATAGGAACGAAAACGTTCTTAAAACTTATAAATCCATTTTGTATAATGTTTAAAAATTTTAATAATAAAATTTTATACCATTTTACAAAAGGAAAGGGAGCAAAACCTCGAAGATCGTTTAGACATGAAGTAAACGAATTAATTGAAAAAAAAAACCTGCATGATGAACATTTGCAGAATGGAAAGTTGGAGGAAAAGTTTGAGAGAATTAATAGAATCAAAACTGTGTAAATCTATACTAATAACAGACAAAACGAATACTACTTTTATTTATACAATGTGACGGT
This sequence comes from Diabrotica undecimpunctata, assembly GCF_040954645.1. Taxonomy (NCBI): domain Eukaryota; kingdom Metazoa; phylum Arthropoda; class Insecta; order Coleoptera; family Chrysomelidae; genus Diabrotica; species Diabrotica undecimpunctata. The sequence goes on along the minus strand of NC_092804.1, from coordinate 23,732,679 downwards.
CGTAGCTCAGCGACTGTGTTGCTGGCTTAACAAGCTGGAAGGCTTGGATTCGATTTCCAGCACTGACAATTATTTTAATTTTTTATTTAATTGCGCTTTCATCGTGCTTCGGAGGGCACGTAAAGCCGTCGGTTCCAACCATTCATACGGTTTTAAACAAACGTATGTAAATAACTCCTGATTTCTTTTTATGTGTTACATACTTGACAATATTTGATTTATTCGAAATTATGTTTAACTATTGAATTCTAAGAAAAAGCAATTGCTAAGTTTTATTCATTAGACTGAATGTGTCACCCTGTGTTTCCTATAACTACATATAATTCTGTAAACAATCTAAAGCGGCTTATTAAGCGTATGATGCATGATCTAGATGTGAAACAAAGGTGTGAAGGTCATGGTTGGCCTACTAATAGACGTGAGTAGTGAGTAGTCAGACCTTGGAGGAGATATCTTATTAAATCTGTTAAGATAGTACAATGGTTTCATTTTTCAGGAATGTGTTTGGTAATATGTAAAACAATAATAACTTTTGTATATAATAGAAAAATCCTAAGAATAATTAACCAATTTAAATATTATTCAACGAAAATATATTTTTACCCTTTTCTCTCAACTATGTAGAAAGTAGGTATTTGCAAATTCTTTTCACCTAACCAAACAGTAAATTTTACAGGTTACGTTGCAGAAAATTGGCGCAAATTATCGTACGCTTCATAAATTCCTTCAGGATACTATCTTAACATTATTGTTTATTGAATTTTATTCTAAAATATATTCGAAGTCTCCCATTGAATAATATTGTCTATATTTATTAACGGTATTGTACCTAAGATCATACCAAGAATACTAATACCTAGTTCTTGTCATAAGATGCTTATTTGGTTAGAGAGCTCATATTTATTTATAATAGTTTTAATTATAAAATTTTTTTTCTATGTAGCAAAATCCCCATTTTATAAATTAAATATCTAATAATAACTATGTGAAACATAAATTTAAAACATATATACAAGAAAACAAATAAAAAAGTAATTATATAAGTTTGAATTAATGGAATCACAAGTTCTTCAAAAATGCTTGATAATGGAATCCTTTAAGGGTCCATTTTAAGTCCGACCCAATTTTTAGTGGCTTTTAATAGCATCATAAATGTAATTAAAGTAATAACGAAGATGATGTGTAGTGTCCTTTTGGTAGTCTCTTTGTTTGTTTTTTTCTATCTGAATATATTTTTTATATCCTTCCCTTTCATTTGCTATGCCGCATGTTAGGATTCGATCAGTTGTTTATTTTGTACTTAGCCTGATGCTTTCTTTAAGTCAATAAATCAAAATTTGTTTTATGGTAAATCTATTTTTATCCATAGTGCACTATGATATTTCATATGTCGCTATACGTTCAGTAATAATGAAGATACTGTGTAGTGTCCGTTTGTACTCAGCCAGAGGCCTTCTTTAAGTCAATAAATAAAAATTGGTGCAACTATACGTTTATTAATAATGACGACACTGTCTAGTGCCTTTTTGGTAGTCACTTTCTTTGTTTTTTCTTTCTTAATATATTCTTAATATCCTTCCCTTTTTTTTAATCGGACCAATTACAAAGAAGATATAATTTAATAGAAGCAGAAACAGTATCGCAGATTTTTACAGGCAAAGCTTAATTTTATAAATTCACTTATTTATGAACCACTTAATTTTATTAATTAATGTAATTCTGTTTAACCTGTTTTTTTTTAAATTTTATTTAATTCTATTTACCTTTATTTAATTTTATTTAATTTTATGTAATTTTATTTAATTTTATTTAATTTTATTTATTTTTATTTAATTTTATTTAATTTTATTTAATTTTATTTAATTTTTTCTCGAAATCTTCATAAAACCTCTAAAAAGTAACTCTTGAACTTCGTGGTATGTAGTATTCCATATAACTACACCGTATGTTATTGAAGAAAATAGTGAACACCTCCTTCAATTCGGAATTGCTCAACTGCGCTGTGATGACTCTCAGAGAGTCTCCCACTGCGTGGAGTACCGCTTAACTTCAGGGTTACATTAAAAAATCCATTTTCCTTACAATTTGTGATCCTCAACGAGAACTCAGTCTTTTTCGATGCATTCCAGGCTGCAAGAATAAATGTCTTTATGGTTTATCTTCCTTTTCATCATTGGTAGTCTGGGCACAAGTTTAGCACAAACTTTCTTTATATTTAGTTCTTTATGTAGATTTATTTCAAGATAAAACTCATCAATAAAACTTGTCTTATAGTTTTTTTATTAATGTTAACATGTTCCTTAATAGCTACAACTTAATCGACGGTCTTTTCCAACCATTTCAGTAACTCTTTAAACATTCAAGTCACAGATCGCCTAGGCCCTCGTTATCTTTGGCATCCCATTTCCTTCTTAAAACGGTTTTTCCTATCAAAACTCTGGTACTGGATAGGCAATTGTCATTGTAAACTTTTTGCAAAGTTTCATAGCTATCAAAATGACAAAATGACAAAATGAGTTTTAACCAAAACCTTAAATTCACTTTTTGCTAATTTTTCTCTCGTTTTTCTACGCGAGCAATTTGTTGACCTTTGTTATTTGTCGATTACAACGAGATAGAGGTGTTTGTTAAAAAAAAACCAGTCTCAGAGCTTAATCGCCAGACCTCATAGGTTTTAATGTTACTGAAGTTAATAAATTCTGTTCGCATTCGATAACTTATTTATTGGATCCTGAACAACTCTAATGTTCTGATAAAAACTTAGATAATTAATTTACTTTTATGGCTTCAAATCCCAAATAAAGCTTTAAAAATGCAATGAATGAACCTCTCTTTTCAATTGCAATTACCGTTTTTACTGTTTTTTGGTCTTTCGATTTTATACTCGTAGATTTCGTACTTTTTCCTATAATTAGAGCTTGAACAAAACTTCCAAGTAAACTAATCTAAAAAAGTTATTCAGAAGTTTTACAAAACTGCATCAGTATAAAAATAATTTATTTACGGCTCACCGTTAGGTTTTTAGGCAAAGCTCTTCCACCTTGTAATTTTCACAAGATCATTCATCTTCCCGTAGTGTGATCCACTTTTTTTAGAGGCCGACGAAAAACCACGTTGGGCGCATCACCGCCAGAAGAAGCTATTCATTACAGAATGAAAAAGTGCTTTATTTGCCGCATTTCTGGTCGTAAATGCCAAGGCTTCAGCGGCGTACAACTCCGACGAAGCAGGCAATAAAGGACAGGGACAATTATCCGCCTCTCGAGGAGGATTTTCGAGTTATTTTTTCATGAGGAGGTTCCCATAACTGCTTTTATTTAGGGTATATTTATTATGTTCGCTGGCAATGCGGCAATTTTATGATAAAATTTTATTATTAGAAATATTTCATTAATATTTGAAGAGCACAAGGAAAAGGAAATAACTTCCTAAAATTGTTAATTTTCAATATATTGACTAGTTCATAATCAAACGTTGTATATAAAAGGAACAACTACACGACATTACAAAATATATTATACTGAATAAACGACTACTCCTTTATGTTTCTCTTTTATCACCTTTTTCGTCCTTTACAACAGGCTTTAAAGCCTGTTTCTTTTTCAATATTAGCCTCCTAAATTGTTTAAATTGTCGCACCATCTTTTTCTTGGTCTGCCAATACTTCTTTGTCCATTTGGTGACTTAACTCGTACTATTCGTACTATCCTATCCTCTGCCATTTTACTAATGTGTTCGTTCCACTCCTGTTTCTGCTTTTTCATCCATCCATTTATGTCTTCTATATTGCATGCTCTTCTTATGTTTTCGCTTCTCTCCCTATCCAACAGACTTTTCCCTGATATTCGTCGGAGTATTTTCATCTCTGTTGTTTCTAGTAGTCGTCTCGTTTTAGATGTTTCAGGTCTTGTCTCCGCTGTATATGTTAATATAGGTCTAATTGCTGCTTTATAGATTCTTGTTTTTGTGTCTTATCTTAGGTGTTTGTTCTTCCAGATTGTGTCATAAACCTTGCTTCCTGCTTTATTATCTTCCCATCAATTTCGATTTTACAACGTAGTGGGTAATTAGATGTTGTCATATCATGGACGGACAAGATAACCAACGACTATACTACGAAGAATAAGGAAAGAAAGAGAAGTGATGTATACGATTAAAAGGAGAAAGTTAGAATATCTCGATATCTCGGATACATAATGAGAAACGGCGCTAAATACAGATTACTGAAAATAATCGTTTAAGGAAAGTATTCGGAAAGCGATGAATTGGCAGAAGAATATCATGGTTAAAAAATCTGAGGAAATGGTTCTCCACAGTAACAACTAATCTATTTAAAGTATCAGTTAATAAAATAATTATAGCCAGAATGATCGCGCATATTCAAAACGAATAGGCACCAAAAGAAGAATACTTTAATTCAAAATAATTAAAAAAGAAATCGTCAGAATTCCATGAATTTATATGCATGCAGAGCATCAAAGCAAATTATTCATATCTGGTATATTTCTATCATTCATATTTTTGATATACGATGCACGAGTATACCGGGCATAATTAATAAATGTTTGTTCTTTTATGAAAAACAAAAAATTAAAATTACATTGCGAAATATGTACACCACTTATTTGGTATTGTTTATTTGTTTGTTTGTTTTCGTGATAGCCAAAAATGCTTTTGCGTATTTGGATAGTAAATTAACAAGCATATATATATATATATATATATATATATATATATATATATATATAGATAACAAGCATATATATATATATATATATATATATATATATATATATATATATATATATATATATATATATATATATATATATATATATATATATATAAGATGTCGAAAGCTCGGCGCAATGAAAATTGATGCGGTTCAACCCGGAAGACTGTTTAGTTTAATATTAATTCATGTAAGAGTAATAATCTTAGCTCTAGGTTTATATAAATTATATATATATATATATTGTGACAATTGGGGTTTATAGAAAATAATTTATAAGTTATATACTACATAATATTAGATATAAAAAAGATATTTGGTTGTTTTAAATAAGTTATATACTAGAGAATTTAATAAAAATATATTTATGTGAGGGCATTTTTAATAAATTAGCATATAATAATTGTAAAAGTTGTATTTTAATATTGTAAATAGATTTAAGTGAGCCATGTGCCTAGGCAACCAACTATACATACTCCAAGTGTCAAATTAAGAATCATAATACGAATATAAGTGGGGTTATTATAATAATATATTGTTTGAAATGTGTATTTTATTAAATTAGAGTGTTAGTTACTAATTTAATTATATATTCTGATCTGAAAAGCCTAAATGTCAACAAAATTATTAATAGAAAAGAATGGAATTCTCTGGATCTCCGGAGATGGCCATGTTTGCGAAATGGTTTGTTCCAGAAAATTCAGACATGTATTAAATAGAACTGAATAGAACATGATATCTGACGAGATGGTTCTAGAATGTCCAAAAGATATAAATACCCGTGATTTGGATTCAAGATGGCAGTTTTTGAAAGTTTTTAGTCAGAAAAGTTTTAGATAGTGCAGTCAGAAGAGTTTTAAGAAGTTTTTAGGGCAGTTTTTGAAAGTTTTTAGTCAGAAAAGTTTTAGATAGTGCAGTCAGAAGAGTTTTTGGAAGTTTTTTAGTCAGAAGTCAAGCAGTTTATTATGAAAGTTAGTTGGAGTCAGTGAATCAAGTACAAATAGTCAAAATGTTTAATATAGTGAGTTAAATGAAGATTAAAAATTATGCATATAATTTAATGCACATTTATAATTATACACAAATAATCATTGAAGATAAAAAAAGGTATATTGGAAGAAATTAAATTATATTATGGTTGGAGATTAGTATAAATCAACTTATAATAATTGGATATTGGCATATTGAAAAGAAGAATAAATATAAATGCTGTTTGCTGGTTTGGTTGGTGGTGTATAGATGCTGGTGAAGAAAAATATATCTTAAATTGGTAGAAACTGATAATTGAAAAAAGTAATTTCACAAAAAACAAGGATAACTGAAGTACGAAGACATTCAGTGGTGATTAGAATCTATATACTTAGTGGAAAATAGTTCATTTAGGCATTCAGTGAAAGAAAGGTACAAAATTTTGTTAATATAATTTAGTTAGTGTCATAACAATTTCAATTTTGAAGATAGTTTGTTTAAATTTTAGATTGTCTATAGAATTTAATTAGTTTTATAAGTATATCAGTTTAAAGATAGTTTATTTTAAATTTACATTGACTAGGTTAGATATATATGTGTGTTTCATAATAGTTATAATAAAGATAATTTAAAAAAGTACTTACAAGCTAATTCTTTGAGAACCGCGATAAAAACCCTATATTATTAAAAATACTCATTGCTCATCATTCAAACAAAAAACACATCATAACAATTTGGCGCCCAACGCAGTGGCTCTCTATTTAAAAGAATTAGTTTGGGAAGATAAGTGCTCTCATATAATTAAATTAATTATCAGTAGAAAGAAAAAATTATAGATTTTATTTTTAATTATATTTGAACAAGTAAAGTCTCAAAATGTCTCAAGGAAAGAAAGGTACAAGAAGCAAAAAGAATGAAGAAGATGTGGAAGTAGAAACACAACCTATACAAGAGGAGAGTTTAGTTCAAGCTCCACAAGATACTGCAGAAATGAATCCAGAAAGAGAGGAAAATGTCAATATGGCAGCTTTGATGTCATTATTGATGCAGATGAACAAGACAATGGAAGAGAATACGAAAAAAATAGAACACAAAATGGAACAGAATTCACAAGAAGTCAAAGAAGACATGAAAAAAATGGAACAGAAAATGGAAGAGAATTCAAAAGAAATCAAAGAAGACATAAAAAAATTGGAAGAGAATTCAAAAGAAGTCAAAGAAGACATGAAAAAAATGGAACAGAAATTGGAAGAGAATTATAGAAAATTAGAAAAGAAAATAGAAGATAATAATAATAAAATTGTAAAACAAATGGATAAAAAACTTGAAGCTGCAGAGAAAAAAGTAGCAAATGAAATAAAAAGTATACGGAATGACTACAAGAAAAGGATAGACAATGAGAGGACAGAAGTAAAGAGGATTATTCAAGATAATAAGATAGATATAGAACAGAAAATAGAGTTACAAAAATGTAACTTAGAAGTAAAAATTAACGAAGACAGGAGAAACACAGAAGAAAAATTAGACGATATACAACAAAATATCCAAATAAATTGTAATCAAATAAGAAATGTGGAACAGAGAATAGATGATATTTCACAAATGAGAGACATAGGGAGACCTTACTTAAATTTAACAAATGAGACTGGGATTAAATTCTCTGGTAATATAAAAAATTTGCATCCTAGAGTATACATAAATAGTTTAAAACATAAATTAAGATTTGTGAATAATATTAATGATATTAAAGATTATATTAGAGTGACATTAAATGACAATGCAGCAACTTGGTTTGCTAGTATTGAGAATGATTTAGATAATTTTCAAACATTTGAAAATAAATTTTTAAATTATTATTGGGGTGAATTAGAGCAAGCCAAGTTTAGAGAAATTCTATATTTTGGAAAGTATAATCAAAATTTAAAATCAAATATGGTAGATTATGCATTGAAATTGATAACAGTTGCAAAATATTTAGAACCACCACTTAGAGAGGATGAAACAGTCTTAAATGTATCTAGACATTTTGATGCTGATGTTGTGCAAACCGTAACTGTACAAAATATTCAAACAATTGATAGTTTTATTAATTTTATTCAAAGAATACAAAGAGGCAATATGACAAGTAATAATAACAACAGAAAAAACAATAATAACTTTCAATATAATAAAAATGATAATCAACAATATAGGCAATCATATAATAGATATGGTAATAATTTACAAAATTTTAATAATAATAACAGTAATTATAATAGACAACATTTTAATAACAGTACTAATAATAATAGACAAGATTTTAATAATAGAAGAAATACAGAGCGACCTAACTATAACAGACAGGTAAATTGTGTTCGAAGGAATAGAAGCTGCGAAGACAGGGAACAAAATAGTACAAGGCAGGAAAATGTGAGTAGAAGTCATAGTAGGGAAAGACATAGGACATCAGATCCAAGTGGTCAGATACAATCTGACAATTCTAATAATCAAAATTTTGTGCAGTAAACTTTCTGAATTACAAGTTAGGCCATTGCTATTATGAAAAACCTTCTGAATTTATTTCTTTAGATGAAGAGAAAATTATTGAATCTATTAATTTAATTTATATAAATGCTTTGGCCAAAAATAAAATGATTAAAATTATGATAGATACTGGTTCAGAAAGTACATTAGTCTCGGAGAATTTTATTTTTAATACATTAAAACTATCAGATATAATAAAGATTCCAAAAATTAAAATTATTGGTGCAAATAATAAGAAGTTGGGTGAAATTGATAAACTAGCCAATTTTAAAATTAATATTCTTAATAAAGAAATTAATATGCAAGGATTTATTGTCAAGGATTTATGTGTTGATATATTAATGGGAAATGATGAATTGGAAAAGAAGAAAGTAAAGATAGATTTTGAAGAAAAAATGGTAACTTTGGAAGGGCAAATAATTAAATTTATGCAGAAAGATGAGGTAGAAGAAGGAATAAGAGTTGATAGGATATTATTAAAAGAAAATAGTGATGTTTATGAAGAAGAAATGTATTTTGATGATAGGGATATGTCCCAAAAGAATGTAAAGAATAATTATTGTAGTGAATATTTAAGGAATGGAAATTTTAAGCAGATGGATGCCTACGAGGCGGAGTGCGTAAAATTGGAAGCAAGGAATAATGAGTACATAATGAAGAATAATGTTATTTGTAAAGAAGAAGATATGATGAAAGTTTTAAATTGCCCTGAAGAATATAAATCAATAGTCATTTCCATATTGCAGCAACACAAGGGACTTGTCAATAAAGAAAATAGAATTGCACAGAATTATATCCATAGTATAAGAGTTAAGGAGGAAAAAGATTTTAAAACAAAATCATACCCAATACCATATAAATACAGAGAAGAAGTAAACAAAACAATTAATAATATGTTAGAAGATGGGATCATTGAGAAGGCAGACACACGTTTTATTAACCCCATAGTAGTAGTACGAAAAAGATCAGGTGAAATCAGGTTATGTTTGGATGCAAGGAATATTAACAAGATTACTGAAAAGCAATTTGAAGCACCAATGAGTATAGATGGAATATTAGGAAGAATTACAGGAATGTCATTTTTCACTAAAATCGATTTACAGCATAGTTTTTGGTTAATACCTCTAGAAAGAAAAAGTAGACAGTATACAGGATTTCAGATAGATGGAGTAGTATATCAATTCAAACTAGTACCATTTGGACTTCAATCATCTTGCAGTGCTCTATGTAGATGTCTTCATGATATTTTGGATCAATATGAACATTTTGTAATTCACTACATTGATGATATATTAATTTTTTCTAAAACGGCTGAAGATCATGAGAAACACCTAAAAATTATAATAAACAGATTAGATAAAGTTGGACTTAAAATAAATCAAGAAAAATGTACATTTTTTCAAAAAGAAGTCATATATCTAGGTTATAAACTTAACACTAAGGGAATCGAAATGGATCCAGAACGGACACAAGTCATTCAGGAATATAAAACACCACACAATTTAAGAACTTTAAGAGGTTTCATTGGAATAATTAATTATTATAAAAGGATGATACCAGATCTAAGTATAACACAAATAATAACAACAATACCAACTTACTGATATATCCATTTTATTCAATAGACTTGATTTGTTAAATAGATGGTAGATTTCATTATTTTGAATCAATTTGACATCATACTTGTTGAATTTTGTATATATGGAAATTAATTTGTACCCTAAAAATCATAATTTGGGGTTAGATACAGAATTGATTGTGTAAATGTCTTTATAAAAAGTGTAAAACTTACCAATTCATATGGATGAAAGCCTGTTGAATGGAAATAATTCCTAGATTTTGTCTATAAATAAACAGAACACAATATCCATTATATTTTTAATTAAGGTTATATTTTATTTGACATGACAGTTTGACCATAGAATAGCCGAACTGTGCTACGATTGTTCTCTGTTTTGACATAGACAGCGAACAGGGATGTATTTGATAGAACAATTAAAATAGGAAATTAAATTATTTCATTTATTATAATTACTAAGGTATGTGGATAAGAAAATTAATATTTAAAAAAATAATAAGTAAATTATTTATTTTAAATTTAAATTTTGGGGTATTGTGACAATTGGGGTTTATAGAAAATAATTTATAAGTTATATACTACATAATATTAGATATAAAAAAGATATTTGGTTGTTTTAAATAAGTTATATACTAGAGAATTTAATAAAAATATATTTATGTGAGGGCATTTTTAATAAATTAGCATATAATAATTGTAAAAGTTGTATTTTAATATTGTAAATAGATTTAAGTGAGCCATGTGCCTAGGCAACCAACTATACATACTCCAAGTGTCAAATTAAGAATCATAATACGAATATAAGTGGGGTTATTATAATAATATATTGTTTGAAATGTGTATTTTATTAAATTAGAGTGTTAGTTACTAATTTAATTATATATTCTGATCTGAAAAGCCTAAATGTCAACAAAATTATTAATAGAAAAGAATGGAATTCTCTGGATCTCCGGAGATGGCCATGTTTGCGAAATGGTTTGTTCCAGAAAATTCAGACATGTATTAAATAGAACTGAATAGAACATGATATCTGACGAGATGGTTCTAGAATGTCCAAAAGATATAAATACCCGTGATTTGGATTCAAGATGGCAGTTTTTGAAAGTTTTTAGTCAGAAAAGTTTTAGATAGTGCAGTCAGAAGAGTTTTAAGAAGTTTTTAGGGCAGTTTTTGAAAGTTTTTAGTCAGAAAAGTTTTAGATAGTGCAGTCAGAAGAGTTTTTGGAAGTTTTTTAGTCAGAAGTCAAGCAGTTTATTATGAAAGTTAGTTGGAGTCAGTGAATCAAGTACAAATAGTCAAAATGTTTAATATAGTGAGTTAAATGAAGATTAAAAATTATGCATATAATTTAATGCACATTTATAATTATACACAAATAATCATTGAAGATAAAAAAAGGTATATTGGAAGAAATTAAATTATATTATGGTTGGAGATTAGTATAAATCAACTTATAATAATTGGATATTGGCATATTGAAAAGAAGAATAAATATAAATGCTGTTTGCTGGTTTGGTTGGTGGTGTATAGATGCTGGTGAAGAAAAATATATCTTAAATTGGTAGAAACTGATAATTGAAAAAAGTAATTTCACAAAAAACAAGGATAACTGAAGTACGAAGACATTCAGTGGTGATTAGAATCTATATACTTAGTGGAAAATAGTTCATTTAGGCATTCAGTGAAAGAAAGGTACAAAATTTTGTTAATATAATTTAGTTAGTGTCATAACAATTTCAATTTTGAAGATAGTTTGTTTAAATTTTAGATTGTCTATAGAATTTAATTAGTTTTATAAGTATATCAGTTTAAAGATAGTTTATTTTAAATTTACATTGACTAGGTTAGATATATATGTGTGTTTCATAATAGTTATAATAAAGATAATTTAAAAAAGTACTTACAAGCTAATTCTTTGAGAACCGCGATAAAAACCCTATATTATTAAAAATACTCATTGCTCATCATTCAAACAAAAAACACATCATAACAATATATATATATATATATATATATAAACCTAGAGCTAAGATTATTACTCTTACATGAATTAATATTAAACTCAACAGTCTTCCGGGTTGAACCGCATCAATTTTCATTGCGCCGAGCTTTCGACATCTTCTTTGATGTCTTCTTCAGGGCTTCCGAGGTCTCAGTCTTTCGAGCCCCCAGACACTACTGCACTGATCACTAACTAATGCATTACTAGTGTATGTATACTAGTGTCTCCAGCAGAAGCAGATATTAAAAACAAACAATCTCAAGAACAACCAGGGTTCAAAGCTGGACTATTCACCATAGATAATTTACCTACATTGAAAATTGCCGTAGAAAAAAGAGTACAGGGAAATAGAGAAACTCATATAGCCTTAATAGACTTACAGACGATAGCTTGCTGATTTGATTTCACAGTTGTGAAAGGAAATGACAAATGAATTTAAAAGTAATTCCAGTTCTTATTAAGAATATTCTAAAATATGAGAACAAACAGGAGAACAACATATTATGACAAAGGATTGATCCACCATTTAAAGTAAGCTTAGTGAATGGAACTAACAAGATTTTGGAATTCGAATTTTGGCAATTTCATGGATTTTTGTTTAATGATTATTTTGAGAAAGGAAAAACTAGAAATAACAAATATTATTATCATTATTGGTCTGTTAAAAAGAAGAGACGGCAAAGAATGGACCACAAATGAGGTAGAAACTGTGCTTTTTCATTAAATTACAACTATGAAAACAATATATGAACTGTGCTTCGAATTGTATTCGTATTCCTAAAATGTGGCACCCAACGATTATTTGCTGTTTACATATCTTAACAGAATGCTCTAGGGAAAGAGATTTAGGTCCAGTAAGCTGATTTCTGTAGTAGCTGAGGCGATTTTGAGCACATAAATAAATCGTTCTATAAAGACAGCTTTGAATTATTTGAGAATCATTGGAATGAATATATCAATGTTACAGTATCAGTATCAATATTTTGCTTAAAAGTTGTTGTATTTGTCAAGTCCGGGATTTATTATGATATACGTGTTAGTTACAATTTCACCCTTTTCTTGCATCCAATTATTATATGTTTAAATAGAACGTATTGCAATTGCTGGTCAATTAATTCAAACGGCAAACGCAAATAAAATATGTTATTTTAAATAAAATTAGCAGTTCATTGGCATAACTCATAAATTGTTCTCAATTCGTAAAAAACTTACTTTTTGAATACTGTATATAGCAGAAAGATGAAAAGCAGCGTCTGGTTAAAATTTATGCACCGCGATACTCTAGACAGAGGATGATCATTGTAGACGCGTTCAACGGAGATGCTTACGACGCGAAAGCTAGTGTGGTTCTGCCTTACAGGGTAGAATTTCCATTTACGTCGCTAAAACGTGTAGGGTAGTCCTGGGAATAGTTAGGGTATAGGTAAAACAAACACTCCTGACCATGGAGCTGCGCGAAGGCGGAGTCAAATTCACGTAAAGGCAGAAAGGTTCTATTGTAAGTGGAATTATACAATGCACAGTACAATGCGTTTCGCATGGAAGTAGGGACGAAACCAAATTTCGTCTACTGCGCCGTGGTCAGGAGTGCTTGCACTATCTCTAACGTACTGTAATAAATTAGGTTTTAAAACTGTCATCTTCGGCAGTCAAAGATTGTGTATACATTTCATCAAGTAATTTGAGCTTTTAAAAGATTTTATGCTTTCGGGACAATTAAGGACAAGGGATTGTCTGAACTTGACATACATTATGAGTTGGCCAGTTTTACAGAGAGGAATTTAAAAACATAAAATTAGCTTTTTTAAATAAAGTTAAAATATTAAAGAAAAATATTTAAGTAAATATTAAATACTTTTCCAAAAATCATTAAAAAGAAGAATATAAGCAAATACATTTAGGCTTAGCTAAAAAACTAATCTCTCAAATGGAAGCACTGACTAAGGAAACATTGAGTTTCTTTACGCAACTTTTTACTATGCTTTCTTTACGTAACTTTCTGCTCTGCGAATTCGATCTTAAATTTGTCTGTTCACCCCTTTTCCGTCAAACAGAGGGTTACTCCGTTTTATATCCGTTCTGCCATTACTTTTTTTATGTGCTCTGGATCCCAAAGTTAGTAAAAGTGAAAGGTCAATAAAATTTTTTGTCAGATATTTCACGAATGTCTACATCGACGAGGCGGTATTTCCACACTCCAGCTGGAAGACAAACTAAAATCTGGCAAACGAATAGCACTTTTCTTTTGTTTTGACTTTTAAGATTCGCTGTAGCCCTAACTCGATTAGAAACTCTTCTAAAATAATATGAAATATAGCCGAAGTAGTTCATAAATTTTGTAGGAAAATAAAAACTGTTTTATTAGAGTGTCACTGATATTGTGTTGAATATTAGTTAAAATTTATACAATGTTACCCGTTTAAAATTTTAAATATTTTTTAAAATATGTATCCTAGAAATAAAAGATGGAGAATTTAACTAATGTAGATATTTTTGAAGCACTATTACATTGATAGTGTAATTTTGCAATCAAATAACAAATTAACTGATTAATTAACATATAATTCGCAAACCAAAAAGAGAAAAGAAATTAATGAATTTTATTAGGATTATGTGATTAATTTTTATTACAGATGCCAAATTAATAATAATATGTTTTCTTATCTCAGGGTTCTTATTTAAGTTCAAAAATATTTTTACCTTTTATAGTGTTCGATAACGATAGGAGTAAAAAGGAATAAATAACGGAATTCAAATTTGTCCAATACATTTAAAGTGTGTAACGATTATTTTGCCTACCACCTAGGGTATTACTATAGGGGGTTGAAAATTGGAGACATAAATTATTGGGGTGGAGATAGGATAAGCAAAACAAATCGAAACTTTTGCGAACGGCTACTCAGGGTTTATTTGGAGGACTGGGTCGTGGATAAGTGAATGACAAGGGGACTGAAATGGGGTAACTACTAAAAGTAAAGCAAAAGGGCACTTACATAAATCTTCTGGAACAAAACACAATACAAGAAGATTCTCAAGCTATTTAAAATGGACGCCGCTTTGAATAATCTTCTTACTGGATAAAAGAAAAGGTTCTTCCTTCCTAAAAACACAAAAAAAGGTTAGAGAGTAAGTTAAGAGAAATAAACAAAATGGTTTAGGAAAAAAATTTAATATTTATTGCTGTCTCATCACAAACAGTTACAAATATAGATAATAACAATAAAATACAAAATATCAAAAACAAACTTATGATGTTCTATCAGTTTACAAACTCTTGAAGTTGGAGATACTACAAAACTTACAATTGTTAATGGGCGATAATTTGTAGCAAAAATAAATTATTACAAATGAAAAAATATCTTTTTAAGTAAAACTATGCATAGAGGTTAACCTTTTTCTAAAAAAAAACAAAGCAAAACAAGTTCTGTTATGATCAGGTATTTACCAAATGTCAAAAAAATAAAGCTAGCTGTCAGATGTCAATATTAAATTTGAAAACTGAGAACAATTAATATGACATCTAAGCCACACCCTAACATTTATAATTTTAATTATTACAATTTCTTAAACTGTTATGAAAGCAACTATTATTAGAAAATGTTTATTTTTCCTTTAATAGATCAACACAAAAGAGTTACCTGGATTTCACTAAAATTTCTTTAAAATTTCTGGGGTTAGAAACTGGACTTACACTCTCTGCCATACGAACTAATTCATCTCCAAACTGCGAAAAATGAGACTGGAAGTTGGGCACTGGACGCAAACTTTGACAATCTGCTTCTTTAAAAACTGGAACACATGTGAGTACTTTTCAAATTTGTTGAAAACGCCGCAAATCTCTTAGATACAAATCTCTTAGGTGAGAGACGACATAAAACAAAAACAGTGATTACTACTATCAGAACTGACACATTACATTGAGTATAAATCACTTTTTTCAACAAATTTGGAGCGTCACACAAATACGTCAACTTCATCAACAAATACTCGGAGCGTCTTGACTTTTCAAAGATTCTTTCAAACCTTATTTTAACTTCACATAAAACACTGTTACCACAGTACACATTTTCCAATGATAGAAGACAAAAAACACAAAACATTACAAATTTGAAGAAAAATTTGGACTAACACTGAAACCAACTGCCCCTGACAGCGGCCTTAGCGAGAGTCATGTAATTCTCTTCCCCGCAAAACTTTCTAAGCGATCTAAGTGGATGTTTATTTCAGGCGCAATATTGAGCGGCTTAACGATCAAAGAAAATACTAAGGAAATATGCATCTGTGATATATAAACAAACTTTAAAATGTGTTTATTAACAACTCGTCGACGCAAAAAGGATTAAAAATGCTTTTTCGGTGTTTTAACATATACGGGGTGATTTCAATACATACGAAAGAATATAAAAATGCTACAAGTGTAATAAAAAAATTTTCGTATAAATAAAAAAATCCCTTAAAAATAAGTAAATAAATATTTATCTAAATTATATAGCATTGACACAAAAAAATAACACAAGAAACTCATACAGGTTTAGTTCAACTAATTGTCTTATCTCACAAATTCAAAAACCAACACGCTATATACTATCAACAACATGCAGATTGAAAATGTGGAAAACTTTACGTATCTTGGAAGTGTCATAACAGAAAGCGGAGGTACAGAGGACGATATTCGTATGAGGATACGAAAAGCTAAACAAGCATTCAGCATGCTCAACCCTGTTAGGAGATCTGTCGAGTATACTACAAAGACAAAGATCCACATATTCCAGTCAAATGTCATGTCTGTTCTACTCTACGGATGTGAAACCTGGAAAGTGACAAAAATCCTTACAGATAAACTGCAGGTCTTTATTAATAAATGTCTACGACTAATTGTTCGTATTTTCTGGCCTAACATCATCAGAAATGAAGATCTGCTACACCTGACCGAACAAAAAAGGATAGAACATCAAATAAAGTCCAGAAAGTGGGGTTGGATTGGTCACACTCTCAGAAAATATAAATCCAGTATTGCAAAAACTGCACTAGAGTGGAATCCCCAGGGAAGAAGAAAAAGAGGACAAACATTTAAGTAAAATTATGTTACAAAATCATCACAGAAAATATAGTCATGTTATAAAAATTCTAGATTATATATATATATATATATATATATATATATATATATATATATATATATATATATATATATATACTTAATCAGGGTAATAAGTATATTATATATCACATATATAATGAAACTTATTAACGATGAATTGCCTTTATTAATAGATATGTAGTTATCTAAAGTTAACAATAATGAGTATAAGTTGCTCAAATTGTTGGTATCTGTCTTTTTACTAATGGTTTCTTTCTCTTGAAAAACGAATGCAATCTCGAGAAACAACCTTTTTGAATAAATATTACTCTCCGTGGATAGGATTTTTACAGCCGTTTAATCGAAAGAGTGTCCTGTTGTGTTAGCATGTGTGGTTAAGGAACATCTATCAGAGTGTAACCTAATGTCACTCTTGTGAAGAGTCAAACGGCTGGAAACTTTTTCGGAGGTGTGACCTATATAAGAACCTTCACAGCCTAAACAACTAAGTTTGTATACAACATCACTTTTACCCAAGCTTGATACTTTTTTCTGTAAATGACTTGTACACAGATCCCACAACTAGAGTGCTTTTATAAGCAATTTTTACATTTGGTAAGTATTGAGCAAAAATTCTGCTCAATTTAGAAGTGACATCTTTAATAAATTGAAGTGATACGAAAGAGATTTTAGGAATATTGTTAGTCAGTGAATGGAAATCAGAGCTAACTTTCATAGCACCTGTATATTGGGGAGGGTTCTCTTTTGTGTTAAGTATAACAGAGAATGTGTAGAAGATGATTTTTTTGAGTAAGGATTCGGAGTAAGAATTATCTAGGAATAATTGTAAAAGGATGTTGAGATTCATCTTTCTAAAAACAGGGTCAGTCAGTTTACAATAGGGATGGCGGTTTTTGACAAAACATCGGTTTTCGGTTATACCGGTTATTTTTGCTTACGGTTTAACCTGGCGGTTATAACCGGACAAAAAAACCGGTTTTTCCAAAAACCGGTTTTCGGTTTTTTTAATCCAATAGGTTAGAAGTTTGCACTTTCAGTTTGCTTCTGTATTTATAAAATAAAATAAAATTTTAATTATGGTTGTGTTTGGAATAATTACTTGAGAATAATAATTATGATTTTGATCCAAACTAATACCTAACCTAATCCTAATCACTGTAAAAACCTAATAACCGGTTTTTACTTTAAAAATAAAAAACCGGTTATAACCTGGACAAAAAAACAACCGATAAAACCGGTTATTGCAAAGTAAAAAAATTTCGGTTAAAACCGGTAGGTTTTTCCCATCCCTAGTTTACAAACTCAATTTATAACTATAAAACCAACCAGTTTACAATGCAGAGGATTTTTGCGGCTTTTAACTCAATAAGCATAGTTCCAATCTCTTTTAAGTTGTCTCTTATCAGAACAATGTCGTCCGCAAATCGTAGATGGGAAATCATTTCGACATTGATTCCTTTGGCTTCCCACTCCAATTTTTTAAAAGCATGTTCTAGAGAGTTTGTATAAAGTTCTAGTTTGAGTTCCAGTAAAGAGTTTGGGAGATAACGTGTCTCCTTGTCTGATTCCTCTTTTGATTTTTACACATTTTGTAGTCTTTGTGTAGTCTTACGGTCATGGTTGCATTATTGTATATATTCGTAATCAGTTTGGAGTACCGATAGTCTTTACGACTTTTCTCTAACAGTCTGATTACGCTGTTAATTTCTATCGTATTGAATGCTTTGCGAAAGTCTAAAAGCCAGGAATAATGGTCGGTGGTATTCGATGGATTTTTTTATAATCCCTTTTATGCAGTGGAGGTGGTTGTTGGTGCCAAAGTTTTTCCTAAAACCCGGCTGTTCCCTAGGTTGGTAAAAATCTAATTTTGTTTCCAGTCTATTTGTTATTATTCTTGTGAATAACTTGTAGGGGTGGTCTAACAGGCTTGTGGGTCAGTGATTCTTGAGATCTGTTAGATCGACCTTTTTGTGTAAGAAAATGTGCCATCTTGTATGTGTGTCACTTTGGTGCAGTATAAGTAATAGATATTTTATGATAAATATTTTTGTAGACCAGATGTAACTTAACTTTTAGTTGTTTTATTAGCGATTCTCATTAATAACTTGTTTTAGTAAATAGCTTGTAAATAAATTCAGCAGAAAACTTTTTTAAACTACTTTATTTATTTTTAAATGTAAAAGAATATCATATTAAGTCTTCATCAAGAAACTGTTTTAAAATACTCAAGATATATTCTATTTATATCTATGTAGTCTTTCTTATATCAACGACTTTATAGCATTGTTTTCGGTCCCAGTATATTGGTGGTTTTTTCCTCTACCATTCCCTCGGGAAAACAATTTATAGTGACTTCCCTTTCAAACAAATATCGATGCAATTTATTTAGACCTGTTTCGAATCAGTAACGTTTTAAAATCTTTTTTCTCGTTTTCTCTTGAACGTTTCATTGTTCACCGTAAAATATACATTCTTTTGAACTTTTCCCCTTTTTCCCGTCAAGTTATTTAAATGTGGAAGGGAAGCCTTTCAGACGGAGAGCTAAATAGAGAATCCCTTTATTATTAGATAATGAGAGTAGCAGTGTGTTCTGAGAATGAATAAAATTTCCATATGCCTAATTTCTTCCTCATAAAAATTTCAGCTTCACTAATGGATATTTCTTTTTTATTTTTAAACGCCACAGAAGGTAAGTTAAAGGCTTAGTTTATAATAAGATGTAATAGAATATAAAGGGATAATATGAAATATTAAACTTTTGAAGTTACGGTTATTACAAAAATGGAACAGACGTATTATCAAAAGGAGGAAACGTACATGGAAGTTGGAAAATAAAACTATACTTAATAAATAAGATGTTTTTTTTTTATTAATTTACATATATCAAATTAATTGTTTTTTTAATTGATGATCTTTTGTCTAATCCCTACATATGTAATTGGTCCAACAGTTCTAGAAAGGCCTATTATTCGAAGGCCTAGGAAAAATATATAATAGGTGTGAGCTGACCGTTAAATGGCGGCCGAAGAGGACATTCAAGCACCCAAAAGTAACTCCGAGCCTCGCAGCAAGATAATTCAGCGAAAGGCCAAGACACGGGACCGACTCGGATTCATGAAACCCAAATCGTAAGAATTACGCCCACTTCACCTCGCCTAGGGCCGGCACCTCAGCCGTGACCCGCTTCCACGCCAAGCCCGATACGCCTCGATCCTCAGAGCCAATCCTTATCCCGAAGTTACGGATTCACTTTGCTAACTATCCTTGCGTACAATATTCTAACGACTAGAGGCTCTTCACCTTGGAGACCTGCTGCGGATATGGGTACAAACCGGTGCCAGCCTCCACTATGTCCGCTCCTGAAATTTTAAGATCCGAGGGGAAGATCCGAACACCGCTGCAACTGTGGTGCTCTTCGCGTTCCAAACCATATCTCCCTGCTAGAGAATTCAAAGGAACTCGAAAGCTTATACGGAAAAGAAAACTCTATCTGGATATCCTGCGTCTCCAGGTCCTTTTTGGGTTATCCCAACGAACGCTCTTGCCAGGGCC
Organism: Diabrotica undecimpunctata; assembly: GCF_040954645.1. Classification (NCBI taxonomy): domain Eukaryota; kingdom Metazoa; phylum Arthropoda; class Insecta; order Coleoptera; family Chrysomelidae; genus Diabrotica; species Diabrotica undecimpunctata. The sequence continues at coordinate 23,712,221 of NC_092804.1, read as the reverse complement.
CGACTTTTTGACGTTCCGCTAGCGGGTTCCCGGTATAAAAAAATATTTGTTACCTATTCAGGTTCTAAAAACACCTGCTTTGGGTACTTGGCATTGGGCGTTGGCATTTGTCTTTTACACTCTATTTTTGAAGAATCTTTAAGTTACTCTGTCTATTTTACCCATTTTTTAGAGATGATTTTTATCTCAGTGTGCAATATCGAATATATCCAGTGAGAACACCTATGATTACATTGACTTCGGTCTTTCAAAGTTCCAAGATTATTTTTTTATATATCTAGCAGATGTAATAACCTTTTTGTTTGCATTTGGCTTGAAATGTTTTGCTAGTAGGCTCCTCAAGTTCCTTTTCGTATTTTTGAATATCCTCTACTATGGTGGGTTTTTAGTATATCTCAGAATGGCTCTGGTCCAATAAAAGGTCTAATAATTAGCTGTTTCTTTAGCAAACCTATGAGCCCTCTCATCTCAGTTACCTAAAGATCTCTTTGCACTTGCAAGTTGCTACCGATCCCTACTTGCTATTGATTTTTTAGAATTATTTGTATGAGATCTATGTATCGAAATCTTTGCAGATATAGTATCTATGGGAATTTTTTTGAAGTCTTATTCCAACCCTTAAAATCCTTAGATGCCCAGTCAGGTTGGCAAGTTTTAGATACTGAGCTCGTACCCCATACTAGCGTAAAGGCACTTTCTAGAGCGATCCTCCTAATATGTGTATGCAAAGGAGAAAGGTTCACATTACCTTTAAGACTGTAAATGGCACACGAACGTATTACATCCGTGATTTCTAAGTGAGTATTTTCGCAACTACAACTTTATCATCGCTTTTCTGCTGTTTTTTTCCTAACCACTTCTGTATAAGTAACTATGGATTTGACAACTGTTGACCAATAGCTCATTTTAGGCCATGGACTGCGTGCTGCCCACTGAGCGTTTACCTGATACCCGAACCAATTTTAAAAATGCGCGTGCTGCAAAAAGTCGTACACATATAATATATCACTACGATCCATTCGATCTATCTGATCTATCTATCCATTCGATCGATCTTTCTAAATAAAAAAAATATTTTTAGATGTATAAAAATTAATCAAAAATATGGGTTAAAGACATACTTAAAATATTTGTAGACAACAGTAATAACCTCTCCCGGATAGCCTAACTTATAGAGTGACACCACAAAATAACTGTTTCAAATGGCTGTAAACAGAATTAATAGCCTTAAAGATATCCTATCTCCGATTGGAAAGGAACATAAAGAAGAACAAAAAACATTTGCTCGTAAATTATGATAGCTGCAATGTGTTTATAAACTATTTTACAAAGCCTTAATACGAATTGTCATAGTGATTAAGGAGATCGCATTTAAATCTATTGGACTCTGTCAGGAAATGTTTGATACATCATCGACTGCGATCAGCCGTACGTGGGTATTTACTTATTTTTGCAAAAAAGAATATACATACTGACAAAAGTAATAACAATGCTTTAAAAGAGTAAAATAGCAGTGCTGCTGATTATCATCTACAATACAATATATGACACTGGCATGAGTCTTAATGTTTAAATGTACACCTTCTTTCCTACACAAAAAACTAAAGAGCAAAGAGTAGAAAGAATATAAAGCTATTAATCTAATGATACATATTGTTAAAGTTTTTCTTTTCTTTGAATAATTCAAGGCATAATTATTCTTCAAAAATTAAAAAGTAAGACATAAAATAAAGAAAACTATAGTCATTGATAAAAAAGTCCGGAGTTGACTTTGAATTTCAGTTGATATTACAAGAAAATTACATAATGCATTTTCCGCACATGTTAAGCTTATTCTTGGATAAAACTCTTGGCCAATCTTTGCAAAATAGAAATCGACTTTCAATGGTAACATAATTTTTTGTGCGCGTCCTATAAATATGGAACTGAAGATTAGAATATAGGTAAACTGATATATATATATATATATATATATATATATATATATATATATATATATATATATATATATATATGTTTTTTGTGCTAGTCTACAGACTAGAAGCATAGGCTGTAGCAAATGCCATGCTTAAAAAAACTCAGGAAGTTTTCGAAAAATATTTGGCAGTGGTTGGGTTGACAAAAGTTGACAATTATAATGAAGAAATATAAGGAAATAATTAAGAAATGAAAGAATACCATTAATACCGAAAATTAATTCATTTGGCGCAGAGAGTGAAGCATGTAGAAAAGTACAGCTTGGTATATCGAGTGAGGCAATAAACAATTATGGAAAGTAGAGGTCCTGCAAGAAGAAAAATATTACACCTTAACAACATTAGATAGTGTATGTACAAATAAGGAATCTCAGTTTTCTAAACATTGGGGTAGGTCTAGATTAGAGTTCTGACTTTTATAGATCCTTAAGCCGCTTTTATGAATGGTATTAATACAAATGCTTTTAAGGAATGAATAAAATCACTATTTACCTAATTTTTCGTCATAAACGTTTTAGTAGCGCTAATGGTATATAAATTTTCTACACATTGACACGGACAATTCGTCGTCCTAATTTAAATAAAATGTGGGATGATAAAAAAGCCCGCTTGCTAAAAATATATTCAAAATATGAGGGGCAAGAAACTTAGATTATATCGTGTTTTTCATAAAAAAACTGTAAACATCTTATTACATGATGTAAATTTGTGACTCACCGTCGTAGTCCCTGTTTTGCAATAGATATACCAGATTTATTTATACCTTGATACGTACGGAGGCATCAAATCAAAATGTCTAGAATACAGTTTTTATTTGGGTTTGTACTAAAAGCATCGATTGAACACCATGACCAGTTTTGTTAATAATTATGTCTAATTTTACACATGCATATAAGAGTAAATAATTAAAATAATATATTTAAAATACTCATTTTTTTAAAATATAATCGAAAAAGTCTTAAAAGTTTTAGAAATTAAAATAAAGAGCAAAATCTATATATACAGTGTGGCCCATCCTCTACGCCTCAGTCTCTGTAAGGAAAACGACTTAATATCCAAGTTTTTATCTTCATGCAAATATACAGGGCCATTAACACTGCAATTTAAAAATAATGTGAATTATACAGGGTGCTCCAAAAATACACCTCCAAAAAAACACTCTGTATTTAATGACATTTTTGAATTATCCTTAAAAAATAAGCTATACTTTTATAGGGGATCCTCATAGCTAAATAGAGGGTGTTTTGATTTATTTCCATTTTTATTAAAATTAATAATAATAGACTATTTGATAATAGACTATTTGTCACACTTAAATAGATATTTATTGTAACAAAAATTTTTATAGGGTGTTCAAAATAGATGGTTCTATTATTAAATTCGAACTGTAATAACGTACTTATTTTAATTTAAAAACCCTGTATTTTATTTTTATATCATGTGGAAAATTCACTTAGCTTCCAATCTATAATAGGGTTTTATACTAGAGGTGGGCTAAATATCACTATCCTGTGATTAAACAGCTGTGATTAGAAAATAACAATCACGATCTGTGAATATCAACAAAACATACTGTCGTGATTTCGGTCTTATTCTCCCTTTTATGTCTGTAGTCCTTGATCGCCAAAACGTGAATATTTCACGTTCTCGTTTCAGTCGCAAAGTTGTGAAATGAGAGACGTGTAACAGGATAATAAGGAACGAGATAGAGGTAGTCGGCGGTATTGTGAAGTCTATTTCTAATGAGAAATGCAAAAGCAAAGACAATATTTTATTATCTTTGGAGTTTAGTGTAATATTAGCACGTAAACAAATATTATTTGAAGAAAATGAAAAACGGTAGTTAGAGTTTCAGTTTATAGAATTTGTGTAACTCCTCGTGTTTGTATTGATATTCAGTACCTAATTTTTATTCTCATACAGTTTAAAATTGCCACCAGTGCCAAATAAAAAAAGAAAAATTAGTAATTTATGGAATTTTTTTATAGAAAGGGATGATAATTATGCGTAATGCAATATCTCTAAGGACAAGTTGTCTTATGTAAAACGAGCACATCTAATTTAATTAAACACATGCAACTAAAACATCCGACCATATCGAATATACCGAAATAATATCACGTGTAGAATTTTGTGATGGTTCAAAATGGCAACAATTTTTATTCGGAGTTTAACATATCGACTATTCCGTTACTCTGTTAAATCACAATCACAGGTAAAAATCACATTGCATTAAAAATTACGATCACAGTTATACCTGTGATTGCAGAATTACAGTTTAGCCCATTACTATTTTATACACCTATCTCGCTTCATTTTTGGACTATTTAAAAAGATTTCCTAATTTGTAAGCTTTATTAATTATAATTACTTCAAAAGCTTCAGATCTTCTGTACTTTGTTTTTTTTTTGTATTTTTCAGGGTAAGATTTAATAGTTTTATGCATTTTGCCCCATAAAGAAATATAATTTGAAATTACTTCAACCTATTTCCATTAATTAATAAGTGGTATGTACCAGTATAATATCTTGTGTGTTCGCTATGCAATGGAGAATTATTGAAGTAGATTGTATATTTGACACAGACGGAATATCTACTTAAAGGGCCACTGAATCTGAATTATCACTGACATTATTAGGTCCACCTAATTAATTTACTATTCCTTCTAATTCATGAGGTTTACGTACGGTAAGGATTAACAATGGCTTATAACAGATAAAACCAATAATGCTCGGGATTAGTATTAGGATTACATAAACACATTCAGTTCGAGTACAACCAAAATATGCAAAGACAATATTGCATATAGTACAGTGTATATTTGTTGTCAGTATTATTGCATATAAGTTGTCAGTACAAAAAATAAATATCTATAAGGTTTGTTCTAATAGTTGCTTGTCTTTTGTAGACATATCTAATAAAATATACGTATATTTTTTAGTTATTTTTTACATGTTTGCATTGGCGATCAAATGTTTGTTCCCCTATGACCTCAATATTTGCCATATTTCTATTTTAATTTGCAAAAATTTAAAAACAACTAATTGACGATTGAATTAATAAGAATTTACGTTCGAACTGAAACAATTACTTCAATTACTGGATTTGGCAATCATGAAAAGGACAAACAAATATGAATCTTTTATTTAAACTAAACCAATATATATATATATATATATATATATATATATATATATATATATATATATATATATAGTATTGTATAGAGTTCTAGAGTTCTTAGAAACTCAAAGCCTCTTACTCCGAACACTAGCCAATCCGAGAAAAAAGCCATGAAAGAACTTCAGTCAAATCCAAATCTAGTCATTCTTCCCGCCGATAAAGGCAATGGCATAGTCGTCCTAAACACTTCGTCTTACATTAGTAAACCCTCAAATCTCAATAATACTCACACTATAGACCAATTCCTAATAATCCTACAACCTATCTGGAGAAAACAACAAAAGCCATTATCAATAAAACCTCTCTTTCTGTTGACATAAAACAATCTCTAATTCTCTCTAATAAATTTGCAAACCCGATATTCCTTCCTATAAAAGAAATCTTCCAATAAATCCAACTAGAAGTAGTTTCTCTTTCTACTAATGTCATGTAAAATAGATGAACCAGTATTGATATTGAAATATTGTTTACTGGATGATAACTGGTGACCAAAAATTGAAGAGTTTGGTCTTTTCAAATGTTCTGTGATTCTAGTGGATAACTTTCGAATGATTCTATTTACATAAGAGGCATCACAATCATCACATTTTAATTTATAAGTAATTATTAAGTAATTTTAAGTAATTATTAAGTAATTTTAAGGTTGACATTAATATGATGAAGCTTGGTATATTGCTTATATCTTTTTTTTTTGTTTAGCCGACACTGAACCACCATGTTTCATGCCCTTTTTTTACTCCTTTCAGCTTGTTTACAAGAAACGAATTATTTTAGATGACAAAATCACCATAAAATAGGTTAAGTAAAACTGTCAATTGTTTTACTTTTTTTAATTCGAGTTTTAGTTGTTCGAATTTGCAGTGCTGGCGGCGCAAATTCTTCTAGTATACGTATATTTTTTCAAAGGTCGTTCAAAAATACACATTCAAATTCGTATACGAAATTATTCATACAGTTAAGTAGTATACGGAACAATTCGATTGAATTCGAAAATACGACCCTTGGTGTTCGACACTGTCAAGAAATCCAAGTTCTACATTAAAAAAAACTTTTAAAACCACATGCTTTTCAAAAATCCTTACTTCTATTCCAGAAAATATAATATTAGGAATAACTAGTTTGTACAATTTTAAGAAAAATGTTTTTTTTTCTTATAAATCTATTTACCCCCTATCGATAAGTAATCTTAGACACGCTGAAATAATTCACTTGAAATAATTCACTGCGTTTATCCTAAAATACACGTCGTGAGTTTATCGACGCATCTAAAACCCCAGATGATAGAGAGAAACCCGTGATAAAGAAAACTCCTACAGCATACACTTACCTACAAATTGTAGTATACTCACAGGCGAGACCACAGCTATATTAAAAGCCTTAACTTTTTTCAAAACGACTAAAACGATGAAGTGCTTCATCATTACAGATTCACTTAATGCATTATTGAAATTAAATCAAATTTATGCAACAAATCTCAATATACAAGCAATCAAAAATAAATCAGAAATACTTCATTCCATGGGAAAGAACACAGTTTTCATTTGGGTACCATTACACACTGGAATCTGGGGAAATGAAAAAGCAGATCATTTAGATCAACTAGCAACTACAAGCCGTATCAATGTAGAAGTTACAACAAAAATTACAAAATATCCTTATAGTGACATGAAACATCTGATTAAAGTTCATTGCAAAAACATTTGGCAAAACTACTAGGAAAATTCAGCAACCAAATTAAAACCAATATGCACAAAGGTGAACAGCTCTTTGAATAACCCCACAAGTAAAAGAGATCAAGTAATTATAAACCGTTTAAAAATTGATCATACTGCTATCACACATAAATTTTTAATCAGTGAAGATCCACCACCATTTTGCAACAACTGCTCCACTTCATTGACAATGAAACACTTCCTACTTGACTGCCCATCTTGCCAAAATCAAATAAGAATGACATCCATCCTGACAGATAAAAATTTAAATGTATTAAATTATTTAAGAGATATAAATTTGTATTATACTATTTAATGCACATAATCATATTCAAACTATTGTGTTTGTTATCAGTAGTAATATCCCTAGGACATTGATAACAGACGAGATAATTTCATGACAATCGAAAGCTCGTTCCTTGGTAACAGCACGAAGCCGAAGGCTGAGTGATGTTACCAAGCAACGAGCTTGAGAAATTTGTCATGAAATTATGAGGCATTCATCAATGTCCGAGGGATATTCGGCGGATAATTTTTTGAAAAAAAAAATCATAACGAAACATTTATTTATTAAAAGTACAGTTAGTGAAAGTACAATTATTAAAATTTAAGTTAACATTAGATTCGTTGCTGTTCTCTACTATAGAAGATCTATTACCACGCATAATATTTATAATCTTGTTGTGGTGTCCTTTTCAAAACGTGACATTTTGAAATTTATTTGGATGAAGTTGTCAAACTCGATCGTGTTGTCATAGGGATTGAAAATTGCACTGAATGCAATTATCAGTCTAATGTTGACATGATTGGGTGAAATTGTTCCACATGACACAAAATGACGAAATTTGAATGGTTGTTAGTGTTAAGTACGGACCTGCTCGCGCACATCGTAGTTTAAACCCTACTAATTGTGCGCCTGCGTCACGATACACCCCGATCGAACCGAACACGCTCCATCGGAGAGGGTTGCTTACGCCGAGATGAACAGGAGAATGACTACACCCCCGCTTCAATGAAGACATATTTAAATTATATTTAAGTTATTATATTATACAGTTAGTTTGTTGTTTATAGTGTTTATTTAATAAATTTATACGTGAAATTCTCAAAATCTTTCACACACGCTCTTCCATGGTCCTTCCAGCACGAATAAATAACTATTACCAGCAGTTATAAAGAAAACAACATCTTTATTCTTCAAGATACGACGCCATATTTGCCGACTAACAACCCCACGACGCTTCATTTTACCTAAAAATTGGTTGGGTACACTAAAACTGGATAAAAACAAGGTCAGTCCATTCCTTTTACCATTTTCAAAACATTTACGGTCTCTGTTTGATTTATTTTACATGGTTTTCAAACCAAATTAATAGATTTTATTATTTGGAATAGTGATATAATTTACATTAAATATCTTACCTACTCTCGTATTCATTGTGAATGTGCTAAACTGATTTTATTATCCCAAATTTTAACTGATACAATCGTTAATACATACATAATATTTTTAATAACTAAAACATTTATCGCTATTGTCTCTACTTGAATTAAACATATTTTTATTCACTTTTACAATCATAGTTCATCACAATTTTATAGAAGCTTACCTAGATGCCTAGATATTTATTTCTTAAACAACAAACACATTTTCGTAATTTAAACCTGTATAATATAGTATAATTACATTACACACATTACACTTTATCCCTTATAGTAACATACATATTTATTTTATTATTTACATCTTCACATATTTATCATGTCTGATCAAAACAAAATTAAGAGAATAGCCGCTAAAGGTGCTCTTACTCGCTTTACAACATACTTTAGAAACATAGAACATAATGAAACTATCGACCTCGTAGACTTGGAAAATCGGTTATCCAAAGCCGAAGAGCTTTTAGAGGTTTTTAATGAGGCTCAACTGCTTATTGAAACTAATGACCCTGACTGTGAGATAAACTATGATACAATACATCCTATTGAAAGACAGTCTTTTGAAGACAAATATTTTAAAATAATATCTGACACTAAAAAACTTATCTTATCTAGACAACCTACTGTTTCGCCTGATTCACGCAGTGTCATTGGTTCAATAACAGCTAGTCCTACAAATACAAGCAACATTAAATTACCTTCATTAAATTTACCTACATTTGATGGAACGTTTGATCAATGGCTTTTCTTTCGCGACAGTTTTAATTCCATTATTAATGATAATACTTCACTTTCAAATGTTCAAAAGTTTCATTACTTACGTCCTTCTTTACGCGGTAAATGCTCCGAAATATTTTCAGATAACGGCAGCACTTTCGTGGGAGCAAATAACGAACTTAGACAATTTTTTGACAAAAACTCTCATGCCATTACGACAGACCTGTCAATCGACGGTATTCAATGGCACTTTATTACTCCACGCGCTCCCCACTTTGGTGGGTTATGGGAGTCAAATATTAAATCAGTTAAGCACCACATGAAACGTGTAGTAGGTAAAGCAATCCTAACATATGAAGAATTTTCTACAGTTTTATATCAAATAGAGGCTTGCCTCAACTCCAGACCACTCTATCCTCTTTCTAATGACCCAAATGACCCTAATCCTCTTACTCCTGCACACTTGTTAATCGGATCTTCATTGACGAGTATACCACAAGAAAACTTAATCGACATGAATGAAAATCGTCTTTCAAGATTTCAAAGGGTGCAACAGTTATTGCAGCACTTTTGGACAAGATGGTCCAAAGAATACATATCCCACCTTCAGCAGCGGGTCAAGTGGAAGGAGAATTGCCAACAGCTGATCAAGCCTGGACGCATGGTTCTTGTTAAGGATGATGGACGTCCTCCCTTAAAGTGGCAGTTAGGTAGAATTTTGAAAACTTACACCGATAGTGACAATATTGTGCGGTCGTTTATAATAAAAACAAACACTGGTGACATTAAACGACCGGTTGTGAAAATTTGTGTTCTACCAAACCAAGAGCAATAAATTCTCTATGACTATAAGTAACATGATCTTAGACACTTTTTTTAAAAAAACACTATTTATTTAATATTGAAACCCGGTCTTTGGGGTTTCAAGGTGGGGGAGTATATGTTAAGTACGGACCTGCTCGCGCACATCGTAGTTTAAACCCTACTAATTGTGCGCCTGCGTCACGATACACCCCGATCGAACCGAACACGCTCCATCGGAGAGGGTTGCTTACGCCGAGATGAACAGGAGAATGACTACACCCCCGCTTCAATGAAGACATATTTAAATTATATTTAAATTATTATATTATACAGTTAGTTTGTTGTTTATAGTGTTTATTTAATAAATTTATACGGGAAATTCTCAAAATCTTTCACACACGCTCTTCCAGTTAGAACAGTCGAAAAATTATCCCACTAATAACCTTGCGTGGTTGGTATGTAATAAGTGTTTTAAATAAAAAAAAAAATATTTTGGAAGTAGTGGTAATACTGACCTATAGGTTTCGATGTTTTAATAAAACTAAAATTATTTCTTTTAGTCAATTGGTTAACCATTTAGTCGTATAATTCAGAACGTTCTGTAGATCCCGAACCCAATTACAGTCGGAAGGATTTATTTATAAATTGATATAGATTAGTACGTTCATCTCGACATGTTGAGTGCTATAAAAATAGAAACGTTTCAAAAGAAATAATTGATATTTACCAATGATCGTATTGAAGACATTTCAGTTTATTTTGTAACTGTAATGGTAAATAATCTAAAACAGCGGGAGTATTTTAAACGAAACAAAACATGCAATAAATATTGGTTTAATTGCACTTTGCAAGTTTTATTAATATCATTAAGCGTTTATACGTGTATATATCTTGGGAATATTAAATATCTGAATATTTAAATATATACCGGGTGGTGAATCGTCAGACGGGCCATAAGACACTCAATGGTAAATTATAATCAGTTGAATTCCTGATTCCCTAATTATTTTACATCAAAAGTCATGAGGAATTATTTCTAGAGGACCGAAATCTTAATTGGTAACAAATATTAAAATTGTTCTACAAATTACCATATTTTTAATCCGACGTAACTCGAATAGAACCATTTAAATAACACATTACCAAATGCCGGAGATGGCTTAATTTTGTTATAAATAAATTAATTTATTTACACTTCAGTCGCAAGAGACGAAAATGCCACTAAACCTCTAAAAATCTTACGAAGAAGCTGAATTTTTCTGAAAATGTTAATTTTGGAACCCAAAAAAATATGCAAGAAGCTTACTGTTTCTACTCCTCGGCTTTTCCCTCCTAACACCACCCCCTGTATGGGAAAAAAACGGAAAAAATATTTCAAATAAAAAATGTGACAATTTTGAACAAAAATCGTTATTTGCACTTTTTGAGTAAAATAAAACCCGTTCTCTCAAAAATATCGCTTGAAGCGACGCGACTACGCGCTCGAAATCAATTTTAAATATGTATCAATTCGACGGTATAATTCGATATCTTTTGATCAGAGTGTCCTATCGACACAAATCAAAAAGTGTTTTAAAGGTGAATAGCGTATCTTTCTTATGCAATTTTTGTATTTTGCTGCAATTAAAATCAGTTTCTATAAAAGTGTTAAATAAATAACGATGCGCGATTTTTGCAATTTTTTACGATTCTCATGACATCATTAAAATTTATCACTTTTCCATTAACCGGTCACTACGGAATTTCCATTGATAAAGCTCAATCTTCAAAACCTATGGCATCAAATTTTAGTTTTGAGTTTTAGCAAGAAATGTGAGGTATTTAAAATAACCTTAATGCTTTTCATTTACGACCCCAAAAATTTTTCTAAGAATTTTTCTCTCAAAAATACCAAGAAGTCTTTCATCATTTTGAGATAAGGTCCACGTTTCAGCCCCATGTATCAAAACCGGTCTTATTAAGGTCTTGTATATATTCAGCTTTATTGCACGTTTTATATTTTTATTTTCTAAATGTTTCTGGAGACCGTGAACAGTTCTGTTTGCTATTGCTATGCGTCTTTTTATTTCGTCGCTTGTCGTGTTTGTTGCGTTTACTAGCGATCCAAAATATGTGAATTCTTTGACTTGCTCAAAGGTATGGTTGTTAATTTGAATTCTCTGTTGATATTTCGGGGGTTTTTAGAAACCATCATATATTTGATTTTTTACTCGTTTACCACAAGTCCTAATTCACTTGCCGCGTCCGCAAACTTTATTCCCACATATTATTCCCTTTAGTCACTCTTCTGGTAGCAATTCATTCTTCCATATAAGTACTATTAGTTTATGGATTGCTGCAAAAAGTTTATCACCACCTTTTTTATACATTTCCGAATAGATTTTTTATCGATTCCTGGGGCTTTGTTGTCTTTGAGTTTTGGGATGGCACTTGACGCTTCTTCTTTTGTTGGGTCTTCACTGTGTAGTTGACGTTGTAGATTTTGTTGGTTTTCTATGTTATAACCTCCTTCAATATCGTTTATATTTAGATATTCGCTCAAATGTTGTGCCCACCTATTAAGAACTGACTTTTTATCATGTAGAATTTCATCGTTAGTGTCTTTACAAATTTTTAATCGTGGTTTAAATTCTCGACGGCTATTATTTAGGGATTTGTAGTATTTCCTCGTTTTATTTTTATCGAATAAACTCTGTATCTCATTGAGAGTGTTCTTTTCGTATTCCCTCTTCTTACGTCGATGGATACATTTTTCCGTTCTTCTAAGACGTCTATACTCTTCTTTTTTTCTCCGTGTACAACCTGCGTCGATGGTTTTTTGACATGCACTCATGATCAAACAATAACACAATATCTCGTATATTTGACCATAGTTGGTTAACGTCTTCTTCTTCTCTTTCTTTTAGTTTTTTAATGTCGATTTTTTCTTTCCTTCTCCCGATCTCCTTTTTTAAATTGGATATTCTCTCTTTAAATAGTGCTTTAACTAAATAGTGATCACTATCTATGTTTGCTCCTCTAAAAGAACTAACATCTAATAAGTTAGAGTACTGTCTTGCATCGATGATGATTATATGATCTATTTGGTTAATCGTTTTAATATCAGGAGATTTCCAAGTTCCCTTATGTATATCTCTATGCGGAAATCGTGTTCCAGCTATTACCGTGTTTTTAGACATCGCAACGCTTATGATTCTGAGACGGTTATCATTAGAGTCTACGTGTAGGCTCTCTCTTCCGACTTTGGAAAGGTCTCCTGCTATTATTTTGATGTCATTTTTCGGGCACTCATCGTTTTCTTAGTCTAGTGCCTCATAGAACATGTCTTTTTCATCACTCTGATACACATTTTATATAAAATTGATTTCGCGCGCGTAGCCGCGTCTCTTCAAGAAATATTTTTGAGATAACCGTTTATTTTACACACAAAGTGCCAATAAAAATTTTTATTCAAAATTGCCTCAGCTACATTTTTTATTTGAAGTATTTTTTCTACGACGCAGATTCTTGGTGAATCGATTTTTTCCGTTTCCACTACGATGGTGGTGGTTTTAAGGGGGTTAGGAATAGAAAGCTATTTCTAGCAAAACTACAGCATCTCCCACATTTGGTAATACGTTTTTTAGATGGCTAAAGTTGCCGATGGCTTTTATTATTATAATATATGATATAAATATATCTTAAATATTTTAAATAATAAAATAATATAATAAACATAAAGATAAAATGTTTATCGAGAAAGATCACCAAAAGAGAACGGTAATGATTTAAAGATTATTATCCTATTGTTTATAACTTCGTGGCAAATGCCTGTCAAATTTGACCAGTTGTATCTCAAGACCTACTGCTCGTAATTCATCTTTTATAAAAAACGTCTTGCCAAGTGGTTTCCAATACCGTTTCTTGAATTTAATTTAATCTAATAGTTAACGAGATATTCTATTTGTTTATAAACCAAAAAGTTGTTTATAATTTTAAAACAATTCGTGGACTGTCCAAATAATCCGATTTTAATTCCATAAAGTACGTTAGAAGGTGAAGTATGTTTTTATAAGCTCAGAATACACCATTCAACAAGAAGCGAAACGAAGGGCTTTTTGCAATCCAAATTTCTGTGAGAATCCGGCATGTTCTAAATAGTTTATCTGTCAACCTATAAAAACTGAAGTTTGTTTACATATTGAGAAGTGTTGTTTCGTGTGTGTTGTTTAATATTAAAAAAGAATAATACTGGTATACATATTTTTGTATACACATATTTTAATACCTTAAAAAAATCGATAAAAAGTAATAGAAATCGACTGAGTTAAAAGTTAAAATTGACTCTCAAATTCAATCGCTTTTTATCAGTTTATTAACGTACTAAGATTCTTTTAGTACGTTTTGTTAAAAAAAAAACAAATCAATATTTTCGACTTAAAGATCTTTTTACTTATCAGTACAGAATTAATATAGGGGTTATATTAAATTTTACATAAAAAAATACAATTCATACAAAACAGATCTACTTAGAAACATTAGTTTTAATAATTACTTTGTTTCTCAGTGTAACTATAACTTTACTACTGTTTTGAACCACTTCCTCATTACTTTTCTTAGTGTATTAAGTAGTCTAACTGTCATTCTCCCTCCGAAATTTTTGTGATACGAACATCAAAGGTACCGAAAAAGCTTTCCCTTCTTGTTTTGTGGTGTATTCTGTGTTATAAGTAAAAAAATTGGCAAACTTCTATGCGGTCTAGTTTTTGTTGTGCTTTGAATTGTGTAAATCGATTTTAATGAAATTTGAAAAACTGTTTTACTATGTTAAAGTTTATCTAAAATAGACGAATTGTGAAGCTCCTAAGTATAATTTACGTGGTTGAAAAACATTGAATAAGAAAAGGTTTGTTTCCCCCCTCTTTTTTTTGTATTTATTGCTATTTTGTTGCAACGGTAATAAATTAAAACCTTTTTAACACAAGCCGTATCCTATTGAAAATTCATTTGCCGCTATTCAAGTTCATTACGACTTTGCTCCTAAATAAACTGCTTTAAAGTTATGCGCAAAGAAAGTAGAAAAGAATCGAAATTTTTAGTAATTTTTAAATACGTAACCGACTAAATAATAATACTACCTACTGAAGTTATTACACAACTTTTTCTGCAAAAATCCGAATGCCACCTCTCACATCCACCTCAGAACAGATCCGCCCTGGTCTAGTAGACATATTTATTACGTTCGTACACATGATATTAAAATTCATTTAGTAGTTATTTAAGGGACTCATAGCTCTCCGCCTAAGAATAATTATTTTTTGCTTGATCATCACAAATTGATAAAAAAATTTGGATGACACAGGAAATTCTGGACCTAATTGATAAACGACAAAAATATAAGAATAGGAACACGAAGAATAATAAGAACAATAAAAATAGGAACAAATTGGCCATGACTCCAAAGAACCGAGATATATAAATCTATCTCAGCACTGCAATAAACGATGAATGGAATCACGTTGCAAGACTAAATACAAATCCAAAGAAGTCCATATTTTGGAGCCAAAAATGGACCCTTTCACACAACAACGACAAGACTATATCTTATCAAAAATATCATACTACAAAACTACTTATGACTTACTACTTGCTACTGCAGCTAATCTTTCAAGATATACTGTCAAAAAATAAAAGTCAAGAGGTAAAAAATATCTTTGTTGAAACTTTTAGGAACGTGTGTGACTACTACTACTACTTCGAGCCGAATTGTATAAAGGAATTGGCAGTTTGCATGACATTGACGCCACCTAGCGACTGCAACATTTTGTAACGCATTAATTATTTGACAGTTTGATGGTTTATCAAAACATTGCTTTGTTTTCTTGATTTACATTAAAATCACGTAGATAAATTAAAGAAATGTATAACATTGCCGGTATTTAAGTGCAATTTATAAGTTCAACAAATGCAAATTATGATAAGAAAATGATTTGAATATATAAAATGCATACTTTAAATTTTAGTAAAGTAAAATATAAATTATTTTTAGAAAAGAAATATTGAAGTACAGAACTAAAAACGAAAGATATTAATTTCGAGCCAATGTGGCTTCTTTCCTCTAGTAATATAGTGTTAGCGTCAAAGTTGAAAGTTTACTGTGATAAAAATTAGGGCTTTATCAAGTAATGTTGCTTTTGTGGCAATACTTGATAATTTAAATTAGAGTGGTGTCACAATGGTAATGTCTACGTGAGAATAAGGTAATCTTTTCAATGTGGAATTGGTAGCTAATTCTTGACTCTGGTATATAGTATGTCCCACTAAGTTGGATCCATATAGAAAACTTTTTTATTATTAATTTGACGAAAAAAAATTATTCTTCATAAAAAGTTCTGCATGTTCTAAAATTTAAATTACAATCATCAGATACTAAATTTTATCAATAGTGTACAGGGTATGTCAAAAAATATGAATTTCGTTAAAGAGTAAAGTACCGTTATATTTAACAATATCGAAAATTGTTATTAAGAAATGTTGATCAAAACTAAAAACTACGTTCAAATATACAATTTCATACATTAACATTAAAAAAATCAGTTTTCTTAATTTTTACTTATCTTTTTATTTTGAATGAACACTTTTATCTCTTGTGATCAAGAAACACATGATAACCTTATCGTTTCTAAATGTTTTCTAACAATTTTGCAATTTAAACACATATCTAATTAATGCACGTGCATTTATTTTGCAAATAGGAACCTACATAACTAGTGTAACTAACGTAACATTATTACTGGAAATACATAGTTATATTTCGTCATTCTACTAATACTTTGACATATCCACTTTTTTGTTTACAATATCAATGCAAGAGTAAATCGTTGATGCAACAAACTGTAAATAAAAATAAAATAGCAAGAATTTCCTAACTAAATAAATAACCATTTAGACCAAAAATCATTCACACATTGAAAGAAAGGGATTTTGATAGGCGCTTTGATTTTTGCTATCACGTCCAAGAGGAGTTAGAAGAAGACCTTTTTTTACAAGGCATATAGTTTTTTCCGATGAAGCAACATTTTCATCAAATGGGTCGGTCTCGTCACACAATTATCGCTGGTGGTCTGACGAAAATCCAAATTATAGTATTAAATCTGGTGACCAACATTCAGTTAAGACGAACGTGTGGTATGGCATTTATAATAACAGGTTAATAGGACCTTTTTTTTCCACCAAGCTATGAACGCCGAAGGTTATTTGCAGCTTTTACTAACTCATATCAATGATTTCATGTACGAACTAACCTTACAAGAACGCCGATGTAATTAATTCCAACATGATGGTGCCACATGCAACAGTACATTGAATGTTAGGGAATATCTTAAAATATGTATCATGGAAAAGTTATTCACAAATATTCTGATCTTTTTGGCCTGCTAAATCTCCTGACCAACCCCCTTTGGTTATTTCTTATGGGGTTACTTAAAACAAAATGTCTGTCAGAAAGCGCCGTTTTAAGATGTTAACCATTTGTAGAAAATAATTTTAGAAACATGCCAGAAAATTTCTCTACAAATGATAAGAAATGTATTACGTAAATTTGCGTGAATAACATGATTAAATGTATTAAACGAGAAGGTGAATATGTCGAGGCATTAGTAAAATGAGCGGAAAATAAATATCTATTTATTTCCAATAATAATATTTTGCTAGTTACACAAGCTATGTATGTTCCTATTTGTAAAATAAATGCACATGCATTAACTACGTGTTAATATGTAATTATTTCCAACATGATGGTGCCACATGCCACAGTACATTGAATGTTAAAAAATATCTTAAAATATGTTTCATGGAAAAGTTATTCACAAATATTCTGATTTTTTTTGGCCTGCTAAATCCCCTGACCAAGCCCCTTTGGTTTTTTCTTATGGGGTTGAAACGAAACAAAATGTCTGCCAGAAAGCGCCGTTTTAAGATGTTAACCATTTGTAGAAAATAATTTTAGAAACATGCCAGGAAATTTCTCTACAAATGATAAGAAATGTATTACGTAAATTTGCGTGAATAAAATGATTAAATGTATTAAACGAGAAGGTGGATATGTCGAGGCATTAGTAAAATGAGCGGAAAATAAATATCTATTTATTTCCAATAATAATATTCTGCTAGTTACACAAGCTATGTATGTTCCTATTTGTAAAATAAATGCACATGCATTAATTACGTGATTAAATTGCAAAATAGTTAGAAAACATTTAGAAACGATAAGGTTATCATGTGTTTCTTGATCACAAGAGACAAAAATGTTCATTCAAAATAAAAAGATTAGTAAAAAATAAGAAAACTGATTGTTACGAATATTTATTATTTGTATGGAATATTTATTTAAACACCCTGTACTTTGGTTAATTTTTTTTAGTTTTATCATGCTACCCAAAATTTCCCGTTGCTTCTGTTCTAAAGACTACGTCAGGTATAATATTAAAACTGTAGAAAACAAACTGTCACCGATTAGGGAAAAATTTAAATAATTTTGCAGACATCAAGAGAATAGTGAGTAATGGGAATTAAATTAGTTTTTAATATTGTTAATTTTATATATTGCAGGAATTTGAGTTGTTTTTTCGCAAATAAAAACAGTTTACTACAAATCCGTCAATTGCTGGCTGTACAATAAAGACAAATTCTCAACAAGCTCAGGTTCTGTTCATCACACGCGATTGCTTAATCGCACAATCTTACAAGGTCTACAAATATGGGTCCATCAGTTGCTGGACGAACTAAAATTGATCTATGTCCCTTGTGCGACAAACCATATCGTAAAAAACGGATGGTAGAATGTGCAGAATGTAAAAAATGGTGCTGTTTTGAATGCGTAAATGTACAGGATGATTCCGAAGTAATTGGCGATGACAGGTGGAAGTGCCCTTTTTGTGTAGACGCAGCCACTAAGAAGTCTCACCCAAAACGTTCCAAAACCAAGAAATCTTGTTTCGCAACCTCCTTAAAAAGTTCCTCATCAATAACGAGAAGAAGAATCTGCAGGAAGAACGAGATCTATTACGTCAAGAAAGAGAGTTAACCAAGGAGTCTAGGAGAATTATAGAAGATGAGTGCTCGAATGATAGTGAAGAGGAAACAATTGAAACTAACGCTTTAGTCAAAAAATTCCTTTCTTCAAATATAGGTAAGCCCTTTATCGATAATGTTGCCCCTTTAACTCTAACACTTGGTAAACTTCTGCCAACTTATAACGATAAAAGTTTAGGTATATTATATAAAAGAAGGGATCCTGGAGACCTCCCTATTTTTAATGGCAATCCACATGACTGGCCTGTTTTTATTAGTAGTTTTGAAAGATCTACTGAGCTATGTCAAGTAGATAATCATGAGAATTTATTAAGATTGCAAAAATATTTAAAAGGTCCAGCAAGAGTCAGTGCTTCAAATTACCACTCCTAATATCACCACCTAAATACCTAAATACCACCTCCTATACCAGAAAAAATCGAAATTCTGGTAGAATTGGCTTTAGCAGTTAAAAATTTATGTGTTTTATTGGAAGCATCTAATTTAAAAGACTACCTTAATAATCCTATCCTTATGCATAAACGATTAGAGACACTACCTTAACAAATTAAAGTTGGGCGATATATCGCAGTGCTTTTCAAAATTTTCAGGGATTAAGTGAACTTGCTGATTGGTTGTATAATCTAGCAACAAATATTTGTTCTGCTCTACATACACTAGCCCTTAATGACCAAAGTAATAAAAAAAGGCAATTTAATAATAATGCGCATGCTAATATACATGAACCAAATACCCCCAGTGAAACACATAATTTTAAACTGTGTAATCAGAGAGATTGTAAAAAGATTGCAGGTGGTCCAGAATTTCAGAGGTATTCATTATCTCAAAGATAGGAGGCTGTTAAAGCCTTAAAGTTATGTAGGCTTTGCTTAAAGAAACACAGATTTCCCTGTAAGTATCCTGTAAAATGCAACAAAGAAGAATGCCAAAGGAAGCATCATCCTCTTCATTATGAATTTTCACAGTACCTAATAAAAGTACAAAGCATAACAAAAAGGAAAGCGATATGCAAACAGTAGAATCACACCTATTATCTGCAGATGAAGAAAGTAATGCACATCAAGGAACACGCTTTCGAATACTTCCCGTTGTTTTAAGAAATTGAAGTAGGAAGGTCACTACATTTGCCTTTCTAGATGAAGGGTATTCCGTTACTTTGTTAGAAGAAAGTATTGCTAAAATGCTATATATAATGGGAAACCCAGAACAACTTTTCTTAAAATGGACTGGAAACCAACAACGCTTAGAAGATGCGTCAGAAAAAGTATTCTTTTCTATTGCTGGTGATTATAATAGGGCCAAAGAATTTTACCACCGACTAACCAGAACAGTAAGAAAATTAGGCCTTCCAAAAGTAACTCTCGCTGCAAAGGCAATTAAAGAAAGCTTTCCCTATCTAAAAAACTTGCCTTTCAAATCATATAAGAACGCTGTTCCTCAGATCTTGATAGGCTTAGATAACTGGGACTTGGCGTTACCACTTCGAGTGAAGGAAGGTCTAGAACTTCAACCGACAGCTCCAAAGTCTAGGTTAGGTTGGACTATTTTTGCAAGACAAATTCCCAATACATTTTTTTAATGTAAATGTATGTAGTTGATGATTGTAATATCTGATGATTGTATTTTAAATTTTAAAACATGCAGAACTTTTTATGAAGAATATTTTTTTTCGTAATATTCTTAATAAAAAAGATTTCCATAAATTGTTTCAACTCAAGTGGGACATATTGTATACACAAAAAAATGTATAGTGTATTAAATCAATGTATTTTAATACAATCTTAATTAAATGCAATGTGCATTGAATTCTCGAACCGACAAGTCGCCGTAGTGTTTGCTCTATCTCTTCAAAAGAGTTTTATTAAATTTTTAACTGGAGAAATAACCATCATTGTTGCTGCTCGACAATCTGCAAATGTTTCGTATTTTGGATCTCTTTGTAGAGAGATTCATTTTCTACACTCTAGCCCAATTTACAGTAATTTCTCCTATTGATACATTACGCAGGGTTTGTAGCCTTTACCTTTGTTATTTTAGCTACAAATAAAAGCTTATAAAACTCAATTTTCTACAACAGACAAAAGTGTGGTAATAATTTAAAAGTATTCGGACTTCTAATGAAAGTTCCTTTTCAGATTAATATTATTAGGTGTAGATTGAATTTCTTTTGTCTAATATTACTTTTGTCCTTTATTTTGTTTGACAAACTTTACTAGTCCAGTCATCAGAGATTTGACCTCTAAAACTCATACGAACAAGCTAAAATTTGCTGAGAATATCAATTGGTACAAATAAAATTTGTATCAATTCAACGGTAAAAATTCGATATCTTTTGGTAAGTGTATTTTTAAAATGCGTTTTAAAGTTGAGGAGTGAAGCTTTTCTTATGCACTTTTTGTATTTTACCGCAAAGGAAGTCAGATCAATAAAATTTATCACTTTCATTGACCAGTCGTAGTATAATTTCCATTGCTAGAGCTTAATACCTGAAATTTTCGAAATTTCCTTCCAAGAATCTGTACGGCAAGAATCTATCATATGAAATTTCGATTTTAAGTTTTCTCAACAAATATGAAGCAATTGAAATATGCCCAAAAAACGCTGAATTTAAACATGCACGTTACAAACAATCTCAAGTCACGGGAAATACTTTCACGAACACGGCATTAAGTGAACTTTGTAGCTGAAGTTATATAGTTTCGAAAAACGTACTTGTACAATAGAAACGCAGCGGTTTTAAATGTTTTAGATCGCTTGGTCGCCAGGAGATCGCATTTTCGATCAGTTTTGCTATAACTTTGGGCGCAGGTTCTCGCATTTCTAGAGAATATTCTCCTTAAGGGCTTTAAGACTCTGTAAATTGTAGATCTAAACCTGTGACTTCAAAAACCCAATAAAAACCAGTTTGGAACGGTTAAATGAGGTAATCTGGCCGGCCAGTGCAAATCACCAAAACGATATATCGCTTAGACTCGGAAATGCTTCCTTTAAAATATCGGTTATGGCTTGAGAAGTGTGCGCCATTGCACCGTTTTGTTGGAACTACATTATCTCCAGTTCCAATTCATTCAATTGAGGAAGAAAAAATTCGGTAATCATGGCTCTGTAGCGCGCGCTGTCCATAGTCGTCGTTTTGCCTGCTGCGTTCTTAAAGAGAAATGGTCCAATGAGTCCTCCTGCGTAAACAGCATAAAACGCAGTAACCTTGAGCAGATGTAATGACTCTTTGTGGGTGATACACGTATTTTTGGTGCCTCATAAATAATAACTTTGGTTATTCACGTAACCGCTAAGATGGAAATGAGTCTCATCGGTCATGATAATTTTCGATGAAAAATCGTCCTCTTAGTTGAGATTTAGGATGGTTCGAGCGTAGGTTAGACGAGTTTAACGATCAACATTTAACAGCTCATGCTCTGTCTGCATTTTGTAAGGAAACATCGTCGAATATGTTACCAAAATTCTGCGTATGGATCGTCGGCTAATGTCCAATTGCGTGGCATATCGTATTGTCGATCTTCCGGGCTCCTATTCGACATCTTGGATAATAGCAGCGATATTTTAGCACAACGGCTACTTCAGAGTTTGTCCAGTTGGTGTTGGACCACGCTACGCCAACACAACTGACAAATTGTTGCAAAAAAAATGGAAATAATTATTCCGCGTTCTTGCGGAGTAAACAGATTCATGGTTTGTCGATTTGTCTTCTGCATTTGTTTACTTCACAAATGTCAATCCTGAACTCACATTTGGCTTCATTCTCAAAGGGTATATCGTTTTCCAATATGGTGATTGCTTTTGCCCCACCTGTTAGTAATTAGCTGATTCGCAGACCAGTTCCTAAAATCCGATATGTAAATCTCTTATTAAATTTTTTCTATAAATTCTACTGCAGATTTTTTTTGAAAAAGTATTCAGTTTATGGTCAGCTATTCATTAAAAGGGAAGACATATACACATACATACATTTGACTTTTGCTTTCTTTGCACTCTAAATCATTTGTGATATGGCGCATTAAAGGAAGTATCTCGCTTTTTGTATATTAAATTTTATACCTAATCACACTGTTTACATAGTACTCTCTCCTTATTCTACCGAAACAGTAGTTTTTGCTTGTTTAAACACTCACGACAACACAACATACACATAAGTACAAGCACAAGCAGAACAGTGGCTTGCTTTATCTAGTTAAATACTGCATGTACATAGGGGTACATTGCCTTATATCCCACAAAGGTAACCAAGTTCTCGCTATATAGCTTCTAGTTTGTTTGCCTTTATCCCGGCATACGGAATTCGATGTTTGATCTTATGATACCCTGAGACAATATCTGGCAAAAGTTACGGTGTAACAGGGAGTTAAGGGTGGAATAATGGAAAATTAAATTTGATTAAATCGGTAACGGTGTAAGCTTAATAAGTTTAAGGGGGTTATGTTTTAATTATGAAAAAATGGTATATTTTATTCCACATTGGAAAATATATTTAAATAATTGGATTGGGATGGAAAAGGTTTAAACATTGATGAAGCATATCTGAGTCATTTGAGATTTGCAAATGACATAGTATTATTTAGTACACTTATTAAGAAACTAGAACAAATGTTAAAATAATTAAATGAACAGCCAAATAAAATAGGTTTCAAATGAACCTTCAAAAATCCAAAATAATGAGGAATCTACAAACTATCTCATTACACAGGCCAACAATGAATTTGATGTTTTAAAATAAACATGCTTTGTTAGGTAATTTTGACTTCCTGAATCCGAAACTGATATTAGTTTTTTTCTATCACCTTCCAATTTTTCGCAAATCGAGATCTTATAAAAATTCCTTTATTATACGAAAAGTTTACATATAAAATTAGAAAAACGGTTTTTAGTGTAAATATATATGGCTCAAACAGTTGTCCAAAAAAAGTTTTAATAAAGTTCTGAAATGTGGCAACACTCTAAAAATGCATCAAAATCAGTTGTTTGTTTTTAGCAGTTCGAGGAGGTTTATCGCTGTGTTTCGAATTAGTGCTATTTATTTGTTATTATATTCTTTTTTCGAGCTATGGAAAGGAGACATTGTGTTAATAATGCAGACTGCTTTTGTTATATTTGTGTCAGTTTTGTGGTTGCATAACCTTATTTATTCGTAATGCGTATCACCCCTATTTTGGAGTGAAAATAAGAGAACAAGACAAATCTTGGGCACCACATATTGTATGTAAAGTTTGTATAGAAGCTTTAAGAAGTTGGACAAAAGGAAGAAAGAAGTAATTGAGTTTTGGAGTTTTCATGGTGTGGCGTGAGCCACAAAACCATACTGATGATTGCTACTTTTGCTCCTGCGATTTAAAGGGATTTAATTTTAAGAATAAAAAAAGTATTTTATATCCGAACCTAAAATCTGCTATTAGGCTTATTTCTCATGGACCTGATGTACCCATACCTATTCCACCAAAGGAGTTAGAGAATGCGTTATCTTCTGATTCGGAACAGTCTGCATTTGACCACAGATCCCGACGTTACTGTTGAAGCAGAAAAAGGACCACAACTATTTAATCAAATGGAATTAAACGATTTAATAAGAGACTTAAATCTTCCGAAAGATGCCTCAGAACTTCTAGCCTCTAGACTTCGTGATAAAAATTTGCTGGCTTCAGGTACATCAACCAGTTTCTACAGAAATCGAGATAATTCTTTAGTATATTGTAACAATATCTCCGACTTAGTTATTAAGCTAGAAGCTGCCTCTTATGAAAAGGAAGAATGGCGACTATTTATTGACTCTAGCAAAAGTAGTCTAAAATGTGTTTTACTGCACAATGGTAATACACTGACTTTTGTTCCGGTCGCTCATTTTGTTCACCTTAAAGAAGTATACGAAAACTTGGAACTTCTCTTAGAAAAAATTAAATACCGAGACCATAACTGGATGCTTTGTGGAGATCTAAAAGTTCTGGGTATGCTACTTGGGCAACAGTCAGGTTATACTTAATATCCTTGCTTCATTTGTGAATGGGACAGCCGAGCACGAGATAAACATTGGACCCAAAAAGAATGGCCTACAAGAGAAAATCTTACGCTAGGAAGTAAAAACATAAAACACAATGCCTTAGTTGATCGTGAAAGAATTTTATTACCCCCTCTGCATATAAAATTGGGTTTGATGAAACAGTTTGTTAAAGCTATTGACAAAAACGGAGAATGTTTTAAAAATATTTGTTCAAAATTTCCCAAGTTGTCCGATACAAAATTAAAAGGAGTTTTTATTGGTCCCGACATTAGATTTTTATGCAGAGACGAAAACTTCTATGACGCTTATCGAAAAGAAAGCGTGGACTTCATTTAAAGAAGTTATCGAAAAGTTCTTGGGAAATAAGAAAGTTCCAGACTATGAGAACATTGTCACACAGATGCTATAAAATTTTCGTATTTTAGGATGCAATATAAGTTTAAAAGTACATTTTTTATTCGCTCATCTAGGCCAATTTCCAGGAAATCTTGGAGCTATTAGCGAAGAGCAAGGGGAACGTTTCCACCAAGACATTAAGCAGATGAAAAGACGTTATTAGGGTAAATGGAGCGTATCCATGATGGCAGACTACTGTTGGATGCTACAACGTGATAATCCTGACAAAATTTATAGAAAAATTTTTACCAATCGCTTTTTTTTGACAAAAAAAAAAGATTTCATTTTGTATGCACAACTATACAAAATATGTAGTTTTCTTTATTTTGAGCATTACTCTTATTTTTAAAATATATTAATAAATGTATTTATAAGTACATTCAGTGTTTTTTTTTTATTTTTTAATTTGCTAAAATATTTTACGTGATAGAAAAAATTGATTTGCAGGTTTGGAATCAGCGCACCAAAATTATACAAAATCACTTGTCAAATTTAAAACATCTTTCGAAGAGTTATTTTTTGTAGACCTGTGTAATTGACAAGTTAAGCTACATTTTGAAAAACAACGATGTATAGGTTTCGTCATTTCAGATATCCCCTAATTTGCATATTCTGGCGCATCTAGCAATTGTATAAGAACCGCCTTTAAAGTCGGTGATAGGTAATTGAAAGTGGCGTGTACTATTTACTAGATACAGCTAAAACATATATTGAATAAAGGTAATTTTTTACTTTTCAATATAGTAAAAATTTGAAAAACGTTCAGTCAGATAAAACTAAAGTTAGATCAATTTAATAAAATGGATTTTTAAATTAGAAATTCTAAATCGTACTATTAAATAGTAATTGAAAATGATTGGTAAAATTTTGAACAGACAATAAATAGAAACAAAAAAGAAAATACATTGAGACAAAACTGAAAGCGATAGAAGAAAATTTCAAAAAAATAAATAAGAGAGATCTACATATGACCTGAACCAGGGCAATAATGACCAATTGGCAAAATTATTTTACAGAACTGGTAAATAAAAACGAAGTAGTATTGGAAACAAATCATGAAATTGTAGATGATCACATAGTAGGGTGGAGTATGATTGTCTGGAGTTGCTTGTACCTATTGTCTGACCATTCTCGGTAAGTTCAAGATGGAACAGTGGAGAGAGTAGAGACTCTGCACAAAGACTCTCCGGTGCAGACGTGGGAGGGGTGGCGCGACTGGAATGCTATGACAATGACGGAGCGAAGACGGAGAGCAACACATGGGAGATATCAGCAAAGCTGACGGGTCAGATGGTAATGCTGGCTAAGAGCGGTCCGGGTCCGTCGGTTGGAGAAAGAGTGGGTGAGTTTAGTTGGTAGGCGGTTAACTAAAGTGAGGCGTAGTCGTCCGAATCCAGAGGTCTTTTGAAGATTCTTACCTCCCAAAAAACAGATGATCACATATTAATAGAAATACCTACACAACAAGAAATAGTAAACGAAATAAGGGACTATAATAAAAGCACAGAGAATACGAAATTTAAGATACATCGAAAGAATGGGTAAAAAAGTATGTCGAAAGTGGAACTCTCGAGAAAGCCAATATACAAAAGAAACGAAGGTAGATAAATAAATAAGTTGAAGAGCAGCACATGGGAAGATTAACAAAAAGTAACATTGTAAAAAAAAGTGTTGAATAATTGGATCAAAAATAATTAAAACTAAAGATATTTTTAGTTCTAGGCCTACAAACCCTGCTGAGCTTTAGAAATAATAAATTATCATCGACTTAGAGATTTAAATATCAAAAATTAATATTAAATGTTATAAATCCAATCCACGTTATAAATCCAATCTAACCTATTTGGATTATACGGTTTTACGATGAATATATTTAGCTTCTACGAAAGTAGTCACCACTCTCTAGGTTTTTCTTTATATCTGCTAATTTCAAGTAAGGCTAGAGTTAGGTATTAAACTAAGGTACTTTACCTTACTCACCATACACCATACCTACATTTTTCTTCTTCTTAGGGTGCCTGTCCGTTCCGAGCGTTGGCGATTATTCTGGCTATGATGACTTTGTTGATTGCTATATGGAATAGCTGTGTTGAGGTTTTTCTATACCATGGTCTCAGGTTAGCAAGCCAGGATATTCTTCTTCGTTATGGGCTCCTTTTCCTTCAATTTTACCTTGCAAAATGCATTGGAGTAGCTCTTATCTGCCTTGATTTTTCATTATATGTCCCAAGTACTGCAGCTTATGGCCTTTCATGATGTTGACCCAATCCGCGGTTGTGTTCATCCTTCTATTACTTCTTCATTAGTGACTTTGTCTGTCCACGGTATCTTCAGGATCCTTCTGTATATATAAGCTCAAAACCGTGAAGTTTTGATACAATTTCCGCCTTCAATGTCTACGTTTCTACTCCGTACAGAAGCACTGAGTACATGTAACATTTAAGGAGCCTTATTTTTGTTTTTAGGGTGAGGTCATGGCTCTTGAACACAGAGCTCATAGTCAAGAATGCACTTTTTGCCTTTCCGACGCGACATTTGATCTCTTGGGTATTGTTCCACGACTCATTAACTATAGTTCTCAAGTAGTTGTACTGTGAGACACGTTCAATTCTCATTTGGTTCACATACAGCTTTGCTCCAGTTATGTTTTCCTTGCTGATGATCATTAGCTTGGTGTTGCTGGTGTTTATATCCAGTCCATATGCTCTACTGGTTTCCGTTATTTTGTTCATTAAGTTTTTGCAGCCCTTCTATGAAAATTGAGTTAAAGAATAACAAACTGGAGACCAAAAGAGAATAGGAGAGAAGAAGGCAGGCTGCAGAAGAGGACAAACGACATCAGACATATCGTATGCAAGCAATGGATGAGAATTGCCAAGAGTAGACATCGATAGAAACAAATGGAAGATGCATACGTCCAGTAGTGGACGAACATGGGCTCAAGAAGAAGAAGAAGAACCCATTATAAGTTTTTCAACGCATAATTTTGGCGTTTTATCTTTCTCAACGATTCAAAAATCATTTCCGAAGTTACTATTTGTAACTATTTGAAAATATGATACATCCATAAAAAATATTTTCTAGAAATATTATCAAAATACATTTCAAGCGTAATAATATTTTGGTAAGGTTTACTATAAATAGTTTAAAACAAGTTCACTAATGTGCTATTAAAAAAAATTTTAAAAATAATAAACATCAAATTATAAAATGACGATTAATTGAAAATTATGTTCCGACAACATTTATTTTTATACAGGGTGTCCAAAAAGATTTCTGACAAATAAATACCAGAAATTTCTCAGATAATATTAAGAAAATTTAACCCAATTCACATAGTCCGAAAATGCTTCCTAAGGAAGCTAGAGCTTTTTGAAGATGGCCGCTTGTAATTAGATTTCTTTAAATACCTCCAGAACGCTTTTATTTATAAAAACAAAAACTGGTACGATTATTTGTTTTCCATAGTTGAATCGATTCCATCAGTTTCCAATTTCTATTACCGGTCATATTCATCCGTTTTGGGTAAGTCAACGGTTATTTTAACGTATAACTTTTTTGTCCTTTTTTAAGCATTCGTTATACTAGAATATTAAATTTTCAGGTATTCTAGTAATAAAGGATACTGTTATTTTAAGTCGGTAGGATGATACATAGTTTTCTAGAAAAATCGAATTGAAAATTTTTCGTTTTTTCGTCATTAAAGTTAAATTAATATTTTTTGCACTAGTTGGCTTTGAACTGTCAACAGTAGTATAACCTACGTTTTTCATTGTCAAATTTTTGTCAGATCGCGATGTTTATCTTTTAGTTTTTTACTTTGTGGCATTCAAACACAACAATTTCAATTCAAGAAAAATGGTTTTTACTAATGAGGATTACGCTTATATGATGCATTTAGTTTATGGCAAAATGAGGTGTATAGCTCGAGCAGCACAATGTAGATACGCTGAAAAATTTCGTAATCGTGAACATCCCACTCACTCAACATTTACAGCTCTTCATCAACAATTAGGAGAAACAGTGGTCCTAAAAATAGTGAAACAGGGCGACATATTGATGTAACAGCAGCACATGAAGATATTATTTTAATGGAGGTTGGGAAAAATCCAGAAATTAACTTTTATCTGCCATGTATCACATAAATTATATTCTTTTCATTTTACAAATGTACAAGCAGTGCTACAAGGAGATTTTCCTGTCCGTAAAAAATTCTAGTTGGTTACAAAATCAGAAAAATCAAAATGAAGATTTTTTTTCAGATACATTTTGTTTTGCGACGAAGCTAAATTTTCAAAAAGTTTAATTTTTAATGTATATAATGTACATTATTATTCGTAAGTTGGTGACAATCCATACGTCTTTCAAGAATTTTAGCATCAGCATAGGTTTGACATAAACGTCTGGATAGGAGTAGCTGATAATAGTGCTGATTACTTACATTTATGGTTTCTACATGATGGCTGTTCGGCCCAATTCCGTAGGAATGTACGAGACGTTCTTAATACAAACTACGAAGACTGGATTGGAAAAGGCGGTCCACTTGCTTGGCCAGTAAGGTCGCCGGATTTCTATCCTTACGATTATTGTGTTTGATTTTTTGCTTCTTTTTCCAAACTTTTTTTACGAATTGTGTGCTACATTTATTAAACTAAGCAAAAGATAATTTCTAAAATTAATTAAGGTACCTATAAATTAAACTTTCATGACGAAAAACGAAAAATTTTTCAATCTATTTATAGAAAACGGTGTATGCCACCAACTTAAGTAAGAGTACCTTTTCGTACTAATATACCTGAAAATTTAATAACCTACTTTTATGAATGCTTAAAAGTTAGAAACCAAAATCGGACGCCTATGACAGTACTACAAATTCGCAATCGGAATCGATTCAACTCTGGAGTTACATTTGGATAAATAATCGTACCATTTTTCGTTTTCCTAAATAGCAGCGTTCTGGAGGTAGTTAAAAAAACTAATTACAAGAGTCATCTTAAAAGAACTGGGCCTCGAGTTGAGTCAGACTAGGTGAATTGGGTTAAATTTTCTAAAATTATCTGTGGAATCTCTGGTCTTCGTTTGTCTGGAGAGTTTCTGGACTGCCTGTGTATACATATTGTCCCATATGTTATAGACACATAACACATTCCTGTCGAATACAACTGATACAGAAGAAGATAAATGACGTATGATAAAATAGTTTTATAACTTTTTCTAGATGTGTTAAGCTTGAAATTTCTTATTCAAAACAAAATGCTTTTTTAGATGAGATCTTGATTATTCCTTGACATTTATAACTACGAAACTTTACAAATTAAAGACAGCATTAAGATGATATTTTTTTCTGGTTTTTTCTGATTCATTATCATCATCTAGGCTGCAACGTCTACTTTTGAACATATGCCTGTCGTATGCTTTTCCACTTGTTCCAATTTTGGGAAATTTAAATCCAATTTATAGCCACTATTTTTATGCCATCTTTAAAATCAGTCGGGGGTTAAAGTTTATTTCTGTTGGCTTGTATTCGGGGTCACCATTTAAAAATTCTTTTTGTCCACCCATCATCAACTGCTCTTGCTACATGACCTGCCTAGTTCTATTTTAGTGTTGTTATTATTTCAATAACGTCTGGTACTCCTGATCTTTTGCGTATAGTAGCATTATGTATTCTACCATGTACAGAAACTCCTAACATTATTCTCTCCATTGCCCTTTCCGCAACTTATAGTCTACTCACTGTTGGTCTTGCGAGTGTTAGAGAGTTTCTACACCACAGGTCAATACTGGCCGAACGCACTGATTAACTACCAATCTTTTCAGTCACATTGGAATCTTTGACTTAAAAATATCCTTCATCTTTCCAAATTCAGCCTCAATTAGCCCCAGTTAGGTTTATTCTTTTCTTTAGCTCGATTGTTTGGTTCATCATCATCATCATGCAACCTCTTCTGTCCACTGCTGGACATAGGTCTCTCCCATTTTTTGCCACTCTTCACGGTTCTGTGCTTCTTGTTGCCATTTCTTGGATATTCGTCTAATGTCGTCCATCCAGCGTGTTGGTGGTCGTCCTCTGCTGCGTTTGTCTGCTCGTGGGCGCCAGTCAATTAGTTTTCTGGTCCATCTTGTGTCTTTCAGTCTCGCTATGTGACCTGCCCAATTCCATTTCAGCTTGGCTATACGTTCGACGACATCACTGATATCTGTTCTTTTCCTTAAGTCTTGGTTCCTTATTTTGTCTTTTTTATCATGCCGAGAATTGATCTTTCCGATTGTTTGAATATCT
The DNA here is from genome assembly GCF_040954645.1 of Diabrotica undecimpunctata. Lineage (NCBI taxonomy): Eukaryota > Metazoa > Arthropoda > Insecta > Coleoptera > Chrysomelidae > Diabrotica > Diabrotica undecimpunctata. Next base: position 23,680,631 of record NC_092804.1, on the reverse strand, counting down.
CGACTTATATGACCCAAATATTTATAGCAGTCACCTGGCTCGATATCCTTGTACTCACCTGAAATATTTTTGCCGTGGAATAAATTGGTCATAAATTGTTTTTTTTTGAAAAATTTATTTTAAGACACTCCTGTGGGGATCTTCTGAGAATTATCTGCGCCTGTTCAAAGCATCATTGCAACTATTTTATTGATATTTAATTTTTTTATTTTTATTTTTTTTATTATAAAATTTATTAATTTAATTAACACGTATTTGCAAATGCGATATTTAATTTTTTAACTCGCGAGACCTCGATTAAAAAAACATCAAAATTCGTTTAATAGAAGCGGAGATAAGTGAAATTTTTAAGCGCGACGCGCGATTTTGAACGCGTAAAATCAATTTCGATTTAGCTGCGACAGCAGCTCTCCCATCAACGTTTTGACGGACAGATTACTTTTAATTGACATTTTCACCAACTTGTAGTAGTCTGTAGCCAATGTAAATTTGTACTTAATTAGTGCTTTGTATGTTAAAGGTTTTTTTATTTAAAAAACAGGTCTTAGAACCTTATACTTTATTGCAAATCGCAGTCAAATTTAACCAATCATAACTCCGGAACTAAAAAATCGATCATCTTATTTTTTCTTTCTTTTGAAGCGTCTTTTGAAACACTTTTAATATCCGTTTTATATTTTGTAATATTTTTTTGTAGTTTTTATCTTATGTAAAATATAATTACAAAACTTTTATGTTTTATTCAAAGTTATTCTAAAACCAAAAGTTATGCGAATAAAAAGAGATATATGCGAAAAAAGGAAGAAAAATATCGAATTTTTTAAATTTAGTTCATATTTTGTTTAATAAAAAGTTAAGCTCACAATATACAACTCACGCATAGTGCAATTAGTATTTGCAATGATATTTTGGAGCGATTTATACAAACAACTGCATTTAAACGCTTCACACACAACTTAAACAGATACCGCCTGGACTAACAACAGAGAATAGAAAAGAGCTGATAATATAATAGAGAAAGACATAGATATTTGCTTCGTACACTTCGAAAGGCATTTGGTAACATACATAGATGAATACAACTATAAATTGCACCGCAATACCGCAATAATCACAGATAACGAACATGATATGCAGTTGATACTAAATAAAATAAACACCACAGGAAAAACATATGGCCTGAAGATAAATGCTGGAAAAACAAAATGCATGACAATAAGAAAGGGCGCATTTTTCAGAGTACAACTGCACGTAGATAATGCTCCAATCGAGCAAGTGAAAACATTCAAATACTTGGGAATGATGGTGAATGACCAATGGGATCCTCAACAAGAAATAAAATGCCGTACCGAACAAGCAAGACAAGCTTTTCTTAAATTTAAACCGCTACTTTGTAACCGCAATCTTTCCTTCAATCTCCGTTACAGAATGGTTAAGTGCTATGTATGGTCCATATTGTTATACGGCATGGAGACATGGACGTTGAAAATATCTTCCTTGGAAGCCTTCGAAATGTGGCCCTTGCGAAGAATGTTCCGCATACCATGGACAGATAGGGTGAGAAACGAGGAAGTCCTAAGAAGAGCAAATACTGAGAGAGAATTGCTCAGCTTGATCAAGGCACGAAAGATTGGATACCTGGGCCATATCCTGAGAGGGGAAAAATACGCAATCCCTCAACTAATTATCCAAGGAAAGATTGAGGGCAAGAGAGGAGTAGGTCGCAAACAAATGTCGTGGCTGCGAAATATAAAGAACTGGACAGGCGTAACTAACACTGGCGAACTTTTGCATGCCGCAAAAGACAGACGTCTGACCTTAAGATAATTCGCCAACGCACTATAGGTGCACGGCACCATAAGAAGAAGATAAATTCATTATGGATATGAATAAAACTGATTATTATAAAAAAGTTGCAAAATGTTTAAAAAGAAAATATAGCGTTACTTTTTTTATTTAATTCCACTTATACAAATTATATTAGACACTTTACAGTTAAAAATAAAGTAATTCATACATTTTTTATTTGATTTTTTTGTGTTCAAAGTTATCTCTGATGATGAAACTTCGTAGAAGTTAAAGTCTTGTTCAATTCATCACAAGCTAATTACAGGAGATATTCTTCGTAAAAGACGTTCCGTCCTTAATCATTTAAATGTTGCAAAAGATTTTTTATGTACATACAAACTTCGTGAACCCCCACCCGCCGCTGCCTTATATCCTGTAGCTCGTTCTGGCAACGTTAAGATCGAGATTATAACTTCTCTGTTTCTATCTTACTCTCTCTAGGGAACTGTTTTCGTTTATTATTAATCATCATCTTCTTAAATTAACGAAATTATGTGAGGCATAAATCTTAGAAAGAAATTCTCTTTGTCAACGATGAGCCGTATGGCGCTTTCTGAAATATGTGTATACATAGTTGATAGTTTCTAATATAGGAGAAGGTATTACATAATTTTGCGGTTTTATGATTCCTCATCTTGTGTTTATATATTGTATGAGATTATTTAGTGTAGTAAAACTCTAGCGTGGTAAATATTTTTGAATAAAAATGAGATTTTCTGCGATTTCCTGATGTTAGCACAATTGTATTTATGCATAGAGGATCAGGTAAACTAGCACTTTTTCTAATAAATTTAACAAAGATAATTAAAAGTAAAACACCAAAGTAGAAATGCGAAGATTTTTTGGTAGACGAAACAAATTTTCAGATTTTTGATTTAATCTGTGCCTTCTATGAATTGCAAGGCAAACAGACGACGAAAAAAGATGTAAGAAAGACATGGCGAATCTAAAAATTACATTCCACAACGTATCTCCTCATCTAAGCAAAAGTCTTTGGTCAACTGGAAAAGAAAAGGCAGTTAAGATTTGATTTCACGTATGGTGCCTCTCTATATTCGCTTATACCTATTTCATCCTACCAGGATTCATCAGAGCAACTGGTACAGAAGCTCTAAAAAAGTATTTTTTATTTTTAAAGTTATCAAGATTGTTGAACATTTTAAGAACCCAATTTTCATGCAAATACTAAATAAACAAAAATACTATATAGTAAATTGGGTTCAATGCTACGGTTGTTTATTTAATGGAATTACGTTTATAAATTTCAAGCTGTTTTATATTCCAAAAATTCAAAAGAGATTTTTATTTCCATTACGATAGAAGTCATTTCCAAACCAAAATAGTAACAATGATCCAAGTGGTGTCCTACATTATGTCTACCTCAAGAGCCCTCTGAAACCACATAAACACAACTAAAGTTAAAAAAGACCTCGAATCTAAAATCCATTTGTGCTCCCAAAACAGTTTATTTCTACTACTACTAATAGTCCGACCGACAAAAAATACAAGATCTGGCCCCACGTTGGACGCCAAAATACTGTGACGAACTATATATTAAAGCCTTGATTTATAATAAATATTGTGGCTATAAGCACACAAAACAAAAATCGAACAAAATCAGATTATATTATAGAGACTAGGAACTAGACTAGAGACTAGAGACTAGAGACTCTGGGGTAGGTAAGAAGGCATAACGAGGACTTACACAAGTCTGGCCTAGGATGAGTTATTCTTAGTAGATTTTAGGAATACGAATAAACACAATAAAATACCAATGTCTCGATCACTCGGATCTTGGTTCTTTATTATTTATCTCGGGTTGCTGAGGAAGCTGTAATCCAAATACCTACCTAAGTAATATTGAGCCACTGAAAATCCAGAAAAACCTAGAAGGCTACGTAACAGATGAGAAAACGAAGTAGCAGCGGACGTGCACAGTTTATTGAAGGCAGAAATTACAGGTGGTCAAGGCTCAATTTGAGCTTCAGCCATATTGTAAACAGAAGAAGAGGTAAGTTTATCGGCGAATAAGGCTGATACCTCTTGCTTATTTTTTACCCTTAATTTCTAATCGACGGAGATTTGTCTTGTCTAATGATGACGATATTTCCTCTTATTTAGGATAAGAATAGTTTTGATTTAATTTCTATGGAATCTTTTTTTTTGGAAACATAGCTTTCTTGGACGGTAAATCGTGCAGATATGATAGGAAAAAGATGAACGACTCGACTCAAACGACTCTGATGACAGATCGCACGAACCACAGATTGTATACCCTATAGATATATACATTATATATACAACGCTCTATGTATAGTTACAGAATCAGTCCCCTCATGACCCACTCAGTCTCTTTCATCGCATCTCTCTGTCATGCTCACATACTACGTGAAGTAGTAAACGCAGTCCCATGCGTGTTTCTTATTAGTTGTTGTAGACACATGCTCTCTTAAAGTTATAATTGTGTATATCATTTTGATAAAATCATGGTTAATAATGATAGTGATGTATCTACTTCAGAGAAAAATGTTTTTTACTATTCTTTTTATCCATACAAGATAGTACGATTATATATTTTATTTTTTATTAAATTTTCCTTAATTTTAATTAAGTAATTTGGAGCACACATTTGTTAAACCTTTCGCGTTTGAATTGGAGTCAATAGAAGCAACTGTTATGTCGGTATCGGTGTCGTCATCTCTTCAGTCACTCGGGCTGAGTGACTCTGGCTCTGCTAACTGAAGAGATGGGGACACAGAAATAACAGTTATATCGCTCTATATCTAAGCTATTGCTGAGCGTTTGCATATAGATATATTGCGTGTGTAGACCACGATAAGAAAGCTTAAATTCCCCTCGTCGGTCACTCCCTGAGGCCACATCCAGTTTTTTTCTGTTTTTTGGATAATGTTGATCTTGCAGCAATTTTTCCTGTGGGTATAATTTATTATTGCCAGTTCTTGTTGTATGATGGAGTCATCATTCAGTTATAAAGATCTTGCAATGTATAAACCGTTTATATACCTATCTGAGAATATTTTGTTTGGAGGTAAACGATATGTCCTAAAGAGTTGACTGAGCATCTTTTATAAACATTGAAGTTGATTGTTTAGCTGTAGACATGTGAATTTCTTTGATGTGTTGTTGAAATTTGCGAAGTTTACATTTTCCATGGGATGAGATTGGTAGTGTATCGTACACGTTTCTAATCTTTTGATTTTAAGGTGTCAAGACTTTAGTTTTTTCACCTAGGGTCATATAAACGCATCCGGGGACAAAGCAGGGAAACCAATAAATTAATAAGTATAATAAATTTATTACAGCGGCAAAAAGATATTTTGAAAAAATCTGTCATTTTAAAAGACGGAATTTCTTTAAAGGCTTCATATTTGATAGCCTAGATCTATTTTTACATTTTCATTTTTGACAGGTATTTTTTTCCTATTTAAAAATTTGTTCGTGTTCGTTGATGAAACTTTATTTTGTAGAACAAATATTTTTTTATAGATAAAAACTATTTTACTTTGAAAATGTTTAAACATTTTTCCACTTAACCATGATTAATAATTTAAAAGGAAATATGGTATTACTTTACAAAGTACTGTCGATATCGTGTCAATCAATCCCACGTTTATACATTGTTTACAGATCTGGAAATCGACCGAAGTATTGAAATTTCATATCGCCGTCAACTAAATTCTATAAATGGCACGAAGTCTATAGCTTTCGGGCCATAAAGGGAGATAGCTTCAAAAGGATATTCCCAACACTTTCATATCCGCTTCAGATAGATATATCTTTTGTTAGTTCTGTCGAAAATGCATGAAACCCGTGAAACGTAAGTATAATAAAAGACAAATAACATGGGTAGTGATAGATGGACCGCCCGAGGAAATTTATACTCGTTAAAGAAATCTTAGGGTTATATTTGAGATATAACCACAAGGGCTTTTAAAAAATAATTAATAAAAGTGTAAGGGATTTTACCGGTCAAATTAAAATTAGTCAGGAACTTTGCCAACAATAATATGCCAACGTTCACAGCGTAATCAAATAAAAGGAAACTGTTGAGGATACAAAATATAAAGGATAAAAAATATACGAGCCCGAACAGCTATATATTGGAGCAGACTAAAATACACACGTAACTCAGATAGTTTACAGTTTATTTTTTTTCTAATAATATTTTAATACTATGTAATTAGTTAACTACTAATAATATAGGTCCAATCAGCAACACAAAACCAAATACAGTGCTAGTCAAAAGTCCGTTATCCCCCTCGTATCTTTTGAACGGTTATACTTGTAAATTGTCAAGAAGCGTAAAACGTCTTATCTTGGACACATATTTAGACACGACAGGTATAACTTCCTTTAGCTTAATATAGAAGAAAAAATAGAAGGCAGACGCGGCCCGGGTAGACGACAAATGACCTGGCTGCGCAACATCAAAGATTGGACAGGAGTAGACTTTCAAAGTTTAATAAGGAAAGCCCAAAATAGGGAAGACTTTGCAGAGGTCATCGCCAATCTTCGCTAAGAAGACGGCACCTAAAGAAGAAAAATACTTGTAATAGTGAAATTTGGAGGGAAGTAATAAACAGACGTATGATTCTTAACTAGTCCTAACAAGTGACGTAATAGTGACAGATGACGTTACAGCGCCACTGTGGCAGATAATTTTAAATGACAAGTGACAGACCTTATGACAAGTGATACCTCGTTTGAAAGGTATTGAAAATACTTATTCAATTATACTAATTTTATTTGAGTTTAAGCTCATTTTGATAAATAAATTAAATATTAAAACCTCCTCCCCTTATTACTTGTCAAAAAGTTGACGTTTTTCAATTCTCTAATTTCATTTACGTCAACGTCAACTTCCTTGATAATTAACCAGAGGCGAACGTTAGAATATTTATGAATTAAATGCGAAACTACAATTATTTTAATATATCTATTTAATCGTACTAATTTTGTTTGGATTTAAGATAATTTTGACGAATAAATTAAATAAATACTAAAATTCTAGTTTGGCATTGAATTAATAAAAATTCTAACGTCCGCCTTTGATTATTTGTCAAAAAAGTTGACGTTTATCAATTCTCTAGTTGTTTTTAGTTTGCAAAAGCCTTTATAGCTAAATATTTATTTTCTGTTTTATCTTAGTTTAGTCAATTTTCTAGTTATTTTTAGTTTGTAAACGAGTTTATACCTGAATATTTAGTTTCTGTTTCTGCTTAGTTTAGTCAATTCAATTTAGACGTTTACATTTTTACAAAGGCAGAATGGTACGTACTGTAGCCGAAAAAGTAGCAGCTGTGTTAATAATTGGTAAATGTGGAAATAATTTCCATGCAGCGGAACGTCTCTTTAATGAGAGATACCCCGATCGCCCTACATCGAGAGCTTATTTGAGGAAGCTTCTTCGGAAGTTTAAACAAACAGGTAGTGTTTAATATGTCAAACGATCTGGTCGACCAACAATTCGTGATGACAAAAAATTAACATAATTTCAGAAATGGTAGTGAACCCTACTTCTTCTACAGCCCAAGTTGCATCTATCTATAAAATCAGTCAAAAGACAGTACATCGAGTGTTGGCTGAAAACAACTTTCATCCATACAAATTAAAAATTGTGCACCAATTTTTAGATGATGACCCCGAGCGAAGACTAGAATTCTGTGAAAATATGTCCAATAAAATTAACCAACAGCCCGATTACATAAAAACAATTTGTTTTAGTGACGAAAGTACTTTCTCTCTTAATGATTAACACACACAATGTTAGGTATTGGAGCGACACAAATCCTCACGTCTTTCGTGAAACACATAATCAATTTTCAAAAAAAAAAAAAATGTTTGGGCAGGTATTTTGGGAAACCAGATGGTTATGCCTTTTCGTCTCAATACTAACTTAACCGGTGAAGTGTATCTGGAGATGTTCTTCTTCTTATGGTGCCGTGCACCTATAGTGCGTTGGCGAATTATCTTAAGGTCAGACGTGTGTCTTTTGCGGCATGCAAAAGTTCGCCAGTGTTAGTTACGCCTGTCCAGTTCTTTATATTTCGCAGCCACGACATTTGTTTGCGACCTACTCCTCTCTTGCCCTCAATCTTTCCTTGTATAATTAGTTGAGGGATTGCGTATTTTTCCCCTCTCAGGATGTGGCCCAGGTATCCAATCTTTCGTGCCTTGATCAAGCTAAGCTGGAGATGTTACAAAATGCAATTGAACCGTTAATACTTGAAATTCTGGAGGATAATCCAGATGAATTCGGCAACTTGGAAATCACGTTTCAACAAGATGGTGCTCCTGTACACCATTATGGTGCAGGAAGACGTTACCTAGATGAGGAATATCATGGTAGATAGATTGGTCGACGAGGTACGATAAAATGGCCAGCTGAGTCACCGGACCTCACACCATTAGACTTTTTCTGTGGGGATACTTGAAATCTAAAGTTTACGCTACAGCACCCGACAATATTGACATTTTGAAACAATTTCCCCCTACACATTTGAACGTGTACGGCAAGAGTTTAGAAATAGGATGCATTACTGTCAGGAAGTAGATGGAGCACATTTTGAACACTTACTATAAGAGCTGGTTGTTAAATATTTATTAATGAAATGAGAAGCTACAATTTTAGTATTTATTTAATTTATTCGGCAAAATGAGTTTAAACTTAAAACAAAATTATTATGATTGAATAGGTATTTTCAATACCTTTCAAACGAGGTGTCATTTGCCATAAGGTCCCTTTTAAAATTATCTGTCACAGTGACGCTGTAACGTTATCTGTCACTATTACGTAACCTGTTATGACTAATTAAGAAGCCTATATCTGTTTATTACCTCCCTGCAAATTTCACTATTATAACAATAACCGGTCAAAAGATACGAGTGGGGGAACGGACTTTTGACTAGCACTGTATAATTACTCTAACAGAACTAATTGTTTATTTTGTTGGCAACTAAATATCGAGACAAAACGAATAATTTTTAAAAAAGAATAGCATCGCCCTTCGACTTTGTGACCACTAGAATCTGCTCTATTTTCGTTTAATGCCCGTTTTGGGTTATTCCTTAGTGTCTGTTTTATTTTGTGTCATACTGTTTCATTGACTTTAAGATCAGCACTGTTAGAAGGCCAAGAAATGACGTTTATATTATGGTTTACAAATCAGATTTTTTGTGGTTCTAGTATGACACTCCTGCTGAAAAATATAATTCTCGCAAACATTTAATTTCACAATGCTTAGTATTAGGCTATTTTGAAGTATTTGTTGATATTTTGAAGACTTTACGGTACTCTTAATAAATTCAAACATCCTAACCCAGAAACTGCCACACAACCCCAAATCTCACCACCCATTTCAAAAAGATAGCTCTCCTAGATTTCATATTTCACCTGTTATTTGTTTCTTATTTGAGCTTTTTCTATTCTCCTTTTAAGTGCTGTTGCTAAATCATTTAAAACTATTTTAGGTATACTGTTCTGAAGCTATTTTCTTGTGGTTTCTTAATACAATTTACTATTTTTGTTTGGAAGAATCCACAGTTTTACTTCAAAATAAGTTTATATGACGTTTCGATTTCTACTTCGGAAATTATTCTTAAAATACAAAACATTTATAAATTAAAACAAATTTTGTGTTACTTGGTAAAACATTCTTCTAATAATTCAATTTTATCTGACTCACTAATATTGACAATTCAGACATATATTATACATTTTAAAGTAGATCACTTTAAGAGGTAAATTTGACGAGCTAATGTAGGTTAAAGTTTGACAGTTTTTCTTCTATTTCTTAGTGTTGTAACTAAAGTTAACTAGTTTTTGAAGCAAACTAGTTAACTTCTTTAGTTACAACACTAAGAAATAGAAGAAGAACTGTCACACTTTAACCTACATTAGCTTGTCAAATTAACCTCTTAAAATACTAGTAGACAACAACAAAAACTCAATTTTACCAGTTCCTCTTCTATCAAGTGATGTAGTGCCAATAAGCCACCTTTTTTAAGTTTTATGTCTGTTTTGTCCTTTTAATTGTGTTCTGTTTGTCCCTAATTGTTTTTAGTTTTATAATTTTAACATTTGACATCACAATTTTCTGCCAAAATAGAAATAAAATGCGTTTTATCAAAAAAAAAAAAAATTGATAATTACAAGTCAAAGAAATTACACACCCTCAAAATAGTACAACTAATTTCATTTATTGTCATATAACTGTCCTCTTACTGTAAAAAATTTCAATAAAATAACACACATTTCTAAAATATATCTCTTAAATAAATATAAATAACTTTAATAATTTAAATAATATAAAACTTCACTTTCATTTAACAAACAATCACATATACCTTACTCCTATTTCATTTGTTAACATCTCTCCCCTCAAGAAAATTCCTCGTTAATTGTCAGACAGTTACAACATTAACCGAAGATCACCCATTATCAGCAATACAGGATAGTTTGAACTATGTATCATGAATCATTATCTAAAAATTCTTGTACCGGCATGTAAGTAGTATTTTGTTTATTTCTAATTTATTAAAATTCAATAGATTATCTCTTACCAATTTGTGGGTTTTCACTTTGTCTGCTAAATCAATTTTATGCATATTAATAAACACAGACATGTAATATTTACATAATTACTATAACCTTTTTTGATCTATATCTTTATAAGACAGCACCCTAATATGGGCTTTTTATAATTTCAGCATTTAATTTACTTTGTACCGTTTGACCTAAAGACGCTTTGCAAAGTTTAGAAAGCGAAACCGGTCGTTTTGGTAGTAAAATTAAATTGATTGTGAGTAAGTCTAATTTTATTTCTTTTACCTATTTCAAATCATATCAGTTTGCAACTTATTTTATCAATATTTCTTAAATCAAATAAAGAATATAATATTATCGTTAGCTCCCTAATTATATTACTATAAGATTATTTCTCACTCAACGTTAAAAAGCTTATTCTGGAAACTGGCTCGTTTACTGACAGTGTCCACAAACCGGTGGCCATTCGTTTAACTGGTTACATTAAAGCGAATTCAATGAGAATTTTTCACTCATAAACTCATAAAATACTTTCCAACAGATTCCTGCTCATCGGCCCTATCGTTAAATGTAATCCCTGTGACGTTCCGCTCACCGCAACTGCGCTATTTTCGTTCTTCATCCACTCACGCCTGGTTCATAATTAAAAGTACTTGACCTGAATACTTTTTTGGTAATTAATTCAATAAAAAAGATAATAAAGGATGCCTAAAGAAATTAAAAATATTAAATTAAAAATACGATGTGCACAGTAGGTACAATAAATCTCAAACCTCAAGAAAACTAATATTAATATTTGTCAAATGAAGAAAATGCAATGGAGTATGCAATTTTCGAACAATTATTCTTATTAATGTAATAGTCGTTCATTTGTTATCATTGACATTTTTTTATTTGTTTTTTTTTAATAAACGTTCCATTTAATTTTTAATCTGTAAAATTTTATATATCGGTGTTACTATACCATATTTCCATGAAGATGGGATTTAATTTGTTTGCAAAGATTTAACCAGTAAAGATGCCATTGAAGCCGCTAAACTATCTACACAATTATAACTAAACAGTTATAGTAATGGTGATGGACAGTAGTCTGTAAAGAACTTAATACCTCTTTAACCAATTCAGTAGAGATGTCAATTGTTGATAAACGTTCCATTTTTCTGTCAGTAGGAATAACATCTTAAAACATAGAATCCGTGTCAACTATAAATGCACTGGAAAATGTTTCGGCAAATAATTTACAAACCTCTTCTTTTAAACATATGTCACGATTAGATTTTTCTAATAACGATATACCAATTTTTGAACAAAATTTTGATCTTACGTGCTTTTAAAACACTTTGGGACCTCTGGAATTAACTCTGTTTTCATAATTACTTCTCGACAATTTTAACTCTTTTGTCAGAACATTGGAAAATTGTCTATGAATACGTATATTCTCCTTAGATAGATTTTTCCTTGTCCTTTTCCATAAAAGGTTTTTTTCTTTGCCCATTGCGATCAGCCGATAAAGAATATGTATCTATTCCTTTATACATAATTTGTATATTATGTATAATTCCAAGAATCTATCTATATAAAAGGCTATGATGACAAGTCATACCGTGTGTCCAGTAAACTAACGACGTCATCTAAGAAAGAAATCTGAACCACCACCATTTGACCTTTCAATCATATTTTGTTCTTAAAACGATACGTTTAATTAATAATATAATAAACATTAATTAATAAATAATATTAATATTTTTAAGGTACGATTTAATACAAAGTAATTTAAAGTTTTATGTTAGTTTAGATTTAAAATTCTAGCGTCACCTAGGAATCTGAACAAATAAACTGACAGATAAAATAAATTAAAATTATCTGACATATAAAATATTTATTTGCCAAATAATATACTGAATAAAAAGTTTTCTGGAAAATAAATTGTGTTTATTGTTGTTCGTTATTATGTTGTAAGTTATAGCGAAATCAAAAATATAACCTAAATATTGTTTCTTACTGTAGGTTCAGTATGTGGAACTAGTATTGTCATCGAGTCAGAAAAATAATTTTACCGTATTTTTGATTGAAAATAACAGCCTCACAAAGGATTTTAAACGATGGTGGCCTAAATATTATAAAAAAAACGTACTTATCCGTGGAAACTTCTAGCAGAGATGTACCAAAAGATCCAAAGCAAGCATTCACCATTGCATCGTTCAATCACTTTTCTTATTCTGTAACGATAAGACTACCAAAGAGAATTGAAGTACTATTGTAAAAATAATACCTCAATCAACCATGGGAGCTTATCGTCTATACCTTGCCTAGCTCAGTATCTCAAGGGTGAGTTCGTCTTGTCTTAAACTAGGGATTGAACCTGAGTTCTCAGTTGATAGCAAATAAGACAAATTTTAACCAAACATATTTATTTAAATGAATAAAAAAAAAACAATAATTAACCCTGCCAAAGCTTAACAGTTAATAAGTGTTACTTATTGCTTCGATGGGCTGCTTGTGTGTTCTAGCTGTTGGGTCCTCCAATTAGAATTTGTGGCTTCTGGAAAGCTGCATTCACACGTGGCTTTATGTCGTGACCAATTGTTGAATTCCAAATAAGGTGGTTGATATTAAGCCAATAAATCCAATAAACCAATAAAATGTCCAGTAAACCAATAAACTGTCCAGTAAACCAATAAACTAAAAGGATAAGGAACAACTTGCATTAGAAACACATCAAAAAGAAAGGTTTAACTTCCTTGCCATCTTACAAAATTACACTTAAACAAATAGCGTATGGCAAGGATAAAATTAAATATGAATGTTACTACTTAGTTAAATTCTGTTAAAGAGTCCTAATGCATATATCAGAAAAAAAATGTGCTTTCGAAAGAAAGTAAGGTTACAAATATTGGAAATGTGGTCAGAATTATAAAATAAATATCACAATGAAAGTACTTACCCCAAGAGAATTTGTAGACCATAAAAATGAGTCTTATAATAATTTTTGTCTTCTTTTATAAATTTCAAAAAGAGGCAAAAAATAATCCCACTACAGAAAAGTTGTTTTGACAGAAAGTGGGAGACTGAATGAAGTTAGCACATATGTCATAGGATGTTGCTATAGATATCATGAAACTAGCTTGTCTGTCAACACGGAACAGAATAGTCTGCCGAACAAAAAGAGAGAGGGCGAATATTTATTCTACGGAACAGAAAGAGAGAAAATAAAGACAGAGGAAGAAAAGAAAAAACATAGGGTGCCAACTACTTTTATAAATAAAAAATGGTAAAAATTAAACTGAAGATAAAGAAATTAATAAATTAATAAACAAATTAAAATGAAATAATTATTTAAATATAAATTAATAGAGATGTGACGTTTATAACGTTACAATTCTAATAAAACAAAAGGATATGTGATCGCACGTGACTTCATAGATGGTTTTACACAACATTCGTTTAAACTTTCAATAACAGATACTGTTTCTGGTTTTCCTGTAGAGAAAGCTTACCCTGACCAAAAAATTTGTATTAAAGCCAAGAAAATGATAAATTTATGCAAGTTTAAGCCTTACGTAGAAAATGAAGAAGTAGAAGACTGTAAAGAGTTTTAGTCCGAAATTTTTGACTGGCCTACAACAACAGTAGAGTACAAAGACGATTAGTAAAATTATTATTTTTTGTATACATTAGTTTAATATGTAAAATATATTATTAAGTTGATATTGCGAAAAAGTAGTTTTATTTTGAAAATTTTTCGAAAAATAGCAGTCATTTTAAAAACCACATATATCCATCGACTTAAATGGTGTTTTATGAAAAAATCCACAAGGAAAATAATTCCTGTAGCTGGCTGTATACCACGTATAACAAAAGAGGTTATTCTTTGTATGTGGGTATATTTTATTTTATAAAAACCCTTAAAAGGGCAACATTACAAGCACGAACGTTTTCGGAACAACTGTTCCATCATCAGGTTAAAATGCAGGTTAACATGCCTGAGCCACCAAAATATTTGGGTAAAAACCCTTTAAATTGAAAAATGTTACCGAAGAATGTACATGATGTTTATAATATTATATGATGTTTAATATTTTAATTAGATTTTACTTCAGGTAACATACACCCATGCTTAAGTGAGTTCCAGTGTCCGGAGAGTAAACCTCTTCAAACGGACTACGGTTGGCAACCGTAGTCCGTTTGAAGAGGTTTACTCTCCGGACACTGGAACTCACTTAAGCATGGGTGTATGTTACCTGAAGTAAAATCTAATTAAAATATTAAACATCATATAATATTATAAACATCATGTACATTCTTCGGTAACATTTTTCAATTTAAAGGGTTTTTACCCAAATATTTTGGTGGCTCAGGCATGTTAACCTGCATTTTAACCTGATGATGGAACAGTTGTTCCGAAAACGTTCGTGCTTGTAATGTTGCCCTTTTAAGGGTTTTTATAAAATAAAATATACCCACATACAAAGAATAACCTCTTTTTTTTTATGAAAAAAGTATTATGTTAAAATCTGCAACATATTAGAAAGCATTGCATATATTATGTACATTAGTACCAAGCCACAATAATTGGTCTCTGCGTTAAAACAGTTTTTCTCGTTTTTCTCAAAAGCACTACTACTGGATATATGTGGTTTTTAAAATGACCGATTCAATTATAAAGTAAAGCCATTTTTAAGAAGTCCATTAAACAATCCAATTTCTAAAATGAATTTAATATTAGAACAAGATATGCAACATAACTTTTTATGTATAGAAGAGAAGGTGTAGGTATTATTTCATCCGGTGGAAGTGGCTGTAAGGTTGAAAAGATTAAACCGTTCTAATCTACAGCAACATTCTACGAGTATAACCTAGCGAGAGATCAAAATTAAGACAATTTTGAAGACAAATTGCTAAATGAAGATCTTACTGAAATTTTTGAAGTTGAAGATGTTTGAGCTAACCTTGAACTACCTTTATAAAAATGAAAAAATTATTTTGTAATCATGATATTAGTATTCAGCTACGAACTAGAATGTTAAAATGCTATGTATTCAATACTTTGCTTTACGGTGTTAAGGCATGGACTCTTAAACAGAGGAATGTTAAAAATCTTGAAAACTTTGAGATGTGGTACCGCGGTATATTAAAAATAAGTTGGGTGGATAAAATTACAAATAAAGAGCTGAATAAATAACGATCCAGAAGTTATACTGAATATAAAAAAGTGAAAACTTGAATACTTAGGCCACCTGATGAGAGGACAAAAGTACTCTCTCTTGTCGTTTCCTCATTGCTGAGGATCGTGATTTCCTACAATGCGGGCTGTCAATTCTCTCCATCTCTTGCGATTTTGGGCTGCTCTCATGGACTCAGAAAACGTCTCTCCAGTGGCTTTCTGTACTTGATCTGACCATCGGATAGGTGAGCGTCCTCTGCCTCTACGTCCTTCTACGTTTCCGCATACAATTAGTCTTTCTAAGTTGCCATTGTCTCTTCTCGCAATGTGGCCAAAAAACTTTAAAACATTTGCAAGACACTGAGAGGAGAGTCTGGTCTGAATGTTTAGCTCTTCGAGAATCGACTGATTGGATCTGTGCTCCGTCCACGAGACGCGTAGCATTCGTCTCCAGCACCACATTTCGAATGCGTCAATCCTTTTCCTATCCTCTGATTTTATTGTCCATGTTTCGGCGCCGTAACTGAAGATTGAAAAAATGAGTGTCCGTACCAGTCTCATTTTGAGTTTTTTGGATAAAGAGCGGTCCTTCCATATTTTTGACAGGCGACTCATCGCGTTCTTGGCCATCCCTATTCTTCTGCGAATTTCCGTATGGGAGGAGGCTGCATTGCTTAAGGAAGATCCTAGATACGTGAACTCGTCTACTTTCTTGAATTGATTTAGGGCGCCTGTTGTTTGGAGGATATTCGCGTGGTCCACAATCATGATTTTTGTTTTCTGATTATTAATCTTGAGCCCACACTTGTTGCTTCCGGTTTCTACTCTCTTTATCAGTCTCGACATCTCCTCTTCAGATGTTGCTATCAGTGTTGTATCGTCTGCGAATCTTAAGTTTGAGATCTTTTTTCCTGCAATGGAGATGCCGCCTCTCCATCCATCGAGTGCGTTCCTCATTATGTATTCTATTCCTACATTCCTACAAAATATAATACAAGGAAAAATCCAAGGACGCAGAAATCCAGGCCGTAGAAGAATGTCCTGGATGAGAAATTTAAGAGAGTGGTTTGGCTGTACCATTAACGAATTATTCAAAACAGCAATAAATAAAATTAGAATCGCCCTAATGATATCCAATCTCCTATAGGAGAGGCACTCAAAGAAGAAGAGCTAACCTTATATAATATTTTAGTGATATGGAAAAACCTGAGAAGGATCATTAAACATGTATTATTTTTTTATTTGTTATTAATTTTTTTTTACATAATTTAATTTATTTCTAGCACCAAAAATTGTATAATTAAGAGATATTAAAACATTATTATAATTTCTTTGATAATTAATTAAGTATTAGTGTGTTCCGAAATAAATTTTACATTTATTTTACAGATAAGTAACCGCAACATGATTTGACGTGAAAAGTCATTTTATTATTACATTTTATTTTATAAATAAATGTTTATCCTTCAGATAACTATCTGTCAGATAGGACAATATTTATCTGGAAGTGAAAAGACTGGCCATTTCATGCAAGAAGTTTATTATTTAAAAATTTAATTTTTAATTCTTTTGAAAATGTTTTTTGATCCTAAAAAATTGGCTGGGAATTTGGTGATCGGTAAAAAATATAATACAAAACAAATACATTGCCAAACTAGAATTACACTTGTTTTATACGTTGAGTACGTAAGTTCAAAAGTTAAAGTTAAAATATTATTCTGTTGTCGTCCTAGCCTTAAATAGGAGGAAGACATTATTAAATAGGAAGAGAAATTAAGTGGAGTCATTGTAAATGCAATTTATTGGATCCCCCGTCGCATGGTGACGGGCAAAATCACTAGTCATTATATAACTATCTAAATCCAGCCAAATTCTTCTTCTTGACGTGCCTATCCGTTACGAATGTTAGCGATCATCATGGCAATCTTTATCTTATCTGCAGCAGCACGGAAAAGCTGCACATATGTTGTATTGAACCAGATTCTGAGGTTCTTTAACCAAGATGTTCTTCTTCTTCCTGGACCTCCTTTTTCAAATATTTTTTTCCAAATATTTTCCAAATTACTTTGCTAAAATACTGATCTAATTTAATATAATCTATTTTACTAAATTCTTTGACTATTTTTTCGTTGATTGCAAAATTTGTATTTATAGTTCATTTACAATTATAAGAACTGACTTATGTAGAATTTAAAAGTATCCCGCTGATAAAGTCGACGCCATAAATAGATTTGCCTCTTCAGGTAAATAGTAAAAAGGACCGGCTTAACGAATTTTATATTTTATTTGGCATTTACATTACATATTTAATTTAAATAAATATCTAGATAATTAAGGGAAAATACATAAACTGATAACTTATTCAATATACAAAATCAACAAATGCAAAAGTATTTTTTTATTTACTTTTTACTTTAAATGTATTATTTAATTATTAGAAGGCCATGAATCTAAACTTGGACATAATTTTTAATACCTACAAACATTTTAAAATAACATTTTCTTGTATATCTAAATTTAAAATTACTTCAGTATTAATTAATAATTATGAGTTTCCCTATCTACCACTTAATATTTTATAAGATTATTGATTAATAATTTTATGTGATGCACAACCTTTAGTGAAGAATAATTTTTTTTTCGTGAAATTATTAATAAAGAAATTTATCATTTTTTGCCAACTTTTTCAGACATGAAACGGAAAAGTTAAACATAAAATGTCAACATGAATAAATATGAACCTTTTAAAACGAGTAAATCGGTACTCACGTGAGGGACCGCAAACGTTCGGATACAATTAGGGTCCCTTTGTAAAGACAATGAC
The DNA here is from genome assembly GCF_040954645.1 of Diabrotica undecimpunctata. Taxonomy (NCBI): domain Eukaryota; kingdom Metazoa; phylum Arthropoda; class Insecta; order Coleoptera; family Chrysomelidae; genus Diabrotica; species Diabrotica undecimpunctata. The sequence goes on along the minus strand of NC_092804.1, from coordinate 23,662,229 downwards.
GTCGACTTTACTAAAGTAACAAGACATTTACTTAACACAGAGACTACACATTACTCCCCTGAGTTAGTGATAAGTTATAGTCTAAAAAAATCATTATGAAATTGACTGGCCAGTTGGTTGTGAAAACCAGTGCCAATAAAACACAAAACACACACACACACACACACACACACACACACACACACACACAAAACGAGTATAAATATTACATCACATATATATTATGTTAAATCTGTGTCACTATCACTGTTGTCTTTTAAATTGATGATAATATTTTGTATATTATATATAGGAAAATATGAATTCTCAGCTTTCATAACATATGAGACTGCATTTTTCCAACTATTCGCATTAATTTTGAGTACTTCCTTTTCAATTAAATGCAGGACAGATGCATTTAAATGTGGCGAAGTATTATTTCTTCGAACTCTTGACTTAAGTTGATGCCACATATGTTCGATTGGGTTAAATACACAGTAATATGGTGGAAGTCTTAAAATCGTATGACCCATGTTTTCGGCATAATTATCACAAAAGTATTCTTTTTTCAATGCGAAACTTTTTAAAATGTCCAATATATCCTTCTTAGTATTATCTATGTGAAAATAAATATCTTTGTCATACAAGTAATTCTGTATTGTTATTTTCGTATCGCTTGAACTGGGAATTTTATTTAATTGCCTGCTATGATATGTTGCATTGTCCATAACTACAACACTATTAGGGGGTATGTTGGGCATTAACTTATTTTTGAACCAGTCTTCAAATATATCTGAAGTTGTGTTGTCATGGTAATCGAGACATGAATCACTGATGTTTTTAGCTGATAGAGATAAGGCATTTGGAACCCATCCATCGACTGATCCAGCATGGAATATTGTTATTCTTTTTCCTCTATTAGAAGGCGCTTTTGTTGAACAAGATTGACTATTATCTACCCAACCTTTAGATTGTGTATCGTGTGTATCAAACCACGTTTCATCTAAATAAATCTCGGTCGATTCTCTCGACGACACTGTTTAATTTTGTTTAAATATTCCATTCGCCATATCCGTAAACGATTGGATTCCATAAGTACGTGTCTTTTATCTACTTTTTTGTATTTAAACCCTATACGTTGCAAACACTTCCAAACAGTTGTTCTACCGCACTTAATTTCAGTGTTGTCGACGTGAAGCCTGTCAACTAATATATCTAGTGTGGGTACAATTTGTTCTTCATACAAGGCATACACTTTGCGACGAATAAGATCTTCATCTGCACGATCGAGCTTCCGAGAAATACTGTTATCCCGTCTTATTAATCTTGGGATAATAGGATTAGTTACAATTTTTCTGACTGTGGATAATGGTTTTTTAGTCAAAGTTGCCGTTTCATGTAAGGCTTCGTTACTGTCCATATTTTTTTCGACAAGAGTTTGAAAAACATTAGCAATAATTTGTTTTGCATCAGTAGATACATGTATTCGTTGGCGCTGTTCAGGTTCTAATACTTGAATGAGATCACCTCCTTGTCGATTTGCTTCCGGTTCATTAACTGGCAGAATTGCCCTATTATCCTCTGGACTCCAGGGACGCCACATTGTTTCATACAATAAAGGTAAATTTGACTACGTGGATTCACCGGCAAGTGTACACACTCTAAAAAAATAAACACTTTTATTACAATACTCAACTAATTTTTTGCACAAACTGAACACTCAAACGACTTTACAACCAATTCCGTCGAAGCAGACTTTTAAGTGTTAGTTTGTCATCGTACAACTCTCTTCAAATTAAAAAACAATTAACGATAACTAACAGGTAGAAAGTTATATAAATTGCAAGTAATTTGTTAATAGGTCAATTAAGTTAAACGTTTACTCATTATAACTGTATATACGGGTTTGTCATTTCTAATGTGTTTGGGATATTACCCGTTTTCCCAAAACTTATTAATTTCCACCACCGGTCCAGTCAATTTAACTAAATTGAGATCTTCATAATTTTGGGCGCTTTTATTTCGTTGAGACTTAAAATAATGATTAATAAAAGAATACAATAATTATGGGAAATTTGTATGTTTATAAAAAGAGTTTTTTTGAGATTACGCTTGAATGATAATATTTGATCTGATTATATGTACTAACCTACAGTTGACTTGGCTATATGCCGGTCCTGTCAGCTTGGATAGCTGTGATAATTATACAACAATAGAGTACTTACAAGGGATTATTCAGTTTTACAGCTGTTATTAAAATAACTTTTATAATGAGACACTAAATTTCTGGATACAGTATACCTTTAAAATGTTTATTTTTTTCAAAATATAACTAGTCCAGGTATGAGTTTAATAAACTATGTATATAACGTTTATTCTTGTGACACTTGCAGAGTAAAACCCCATCCAATCTAAAGCATATTAGATATTAACCTACGCACCAGAAAAACTAACAACTTTTTATCTAACACCTGTTTTTATGCCGGCGCATTCACCAAACTTTTAAATTAGTTACCGAAAGAGTTGCAAATCCTGAGCGTGTTTCCATGTTATACGTATCGTGTTTTTTAATGGCGTTTCCAACTTCTGATCGTATAGCGATATTTTCGAATTCCGAGGTTTGAAATGTCATCCAAAGTTATAAAGGGATTTGTTCTAGTTCATCGGAGAATTTCGATCCTAATGGAGTTCGTAATTGCGAAAAAACCGTACAAAAACATTTTATTGTAGCCTGCTATACTATTCACGGAATTTTTTATCTCTTTCTGTACCGCTGTGCTGCTTTACTAGTAAAGACAATATAGTAAGATGATTGATTTCCGTCATGCCTACCACAAGTAAAAAGTATTATATTTCTCTACAGAAAATCTGTTATTGCTTGCAAATGGACCATTCTTTTATATTTTTTTTTGGAAAAAATTTTATGCAAATAAATTCTGTAATACAATACATCATACAGATCTATTTTAACTAAACAAATATATATTTAACAATCATCTATCTAGATTGAAAACATCGTAAAACCTGTTATTAGTAAACATCTTAGTTTTGTTTTTATAACAGCTGGTATACCGACGATAAGTGTGCCATCTAAATTTATTTCTCTACATAGTTGTGTAAGTGCTTTTGAAGAAAAAAGAGCTTCTAGCGTTCGCAATCTTTGTGTGCTTGTATTATGTGCAAACTATTCTATGTAAAGGACTATTGGCCAATAAAGAAGGAAATTAAAAAGAAATTGGAGCTCTTTAACTACGGATCTATAAAAGAATCTTGAAAATAAGTTAGGTAGATCAGGTCGCGAATGTCGGGGTAATAAGATGGAATGGAAAGAATATGAAAGTTTTACCAATGCCAATTGTAATAATGCAATTCAATAAAAAAAAATTGTTTACTATTACTCTGACATTTTATAACTTCTTCTTCTTGTTCCTTTTAAGCAATTCTGCTTGTTCATTGACGGATTAATACCCCTATGGAAGGTTGTCACTCCATCTTTTGCGCGGGCGTCCAACACTTCTTTTTCCAATTGGTGACTTATCTCTTGCTATTTTAACGACATGGGTCTCCTTTATTCTGCTTATGTGGTTATTCCATTCTTTTTTCCTATTGTGTGTCCATTAATTTATACATTGTATGTTACATTTTCTTCTAATGTCTTCACTTCTCTTTCGATCTCTCAGCGTATTTCCTGTAATTCTTCTCAGTACTCTCATCTCTGACATTCCCAGTAGCCTTTGCGTTGTGGTTATGTCGGGTCTTGTTTCGGAGGCATCATTATTGGTCTTACACTGGCTTTATAAATTCTTGACTTCATCTTAGTGTTAATGTGTCTGTTTCGTCATTTAGTGTTATTAGGGCATCCTGCCAGTGTATTTGCTTTTTGTACTTGATCTCTCACTTCTTCGTCCAGGTCTCCATAGCTGGACAGTGTAAATCCCAGGTATTTTATTTCCATTACTTGTTCAATACTGATGCCATCAATTTCTATTTAACATCTGGTTGGTTCTTTGCTGACTACTATTGTTTTATTTTTCTTAGATGAGATTGTCATAATTAATTTTTTTGCTCTTGTTAAATCAGTGGACCAGTCTTTGCAGACTATCTTCATCTTTAGCTATTAATATTGCGTCGTCTGTGTAACAGAGTATTTTTATTTCTTTATTTCCCATTTTGTATCCTCTTCCTTCGTTAACGCTTTTGATGATTTTATCCATGATTGAATTGATGACATGGAGCTTGATGAACGCCCTTATCATATTCCGCTGCCTATTTTTATAGGTTCTGTAAGTTGTCCATCTATTCTGACTTCTATTTTGTTGTTTTGGTAGATGTTTTCGATAGTTTATAATGTTTAGGGGAACTTCTCTATTATACAGGAGATGGATTACATCTTAAAGTCTTACTCTGTCAAACGCTTTCTTTAGGTTAATCAGACACAGAAGCTGGTCTATTATACTCTAGTGATTTTTCACTAATTTGCTTTATAACGAATATTGCATCTGTACACGATCTTCCACTACGAAAACCTTGTTGTTCCTCTGCTAAACTTATCCTCTGATTTATTAGCACGTAAAATTTTAGTTGTAAGTTTTAGGATAGTATTTAACAAGTTTATACCTCTGTAGTTTTCTGGCTGTTTTTATCTGCTTTTTGAATAGTAGAATTAGTTACCTCGTTCTACCTTCTTCCGGTATTTTATTGTGTTTTATAATTTTATTAATTAATGTTGTTAATTCTTCTGTCATTTCTGCTCCACAATATTTCAGTAATTCGTAGGGTATCCCATCTTTACCTGCTGCTTTTTTGTTCTTCAGGTTTTCAAGTATTTTCCGAACTTTCTGTATATTTATATTAAGTTCTTAATTTGTGGTCATTTCTAGTGTTTACGGTTCTAGCGTCATTTGTTCTTCCTCTGTTTTAGTTCCTTTACCTCCGTTCTTTGACCTCTTATGAAGCGTCATATTTCCTTTTGCAGACCGTAAAAATCACGTTTCATTTCTTCCGAAAAGCCTTCCCAGTAATCATTTTTTATTTTTCTTACCCCGCCTGCAGTTTTATTGGATGGATCGAGTAGCTTGACAGAACTGTTGCCGGTTCCAATCCCGGATAAAGAAGGAGGGGATCTACAGCCAGGTTAGCACGCTACTGATAGACTTTAAAACCATAGAGCTCATAGAAACAGAAATATACCTCGAAACATTTTATTACAAAGGAACTTATTCTGCTTACAAGAAAACAGAAGAATTAACAAATTAGCAGATGTTAGTCTTGTTGAAAAATATTTTATACGCTGCATTTATAAGCTTAGTGTCTAGTATAAGCTGTGGTTAGCATTCAAAGATATCCTCTTTTTTGTGTATGATGCAAAATATTCCAATATTCCAATCATTGTGGAGGGATTCCTGTGTCCGTATTTCTTTTCTAAGCTGCTGTAATGCCATAATGGTATCATGGCCACCTTCTTTATATAGTTCAGCTGGGATATTAATTATTCTGGGTGATTTGTTTCTGGCTAGTTTTTTAACTGCATCTTTAACTTTAAGAATCGTTGGTGGTTCATTTTCCCTCTTGCCTCGACTTAATAAAACATTCCACTACTATTATCGGCTGGTCAAAGAGGCTATCAAAATTCGAAACTTAATTAATATTACTCTTGAAGAGTAGGAAATAAACATATATAAAAACACAGATGCACCGAACTTTTTGATACCGATTTAGATCAAACGACAGATCCGGGAGGCACACGACAACTACAGATAATGCAAAAACTCGGAAAAGATCATTAATTAAGAAGGGGAATGATCGAGGTCACCTTTACGTTGGATCTCGCATCATTTTTGATAATGTCTACCGCAGCTTCAAACGAAACAACAATAACACAGTCAATAAATCCCGATAACAATGTACCTTTACAAAACATCAGCTGCGAAAGTTTACATTCGTTTGATAACTAGAAGATATAGCTAGGTATCATCATCGTAAATAATCAAAATCGAAATCGAAATAAAAAGAGCTGTTGAAATGACAAACAAGACACTTCTGTTACAGGAGCGCGTAAAGAAAAAAGAATGGATGACGGATGAAATCCTTGATATGATGGAAGAAAGAAGACAACACAAATGCAAAAATCAAGTGAAGTATCAAGAAACAAGTCACAATATAAAAACAAAGATAAAGGAAGCGAAGGATCGCTGGCTGAAGGAGAAATGCGATGAAATCGAAGAGTGCGACAGAAGATATGACTACCACAACATGCACAAAAAGATCAAAGAATTAACAACTAAAAAGAAAACCAATAATCCCCACCCGACACTAATAGACGCAGACGGTAATCTTATATCAGACGACTTGAAGCTCATTGACACATGGAAAGATTACGTTGAACGACTTTTTAACGATAAACGCAGAGCGACAGTGGACCAAGATGGCGACATGACTAGACCCGAAATACTAAGGTCTGAAGTGGAAAAAGCCATTTCATCGCTAAAAAACGACAAAACACCAGGTCCCAACAACATACAGAGCGAGATCATAAAACTCCTATGCGAAACGGATGACCACTTCCTCAATTTTCTGACAGGCCTTTTTAACACCTTTTACGACAAAGGGGAGATTCCGGAGGAATGGCTTCGATCGACCTTTGTAGCCATACCTAAAACACCAAGTGCAAAATACTGTGATCAACACCGCTTAATAAGCTTGATAAATCACATTACCAAAGTTTTCACCAAAATCATACACAATAGAATATATAACAAATGCGAAGCAAATATATCGGAGTCACAGTTCGGATTCCGAAGCGCATTGGGCACAAGAGAGGCGATCTTCAGTCTACAAGTTTTAATTCAAAGATGCAGAGACATGCACAAGGACGTCCACTTGTGCTTCATCGACTTCTCCAAGGCGTTTGACAAGGTCAAACATGATAAACTCATGGAAATGCTCAGGAAGATGCATATTGATGGCAAGGATCTGCGCATAATAACCAGTCTCTATTGGAACCAAAGTGCTGAGATAAAGATGGGCAACTTACACAGTGGGAAGATAGATATTAAAAAGGGTGTACGACAGGGATGCGTCCTCTCGCCGCTCCTGTTCAATATATACTCTCAACAAATCTTCAGAGAAGCACTGGGAGAAGTTTCGGAGGGTATCAAAGTAAACGGAGAGGCAATCAATAATATTAGATATGCTATGACAACACAGCTATTATCGCAAATGACTGCAACGAGCTTCAAAGACTCATGCAAAGCATACACACAGCAAGTCAAGAATATGGTTTAGAACTCAATACAACCAAAACTAAATGCATGCTCATCAGCAGAACACAACAACCTCCGATGCAATTGACATTAAACAACCGAAAAATAGAACAAGTGGAGACATACACATACCTTGGAACCACAGTCAACACAAAATGGGACCAGTCAACAGAAATAAGATCACGAATTGAAAAAGCGCGAAACGCATTCAACAATATGGAAAAGTGGTTTACAAGCAAAATCTCAATGGAACTAAAATTAAGACTGTTCAAGTGTTATGTCTTCCCGGTCTTGTTCTATGGAGCAGATTCATGGACCACAACGGAAGCCACCCTGAAGAAACTAGAATCCTTTGAGCTGTGGATATATCGCCGTATTCTTCGGATATCCTGGACAGACCACATCACTAACGTGGAAGTAATGCAGAGAATAGGCAAAAGCAAAGAAATTAGCTTTACCGTAAAGAAACGGAAGCTTGAGTACTTCGGACATGCCATGAGGCATACTAAGTACAGGCTGCTACAGTTAATAGTCCAAGGAAGAATCGACAGTAGGAGGGGACCGGGAAGAAGACGACACTCATGGATGCAAAACCTGCGACAATGGTTCGGACTAACATCGACCGAACTGTTCAGAGGTGCCGTAAACAAAGTCAAAATAGCCTTGTTAATAGCCAACGTCCGAAACGGATAGGGCAAAGGAAGAAGAAGAAATAATCAAATGACAGAATAAGTAGGACTATGCCGTACAGACGAATATGAGGAGAAAAAGTAAGAAACTGCATTTTCCCAATAAATAGTAATTTAAATGCGATTTTCTACTAGAACTTAGCGTATATCAATAATTTTTTTATATATTATCATAGATATAGCGTTTTTTATTATTAACCTCAATCTTTTGAACAGTAAAACCATTACAGCGGTAGCAAATCACTATATATAAACAGCCTGTCGGAGAGTATATTTTTCCAAAAGATTTTAATAATCACACGGCAATTTTTCTACTACACTTAAATGAATTTATAGCACGTAAACTGTTTTCCGTTTTCTTTCGAAATCCATAAACATACACGTTCTAAAATTGTCGATCCAGCCGGGTTCTACACGAATTTACGCAAGAAAAAGACCGCAACTTTTAATTTTGTGACGTACTTACTGCAGTTTTTGTTTTTAATAGCTATCACAAAATCAACACAGGTTGTTTGGTTATTTTAAGTTTATTAAATAATGGCTGAGAAAGGTATAACATAAAAACGAATGTCATTACACACTGCTTTATGAATAGTATGTTTTTTTTTTAATTTCCAACTTTAAACTTTTATAATATTCGTAAATATTTTTGACTATATTTAACCCGTAACTGGTGAGGTCCATTTTTTGTTACGTGTATGGTGAGTTTGGGTCACACTGGCCCCAATTTGTTTTGCAAAAGAGTTATTTTGTAACTAGACTAAACATTATCATGTAACAAAAAACTGAGGAAAAAAAATTTTTTTTTTCTTAAAACATAAACTTAAACATTCAATCTAACCTACCAACACAAAAAATAACCAAAAACAAAAAACATCATAAAAACTACAATCCATTCTTAGAGGCAATCTTTGCAAATGTGTGTTTCACACATGTGGCATATTGGCGCTTTGCAACTAACGCAAACTATCTTCGTTTTTCTATCCAATGATCGTGGTCATTTTGAGCACCTTACTCTTTTTTCTAAAATAGCATTTTTCTGTTCAGGAACGACTGTTTTTAAAATGGAAGCGATATTATGTCTCAGTTGCCTTGGAATTTGAGAAATAGTTAGTTTTCTTTCGATATGATCCTGCACAAGCTGCCGTGCCAAAAATTTGATGAATTCATACCTCGACTTTTGGGGGAATCCAGGAGCGATGAGTATATTATGAACGCATTGACTGAAGAAATATTCAAAATTGTATAAAAACAAGTAAGAGGCCATCTTCCACTTCTACGGTGTGTAGAATACACTCTACATTTTTCATCTAATGTATCGGCGCTTCCTTTTGTTTGATTATAAAACTCGATAATTTCGGGTTTGTTTGTTTCATCGTTTACTGCATTACTGTAGTGCATTGAAGACATCAAAAGTACCTTTTCGCTTTTCGTGGTTTAGGTACATACAAAACTAATGTAACTCTATCGCCAAATCCAAATAGAGATGATCCCATGAGCCTCGTTTCAGTTGGCAAAAAAGAAATAGGTATCTCCCTTTTATTTTTTTTAACAGTACCCACGTAAGTTAGGCCTCGGTTCCTCAACTCAGTTATCACTTCTAAGGATGTAAACCAGTTGTCTGCTGTTACGTTACTGTTAGAACCCTTAATACATTTTACTAGATGTGATTGTGACAATGTTTGGCCATCACTTTCAGCACCTGTATATACATACCCATCCAAAAAGTAATAGGTTCGGGCGTCAGTTAGTGCCATTATCTTTAAGCCATATTTTCGGGGTTTTTGAGTCATGTACATGCGAAATAAACATCTTCCCCGAAAACCAATGAGCATTTCATCAAAAGAAGTATACTGCCCTATGCAATAATTTTTTTTGCTGTTTTCTACAAACTTATTGAAAATTGATGAAATGGGGGCAAGTTTTTCGGTTTTTTTACGTTCTTCCCTCGTAGTTTCGTCATCAAACCTAAGCGCTGTCAAAAGTACTAAGAATCGTTTTACTGATATGGTGCATCTAAAAATTTCTCTACCAGTACCGTCGGTGGCGAATATCGAACTCAAGTCTTCCGGATTGGATTTAAATATGGTTGAGTAAAATAACAAACCGATAAACACTCTAAGTTCAATATTGTCTAAATCTTTTAGATCCGTTCTATTACTATCGATACATTTCGTTTTAATCCTGGCAAGATTCTGGCAAGTTTTTCATTTGTTCTAAGAACAATCTCTTCTAAAATATCGTTAGTTATTATACATTCCCAAGCACTTTTCTGGAGACACAATTTCCTAAGAGACTTGGCTGGCCCAATAACCCCAGGAAGATGAGAGATAATGTTGAAACTTCTTGTTCTTACATTTGAAGGTGGAGCTTCTGCAGTGCACTTGTATCGATTTTTGCCATAGTACGTTCTCGAAGGGCCTGGAGTTTGTTGCTGTTCATGTGGATCCGAGTCCGAATTAACCTCCAAAGGTGCTGCATTTTGTGGGATATTATCTTCAACATCCAATAGAGGTTCCACGGTTTCCGGCTCCCATTCAATTTCTGAATCAGTTTCGTGTTCGCTGACATAGTCGGGATCATTGTCTGAGTCATCGTTACCGTTGAAATCACTCTCATCCGCATCTATAATACTTTGAGCCCATTGTTCAAACCTAGGATCATCGGAATCCATTTTATTATATCGTGACAGGTCCATTTTCAACTGAAAATAAAAGAAACTAATTATTAAAAAAAAAACGTAACCGATGAGGTGGGGTTATAGTGTCCCCACGGCGCAGTTATTTCCGTATAATTTGTAAACATTTACCTATTTGCTCACGACTATCTTGCTCGATATCACACAACACACTGACGGAAAGGTACTAAGGCGGTCAAGTAGTCGCGCTAAATAAGCTAGGACGTATGTCACTTTACTAATCTGTTGGGCTCGTATGACCCCTCATCACCAGTCACGGGTTAAATTAAATAATACGTCATATTTCCGTTGTTGCTACCATATTTCAAATTTGGTAATATAAGCTACTATTAATCAGGTTTTATTATCAAACCCTACACTTTACATTTCATTGGATAATAGTAGTAATGGCATCATATCTAATTTCACGTATGAGTATGCCATTAATTTTTATGTCGGCTACTTCATCTTCTAATGTTTTTTTGAATATTTCCTCTAAGTATGCATTAAACAGTGATGGCGATAAAATACAGCCAGGTCTAACACCTCTTTTGATTTTTATTTTATTAGTTTTTAAATTATTTATTCTTATGACAGCTTCTTGTTCATATTACAGATTATTTATTTTTCTTATATCCCGTGTGATGATGTTCTTTATTCTCAGTAGTTTTAATAACGGATTATGTTTCACTGTATCGACCTTGTTATAATCTAGGAAGCAGACATAGATGTCCTGGTTTACAGCTAAACATCTCTGTATTAGCACATTTACTGCATATAATGCTTCTCTGGTTCCTAGAGCATTTCTAAATCCGAACTGAGTTTGTCCAATGTCTTGTTCTAACTTTTTATATATTCTACGATAAATAATCTTTAAGAATACTTTTAGTATGTGTCACATTAGACTGATGGTACCGTGATCGCAACATTGACTGGCGTTTTTCTTTTTCGGTATAGTCACGAATGTTGATAGAAGCCATTCTTTAGGTAATATTCCTGTTCTGTATATGATATTAAATAATTCGACAATAACATGTATATTGCAGTCGGCGATAAGTTGCAATATTTCTGTCGGTATTTCGTCCGGTCCTACTGCTTTCCCAGTTTTCATTTCTTAAATTGTGTGTTTTACTTCACTTTCTGTTATCTGTGGTCCAGTCTCTTCAACGAAATATTCGTTATCTATTTTGTCTCGTTTGTCGTTAAACAGCTGTTCTATATAGTTTGCCCATACCATCAATTTATTTTCTGTATCCATTATTCACCATCATCAGCATCAATGGCGCTACAACTCTTCGTGAGTCTTTGCCGCGTTTACTATTGCCTTCCATATTTGTCGGTCCTGTGCCAGTAATTCCCATTGTCGCACTCCCATTTTTTCTAGATCTTCTTTGACTGCATCTTTCCACCTTTTTCTAGGCCGCTCTACAGACCTTCTTCTCTCTGGCCTTTCCCAGAACACATTGTTTATAAGGCGATTGTCGTTACTGCGTATCACATGCCCTGCCCATCTGTGTCTATTGGCCTTCATTACTGCGTCTCCCTTTTCATCAACTAGTATATTTTGTTTATATTCTGGCCTTCTTATTAATTCTTTTATTTTCCTGTGTAAATTAAAGATGTCATGTTTATTCTGTGGCATTTCTATTTCATCACATTTTTCTTTTAACTAATTTTCTTTTGCTATTCGAATTTGTCTCAGTATTTCGTTTTGTGTTTGCTAGTACAATGATTTATTTTTGTCCTTATATACTCTTCTTTTGTTCATCAAGTTTAGTATTTCGTCCGTCATCCAATCTTTTTTCTTTTCTTTGGTTTTGCGTAGATACTTTTTTGAAGGTTTTATTATATTAGATTAGATTAAAAGAGGTGGCCTTTCGGCCTATTCAACTGCGACCTTTTCAGATCTATTGTGGTCCTCTAGTCCTAGATAACATTCTCTAACCTGACCCTTTTTATAAAGTCTAGTAGCTTCGAGACTGTACCTTCCATGTAGCTATTTGCCAGTGGATTTTCTTCTCCTAATGCAAAGAACAGCGCATTTGCCAGACTGTCACACTGACATAAAATGTGCTTTGCTGTTTCTTCTTCGAGGTGACAGAATCTGCACAGGTCATCATCTGATAATCCCATCAGCTTCTAATAAGTCGGCCTTTATGTTTTCCCAGTTTTTGTTGATGTTTTTTTCATTGTATTCCCCTTCAATCTGTACGGTGTTTAGACGTTCATTTATTTTTTCTTTGATATTTTCTCTATCTGGATCTCTTAGTTCTTTCTTCTTTTGCTGTCTTCTCTATTCTTTTCATTTTAATTTTCATATGCGCTACTAAGAGATTATGGTTAGATGCTATATCTGCTCCAGGTTGTCTTTTGACTGCAGTAATACTATTCCGATATATTTCTTTGATCATTATGTAATCTATTTGATTTTTTATTATCTGATGTTTATTATCAATTGGCGATTTCCACGTGTGCAAACATTTATTAGGTAAGTCAATCATTGTTAAATTAAAATTAGTAAATTACATTTCTCTCTTGTAGCATCGCTCCAAAGATGTCTTTGTAAGTCGAAAACCCTCAGCTAGGAATTAAAATCTTTTACACACTTTAAAAATACTTCTAACTTTTGATTTCTCATAAGTGTGTACAAAAACATATCAGTCTTTTAATTTGTTGTATATTAGATAAATAATAATGAATAACGTAATACATAAGTACTAATAACAATTGAGAAGTTTATTTTAGATATGAGTATAAGAAATACACCCTGTATATAATGAAATATATGTTATGCGTCTAAATTAGACTGTTTTCGATATAAAATTTCTCCATAAACCTCCGACAAAAAATACCGACTCCGACCTTGCCTCTTTCTCTAATAGTTCGTCCTTCTACAAATATATCGTTAGCGTTATGGAGTGACGTCACAAAAGCAAACGATATGACGTCAATGGTTAGACGGAAATAGAAGAAAGAAGAGGAGAGCAACGGCATTCTGGATTCGGGAATCCGTATTCGAGCATGTGGCAGAATGTGTTAAAGGACTAGAGACGAATCGTCGGGATGATTTATGAAATGTGTTTTTCATTTTCATACGTTTCGTTTAGATTTCAAATGAAATATAAACAGGAATCATAATATTATTTTAATGGGAGAAGAGGCGAAATGTGATGTTTGTATTTGACGAAATATTTTGCTTTTCGTTGATGAGTTGCTGTGAAATATTCGGCCAATGCCTAGTTTTAAATGCTTCGTTTAAAGAGAGAATTTTTTAAAATTAATTAAACTATACCAAATATTACTATCAAGACTTTTTACTGCATAAATTTGTTGCTCTTTATGACCTAAATAAAACTTCAAAGTGTGAAATCTGCATAATTACTTTAAAAACTTTGATTAGGTATAACCTGGTTATGAATTTGACTAGAAATATTCATTTAATGTGCACAAAAAAGTAAACAAAATAGGCAAAATATTTAAAAAAACGACTTTGCTTTGTACTAGTTGACAATAACAACAAAAATTACAAATATTTAGAATGAACATTTCACTACCAACAATGTTTACAATAATTATTCAAAATTACAGCCATTCACTTCCATATAATAGCACAATCTATTTTGAAATTCTTCCCTGACATTGCTTAACACATCTTTTTTTTTGTTTCTTAAAAAAGGAGAAAATAATTTAAACAAAATAAAGCGTCTATACCTGGGGTGAGGGGATGCCTTTCCCAGCAAGCTTGAATATGACATAATATCTCTCCCTTCAAATATTAATTGATGTATTTTTGCGCTTTTCCTAAAAATTAGAAGTTCAAAAGTTATTTAAGCTGGATAGTAAAGTTGTTTGATGATGACAGAAATAATATTACCGAATTCTACCAAAATTGTACTGCTGGCTCAGAAATTATGAAATCAGAGAGATAACATGCTATAAAAAATGCTAAAATTAGGAAAACTTGTGGTCCAGATGATACACCAACTGAGTTGCTGAAGCTAATAGTTGAAGAAAACACAACAGTAGTAGTAAAACTTTATGAGGCAATATATAACACTGAAAAAATTCTTACAGACTGGCTTGATCTTTGTCGTTATATCGATTACTTATAGACTAATAAGCCACACAAGCTCTAAGAATACTTCACAACAGAATTATAAACAAATGCGAAGATCTCGAATATATCCAATGTGTTTTTTTTTTAAATGCTATGGGAACTAGGGAGACACATTTTGCGCTAAATATCCCATTACAAAAATGCCGTGATCAATGAAAATATGTATTTTGTATATGTATATGTATGTGGACTTCGAAAAGACATTCGATAAAGTAAAATTAATGCAGATGCTAAAAAATAGAGATATATATAACAAAGATATTCGTGTTTTTAAAAATCTGTATTTGAATCAAACTGCTATTTTAAAAAATGGAGATAACTACAGCGACGAAATCTCAATACTACGAGGACTCATAGAAGGTTGTCATTTTGTCTCCAACATTGTTCAATGTTTACTAGAACCAGTTATTTAAAAAGGCACTAGAGAGACAGAAATATGGCGTAAAAATCAATGGGGAACTACAAATTTTCCGCGGTCGTATTCACGAAGTAGGGGAGGAAATGGGCATTAAAATAAACTAAACAAGAACACATTTTTCAAAGCTTCAATTAAATGGAGTCCAAGTTAAAAAAATTTACTAAATTTAAAATAAAAACATTGTTTTATAAAAATCATCCCAGTTTAGAACTAAGACAAAGAATGGTTAAGTGCTATATTTGGTCTGTAATTATGTATGGAACAGAAGTGTGGACACAAAAAGTACCAAGCATGAACATAATTGAAGTATTTGAAATGTTGATTCATAGAATAATGCTGAAGATACCTTGGACAGCAACAAAAACTAATTAGGAAATACTAAGGAGGATCAACAAAGATAAAGCTAAAGTCTGCTAAAGACCAAAAAATGTCTTATTCGGGATGTAGTGAGAGAAAATTGATATGGAATACTAAAACTGACCGTTAATGACAAAATAGGCCGTAAAGGTGTAGGAAGAAAACAGGATTTTTAGATCAAAAACATTCGTGGATAGACTCAAGACTTTGCACGTTGATGCCAGTAATAGATTTTTAATGATACGTAGGTCTTTATCATAATACCTCGCTGCTGAAGAATGTCTATTATTTCAGTATGTTTTATTCGATTAAATGCCTTCTCAAAGTAAATAAAACTAGATTGCTGACATCTCTACATCTCTGCACCATAACCTGAATACTAAATAGTACTTCTCTGGTTCTATTGTTTGGAACAGTTACTTAGCGTATTAAAAACTTAGCGTATTAAAAACTTAGCGTATTATTCTACATTCTTAACCATAATATCCTTATCTTTATATCTAAAATGTACTAGATATATAGTTTTATTGATTGGTACGTTGCTGCGTCTAGAGAAATATGTATTTATTGCGCAGTATCAAAACGTTCCAGTATACTTCTGTCACGATAAACAAACATACCTGTTTTAACTGACAATGTAAAACAAATTTTACTTTTCCTATATTGAAAATTGTATAAAGGCAGTACAATTTAAAACAAAAATCAAATTTTGTGTGCGGTAGCAGAAACAGTGGCTTCAGCATTATATGTTCCTCGATTTTAAGCAGACCCTGAAACTTTCGAATTTTATACACAAAATAATTAATAATCTCAATTAATTTTGTTTAAATTTTCTTTGTGTCATTATTTCAGAAAGACTTGAAAATTGTCAGATCAGGGCAACGTTAATTATATATCGAGAGAAGATGAATTTCTATCTTGATGAATATAAAAGATAAAGGGGAAAATATAAAATTAATCATGCAAAAAGAGATTAAATAACTACCTTTTAGAGATGTTTTAATATGCATAAAGGAGGATATTTGACATAAAACCCAACTGTGCAAAAAATAAATAAACAGTTACATTTATTTAAACTATGATATAATTAAAATTACTTCTGCTAATGAAAATATTTTTTGATTAGAAGCAAATAAACTACCATTCATAAAATGTGGATAAAAATGAGTTATTTTATTTAACTATAAACACCGAGTACGACGTTTATAAACATTACAGTATATATATATATATATACAAGAATTTCCACAGTTTTCACTGTATTCCTTCACTCAACCGTTTTCTCCAATTTTTCCTGTTTAGCCAGTCCCCTTCCTGTAGGTTTCTTCTACTCATTGCTTCGTCCACTTCATCTCTGAAAGATCTTCGGGGTCTGCCTCTCTTTCTTCTTCCTATCGGGCTCCACTCTGTTATTCTATTTATCCACCGATTTTGGTTTGCTCTTCTGACATGTCCGTACCAGGTTAACCTCTTCTGTTCAATGTAGTCTATTATGTCGGAGTTCATTCCATTCTCCTCTTAATCTCCATGTTATTTATTCTATCTCTTATCCCATAGTACCGGGTTCAATTTTCGTATGCAGTCTCTTGTTTGTCCTAGTCTATGTTTTATATCTTCCTCCGTTGTTCCTTTGTTTGATATTATGAAGCCTAAATACTTATACTTGTCTGTTCCTTTTCGTCTATTTCCAGCTGTTTTATTTCTGTATTCTCCGTTGTTAGGTATTCAGTTTTCTTTAGGTTTATTTCCATCCCATTCTTTGTATATTTCTGCTCCAGTTTTCTCATTATAAAACTGAGGTCATCCTCGTCTTGTGCGATCACAATATAAACATTACAGTCTGATCTTAAAACTCAGCACAAAATCATTGGTATCTATTGGGGATGAGCGCGTGAGTAATTTTTCATTCCCGTTCACGCACGCTCACGGCGACTTAATTTCACTCAGGTCTCTTCACGCTCGTATGTCTAAATTGAATCATAATCCACGTCATATAAAGTGCATAAATTAAGTTGAAAATAGGTTATAAAAAATGTAAATAAAAATTACCTTCTGCTATATTCTGTCGACGAAGATCTTTTGCAATCAATATTTTTAATTGTTGTTTAATAACCACTTCCTCACTTAAAGTTGGCTGCGATTTGATTGCAATTTTTTTCAAGGAAGCCTGACTGACTGTTTTTATTTTACCGGGAAGAAATTTTTCATCTCACTTCTGGAAACATACCGCAGTATGCAAACCAATTTTTGCAATTTTTTATCTAAAAAATTATCTTTCGTCAAAAATATTTTTTCTCAAGTGTTTTTTATTTTTCTCTTTCGATTTCATTGTCACAATAAAGCACGAAGACATACAGCTTGTCGAATGTTTAAACTTCAAATATTCCTAATTATGATCACGCGTATTTTAGATATCCTTTAGACTCTAACAATTTGTTACATACATATTAACCTGTACTGTCACTGCAATATGGTTTGCTTCTTACTTTTTACTGAAGTACCGAGAGGTACTGACCACCACCAAATCTCGAAAGTTACAGTTCTTTGGACATATTATGCGAAATGAATCCAGATATGCTTTCCTTTAAGCCATCCTGTGAGGAAAAATGTTTGGAAAACGAGGTCCAGGAAGAAGAAGAACATCTTGGTTAAAAAACCTCAGAATCTGGTTCAATACAACATCTGTGCAGCTTTTTCGCGCTGCTGTAGATAAGATAAAGATTGCCATGATGATCGCCAACATTCGTAACGGATAGGCACATCAAGAAGAAGAAGAAGATATTGTATGTGATAATTACGTGTTTAAGTTTACTACAGAACAAGCTAAATCAGACATACTTTAAGTAGATCTTAAGTTTTTTTTATTTTGTTTCTTGTACAAAACAAGCTCATTCTGATAATTGACTAGGATGGATTATGGGACCAAGAATATCAATTTTTCAGTTTGAAGTAAGGTTTTAAATTTCTATTTCTTTTCTCTTCTATAACTAAATTTAATATCAACCACAACCTTTGGTAAAATATTTTTTTAAATAATAATATTTAATATACATTGTTTTCGTAATATTCAAAATACAGCTAAATTTTTGACACGGCAACACCACCATTTGGAACAAGCATGACTTTTCTATTGCCGCGGAAATGATCAGTCACTTCTCGCTTGTCATACTGTAAATAGTTTTAAGATAGAATACTCATTTTTTAAACAAATTGAAAATCTTCTAAATGTAATATTTAGTCTATTATGTTTAGTTGATCCAACGGTGCATATTCAGGAATTCTCTAGCATATATAATATTGACTATGCAGTGGAACCTCCGCCCATGGCTATCAATTGTTTTTCCATTCACGGCACATAATTGAAGCAATAAAATTTCCAACTCGCCATTCACCATTCGTCACTTACCCTCTTCCTCTTGCCCATGCAAAAATCAATTACATTCCTGACAATAGAAAAATATTACCGAGTCATTTGTAACACAGTAGAGAGCAGGACGCATTGAAAGGACAAAGAGATCAAGGACGTACTCCACAAATAAGAGCCGACTTTTAATATTGTTTTCGTGTGACAAACTTGTGTTCTGAAACAAAAACATCGCCTGTAGCTATTAATGAAATTCCTATTTTGTTGAAGATCCGCAATACCAACTAAATCAATGGGTCCAAAAATTAGTTTGTGGATAAAGTCAGCCAAAATCTCATTAGTTTTATTTGTTTTCAGATAATGAATTTTCCTGCCAAGTTATGAAAGAATTCTTATAAATCCTGTATGTATCAAGAAAATGTATACAAAAAATCATATCAAAAAAACTAAACGAGACAAAAAAATTTTTCGAACTTAATCGCATTTAAATAATCTTAGTCCAGTGTATTAGCCATGGCCTCTATGGCCTGTTGAGCTGTAGGTATATACAGGGTGGTACAAATATTACGATTTTAGCCAACTTTGGAATTAAAAAAAAAAGTGGAAATTTAAAATTTTATTTTTCGTTATAACTTTCATGTTTTTGAACATTTATGTGTAAAAATTTACAACTGGGTGCTATTGAGTATGAAAAATTATATTCTGAACCACACTCTTAAGTAGATAATAGAGGGCGCCACATATGCCACATGTCTGGCATATATTTACGCTTAACTTTTTTGCCCTTTAAGTTAGAGCGCCCTTTTGTCAGAAAATATTTAAGATAAATTATTTCAACAAAAAAAAAGGTATACTTGTTAATGCCTTTAAAACTTAACGGTTTTCAAGATAATCGGATTTTATAAATCAGCTGCATAATAATTCTTAGTTATGATATTTGTATGGTAAAGTTTTGAATACCTGTAAATAAGCATATATATTGGTTTTTTATTACAAAAACAACTCAAAAATGGTAACATAACATCACAAAGCATTTTTCATACAAAAGAAACAACAAAATCTAAGCACACAGAAAAACTTTAACGGGGGTGTGCAGCCCTAAATATCCCCACACTTTTAAGTACGTTCAAATGAAATGAATTTTGTGGCATCATTAGTTTAACACATTATTTTTAAAATTTTTTTGGCTCTAATCACTTTTTTCAAAAAACAGTTTTTATTGAGTTACGGACCTTTTCATTAACCTTTAAAAAATTACGTGCAACTAAATAAATGGCTTAAATGAATTAACAAGTAAAAAAAATGTTTATAACCTCTATAAATACGATATTACAATAAATGTTCAAAATGACCATTTTCTTCAATACACATTCGGTATCGTTTCAATAAGGAACACCGAATGAGCTGAAAAATCCTATTTTTCTGACGAAATTGATTTGCAGCTTCAATTATTCTAACCCTCAATTGTTGTTCGTCCTCTATTGTTACAGAATACACTTTCTCTTTCATAAACCCCAAAAGCAAAAGTCCATGGGGTTAAGACTTGGACTTCTGGGTGGCCAAGAAATAGGTGCGTCACGACCCCTTCCGATCCACCGACCAGGATACTGCCTGCAAAGGTATTCCCGGACTTCATTACTGTAATGTGGTGGAACGCCATCTTGAAGAAACCACATATTTTATCTTATTGCAATATTCACTTCTTCCAAATACTGTTGTAAATCGTTTGCCAAGAACTGCAAATAATTATCACCATTTAAATTGTTGGGAAGAAATACTGGGCTTATTAGATTGTTATCCACAATTCCTGCCTAAACATTAACTTTGAAAGTCCTTTGGTGATGAGTCGTTGTTTGGCGTGAGGATTTTCGTCGGCCCAAATGTGCTCGTTATGATGGTTTGTTATTCCATTTCTACTAAAGGTAGCCTCGTCGGTAAACAAAATATTTCTAATAAAATTAACATTTCGAGTGTTTTCCATTAACAACCAATCGCAAAATCCAATCCTTTTAGGATAATCTTCAACCAATAACTATTGAACCGTTGTTAAGTGATTGGGTTTAAACAGCTAATCCTCCAAACGCCTCCAATCACTTACGTGAGGAACATTTAGTTGAGCAGCTATTACCCTTGTACTTGTTCCAGGGACTTCTTCAATGATTTCAAAAATGTCTTCATCAGTTGCATCCATTATTGGACGACCACTATTGCCAGTAACTTGCGGTTGAAATGTGCCAGTTTCCCATAAACGACGATTAATGGTCAGAAATAGTCAGAAATATGTGGACTAAAAAAGGTTTTAAAATATTGCAAAGGTGTTTTAATATTTTGGGGTTTTGTAAAATCATTACTTTGTTTTGTTGTTTCCTTATATTCAAAACCATCAGTCATCCAGTTGAATGAAGGTCGACTTCCGTTTTATTGAAGAAGTTGCTTATTTTTGGACTACTGAAGAAAATTGTGACACTACTCAGGGAGTAGCTGCTGCTAGTCTTGGTTTACTGACTGAAACAGGTAATATTCCTACAGTTTCTTCTATATCTTCTTCAGAAGTTATATTTTCTTTAACATCATCTGTGTCTTCTGTGAATTCTTTCAAAAAATTACGAGATAATACCTCTTGTTAGTCATCACTACTACTTTTTAAGTCGCCTTTAGCACCAACTGGAGGCAAAAGAGCCATTATTTTATCAATTCTCCTTTTTTAGTCTAAAAAAAATTAATGTCAAATAGGCCAGATCGGGCGGTGTATATTATACAATACAAAAAGTTTTGATTCGATTTGCTGAAAAAATATTTACAGTTTACCAAAAATTTGTTTATACATTATCAGTATAATGCTTCAAAAAGTTCCCAAAAAATTAGCACTGTATAATAAAAAACAATAAACTAATATACACACTTACCACTTGGTTGGAACAACACGCTTGCCCAGCCATTTTGTCGAGATTGTATCCATGCCGTCAGAACTAAATGTGCGAAATTAATAACAAAGAATATAGATTGTTAATAACTTTCGGCTACTTACGGTAGTGTATACTCAACTATACAGTGCCAAGAACTATGTTTCAAATACTATTAATTGTTATATAAAAATTTTTTAATATATTATTTATATTATAACATACGTTTCCAATAAAGGGTTAAGTAAGTTTCTCATGTCAATAAAACCTTCCTCATCAGTAATATTGTTATATTTCCACGAACTAGTATTTTTTCTTTATTCCGGCAGCAGCCCTTAATAATAATTAAGGTTTTTATTCATCCACAACAGATACTGTATATGCTGTCAGTTCCAGTATTATTATACAGCAGAACTTCATCTGGCTGCATCAACAAACCCTATTTAGAGACCTAGGTCTGTAGTTGTGCAGTAATTTGCTTCTACTGATTTTTACATAGCTAAAAAGTTTACTGTTTCCAAAATTTAATTTCAAATCATTATCTTATTTAAATTGATTATAAAAGAAGCGTAATAATTAAAGCAGCTTCACAAGTACTGTTATCCGTGACGTTACTTAAGTTAAGAGCCTTAAGTTTCAGGAGCCTTAAGTCTTAAGCGCCTTAAAATGTTATGTATTCTTCACTTCGTTATATAAACTGTCAGGGTTGACATTGTAAATAAAATGTAAAACGAACATTGAAGCATTTCACCCAGCATAAATCAATACGACAATATGCAATAACTTTAGAAACGATGTCGTCAATTTTTATCGGTACAGGTGACTACACAGGTGTGGGAAACTTACCATTCAAGGGGGAAGGGGCGTTTTGGCCAAACATATTTGTACGGCATTTATGACTTACGTAGGTTTTACAAAAATAACGACCTGCGACCTAATGCCGTACAAAAATATTAATAGTAGCAGGAACAATCTTTTATTTTCAGAAAATTTTGACCCCATTTTCGGCAATTTGATACAGTACAGCATTCGTAGGTACACATAGTTTCGGATCGTTATTTAGGTTACTTTTTAGGTTATTAAATGCCGTACATATCGACTGGTACACCGGTGAGAAATCTAGGCATTACGGCATTAATTCCAAATTATTACTTGATGCGTAAAAGAATTTGTGGCAATTATGCCGTCTAAAAGTTATGATTCTTGCAAATGTTTATAAATGTTTTTTTCGGTAAGATAGTTATTTATTGTACGGTAATCACTTTTTTGACAAAATATAACTAAAAGCTATAAAACTAATTTATAGCCGGTTATAATAAATGGTACAAATTAAAAATTTAAATTAAAAAAAAAAACAAAAAATAAAAATCTAAAAGTTGAACAAATCTTAAAACACCCTGTGATGTATGTTATGTTATATTTTAAAAACTGTGGCTGTTATTCTTTTTCTTCTTCTTCTCCTTCATCTTTATAAGCAATTCTGCTTAATACCTGGTGGTATTATGGTGGATGGTTGGTGGATTAATACCTCTATGGAAGGTATTCACTCCATCTTTTGCGCGTTCGTCCGATACTTCTTCTGCCGATTGGTGACTTATCTCTTGCTATTTTGACGATACGGGTCGCCTCCTTCTGCTTATGTGGTTATTCCATTCTTTTTTCTATTTTGTGTCCATTCATTTATATAGTGTACGTTACATTTTCTTCTAATGTCTTCACTTATCTTTCGATCTGTCAGCGTATTTCCTGTAATTCTTCTCAGTACTCTCATCTCTGCCGTTTCCAGTAGCCTTTGCGTTGTGACTGTGTCGGGTCTTGTACACTGGCTCTATAAATTCTTGACTTCATCTCAGTGTTAATGTGTCTGTTTCGCAATATAGTGTTATTTAGGCATCCTGTCAGTCTATTTGCTTTTTGTACTTGATCTCTCACTTCTTTGTCCATGTCTCTATAGCTAGATAGTGTAATTCCCAGGTATTTTATTTCCATGACTTGTTCAATACTGATGCCATCAATTTCTATTTAACATCTGGTTGATTCTTTGCTGACTACTATTGTTTTAGTTTTCTGAGATGAGATTGTCATATTAAATTCTTTGCTCTTATGTTAAATCTTTGAACCAATCTTTGCAGACTATCTTCATCTTGGGCTATCAACATAGCGCTGTCTGCGTAACAGAGTATTTTCATTTCTTTGTATCCTCTTCCTTTGTTAACGCTTCTAATAATTTCATCCATGATCAATTAAAGAGCATTAGGCTCAATGAATCCCCTTGTGTTATTCCGCTGCCCATTTCTATAGGTTCTGTAAGTTGTTTTGACTTCCATTTTGTTGTTTTGGCAGATGTTTTAGATAGTTTATATATTATTTAGGACAACTTCCCTAATATACAGAGGATGGATTACATCTTTGAGTCTTACTCTGTCAAACGCTATCTTTAGGCCATTCAGACACAGAAATGCAAGTCTATTACGCTCTAGTGATTTCTCAGTAATTTGCTTTATAACGAATATTGCATCTGTACACGATCTTCGAAAACCCTGTTGTTCATCTGCTAAATTTATCCTCTGATTTATTAGCACTTGTCCTACATTTGTAGGACAAATTTTAGTTGTAAGTTTTAGCGTAGTATTTAACAAGTTTATACCTCTGTAGTTTTCTGGCTGTTTTTATCTCTACTACTATCTGTTATTAGTTATTTAAAAGTCGACAAATAAAAAAAAAACAATGCCATACATTTTTAACTGATGGATTTTGCACAATGAAATTATTTGTAGTGAAAACTATTCTTTGAAAAACCCTCTATAATATTGCTTTGATGTCATTTTATCGCAAAATGGTTAAAACAGTTATAAGGCCTAAAAGAAGATGTTTTCAAAAATGTTTATTTAGTTATATATTTGGTCGCATAACTTTTTTCGGTCGCAGGTCATTATTTTTGTATTACCTACCTAAGAGTTATAAATGCCGTAGAATAATGTGTTTGGCTAAAATGCCCCCCACCCCCCTTGAGTGGAAAATTTACCTTACCTGTGTAGTCATCCGCAAAAGAACAGCGGTAAATAGAGATGGTTGGAGAAGCCTGTTGAAGGAGGCCAAGGCCCGATTTGGGCTGTAGCGCCATTGGATGGATGTGTAGTCATCCGTAGCGATAAAAAATTACGGCATTTAGTTTCTAAAGTTGTTATTACATTATTATGTAGTATTGATTTATATGTAATTCATGGTGTGTCAAATGACCCTTTAAAAATGAATGTCCCATGGGCTTGTAGTCTATAAGGATTCTGTTATGTATAAATTTAGGAATTGGCAACCGTGCTTGCCAAGAATATCAGACCGATTAAGCCCGCCAGTACTTAGTTTAGAAAGTTATTTTACTTTAAAAATAGGCTTTAAAAAAAAATAAAAATACTTTAAAGAAAAAAGAAAAATTCTTATTTATTATATAGATAAAAATAACAGGCAAGAGGAACGTTAAAATACTAGGAAATATGTAACTTTTGGAATTATGTAACTTTTAAAATCCTTTTTTGAGTCCTTCCATTTAATGAGTAAATTATGGTGAACTATACAAATTACAGGAACACATAACAAAAGTATAATAAATTAAAAAAGCTTAAAACTCTACGTAGGTGTTAATCCACTAATTACACAATTCCCACGTTTCGCCCTCGTTATTAATCCAACTATAAATTCGTTGTAATTTTTCGTAACATATGAATTGCAAACTTGGAAACACAAAAATAGTAATTATAATAATCCGTTGAAAGTTGCAACCTAAAATAGTTCCCTTTTTATGCCTCGCGCGAGTTCCGCAGTATCAGTATATCGCTCTCTTTCTCTCTACCGAGTTAAGGTCACAGGTCAACTTCTGCATTAATCTGCTGTGTGGTGAAACAATTGATTGGCGAGAAAATGGAACGTCATTCCCGATCCGGATGCTGATGGACCACCAAGGCGGGCCATTTGGTCGTTATCTTCCAATATTGGGATTTTGGGAACTTGACGAATGACGAAGTCGACCTACTCCTACGCGCTAACCGCTAAATTTGCAGTTTTATGCACGCTTTTGCCTGCCGATACGTAGTAGATGGCTTTCTGGTTATCCGTTTTTTTGGTTTTAGCTAGCGGGTGATAAATGGTATAACAGATAATAATGATTTGACTTGTTTTTATTAGGTTTTTTATTAACCGTTGTAAATTCCTTAAAGTAAACACATACTAGGTAATTAATATATGTTTTGTCAATTTATTTATTAGTTTTAGTCACTAACAAAATTTACTATTAATATATTTTTTCAACATTTTGCAATAAATTTAAAAATTTTATTATATTTATTGCATTTATAGTGGAATTCCTTTAATAACAAACTAACTTGTATGCGGTAATCTAAGGGATACACAAAAATGGCTATAAAAAAATATCGTGAACTGTATCTAAAATAATTGATGGATTCGACCGTTACTTGATGGAAATTAATTTTATATAACAATAAAACACTAAAAACTTTGTTTTCAACACTTCCATAAAATTTATTCTAAACTCTTATCACTACAACTGTTTCGGCTGATTGCCTTTCTCAAGTGATCTATTTTTGGCATGCGTTTACACTTTATAGTCTCTAATGAAATAGGTTGAGGAGGGGAGAACTGTTTGTCTCAAGTTGGCCATTCAGAATTATATCTGTGTTTTTTAATTTGTTGATTTCCATAGATTCTAACAAAGATAGCTTAAGGCCTTTATTTTGAATGTGAATAATTTTAAATTCGTTATTAAAAGAATGATTATGATCTAGAAGGTGAAGTGCGTATGTAGAATCTGTTTTTCTATTATTGAAAGTCCTTTTATGTTCTGCTATTCGTTTATTAAAATTTCTACCAGTTTTACCGATTTTTTTACCGTTTTTTTCTCTGATGGTGGAAATACCAAGTTCAGGGCTTTCTTGTGTAGTTTTTGATTTAACATTTTATTAATTGTTTGTTCGTTGTATCCATTGTTTACTGCTATTTGCTTAATGATATTTAATTCTGTCTCAAAATTGTATTTTGACATCGGAATTTCTGTTAATCTATGTAACATACTATGATAGGCTGCCAGTTTATGTTGTGTGGGATGGGATGATGAATTGTGAATAGTCGTGTCAGTATGGGTAGGTTTATGAAATATGGAGAAGTCATGTTTGTTTTTAAGTCTAATAATTTTTAAATCTAAAAAATTTATGGATTGATTTTGTTTTGTTTCTATTGTAAATTCAGTGAATTAATATACGATAAAAATTGGTCGAATGGCCTGTTAGTTCCTGTGAAACATACCAGTACGTCGTCTACGTATCTCCACCAATATAAAAACTGTTTGAATATGGGATGTTTTGAAATCTTTGTCTCTAGATGATCTATAAAAATATCTCATAGCAATGGGCTTAGAGGATTGCCCTAGAGGTTTGGTTAAAATTTGTCTTATTTGCTATCAACTGAGAACTCAGGTTCAATCCCTAGTTTAAGACAAGACGAACTCACCCTTGAGATACTGAGCTAGGCAAGGTATAGACGATAAGCTCCCAAGGTTGATTGAGGTATTATTTTTACAATAGTACTTCAATTCTCTTTGGTAGTCTTATCGTTACAAGCTGTCGATTTTATTGGAACTAATTTAAGTCTCTGAAAGAACTATACATTGAAGTAACCAATTTTAATTTGAGCAATAATTGAAAACATTCTTCCCTTGCGTTTGTAGAATCATAAAAATTCTTAATTTCAATTTATATACAATAAAGATAATTAATTAGTAAAGCATATACTTGCAAAATTCAAAAACCACATGCCTAAACAGCGTTTAGAAAACAGCGAACCACTGAAAGTGGGAAGATTTCTGACTTTTGTGTGTTTATACAGTTAATTGTAGATGATGTATCTCTGGCCTCCTATTAATTCAATAATGTTGGTATATTCTTGTTGCTGTCGTTTTCTTTTAGTGGTGATAACCAGAGTCTACTACATTCCGTTGGGTGTGCTATACATTTCTCTTCATTAAGTAAGTTGAAGGCTACTTCTTTGATTTTTATTTTTTTGCAGACTCTTTCTTTATTGACTATTGATGCATCTTTACATTGTACTCTGTGCTCATTGTCACAAGCATGTTTGCATATCTGAGGTCTGTCGAAGTCTGTTTTTCATGTATGGTTCATGCTCGCTTATCCTAACACTTAATGGTCTTGAGGTTTCTCCCATATCAAAATTGTAGTTTTCTTACGTTAACATATTATACACGTTTGGCTGTTTGGTCCTTAGATACTCCGTTATACTAGTCAATAATATTTTATAATATGTATTTTGACACCCATTAAAATACATATCGTTTCAATCACAATGTTAAGCATTACTCCTTGTATCCACGATTTTTACACTTTCATAAATTCGAATCCTTATCACATACTTGGGATAGGGCTTTTTCATATAAAATACACGTTTTTTGTTTTTTATTATTTTATTTGAATACCCATTTAATTGATCTAGTTTTGCTAAGGTGTAAACATTTGAAATATTTATTCTGGTAAAATTTGTGAAAACGGGATTTATAATAAATCGTAGTTTAATTTGTAAGTTAACCGTGCAAGAATTATCGCTTTAGTTGAAGAATGCAATTCACAGCGATTCGTGGCGGAAAGAGTGGGTGTTTTTTAGAGTGATGTGTCACGGATATGGAATAAGTTTCTGGAGACAAATTCGATATAGAATAGGGTTCGCTCTGGTAGACCCCGAGTTAGTAATGAGTAATAGAATAGATATATTGGAATTTCCATTTGGAGAAATTCTTCTGTCTGTAGCAGCCTTCCAAAGAGACTTCAAGAATGCTACAGGAGTCAAAGTACCGTTGATTACTATAACGAGAATTCCTCAGCTACAACCTAGACAAGTTTTGTACTGCCTCCAGTTTCATCATCATAAGTGGCTCGACAATCCGTTGTGGATCTTGGCCTGCTCACAAAGAAGTCGCCACTCCTGTCGATTCCTGGCAACTTCCCTCCATCTTCTAACCCCTAGAATCTGTAGGTCTTCTTCCACATCATCAATCCATCTCATTCGTGGTCGTCCTCTGCTTCTTATGCCCTCTGGTTTTGAAAATGTTAATCTCTTCGTGTATTCGTGATCTGACATCCTAGCAATGTGTCCAGCCCATCTAAATCTCTGCACTTTAACGAATTTCACAATATCTGGATCGGTGTATAACTGATACAGTTCAAAGTTGTATCTTCGACGCCATAGCCCATTTTCATTTACGGCCCCAAAAATCTTTCTAAGAATTTTTCTCTCAAAAATACCAAGAAGTCTTTTATCATTTTGAGATAAGATCCACGTTTCAGCCCCATATATCAAAACTGTTCTTATTAAGGTTCTGTATATATTAAGCTTTAGTGCACGTTTTATATTTTTATTTTTTGCCTCCAGTTTGCTTAACCTTTAACTACAGAGATCCGGTATTTCTTACCGGTGAGCGGTCCCAAAACGCGGATTTCGTGATAAGTATTTTGTATAACAGTGATAAGTATTTTTAATTAGTCTTATATTTTTATATTTTTGTGCTTTTAGAAAAAGAGTAAAGAAATGGGCTGGAAGTCATCATGGACCTTTAAAGAGTGTTAAAATTTGGTGATAAAAATTTTGAAGAAATTTTGCAAAAAATGGAATGAGGAAATTGATTCTGGTGCAAGTGATGTGGACTTAGATACAGGGTATTTACCAACAGACCATGATATTGAATCACTGAAGAAAAAAAACCACTTGTATTTGCATAATGTGCAAGACTCCGATATGTTTGCAATTCATGGCAAGAGTTTGCAAGGAATGTGCCACTTAATTTTTTTGACAATTTTACATCTTGCAGATTTTTTCTCATGGATGTATAGATTTTCATACTATTTTATAAATAAACCTAATAAAGAATCATAAAAGAAAATTTAAATGCTAAATTAAAATGCTATTTTATGTTTCTTTTATGATTCTATATTAGGTTTATTTGTATAAAAAAAATCTGAATTTTTGTTCATAGCATTTATGGCTGTTTGTTTCAATATACCAAAAATGTTACTAAAATTATCCTTTAATAGATTATTCTTTAAAAATCTTGTATTTTATTATTAAAATTACTCATTTCACTATTTCTCCCATATCTAGACACTACAGAAAAATACATAATGCATTTTTTTATTAACTTTGTATTTGACTTTATATTTGACTCCATTTTATAATGACCGGTAAAAAATACCGGGGCTCTGTTGTTACGTGGTAATAATGGAATGTTTGTAGTTAAGAGTTAAGAACACATACAGCTTCCTCATTAGTTTTGGAATTTTGTGCTTGTTCAGATGAGACCAGAATCTGTTTAAATAGTGATAGCCGGAGAACTCCTGTTTGGCGAGAGTCATCAAAAGCTGCACAACTATTACATGCCCGTCCCATGCTTCTTTTCTCTGGTGGCAGTTTTATGTTTGGGCAAGTATTCTGACAGTTGGATGCACGGAATTGGTGGTTATTGACGAAACTTTAACAAGACAAAGGTACATCACATAGATTTTCGAACCTTTAGAGAGATTATGGCTTGGAGCTGTGGGTAAAAATTTTGGTATTCTTTCAATTCTTCACAACATTTTCATTGTTTTGTTGACAATCACTAATATTCTTCATTTTTTTTCCTTTTTTCATTTGCACTGTTTGAAGAACACTAATAAGAAATTTAGTATTTATAGTTTAACACCAAGTAGTACAGAAACCCCTCAAATGCGGTACTTACAGGATTTCTGCATTACATGATCTTTTACAACTCATACCCAACATAACCTAAATTTCCGTTATAGTATAACTTACAAGATTTCTGAAATATGTCATTCAAATAGAATTGCAAAAATTGTAAGAGATGGGGAACCAAATTAAAGAAGGTTCCTAAGAGGATCACCAAAAAGATAACAAAACATCTGGTCTTTAAACATTACCTATAAACACAGGTCATAAAACTAATGTACAAAAAAAGTATATAAAGGATAAATGGATATATTGATATCAATTAACATATAAACACAGGTCATAAAACTAATGTACAAAAAAAGTATATAAAGGATAAATGGATATATTGATATCAATTAACATATCAAACCATAAAATAGCAAATTTATATAAAGTTTTATAGCTAAGAAATAATGTTTAAAATTCTTTAATACAATCTGATAATATGTTACTAACGTTTTCTGTTTTTACATCAGATATATTTCTTTGTTAGTTAAAAAATGTCAAGTTTACGCAAAATATACTTTTCGTTAGTTCTATAAATCACAAAAAATGAAAATTTCGAAGCCAATTCATGCTTGAATTTTTAAGAAGTAAAAAAGGTAGCGAATTTAAAGTGGAACTATCAAAACAAATTTGGCATTCCTAATATGTTTCACACTTCTAGCACAGCGCGTTCTGTAATCGATTTGACTGCCTCCACCAAGCTCTTTGCACATAATTTTTTGACATTGAATATTCTTATGAAATAACTTGCTCTGTATACGAAGTGACGTATTTAAATTTTTAAAT
Source organism: Diabrotica undecimpunctata (assembly GCF_040954645.1). Lineage (NCBI taxonomy): Eukaryota > Metazoa > Arthropoda > Insecta > Coleoptera > Chrysomelidae > Diabrotica > Diabrotica undecimpunctata. Next base: position 23,630,893 of record NC_092804.1, on the reverse strand, counting down.
GTAATATCCTATTATATTTCTTATTGGAATAAGTTAAGATATATAGTTACAGACAAAAATTATAGTTATTGTATAAATGAAAAATATGTGGATCAAATTGGCACAATCTATGAGCAGTTAATGACCTTGGTTTAGACCAATTGTTCAGCTCAAAATTTTATTAAAATTATCATTTCCATAGATACAATCTCCTAGCTTTAGCTGGGATGCATTATATTTTAATAAATACTAATAATAACTAATACTAAATGCTAAAACTAAATACTAAATACTAACTATTTTTTCCACAGCGCTAAGACCTAAACGCGATTCAACACCTCGGAGGTTTAGGCCCGCTTTGTGTTTTGTTTTTCATATATGTATTATTTTTTTTATTTATTTTTTTTATTTTATATAATTATTTTATTCTTATTCTTTTTTTAATATTTTTTTATCAATTTTCATATTTTGAAGATGGTTATAAATAATTTTGTAGAAGGAAAAAGACAGTTAAGATTTGATTTCACGTATAGTGCGTCTGTAAATCCGCTTATACCTATTTCACCCTAAAAGGGATTATCAGAACGGCTATTCACAGACGCTCTGAACGTGAAAATAAATCTTTCCTGTCTTGAGAAGCAACTCTAATATGGCTTCGTATGGACGCAAATAGCGACATCTGATAATAAATCCGTAAACTAAGTTTTCGAAACCAAATTCGTATTCGTATTCGAATTAATTTTTTTAGAAATTTATATTACTTGTACATAGAATGGAATTTAAATTGTTGGGTAGAGTAGCTCCTGCTGTTTGTAGATTTTTGTATAACCTTTGGTTTAGTATCTGGAAGTTTGCACAATCGAAAATCACATGTTCTAATGTACACAACTCTCCGCAAGTGCAATTTTGAGAATTGGCTAACCCTAGTTTATTTTTGTGGGATGGATATAAACCATATTTGTTCCTTGCTCTGTTTAAGATCTTAATGAAGTGTCGATTTGTAATACCGTAAACCACGGTTTTCTATGAATATTTGGTTCATGGTCATGAAATCTTATACCTTTTAATGAGATGTCATATTCCTGTTGCCACTGTTCCATTTGTTTTTTCTTAAACCATTGTCGTAGATCAGTGACTGGCATTAATGGTTCTTCTATCGTTTCCCCTGTTGTAGTAACATCCTTTGCTAGTTTATACACTATTTTATTTGCAAAAATTTTGAATAAAATCCTTTATAAAAAGGTATATAAAAAACCCAGTTGGGCTATGTTGAATTGACAAAACGTTTTCGGAATAAGTATTCCATCATCAGTGTCCTAAAATAGTATTTAACCACTTAATTAAATAGAACATGAAATAATTTAAGTTTTGACTAAGGTTAATGTAAAATGTGGTTAATACTTATGACAGAGCAGTCAGTGTAACTGTATATGTCTATTTAAGACAGAAGCCAGCGTTGTTTAAAATTGTGAAAGTTGAAATAAAATAAAATTATAACAGTATCAACCATCAATGTTATTGTTTTAAATTATGTATGTGAAATGAAATTGTGGTGAGAAAATTATGTGATTATAGTTAGGCAACCAACTATACAGTGTCAAGTGGTGTGATGAAAAGATTCTAATATAAGGCCCTTTATGTTTTAATAACATTTGGTACCTGGAAAATGGAAACTAGACACTGGTGGAAAGTTGGGTTCTTGAAAAAGTATAGGAATTGATATATTTAATATGTGAGGATGTTGTTCAATGAATGAAATAAAACTATTATGATATAAAGTTCATGTAAAAATTGACTTGTAACTCAATTATATTAGGCCCTGTATGTCAAAAAACAACATTTGGTACCTGGAAAATGTAAAACTTCTTGAGTTGCAAGTTCATGAATATGAATATCTGATTGGATGTTGACAAACTGAGTGAAGTAGTTATATTTTGTGTGTTGACAAGTATGAAATGGACAAAATTTGATGGTTGAAAGTGGTTTTGTAATATATTGGTCGTAAAGTACTCAACTTATAACTTGAGAAAAGGCCCTATCTGTTATAAAGCAACACTAGGTACATTAACACTAGTACAGGTCAATTGACGAAATGCCCCTGAAGATGATCTAGGGATCGAAAGTACTTGGGCAAGATTTAATTAAACTGTGCTCGATATATGCCTTTTATCTGATCAAAGTTCATTTATTCGAGCATTCAACCTTATATTTATTTAAAACTTAAATTATTTCATGTTCTTTTTAATTAAGTGGTTAAATACTATTTTAGGACACTGATGATGGAATACTTATTCCGAAAACGTTTTGTCAATTCAACATAGCCCAACTGGGTTTTTTATATACCTTTTTATAAAGGATTTTATTCAAAATTTTTTAATATATGGTATACAGCCAAATACAGGAACTTTGTTTCCTTGTGGATTTTATTTGCGTTAATTCCATAATGGGCCTTAATCCAAACCAAAGAAATTTGTTTACCTTCATTCGTAAGTGACTGGACCTCTTCTAAAATTCTTATAATCACTACTGATGAAGAGCTTGATAATTTAGTTTGTATTATTGTGTCTACCGAACTTTGGCTATCTGTTAATATAACAAACTTACTCTTGTGATGGGCAATAATATACCTCAAATCCTAAAGAATTGCGATGAGCTCTACAGTGTAAATAGACATTTGACTTGGAAGTGGATTCGTGAAATTTGGACCCATCTGTATAAATACAATCTGACTCTGGCCATTTTTTTTAGAATTGCTTGGTTAATAAACGCATTTATATTAAATGTATTTACATGTGATTCAATATTTAGATAATAGTAAGGGATATGTAATTCTAATAGGTTATAATCACAATTATAGGATCGAAGAATGTCGTTTCTGTAAAACTCGCTACTAAATTGAATTAGGTGCTGATAACTGTTTATCACTTTTTGATGATTTTTACGTTGCCAGAAAAAACTATTTATTATGGAATTGAGATCCTCCATTTTGTCAGATCTTTTTTGTGCTAGAAGTTTTGACATAAAAACATCAAACAACAATTGTCGTCTACGATACAAAGGAGGCTCTGCTGCTTCGATTTCTAAAATATTTGTTGGTGTGCTTTTTAAACATCGAGGATTTTTTTATTTTTTCCAATATCTCCAGTTGAGTCAAACTTGCACTTCCATATAAGATACATCCATAGTCTATTACTGAACGTATTAGCGCTCTGTAGAAGATTAGTTATATATTTGGGTCTGCTCCCCTTTTTGTGTGACTAAAAGCTCTTAGTACATTTATTGCGTTTTCCCATTTTTTTAAAAAGTGATGAATATGTTCTTTCCAAGAGAGCTTCTGATTTAAAATTATGCCAAGGTATTTAACTGATGTTTTGTATGGAAATGTCAATGGTTCTATATTAATTTGGTTTGATGGATAATATCGTCTTCTTGTAAATGAACACAGACTGATTTTTCTTGAGAGATAGAATCCATTTCTTTGCGACCATTCGAAAATTTTTTCCGTGGGGTTTTAAATGCATTGATGGAAGCTTCGATCGACTTATTTTCATATAAATGCAAAAGTCATCTGCCTATTAAAGTAATCTGGTTTCTTCAGTTATAGAACTGGTAACATCCGTAGTGTATTCTTCTTCTTCTTCAAGTGCCATCTCCGCGGCGGAGGTCGGCAATCATCATAGCTATTCGGACTTTTGAGACGGCGGCTCTGAAAAGTTCATTTGATGTACATCCGTACCACTCTCTCAGGTTGCGCAGCCATGACATTCTACGCCTTCCTATGCTTCTCTTTCCTTGGATCTTTCCCTGCATAATCAGTTGGAGCAAGGTGTATTTCTATCCACGTGTAATATGTCCGAGATATTCTAATTTTCTTGTTTTTATTGTATTTAAAATTTCCATTTCTTTGTTCATCCTTCCCAGAACCTCTTTGTTTGTGACGTGTTCTGTCCATGATATTTTCAGAATTATTCTGTACACCCACAGCTCGAATGATTCCAGTTTTTTCATTGATGTCGCATTCAAGGTCCAAGATTCCATTCCATAAAATAAAGTCGAAAAATCATAGCACCTCGCCAACCTAACTCTTAGTTCCAGTTTTAAATCCCTGGTATACAGCATTCTTCTCATTTTGTTGAAATTTGCTCTAGCCTTTTCTATTCTTATTTTGATCTCCTGATTGTAATCATTTGGGGAGTTAATCATTGTTCCCAGGTATGCATATTTGTCCACTTGTTCGACGTTGGTTCCGTTTATTAGAAGATTCTCGTTATTTATTTTAATTTTCGATATTCTCATAAATTTCGTCTTCTTGGCATTCATTGTTAGACCATACTCTTTTCCATACTCTGCTATTCTGGTCACCAGTTTCTGAAGATCTTCAATGTTTTCGGCTAAGATCACAGTGTCGTCCGCATATCTAATGTTGTTAATGGGAACTCCATTTACCTTTATTCCAGCTGTTTCACCCTCAAGAGCTTTTTTCAGGACCTCTTCGGAGTAGGCATTAAAAAGAATTGGCGACAATACGCATCCCTGTCTCACTCCACATCTAATTTCAATTTCTTCTGACAGCTGTTCGTTAACACGTACTTTTGCTCTCTGTTTATAGTATAAATTTGATATGATCTTGAGGTCGTTGTAGTCAATCTTCTTTGATTTCAGGACATTGATTAATTGTTCACCGTAGTGTATAACATAAATAATAATGAACTTAGGATGCTTCCTTGTAGCAATCCAACTGATGTTGATTTAGGCATACCTATCATTCCATTAATTTTTAGATGCACTTTTCTATCTCGGTACAATTTCAGTAGGTTCGCAATAACATCTTCTGGAATTCCTATGGCATATAATTTATCTGTTATTATGTCTAGAAATAATTACTTGTATTATTATAAACATTATTCAGAAGTTGCTAATTAGAATTATTTATGGGAAAAATTTAAGATATTGTAACGAGCTGTTATATAATGAAAGTCTTTTTAACTGTTACAAAACTTAAATTATTCTTTTCCAAAGCCCTTATACATATACATGAAACAAATATAATTTTAAACTTAAACAATCATGCCTGTCAAACTAGATATTCAAAAAATAATGCAATTTATATACTGCAGTGATATACTGCTTACATAGGGCCCAAATTATACAATTGTCTACCAGAGAATTTAAAACAAATTAGAAATTATAAAATTTCTAAATATAAGATTAAACATGGATTGACAACAAAACAACACAATTCTATGAAAACCTGATTAATGACAATAGTAATAAATAATAAATATCTAAATAGACTTTGATTACCAACTACAACATTTCTTGAATTTACTGCAGTGAATATGATGTACTCACGTTTGTGTACTTACATGTGTCACATGCTAGATTAAAATTAAAATTAATGTATTAATGTAAGTGCGCATATGTTAGTTAAGTACTATTTATATTTATGCAATTGTTAAGTATTTCTTTGTTTGAACATATATTTTATGTCTCACGCACAAGGGGTGCTTCTTTTATAGTAGCTCTATTTAAGTGAGTTTTATGTTTATTTATGTAGTATTTAATATGCTTTTTGTTACTTGTAATCCATATTATAATGTAAGCTTCCTAAATAAATATTATTGTTATTATTTATTGTAGTATTGGAGATAATATCTAGAAAAAGTTACAATACTCATTAAACAACTATTATTAGAGATACGTTCAGTGGATACTTTTTTAAAAATAACACACAATGCAGGTTGACCTGACCCTAAAAACCCTGTTTGTGAATGGCGTGGGTCAAGACATATTTATTTCAGTTATATCAAAATTTATTTGCAACATATTCTGCCATTATTACCCCCATCACTCATGAACCTATATTTATGTTGCGTCCTCTGTCACAAACACTTGTTATGGAAAAACATGAAGACCGTCACCATAATATATTCATTTTTCAGTCCATATAAATTTATTGGTTTGGCAAGGAAAGATATTAAAAAAGTCGTTGATGTCTTTCTGAACAGTGCATTACGGAATCTGTAGATAAAAATAACTTAAAATATGTTAAGTATTGTGTTTATATGGGACTAAGCCACAATTGATTATAATAATTACATTTTTAACTAAATAAATTAGACTTTTTCAAAATGTTTTGAAAAAAAGAGTGTATAATCGCCAAAGTTGTTGACAAGGTTATGACCTCAGTATTATAACAACATATCGACTCATGCAGCGAAGACTGTAGTAAGTCATTTTAGATAGTTTTAAGAAAATTAATTTACAAGTATAAATACTGGTTAGGAGTTTTTAAAATATCCAAAAATAAACTGTTGAAAACAAAACTTTTGTAAGTATGTTTAATTAAATGCAGTTCCCAAAATTTATCACGAAAAAATTATATTTTTTCTTAATATATTCTGTTTTTTTATATGAGTTACTACATTTTTCGTCGGAACAATTTAGGAAAAAAATGACACTATCATTTTAAAAGAAACATTTTAATACAAACCTCATAATTTTATCTTAAATTTCACAAAATAGGTTAGATTTATTTCTACTCAAAGTCATTTTCTTCAGATTCGCTGCTACTAGAACTTTTAGAGTCTTGATTTATATCATTCTCCGTCTGTGTTTCCTCCTTTGACCGTAAAGAAAAAAAAATAAGTTATGGTACAAACTCGGTATTGAAGGTGGATCGCCTCTGCAAAGCTCTAATAAACCTTTCAATTTATTACTATCAACAGGTAGAGGAGAATTATAAAATTTCGGCAACTCAGTGGAATGAGTTTGAAGTTGACTACGCCTACTTTTTTTCAGACATAGAATTCTTGGGATTTCTGCAAAATCGTATTTGAATTGAACAGTATTAGGTTCTTCTGGTAGCCACGACAATTCCCGCATTTTATTAATTTTTACTGGATTAAAATTTTCGTCCATTCTCCAGTTCTGATTTTTTACCATTTCAGAAAATTTTACTTACTATTTCTTTTACTGTGTAGGGTTGGCCAGTTACTTTCGCCATTTTTATTAATGTGATCCATTGACTGGGGGTATAGACAGCACCCTGTTGCTTTTTAGCTATCTCTATTACTGCATGCATACTATATAAAAACCTGTGTGTTATCTATATGTTGAGAATTTTAGAAGCTATGCAAACATGGAGAAAATAAAACGGTTTCTATTTTGCCCCCCACAATTGTCGGAGTATAAGATGACACTTTTAATCCCTTTAGTTTTTTGGGTCCTCTGAAAGTCTAACAAGCAACTACTAATTTCATTTGATACCCGTTTCGCCACCTCTTCATACATAGGTTGCAATTTTACTTTTATAATAAAATGTACTTACTTCTGATTGAGGGATAACTAATATCTTTTGCAGATCAAAACACGCAACACATAAAGTTTTATCCTCAGTAGCTAGTTCTTTATCCAGATCTTTCAATTTTCGGACTGCAACTTTGTTAGTGTTAATCATATTTTTCTTGCAATTTTAATTTTATGTCATTATCAGCATCTGTATAACCTGTGCATAGTTGACACTGATCCTTTTTTTGGTTTAAAGTATGCTATATTGAATTCTGAGTTGAAAATTTCACGATATTGCCGTTAACTTGCAATCTGTACTGAATTGGTTCCAGTATGCTTTTTGTACATTCTGTACATTTTAATAATATTTAAACCATCTTCAAATTTCAAATGGAAATAATTTAATATGAGTTCTCACACATTCCATAATATCTTCTGCAATTTTATTGGGTCTTACAGTACGGCGTCCCCGCATATCCTCTTGCAAAGTGCCACCTTCTCAAATTTTTTTCTAGGCAGTTGTAACCCAGGTTTCCGATATACCCAGCGTGTTTAAAAACATCGTTTTAAAAATTTTTATTCTTTTATTATAAAGCAGAAAATTATATTCTCGGGAAAAATTGCGCCTTGACTCAGTTTTCTTTATTACCTGTTTCATTTCTCTTTGATGAACACATTTTGTGATGAAATCCCATTGTCTGGTATGATCTGCTAGTCTCCAATAATTTTCTTTGTCTCTTATTTTCCGAATATTTTTCCGTGCATCCATTTCTCGTTGCATGGTGTTTTCATGATCCTAGATGGAGTTACTTTGCCTGGTCTATTTTCATGTTTATTTCCTACATTAAGTTTTTTTAGCCTTTTCTTGTCTTTCCTCTCCTGTTGATTTCTTACACGCTTTCTTCCTTTTGTGTTTGTCATTGCCATTTTTTTTTAGTTTAGGTTTATTACTACTATATTGTTTTTCACCTTCTGATTCAGCATTATCATCAGTAGTAACATAATGTGGATCCTCATCAGAACAGTCGGAATTTTCGATATCTTGATAGTTGAAAGGACATTGCTTCTCTGCATATTTAATAATTTTATTTGTCACCTAGGTTATTACGATAAAATCACTTTCTAACTTTTCTGTTGGTTTCACGGATATCACGGAAAGAAGAGTTAAAACTATATGGCTTCTAAACTATATCTTATGATATTTCTGATAGTCATAAGAATTCAGATATAAGCAGTACCTACTAGGTATTAATAGCTTTTATGAATGCAAAAGGAAATTTGAAGTGTTACCAAAGTCATAATATTATTGCTTTTGTATCTATATTTACCAGGGTCAGATTGTTCAATAATTTTCTTAAATAGGACTATTTTCACATTTGGTCCCATTGAAGATAGCTATAATTGAGCTGTCAATTAAAGTTCATAGAAATGTTGGTGTTTGACTGTGTTGCCATGTTTTTTTAATAAATCGGGAAAGAGGAAAGAGCATGTGATTTATAATTAATAAAAATCCAATAGAACGTTAACAAACTAACAGTAAAAAAGAAATTCTTTCAAAAATTAATAAGAATAGTATTCAGGTACTTTCCACAGACATCTGGTGACCATCTGTAACAATCTGGCAACTGGTGGTTTGAGGATTGCCAAATCTATCAGCTTATTATCAAAGGCAAATGCCAAAAAAATGTTGTAATAATTAACTGCGATTAATATGAGAATAAACGAGTATTTATTCGTTCGTGTTGTATATAAAAAAAATTGCATAATTCATATAATAATATAATAAAAATGTATTTTTTAAAGCTTCTCTATTTGTAATTGAAGCCTACAACATATACATTATAAAGACATGACAACACAGTCAAACGTCAAAAATTTATTCTGTGAATTTAATTGACAGCTCCTTTGTAGCTATCTTCAATGGGACCAAATGTGAAAATCGTGCCTTAAATAATTCCAATATACGTTTAATTCTATTCATATTTTAAACTTCAAACACTTTTCACACAAAGCTCAAGCAAATATTTATGTAGGTGCATAACCTCAAAAAGTTATTCACGAAAATGCAAATAAGTCAATAGTAACTCAAAGAAGACACAGCACTATCTAAACATTTTGCAAAGAAAACTGTAGTAACTCAACAAACGACAAATATTGTTTAAAAAATATGATAATTATGCAACGAAGATTACAGTAACTCAACTTAATCTTAATGCAGTTATCGTTGAAAATGTGGTAGGTTATTTGAGATACTATAAAAATGAATTGTGTATTTTAAGTTGCCTATACAGCCGCTAGAGTTACCACAATATTCTATGTTACAGGTAAGGTAGTTCAAGTTACAAAAATTGAATTACTACAGTTTTGTTGCATAAGTTGGTATGTTGTTATAATATTACACTAAATTTAAAAAAAAATATATTGTACTCGGTCATTATGTCATCAAAAATATTGCTTTGTTTATGTAATAAAATCCATAGTAAAACTACTATTTCGTTTCTTTTGACAAATGTGTTTTTACACGATTGTCCGATCAGAAAACAAACACAGTTAAGTAAAATTTGTGTTTTTTCTAATGATTATCTATTAGTTACAAAAAGTATTGTTCAAATACTATAGCTTTATATCTCTCTCCTTTATAGACTCCTCTATATTAGATAAAAGCCACCACTATGAAGCTAAAAGTAAAAGCTGAATTTAAATTCCTACCGAATACCAACTTTTCACGAAAACCTACTCTTTTCTTGAAACAAAGGATAAAAATACTAAAATCCAAAATTAATGAAGCAATGAAGTGTGAATTGGGAGTCAGAGACGAGTTTTTATTTTTAACTTTGATGTCTGTCGAGCAAAAGAGCGAAAAGAGAAGACCTATCAACGCTTTTCGTATCTTTTCCACCTCATTGCCTGCGTTAAGGCGACGATAAGCTTTTTATTAACAGCTATTTTATAAAGATTTGGAAAGTTAGTGACTGACATTTCAAAGCGAAAAACTTTATGTTGATGACTGTGCCGGCTGAAATTGAAAATCTGAATGCATGTTTTTTCATATTGGATTGCCGAAAATATGTAGCAGTATATTAAAATGAACCAAATAAGCTAATAATTTCTTAATCTTAAAAATAACTATGAAATATTTTAATAAAAAGATAAAATAAATAAAAAGTTTTTGGGATATATAATCGGAGTTTTGAGAAGGGAATGGAGTTTTTAAACGCAGTACTTCAGCCAGCCAATAAAGGTAAAAGAACGAATAAAGACGGCCGATACAAGAAAAACAACAACATAACTGTCCTAAAGGAAATTACATATACTGAAATTATCTTAGAACTGTTTGCCATAATAGAACCCACTATTTTGAGCTAGTTAGGATAAGTTGTTGTTTTAAGCACGCAAACTGGAATAGATTATATAATGCATAAGAAACAACGATATATCTATCTATATTCTGGTTTTTAAGCTTATACCGAGTGTACGCAAGCCCAATCTCAGTACGATTTTATCGAATGCAATTGCAATACAATCGAAATGCTCTTTATATAACCGAAAAAATACAAGAAACGTAGGCGGTGGTGCAAAGATTGGTTGCTGAGAAGACATAAATACATTCACGTACATTTATAAGGAGAATTGCGATTATATTCAGATGATTGGAGAATTTATCTTCGAATGGATGAATCCACTTACGTTGAATTGTTATCAGTACTAACAACTCTTACCGGACAGGACACCGTTATGCGTTCTTCAATAACACACCACATGAAAGACTGTCAACAACTTTAAGGTAATTACCAACTATATATTTAATATAATTATATATATATATATATATATATATATATATATATATATATATATATATATATATATATTGTAAAGACTACGACCGTCAATCTATATTTCTAAAGTATTCAACTAGTATTATTTCATAAGTTTATCGAAGACGTTTCGCTTTATATTTCTAAAGCTTCATCAGTTCTCTAAAATATAACAAATGACATAGAGTTTATAAGAAATAGGTACAGATGTTTATAGTTCATAACTTACAACTCAATATGTAGTATATTATCGATGTTATCATATATCTACTGTAAACTTTATTCATTATTTAAAACTAACCAAAAAAGGAAAACAAAAAAAAAAACAAAAAACACACAAACTCTACAGAAAATAATGTTCATATTCGTAGATATGAAGATTTAAAAATTTTTAAACGAACATTTGGCTTCATTTAGATGGTTCTCCACTGAATACCAACAAAGCTCTGATTTATTGCAATCTAAGCCATAGAATAACCGAACACACAACGGTGTTCGGTTATTCTATGTCTAAGCAAACAACTTAACCGCGATACCGAAAATTTTTTTTAAGGGCCATGTGTCACCAAATTCCAAGGTTTGAGACAATTATGAACTTCTACAGGGGAAATTGCATAATTAGTTGGACGGGTGGATTTGTATGGCGGAAATATTTGATATATTATTTTTAATTTATGTTTTAATGAAACTTAGAAATAGGGGATGATTTTGTTATTATTTTGAATGGAAAATACGCCAACTTTTAACTGAAGAATAATTGGTATCATTTATTTCGTAAGATGAGAGAGTGGTAAACCTGGCTCAAATTGCCGATGTCTGTTCTTTTGTTTATTGCCGATGAGTTCTTGAGGATCTCATACATTTCAATAAAGGAGCGTTTCTGATGGTTATTTTGTTTCGCCAGTATTTTGGTATTTGTGAAATCAATGTGATGTTTAGTGGAAATGGCGTGTTGTGCAAGGGCACAAGAGGGTTTGGAAAGTCTGACGTCGCTTTTGTGTGAAGTTTTACGCCCTAGAAGAGATCGACTGGTCTGGCCAATGTAGCAGGAGTTGCATTCTGAACAGGGTATCTGATAGACAACATTAGTGTGCTCTAACGAGCTTAGTGGAGTTTTAGACTTGGAGAATAACTTTCCAATGGTTTTAGTATTTTTTAGGGATATTTTGAAGGGTAAGTTTTTGAATAGTTTAGTAAGCTTGTTCGTAATTTGTGGGAAATAGGGAAGAAAAGCATATTTTGTGGCTGGTTTTGGGGTTAACGGGGAAATGTTCGTCTGTATGCTATTGGATCTGGAGGCTAGTATTGCACCGTTAGGTGCTTCCGAAATAGAATGACCATAGCTTTTAGAGAAAAGATATCTGTTGATGATGGATATGGTTATCAATGAGAATGGATTTGAGTAAATCCAAAGATTTACCTGAATGACCGATTAAACCTCTGCATTCACTAGTTGAATACTTTAGAAATATGTATATATATATGCGTATATGTATATATTTATATTTATATATATATATATATATATATATATATATATATATATATATATATATATATATATATATATATATATATATATATAAAAATTGCATAATGTAACTGGGGTTTACTTTTAAAAAATTGTATTAAGAATTTTATTACAATTTTAGATTTTTAGCAATGGGAAGAAGCTACGAGTTTTCCTCTTTCATCTCTCCTCAATCTTTGGGCAGAATAATACTCGAAACGTGTGCTGCAATTTACATAGTTTTTTGCAAAGGATTATCTAAAGGCAATAAAATATATGAGAGGCAGATAAAAACTATGAAATGACGTTTAATACCAGATAAAACAGTATCTTATAATAAATACAAACTGAAGAAAGTCTACTTAAAAAAATACAGAAAACAACAAAAACCTACTATAGCTGTAAAAACATTTTAAAACATGACCTAGGTAAATGTTTGGTAACAATATTGTAAATTAAAGAACCAATTATTATCATTGTCAGCCAAGATTTGCAAGAATTCGGATGCACAAAACTGCGTAAATAACTGCTATCGCACTGAGTCTGTCGGAGATCTGTGTAAAGTCGACTTTTGATTATGCAATTGTCATGCTATTATGCAAGATGCTATTTTTCATGCTATTTTGATGCATTTTTTTCTCAAAATTCATGTTGCCAATATAACAAAATGTATAGTTTAGAATAAAACTTAACCTTATTGTGTAGGTAAGTGTAAACGTATGATAAATGTTAATTACTGGATGTAATAATTTGTGATTTGTATTTTAATATACTTAATGCTGGACTGAAAATTCTAAGTGAAATATCTAAAGTTAATGTTTTGATATATTTCTTCTATTGGCAACAGTGAGTGGTGTCTTAAAATAGCACGAAAATAGATATGATATGTAAGATATATTCTATGCAAGACGGACTTGCACAGCATGAGACTTGCATGGCCTAAATGTAAAGCTGCTGTAACTATTAGCTGTGTTTACTATTTAAATGGGAATAAGCCACAATTAAAGGTTAAAGTACGTTTATTGACGTTTCGATTTTCCCTTCGGAAATCGTTTTCGTTTTCCGAAGTGGAAATTGAAACGCCAATAAACGTACTTTAACCTTTAATTGTGGCTTATTCCTATTTAAATAGTAATGTAGCCACATGCCACAAGAAAATAGCTTGAGAGCAGAACAATATTAGCTGTGTTTATATCATTAGATGTACTTCGACATATGCCAAATAAATCAGCAGTAACTGTGCGATTGTCGTTGAATGTTCTCTGGGAAATACTAGGTAAACTAGCAGCAGTTGAAGGTGGTTGTAATCTCCATTGCCTGTTTAAGTTGTTGCACTCTGCTTCAAATAAAACGCCATTAATTAATTTTTTACCCATATTCCTTTGATCTGTTGGAAGAACCCTTGATTTCATAGCAATTTTTTTTCCATAAACCGTAAATCTATCCCTTTCATACCCATCTGCTTTTGAGAGGTTTACCTTCTCATTCATTGTAAGCAAAAGATCATTCCTAGGATTTGATTTTCGCCCACGTTTTCTGCAACCAGTTGGAGTTTTACTATAAGTGGAAGTATCTGCTAGTAGGACAGAAGGTTCAGATATTTGGAAGTTTCAGTTTCGTTTTCTTCACCTGACAGTGAAAGTACTGATTCAGTGCGACTGCTTTCGTGATCAGTTATCTAAAAATTTAACACATGATTATATTTCATCAATCAATTAACCACTATAATAAGCAACCAGACGTGTGTAATTACTCAAAAATATTACTGATGACAGTGCTATATTCTTGCACAGGTTCTGATAGAATATCTTTTGTCTAGTTTCCAAAAACTGAAAGCAAATGGAAGCATATTGCAAATAATTTCAAGGAAAAATAGAACTTTCTTCGCTGTTTGGGTCATTGACGGAAAGCATGTTGAGATAGTTCCACCAGCTAATTCAGACTCCTATTTTCATAATTATAAAGGATTTTACAGTTTGATGCTTATGGCTATAGCAAATGCCAATAATGAAATTATTTACTACAAGTTTTGGGACAAATGGAAGAATTTCCGAACGTCATAAATCTGGAACAGTTACAATAGGTCCTCAAGCTACCTAAAATGATTTTATCGATCTACAACAAAGTTCACGCAACAGAAGCTTGTCACAGATTGGAAAGATCACAAGAAACAATTTTGTGGAGTATTTTAATAATAAAAGGAGCTGTAATCTGGCAAAATAAAGCTATAATATAAATATATTTCTTTTATTTACTTACGTCTTCCTCATCAGACATATTAGAGACAGGTGTTTTTGGTAAATCTTGATCGCCCAAAAAAGATAACAATTGAAAATACCATAACTTTGGCTTATAAATTTTCTCCGATCTTGCACCGGATCTACTACAGTTCTTTACTAATCTTAATTCTCCTTTGTAAAATGTTTGAAAATTATCATTTTTTCTTTTTACTAACTTTTCATTAGCATCCGCTTTCACTTCTTGAAATTTAGCAACCAAAATATTCATAGCTTTTTTTCTAGCGGTTTTATCATGATATCATGTCGATTTTATTTTCCAAAAACACTCTATTGTTCTTTAAAAATGTCAAAAAAATCTCTCAAAAACTTGTCGGTATAAGCCATTTTCGAAATTTACCCGCAAATGATTTTTTTGCAGTCGTACTATTTTGTCGTTGTCACAATACAGACGATCAAATTTACGACCCAACCAACTTTGTCGTTCTACTACAGCTTAATACTCATGCATATTTCGTTATAACAACAACTATTTCATTATTCAATCTTCGCTTATCCACTGCTGGACATAGATCTCCCTCATAATTTTCCATCTATTTCGATCTTGTGCCTCTTGCATCCAATTCCTATGACAACGTTTTAGATCGTCAGTCCAACGTGTTGGTGGACGACCTCTGCTTCGGTAGGCATCATCTCTTGGTCTCCATTCCAGTATCCGTTTTGTCCATCTATTATCTGTCATTCGAGCCACGTGACCTGTCTAGTTTCATTTCAGTGTTGCTACTCTCTCTACTGCATCAGCCACTCCTGTTCTTTATCGTAGCTGGCGATTTGGGATCTTGTCTCTTAGTGAAACGCCCAACATAGCACGCTCCATCGCCCTTTGACACACACGGATCTTTTGAACTGTTCTCCTTGTCATGGTCAACGTTTCCGCACCGTAAGTTAACACTGGCAAAACACACTGATTAAACGTTTTTCTTTTAAGGCATATTGGTATATCAGACGATTTGAAAATATGGTTCAGCTTGCCGAAGGCTGCCCAAGTCAGTCTTATACGACGGAGAAGCTCAACGGTTTGGTTATCTTTTCCTATGCGAATCTCATGATCTAGGTATTTATAGGCCATTACCTGGTCTATGGATCTTGTTCCTACGCATATATCTTCGCTGACTACAAGATTTGTCATCATCTGGGTTTTAGATATATTTATTTTCAATCCCCCTTCTAGCGAGGAAAGTTAGAGCTGATTTAAAAGTTCTTTGGCCTCATCTATCCTATCAGCTATTAGTACAATATCATCTGCAAACCTTAGATCGCTAAGCTTTTCTCCGTTTATGTTTATGCCCTTGTCGGTCAGTTTTGCCCTTTTACATATATATTCCAAAAGCGTAGTGAACAGTTTCGGCGATATGGTGTCCCTCTGGCGTACTCCACGTTGTATCGGGAATTTCTGCGTTTGACGATCACCCACTATAACACTGGCTGTTGCGTTTTGGTATATGTGTTTAATTATATTTATATACCGATAGTCAATTCGGCAGTCTGTCAAGGCTTCCAACAACTATTTAACCTGCGTCAAATCGTAATACGGGGTAAGATGTACGGAAGAAGAGTTTTCAAGAAGTAAAATCATATCCTGGCTTCACAACCTATAAAAATGGTTTAAGTTAACTACCATGGGCACTGAAAAAGAAGAGGCATGGAAAGCGTCTAAATTAAACTTTAAAATCAGTAATAGTAATTAAAAGACAACTATAATTTAGTACCATACATTTCCAGGATAATTATCCTAAAATTTCGAAAACTAAAATTCTGCAATTTACATTGTCAGGATAATTATACTGAAAAAGTCGTTAAAAGTCAAAAATTAATGTTGGGAAAAATATTATTTCGGATTATAATGTTATTTCAGCTGCTTTCAGCTGCAGATTTAATAGCTTTAGCAAATTGTTAAAAGCTTTTGAAAACTGAGTTCCAATCTGATAAATCTGAAAACAAAGTTATTAATAATTATGCGGTATTTTCTCAGAAACAATTTAGCTCAACGATTGGGAAAATTGTTATAATATATGAACACGTTTTATGCTTACTGTAACGAATCGATTTGAAGAGATTAACTATGGTTTATTGTTATATCAGTACCTACTAGCAAACCTAATGAACTAAAAAATTGTACTTACAAACAATGTGAGGAATGTTATTCAAAACAATGTGAGGAAGTCATGAAGGCTTGACAGAAAAGTAATTATCTACATATGTATAGCATGCATACCAACCGTTGTTTTATGAGTATGCTGCTAGTTCGTTATTCGTTTTTATTCCTGGTAGATAATTCATGTTCAGTCAGTATATTATAATATTTTTTTAACTGACCATTTATTTACAATCTCGAATAATATTACAATAAGTAAATTGTATAATTATTTTACGAGTAGCATGCAAGAAGTTGTCCCATCAAAATTTCCTATGTATATTTTAATTTTAACAAAAATTATTTTGTAAATTTATCTCATTACATAAGTTAACAATAATACTCAAAAAGCAGTTATACTAAACATAAAGATAAAGTTCTTCTGCAATGCGTTTATTGTAGAAAACTTTCTACAACTCAAGTCTAGTCAAAAATAAAAAAAATACGTAGATACAAACACACTTTAGTGTTATATATATATATATATATATATATATATATATATATATATATATACCCGGTATTTTAGGCATCACGCCCTTCCGGTAGGGATCTATGGAGGAGTATCACCGAGACGCAAGCCCTTATCTCTTGCCGTACTGCTCCACCATAGGCCGATCAGACACCAGCATATTCTAGTCTAAGCCGCAGATTCATCTAGAATTTTAAACTGCTGCGTTAGACTTTTTGTTTTTTCTGCACACCGAGCTGGGGACCGAACCCACATCCACTAAACCACTCGCAGTGAAGCGAATGAGAAGCCGGCCGCCTAGCCCGCTTGGCTATCTGACCGAGTGTTTTATATTCTGAATGTAAAAATAATAGAAATATGACAAGAAGTTAAGATTATAATAAAACAAATTAAAAGAAGCTAAAGAAGTGAATGTGACGAAACGCTTGAAGTAGGTAATCAAAAGAAAAACTAACACCTTAAGTTTAAAGAGATTGCCTATAACAAGAAAAAAGGACATATAATTATTAGGAAATAGTGGTGGTAAAATGGCCATTTTAGTGTTACTTGCAAGCAAACTTACCAATACATAAAACAAAATAGCATGTTACAAAAGATTACCATGCCTTGGTTATTATCATGCCAGAATTGAGGCTGCCAAAGATCCTCACAGGTTGAATGTTTTGGTTGGAAGCATTCTCAAATTGAGGCCCGTTTCGTTACAATTGAAGATTAGGTCTGACGTGAGGCTATGTTCTAAAATGAGATCTTTTAATTTTAAATTAAACTGCTCAATTTCAAATGAATCGGCCAAAAGTGTTTCACCCGAAAGATTCAGCTGTCTTCTTTCATCTGTCGAGTCAACCATCACTTGCAGTAAAATGTTCCCCGTCATCTTTAAACCGTTTGTGAAACTCGACAGCCTTAGCTTGAAGCATGGGGCCACTAATTGTACTTCCCAACTCTCGAAGATTAGAAAACCATAGAAATAAGGTTTCAGAAGTCTGTACGTACCCTCCTTTCTTCATAGTTTTCCGCTACAAATCACTTCCACCACTTACACTTTTATTAACCCATTGTTCAATATCTTTTCGTTTATGTCTCCAATCTCCCACAGTCACTTCTCCAACACCTAGGTCAGCAGTAACCTTCTTTACTGACTCACCTTTATCCAAGCGTTTTATAACACTTAATTTTATTTCTAAAGAAACCACAACTCATTTACGTTTTAAACTGTATATATATTAAACGTTTTGCTCTTAGCGTAAAAATACTAAATTACTTCTATTCTTTACCGTTCCAGTTTTTGAACGGGCAGAGCAGCAAGCATGGTTGCACTTTTTTAATTAATCTAGATTAGTGAATTGAAAAAGGTTAGTGTAAAAATTTAATACAGTCGAGAATAAAGTGGCGATAACCCGAATCTGAAGGGTTGAATTTAATTCCCACCACAATCCCGTATCCGGATTAAATTTCCATTAAGAAAATTAAAAATTGAAAATATTTGAGTTAACATTTTTTTACGTTTAAAAATTGTATAATAAATTGACATAAATGGTTACATAAATTTTTGAGTTATGATTAAGTTAAGATTTTGTCAACGACTTGTTCCTACATTATAATATTACAATCATGTACTTTTTTTTTAAATAATTTTTGGAATTAAAATTCATCTCAAGAACGGTATAACTCAAGTTAAGAAACTTTTGTTTTTTTACTTTATTGATTCACTGTGTCTTTTGTTCTAAAACTATTTCGTTATGTCATTTAAGAATAGACGAATAGATAGTTAGATTTATGTTTGATAGCAAACTAATGGGACGGTTATTTTTTTAAGCCATGTCTCGTTTCTTGTTTAATAAAACAATAAATGCATTGTTCCATTAAGAACTGGTTTTTCCCCGGTAAATGCATTCGGTGAAAAGCCTGTGGTCTCCAGCCTATATCTGTGGTGTAAAACGCCGCTACATCGACCCATTTCGAAGGTCCAACCGGCCATCTCGCTGCCCAGATAAAAAAGATCATCCGACAAAAATTTTTCCTCCGCTGTACGAGTAAGCATCATACGAGTGGACCTAGGGAATGATATAGAGGAAAAAGCACACCTAAAAAATTAATTAGTGTCACAAAAGCTTGCGTAGAGTGATCTAGAAGTGTAGTAAGACCTGAAGGAAAACTGTCCACCTTCTTTACAATAAATAGTGTCCTCCAACAAAAATACACCCAGAAAATCTCTATACTATCGACTATAGATATAGTTGGAAATACAACTATTAGTATCAACAAAGACTTTTCATTAAACTGGGAAATACTGCAAAAGAAATTCGTCTCTAAATCATTGAAGATAATATAAAATATATGGCTACAAAAAGAACCGAACGACAATTAACCAGTACAATTTTGAAAGGATTTAACAGTTTAAATATTTATGAGCTATGATTGACTGTGACAACAACATTTCAAGAGATTATGTCCAATAGAATTGATTGTTTGATGATTGAAATGATTATATTTGTTAATAGAATACAAAAATAAAAATTGCTACTGGTTTGCGTTACAAAAAATAATGAAATCCAAAAATGTATCTCGCAGTAGAAAAATAAGAATTTACCATTTAGTCATAAGACCTGTAATAATGTATGCATATGAAACATGGACGATGATAAAACAAAATGAGAACCGATTTAGAATTGTAGAAAAAAGAATTCTTAAAGAAAATCCACAAGGAAAATAATTCCTGTAGCTGGCTGTATACCACGTATAACAAAAGAGGTTAGTCTTTGTATGTGGGTATATTTTATTTTATAAAAACCCTTAAAAGGGCAACATTACAAGCACGAACGTTTTCGGAACAACTGTTCCATCATCAGGTTAAAATACCTAAAATAAGTATAAACCATTTAATTACAGCAAACGTGGTTTAAAATTTTGACTAAGGTTAAAAGACAATAAAATGGTTATACTTACAGGTTACCATGCCTGAGCCACCAAAATATTTGGGTAAAAACCCTTTAAAATGTAATGTGTTACCAAAGATTGTACATGTTGTTAATTATATTATATGATGTTTAATATTTTAATTAGATTTTACTTCAGGTAACATACACCCATGCTTAAGTGAGTTCCCGTGTCCGGAGAGTAAACCTCTTCAAACGGACTACGGTTGGCAACTGATTGATAAAATACCAATGAATGGTGTCAAAAACAAAATGTCAATGAACCATGAAACAGTGTTAGTTAAACATTATATTACTACAGCCAAAAGATTAAAAAACTTTGATGATGTTAAAATGATAACAGCAATCCAGGTGTTGGGATTTAAAAAATTTTTCTATAATTATTTAATATTGGATATAAAATGTAAATTACTGGTGTTGTTTGAGTGCATGTTTAAGAGGATGACGTATGCATTAGGCAGCTTATGTTACTCTTTATCGTATGGAGTGTGGTCTAAAAGGTGTAATTTGTGAAGAATTAGCTGAAATATATGGAAATGTCCTTTTATGTTGCTTACATCTAGGACAAGGAAAAATAAATAGTATATATTTGTAGCTAATGTAAGACTTCATATGTAGATGAAATTGTTTAATACTGCTTGTATCGTAAAAATTTTTTTAATATAAGTGAGTCCAATAGATTGAAAAAAGGGATTGAAAATCTTCCGGCTGAAGGAATTAAAGTTATAATATATGTGATTAAATTTTAAAAATTTTATTGGAAAGACTGAGATCCTCAGAGACTTGGCAGGAATAAAAGTAAATGAAATGACTAAAGAATAAAAGGAGAGTGGGTCAAAGGGAAATGAATGAGTTAATCAACAAAATTAGAGATGATAGAGGTCCTTCATGCTTAAAGCATCTAGCACCCTGAACAAAATATATGTTGGTTATATTAAATTCGACACATAAAAGCTTGAAATTTTATCTGTGAGTATGGTGTACTAAGTTGTTGACTAAGAGAGGGGGGAGCAATGGTTGATTAAGGGTTTAGGTAAAGTGGGAGAGAGTGTATTCTGATGAATTGCTGGATTGTGTTTAAATGTTTACTGTGTTTAGAACTAATGAGTGGATGGTAGATATATGAAAAGACAGAGAACTAGCAAAAGAAAAAAGAATGGACAGGAATATGATGTAAACGTGAAGATTGTGAAATAATGAAATAGTGAGGTATAAAAGATATGATGTTAACAATAGGGGGCTGAAAAAAATTTTTTTGGAGGGAGTGTTATGACAGTAGTGTAGAGAGAATGGTTGTTTTAAAAAGCAACGATTGTTGAGAAGAATTAAGGTGTTGATGTTTATAGAGGAAGGTCAGATAAAGAAGATGGGGTAAATTTGAGAAGTGTGGGTTATGAGAAGAGTTGTCGGTGTAAGGGTTGAAAGTCACGGTTGAAAGATACATGGCGATTAACGCAGTTGGGGCTTCTTTGCTTTTCCTTGACTATTTCCAAGTCTTCATATAGATCTAATTTTAGAAAATTTTTTTTTGGGGTATATTATGTAACAAAGAGACGTCTTCTGGTATGTTTAGGGTATGTTTATGTTGTGCAAGATGTTGTGAGAAGGTTGAAGTGTTCTCTTTTTTAGTGTGTTCTAGGGAACGGGAAGTTAGTGATCTACAGGTTCTACCTATATATGTAGCATCACAATCAGAGCACTGTAATTTGTAAACACCACTACGATCCATGTAGTTGATGCAATCTTTTGAATTGGTTAAACATTGTCCTAGATTGTTCAGGACTTTAAAAGAAATGTGGGTATTCTCAACAGATCTTTTTAGGATATATCTGATATCTCCAGAAAGACGTTCTTGAAGGTAAGGTAAGGAAGCATAATGAGGTTTAATGGTCAAGTCTCTGGGGAACGCAGCCTCTCTCAATAGTTTGAGTTGTCTCTTATTAATATTAATATTAATTGGCTGTAGTAATATAATGTTTAACTAACACTGTTTCATGGTTCATTGACATTTTGTTTTTGACACCATTCATTGGTATTTTATCAATCAGTTGCCAACCGTAGTCCGTTTGAAGAGGTTTACTCTCCGGACACGGGAACTCACTTAAGCATGGGTGTATGTTACCTGAAGTAAAATCTAATTAAAATATTAAACATCATATAATATAATTAACAACATGTACAATCTTTGGTAACACATTACATTTTAAAGGGTTTTTACCCAAATATTTTGGTGGCTCAGGCATGGTAACCTGTAAGTATAACCATTTTATTGTTTTTTAACCTTAGTCAAAATTTTAAACCACGTTTGCTGTAATTAAATGGTTTATACTTATTTTAGGTATTTTAACCTGATGATGGAACAGTTGTTCCGAAAACGTTCGTGCTTGTAATGTTGCCCTTTTAAGGGTTTTTATAAAATAAAATATACCCACATACAAAGACTAACCTCTTTTTTTTTTTTTTAATTCTTAA
Organism: Diabrotica undecimpunctata; assembly: GCF_040954645.1. Classification (NCBI taxonomy): domain Eukaryota; kingdom Metazoa; phylum Arthropoda; class Insecta; order Coleoptera; family Chrysomelidae; genus Diabrotica; species Diabrotica undecimpunctata. The sequence continues at coordinate 23,607,985 of NC_092804.1, read as the reverse complement.
AGAATTATTTGGATTAGTTAAATATAACATCACACAGCAGTACAGATTGAGAACTAAGCGAAAATTGGAAGCACTATATAACCAGCCAGAAATGGTAAAAACAATAAAGGCAGAAAAGTCATGTCAAGAGACAAGATCTCCGTACTGTGAAGCTTTTCTGAGAAAAGAATCCAAAAGGAAAGCAACCTCTAGCAAGACCAAGGATATGGTGGAGAGATGTATTCGCGCTCTAAATGTTAAACAAGTAGAGGAAATAATGATGGATCCTTGCAAATAGAGGCAGATTGTTAAGTCAGCGAAGACCCAATCCGGCCTGTAGTGCTAGAGAAAAGAAGAATAAATGTTGGTCTGTTTATGCATCTGCTATATAATTAGAATTTTTGTGTTTCGTTTTTACGTTCATTTTTCAGTCGTCTACTTTATATTTTATTTTGATTTGGTTTGTTTATTACTATTTTAATTTAATTTTTAAGCTATGTTTATAACTTATATCAAAACATGGTTCTTTGTATGGTTTCCATGCGAGAATTGTTTGGCACGACTACTTCTTTAAGTTCCATTTTCTGTTATCCATGAAGGTTGGAAATTTCGCTTTTCTCGAATTTTGCCTTGCATAATTAGCAATAATGAGTATTTTTGCCCTCTCATCACATGGCGTAAGTACTTAAGTTTTCTTCTTTTGATAGTCAATATCATTTCTGCTTCATTTCCTATTCTTCTAAACTTCTGCGTTTGACATTCTTTGCTTCCAATCCATAAAGAAGAATAGTGAATAGTAAGTTGGATGTTTGCATCTGCTGATTTAGTTATGATCATGCATTTCTTTTGTGCTCATACCATTTCTAAAGCCAAATTGTATGTTAGTAATTTCATATTTAAGTATTTTAACAATTCTACTGTGTATTATTTTAAAAATGTTCTAAGTGTGTGACTCAATAAAGATTTTGTTCTGTGATCTGAGCAGGATGTTGCACTTGACTTTTTGGGTATTGCCACAAAGGTCTATTGCGGCCATTGTCTGGGGATTGTGGAAGTCTTATATATTAGATTAAAGAGTTCAACTATTACATCAATAACATCTTCATCAATGAGTTTTAATAATTCGATGGGCACATAATCTGCTCTAGTAACTTTGCCCTCTTTTGTGTTTTTGATGGCAAAGAACCCGTGATATTGGTGTTCCGGTATCCTATGTGGCACGACTACTATGTTGTCTATATTTGTTTTATTTACCATGTCTTCTATTTTTTATAAACAGAGTAATTATAAATATTAATAATAAACAAAAATAGGCGATTCTATGTGTTTTATGGTTTATTGAATATTGTATAAATAATTCAATTTCTGAGTAATCACTTTTTTTAGACTATAGGAGATACTAATAAAATACCGACCAACTTAAACAAACAGTGATTATAACACATTAATATCATCCATTTATGGCAATCCTTATAATTCCCTTAACCTTTTGAATGCGCCAACATTTTACCCTATTCATGCCACAGAAAGTGCTTTTATGGCTTTTTTAAATTAATGCGACAAAATGCTCACTTTTAGGAATTTAATGGTAAAAGGAAAGTTAAAACAGCGTTTTATTAGCCGAGCTATTAAGCATGATCTTATGCACTCTTTTAGAGAGGCCCTTTTAAAAGTAACAATAACAATAAAATCGAGAATATGCGGTATAGCTACAGGAATAATTTAAATATAATAATTATAGTAAATGCAGTAATTATTTTATTTTCTGCTTCTGAATAATATTTTTAACGTAATCTTCTATTCGTTATTTTATTATATTAAATTTGTATGTGAACAGAAAAATATATGTACGTGACCATAGAATGTATTACACAGTCCAAGAATATTATATAACGGTCTCCCACAAGGTTCAATTCTAAGTCCTTTATTATTTAATGTTTATACGGCAGATCTTCATGGCTTGATGGATGAAAAATGTAAAATAATTCAATAAATCCTACGAAGATTGTATGATGAATCTAAAACTTAGCTTTAGAAATATAGATATTACGTGTTTAATATAATTTTTTTTGGGTAACTTGTGACTACAAACACTTGCCTCTGTAATTAAATTCCTGACTTTTTCTTCTTTAAAATCTTTGTTGTGTGCGGCAATATATCTTTTTACTGCGCTTCATACCAACTCTATGGGGTTAAGCTCACAGTGATAGGGCAGAAGAAGCAACATTTTCAAATTGTGTAGTTGTGCAATATCTTCAAATATATATCGATCGTAGTTTGTCCTATAACTGTTGACAACTTCAAACAGTACAGTTTCTAAATAATTGTCTTCAAAAAATATATCTTTCGATAGAAGCCATGTTTTTATTTCTTCTTTATTTGAAGCAGTGGTAGGAACTTTCTTCAATTTCCTGCTATGATAAGGAGCATTATCCATTACCTGTTTTTTTTGTCATGCAACATGCTACGTCTTATTGTACGTTTTGTTGGATAGGACAAATCCTATACAATAAAACGTGGCATGTAAACAGCAAAACGTACGTCTTGTCGAATCGAAATGAAATCCAAGGTCAGATCGTAGAAGTGATGGGAGCAGCATAGTTTTGCGAGAACTTATAGAATAAAACGTTACGTGAAAATACATGTTCAGACAAGTCGTCCGATCTTGACTTATTTGACGACTAGTTCCACTGCAGTTCGTTTCATTTTTCCCAAAAAAAGCCTAATAATGTCAGATTTGCGGCAATGCACCCACGATTTTCTCGGGGAATTTATTGAATTGTATAAAAGTTTTTAAGTAGTTATGTTTTAAAACCAAGTAGATTGCATTACAGGTTTCAGGAATTATTTAGCTTAACGCTGGTTTGGATATTATGATTGTGAACTCCAAGTCCTTGACGCTGCGTCCTGTTGTAAGATATCTGAGAGTTGCTGTGAGTCTTTTATGGGGTGTAATGGCTTTTTTCATGAGGTGTCTTATTTCAATATGTATGGTGTTACCAACTCTAGCAATTGACAATAGGCTGAGGTGTCCATTCGCAAATAATTGCGCCAGTCATCTGGTTCGCCTCTTTTAGTAACGAGACGTGGGAATACTGGCTTCTTTTTAGAAGCCCACTCTCTTGACCATCTTGTCTTTTCCCTCTTCATCTCCTTTTTCCTCAGTCGTAGTATCTTTATAGTTGAAAAAATAAAAGAATGCAGCCGTGTTTCCTCCATAATAAAAAAAAACACTAAAGAAACTTCACACAACTCAAGACTCTGAATTAGAAATGAGGTAGAAAACGGAAGGAAAAACGTAGAGTGTATACACTGGACAAAACGTACAGTTTGTCGTACGTTTTATATGACCCACAAAACGTACAACAAGACGTAGTGTGAAAACGGGCCTTAAGAGACGTATCTATTTTTGGAGATTTAATCATCCAGGGAGGGAAATTTACATGAATAGGCATGGTCGGACTGAACTGTTCTGATTTAAGACTAAGACGTTTTATTCGCTTAAGAAATTGTAGCATCTTTCTTTCAATGTTTCTATAATGATAGGAAAATACATTTGTTTTGCAAAACATTGTTTAGTAGGCTACGTTACTTTTGTTTCCTTAAAAAAATGTTTCATCATCATCATAAGTGGCTCGACAATCCGTTGTGGATCTTGGCCTGCTCACAAAGAAGTCGCCACTCCTGTCGATTCCTGGCAACTTCCCTCCATCTTCTAACCCCTAGAATCTGTAGGTCTTCTTCCACATCATCAATCCATCTCATTCGTGGTCGTCCTCTGCTTCTTGTGCCCTCTGGTTTAAAAAAAAATGTTTATTGTTTTTAAATAAGGCATACTAATAATCACAATTTTAAATTTATAACCGCATAATTTTGCTGAAAAATTGGAATTTACTATGCACCATCCAATCCAGTAATGTTTAATTTATTTTTTAAATTACATTAAACGCTACATGGTTGAACGTTTACTATTCACATAGTATTATTACCTACTGTAAAAAACTCATAAATTCAACAGAATAAGCTCATACATTTTAACTACCCTGTACGATAGTGCTATAGCTAAACCAACATTAGAATTTCTCGGATTACCGAATGCGTCTAATGTATCTTTCAACAATATCCCCCACATCCCAAAAAGCTTTACGGAATGTTTGAGGCTTATGCCACCGCAGTAAAACGCACAACTTTCCATCTACATTGTTTTGAATTATTCAAAACTAGGTAATCAGTTCCAGTTGTTGAATTGAGTCTGCTTCATTAGTAAAAGCAGATGTGTTCGTTATAATTTATCAAACTGAAAATTTAACTTGCACCGATGAACTGTACAGATCAGAAAATCAACAACGAACTCTTCTTCGTTCGGTCCATTTAACAGAACTGATTTGATTTCCTATCTATCTAGAATTGACACTGTTTATGTTAACACGTTTTTGCCTTTTTTTTGTTGTTGTTAGAGGAAATAGTTACTGAAAGACATACATACTTTGAATATTTTGGAATTTTCTAATTTTTGTTGTTTCAAAATAAATTCTGGTCAATCAAGTCGTTTATTGTAACGAAGAGTTTATTTTAACAATGTCTCATGAACAATTTTAAGTTTTTATGCGGAGAAAATTGCGAAAAACTACTGCTTAATATTAGGTAAATAAGGTTATTTTCCTCTAAACTTAAATGCTGATTTAAATTGCCTACACAAGTCTTTTTAACTGAAAGATATACATGATCAGTAATAAGTACTTCCCTCTCTAGCAAGTTGAAGCTGATGTATCGTATTTGGAACAGGATTTCTTTGTCACATGCGGCGGTTAAGCTAATCCCAAATGTGCTCTATAGAATTTAAATTTGGCTAAACGGTGTCCAATACAATCTTCGAATTTGGACCTCATTAAGATAATTACTCACTATGGCCGAGGCATGTGGTCTAGCATTATCGTGCATTATCATGAATCTGTCATATCCTATGTGACTAACATATGGTAAAACATGATCTTGCAGGCAAACATGTTTTGACCGTAAGAGTCACCAATAATCCGTCCAATCACTTTCATAAGTGCAGTACGTAACTCCCAACTAATACTTTGCCAAAGCTCCCAAAGCATTATGCCACCAGCTCCAAAACTAATGGTCTGGGCGAGATTGCAGATGGCGAATCGTTCTCTAACTCTTCTGTAGACGTGGTTTTGACCATCTGGCTACCATAATAGGATTCTGGCATCATCAGGGAACAGAACATTTTTCCAGTTGCCGATATTCCACTGAATATGTGTTCTTGCAAATTCTAAACGACGAGTTTTATGATTTTGGAGAAGACGTGGAACTTGAGCAGGGCGTCTGGTCTTTAAGTTTGCTTCTTTTAATTTGCTTTTTCTTTTGTTTAGCCTCATGTGAATGAGCGATTTCGTGTAGAATAATTAAGAACCAAATATTGGAACCAAAAAATTGGAAAATTCCAAAATATTCGATACTTTTGTCCATGAGTGTATATATTAGGGTTTGCCTTTGTGTTTTTTTGTCATATATACCAAAGTTTACCAAAGAACCAGAAGCAGAGTTTAGAGACCACATTTTATACCCAATTCTGATGGGCTTGTTCCGAATAAACTGTTTACATTTGACCATAGCCTCATCGTAATTTAACTTCTATTCAGGTATCCAGTTGTCCGATCTCTTATCATAGAGTGATAAGAGATGTCAGTGTCAGTGACTCCAATATTTTTTATATCTTGTTTGAAATCCCAGTAAAAAACTCTTCTAGGTAACTCATTATATTCTGTAACAATCATAATCCCAATTACACATTTTATTTCTTCGTTAAACATTTTTGAATACGATTTATTGCAGAAAAGTTCGTATTTTTGTGATTCGTCCACAAGTAGTTTAATTATTACTTCTCTATCAAGAAACATCTCGAAGATATCTAAATAGTCCATATCACTATATTTACTATAAGCTGGTTTAGGAAAATTTCTGCTCACACTTTAAAAGTTACAAAGTCACATATCCAGGATATTTTTTCTAACCCAGGGCGTACGATATTTAAAACTGGCTGTGATTCAGGTATGTCGATAAAAGCTCTGACACCACAAGGAGAGACTAATTCAGCTGCTGGTGTCAACTATCGACCGCTTAAATTATCTAGAAATCCTCCACCATCTTCATCACCAGAATCCTCGTCGGTCAAGACGTGTTTTGGCTTTCTTGGACCAGCTAGTGATACCATACGGTAACACCAATATTTATGAGGTTATATTACAAAACTGGAAATACTTTTATTACAAAATGTGGTCTAGAACTAAAGAATAAGTATCTATAAATACCCTTTTGTAAGTATTTTTCATAACAATTTAAAAACCAAGTTTTAATAATACTGGATCTTCAACAAGATCCATCCATCCAATGGCACTACAGCCCAAATCGGGCCTTGGCCTCCTTCAACAGGCTTCTCCAGTCATTTTGATTGACCGCTGTTCTTTTCCATGAACACGTTCCCAGGCAGTTCCTGGCATCCTCATCGACTTCGTCTTCCCATCTCTTTTTAGATCTTGCAACAGGTCTTTTTCCCTGCATTCTTGCATTTAGTAATTTTCTGGGGATTCTATTCTCATGTATGCGGACCACGTGTCCTGCCCACCGTAATCTCTGCAGTTTAGTGTATTGTGATACGGTTGGTTCGCTATATTGCTCGTATATTTCTCTATTAATCCTAATTCGCCAGTTCATGTTTTCACTTATTGGGCCCAGTATCCTACGTAATATTTTTCTTTTAAACGCATCTAATGCATTGGCAGATTTCTGTGTCACCACCCATGTTTCACAACCATAACTTACTATGGGCCTGATTATTGTTTTATAGACCCGGAGTTTTGTTTTCCGGTGTACGTCTCGCGATTTGAATATGTGGCCCATCGCGAAATAGGCTTTATTTGCCAGCATAAGCCTTCTATTTATTTCCGGTTCTTCTTCATTGCTTGCGACCAGATCCATTCCTAGGTATGTGAATCTATTCACATGTTCTATATCGTCAATAGAGTGTTGTTGCGCTGGTCTATTTGATCTGGTTTGTATGAGTAGTTTTGTTTTTATTATTATTAATATTATAGCCCTACTGCTTCTGCACTCTGTTTCAACTCAACGTGGGTTTCGTCCGCTGCATTCACTGTTCTGCTCATTATGTTTATATCATCTGCGTATGCTGCTAATTGGGTAGATTTGTTTGTAAGTGTGTTATTTCCGCTCACCGTCAACCGTCTAATTACATATTCAAGAACAAGATTAAAGAGCGTTGGGGCCAGTCCGTCGCCTTGTTTCAGTCCTTGCGTTATCGTAAACGCATCAGTGATCTGTCCCCGAATACACACCTATGCTTTTGTTTCTGTCATTGTCATTTGCACTAGTTGTATTAATTTTGATGGTATGCCAAATTCTTCCAATATATTAGGTAGAGTTGTTCTATCTATTGAATCATAGACTTTTTTAAAATCTACAAAGAGATTGTAAACGTCCATGTCATATTCCCATGCTTTGGCTAGTATTTGTTTAACTGTAAATAGTTGGTCAATGGTAGATCTAGTTTGCCTAAACCCTGCTTGATATTCCCCGATGATTTTTTCCGTGAGAGGTTAGAGTCTTCGATTAGTGATGTTTGTGAGTATTTTGTATCCCGAACAAAGTAAAGAGATGCCTCTATAATTCTTACACAACAGTTTGTCTCCTTTTTCATGAATAGGGCAGATTATACTTTTCTTCCATTGTTGGGGGATTTCTTCTTCTATCCATATCTCTCGTATTAGCTGGTACATCTGTACCAGCTAATACGACCTCCTCCTCTAGCGTTGGAGGTCTAGTTAATTCATTTTATTCTCCATCTTCCCCCAGTTCTTGTTGTTGTACCTCCTGCCGTGCCTGTTGCTGTCTCTGTTGTTGTAATGGTGGTTGTGTCCCTTTGTTTAGTGATTCCTGAAAATATGTCATCCAGGTTCTCTTAATTTCGTCCATATCGCTAATGAATTCACCCTTCTTCTCCAACAAGGTGGATCGATCAAATTACAGGCATATGCAAAAGACCTATACATGAGTTAAAAGAAATGACCAGAGACGATCTTTGTAAACGGACAATATATGACATCACGATGACCACTACACTCCCTCCGGGGGGTCAGAATTGACGAGAGAGAGAGAGAGAGACTCTAGACGGATCAAAGGCTTGTAACTCTTACTATAATTTTTAAAATTTGAGTAAAACCTTCAAAAAGAGTTAACGTCGACCCAATGTCAGCAATAACAAGTTCTTGCAGTTACTAAAAGCGTGTTCACAACGTTGCGTGAAGTTGTGAAGTTGCCACTTCTAAAATGGGGTTGTCTACCGTTACCATATCGTTAATTCATTCATAAATTAACTTAATGAATAAAAATTACAAAATGGGTAATACAAATTATATATTTAACAACACACAACTAAAAAAAAAAAAAAAAAAATTCAATATCTTTGAATTTTTTGAAAGCAGAATAATAGGTAGGAACACTTAAATCCACTTGTTTTCTTTAAATTTTTATTTTAAAGAAAACAGATTTTAAAATATATTTTTCAGCATTTTATTTGGCAGCATAGAAATAAGTTTTTAAGTATTTGTCTTTATAATAACTTTCTTCGAAATATTTTAAAAATCTTTTTTTTTTGTTAAAATATAAACACAATACTGAATTAATTTTCGAGAATTATATAAAAATTTATGTTTTTTTTTTAGGTAAGTGAAGTGAAGAAAATCATTTTCTAGAAAAGCGGATAGTTCTGGGTAAGGATATCAAGACGATTTACTGTTTTTAATTGAATATTAATCATAAATATAAATATATATAAATATAGCAAAATACCATTGCTTCTTGTAACCGAAATACTTCTGTTTTTCGGGAAGTATTACTATTTTATTCCTTCTCTTCTTCTTTTTCATTCACGGCATTTTTTATGAACGAGTAGATATTTGGATCTTTTCTGATATCTTCATTTTTCCGTCTTAAAGTATTGTAATACCCATTACTATTTTTGCTATTAATATTTTTGCTCCGTAGACGACCTAACGATATTTTTGGTTTCTATAGACTTCCCAGAGTTGAATTTTTTGATGTGCTCAACTCTAAAAAAAACTTATTAACTTTAACGTATTTATATAGTCAAAACTTCTTCAAATGTGCTAGTAAAATCTACGTGAAGGGCGTTTAAATGTTGAACCTACACTAAAACGTCATCATTCTGTACATTTAACAATGACAAATTACAAGTTCAGACGTAATGCCTGGCAAAATTTCCGTCGTTTAATGTTTTGATTTCAAAGTAATTGTAAAAAAAGTTTTTCTTGTCTTTTTTGATCTATAACAAAACAAGCATATACCCATTAGAGTGCTTCATTACTACGAGTAGGTAACTTTGAGAATTCCGACTGAATTGAAAAATGGTTTGTTTGCAAATAAGTTTATCAATATGTCTTGGAACTGTATTGTGACCAAAAGGAGTTCTTCTGAGAATATCGTGTGCAGGCTGGATTTAGAACAGTTTTTAATACCTTTTTAACAGCTGGCAAAATGAGTTGTTCTCCGATATTATGATATTTTCCTGATTTTGCTACAAGAAAACAAGATGTAAGATGCTAGCAAACCATTATTGTCTCATGATATTGTTATGAAAACTTGTACAAACTTGCAGCTAAACATAGCACATCTCGAAGTCAAATTTCTCATCCGTCAAACTGAAAACAGTAAGCGTCATCACAAGCAACTGTGCTGCACATATTTACGCAAACCGTAAGCAAGATGCAAACGTCTCCAAACAGTAACAAATATTTTTAGCAATTTGGCGAAAAACTTAATTACTGATGAAGCAGTAAAATTTCCGAGTAAGGATATTTGAATCATCAATTTTGTAGAATAAATAAATAATTTTTGTAGAATAAAGCAATAAATCAAACGTATCGTTTGAAGAACAAAATATGATTAAAATGTCAGGTGTTGGTAGTTCAGATTTTTTTCCTAGATGGCGTAGTTACCCTACCGGACAAACAGTGTGACTTGTCGTCTTAGCCTTTTATATAGATAGATATGATCTAACTTATTGCAAAAAAGATAGACGTTGACATATACGAACTAATACGAAGCGGAGATATCGTTAGATTTGTGACGTCAAAAAGGCTAAACTGGATTGGAAATTTACAAAGAATATAATGGCAGTTTCAGGGTAAAAATGATAATAGGATGGAAGAAGAAGAAATCACATGAGTATCCCGCTAAAGATAGATAGATGATGTGTAGGAGAACTTACAAGAAGAGAGAGAAGTTACAAGAATCAGGTTATGGAGTCGAGAAGTAGTTGATTAAGCAAAATGAAATAATATTGTTAAGAATACCAAAAATAACGAGTTTTAACTCTATTTTTGGTTGATATTATGATTGAATCGTATTAAGGTTTAAACTTTTTTGTTAAGAGCAATTCCTTTTCAGTAACTACTACTAATAATGGTGAACAAGAGATTCCGTAATGGATGCCTATCAGTTAAAAGTTACCCCGGTGCTGACGTATCGTCAGATCATATTCCTGTTATTGATAAATTTAGGTTTAGATTTAAAAAGGTTACAAAAAAGAGTAGTAACCAAAAATGTGATATGAGAAGACTAAAAGATAAGGAAACAAAGGAGACAGTCGCACGTATTCTTTCAAAAAAGCTAAGTGACATGGAGCAAACAAATGATCCAGAAGAATCACTCCAGAATATATGTAAAACCTTTAACAAGATCAGAGAATAACATCTAATAGAAAATAAAAAGAGGAGGAAAAGTTGGATGACTGACACTATACTGCAACTCATGGAAAAAAGAAGAAAATCAAAGAATAACAAAAGAATGTACAACAATATTCAGAGACAAAAGGGAACCGAAATACAAAAGTCTAAAGAAAATTGGTTAAAAACACAGTGTGAAGAGATAAGAGTTGTTGGAACAAAAATACGATACATTTAATATGATTAAAAAGGTAAAACAAGCAGCTGGTCTTCAAAAATCCAAAATAGATAGCAAGATCAAAAGGGGAATATCATCACAGATAAAAATAAAGAAATATGTATACAAGCCAAATACATACAAGAACTCTTTGATGATAATAGGTCCGAAAAACTTCCGTCCTACATATGTAATGGCCACACACCAATCACATCAGACGAAATAGAAAAAGCAATATCACATCTACAAGATGGCAAAGCTCCTGGACCTGACAATGCATATGCTGAACTTATAAAGCTATTTAACACCGACGGTACTCAACGACTAACAAAAATATTCAATGACATATATATTTAAATGGAGTAATACCAAGATCATGGCTGAAGTCAACGTTTATTGCTCTACCAAAGAAAACAAAATCCGTATCCTGCATGATTTCCAAACCATCAGCTTAATGAGCCACATTAAGTTATTACTGAAAATCATACATCAAAGGATATATAGACTATGCGAAGAAAAAATCAGCCGTACACGGTTTGGTTTTCGGAACGTAGTGGGTACGAAAGAGTGTCTCTTTAGCAAACAAGTGCTATTTCAACGATGTATTCAGTTTTTCCTGTGTAGTATTTGAGACAGATGCGGTAGTATGATTTGGTCCCTCCACAGCGTTTGCATATGTAACAGATGGACGACGAGTATTTGAGGAACTTGGAGGGCAATGAGATTGTATTTTCTCCCTCAACTTTGGAAATTGTTTTCTTTGGAGCTCTTTGTAGACCAAACAGCCTCTGTAGTTGGCAGGATGATTCTCTTGGCAATTTGTACACTTCACATCTTTAATTCGTGTTGGGTTTGGACATTCGGATGATAAGTGATTGGCTGTACATTTTACGCATCGTGGCATTCTATTGCAATATTTGTGAGTGAGTCCGAAATGTGGACACCTGTGGCATTGCGGAATTTCTCTTTTGGGATGTGGTGGTTCAACTTCAACTATTGAGTTAAGTAGTTTATTGACTTTATAAATGTCTTTATTGTTTGCATTAGCAACCAATTCTACGTGGAAAAGTGGTAGTTGCTTTTTATCCTCTTTTCGTTTTATGTTGGAGATATTTTTGACTGAATGTCCTAGTTCTTCGAGTGTCCTTTTAATATCATTAATTTCTGTTGAGGGGTGAATATTGCGGATAACCACTCGAAATCCACGTTCCTGTTTTATCTAATATGTGTGAAACTGCGTTTTTTTTTTGCTGTTAAACTTTTAATAATATCCGAATAGTTTTCAGGTGAATCTACTTGGAGTTTAATTTGGTTATTCCTAAGACATTTAATGGTATATAGATTTGGTATTTTTTCATCAAGCAGTTCGCGTAGCGGTTTTATATATTCGACATTCTGAATGAATATTGGTATAGGTTTTTTGGATTCGGCATTTTTATTTTCTTCTTGTATATCATCAATAGCTAAAGGGCTATATCTATTGGTCGTTGGCGTAGGTTTCTGCAACCAATAATCCTGAATAGTAGTTTGCTTTTTAATTCTATGCGGAGGGCTATCTTCTGATGGCTGACGCTTCTTATTTGGAATTAACGTCCAGCCTGTATTATCATCATGCTGATGAGTTTTTTTAATGGCAGAGAGACTATTTAGCATACATGTACTATTTTAATGATGTAGAAACGTGAATTGCGATATTTATGCATGCTTCATTGATTACCATAAAGAATTTGATACAGTAAAACACAAGAAGCTGCTGGAGATATTAACAAATATTGGAATAAATACCTGTGATTTAAGAATTTTTAGCATCTTTACTGGATAAGAATCTTTACTAGAATCAAACATCGTCTATCCATGCAGAGGCAGAAGAATCCGATGATATCAAAATCAAACGTGCGGTCCGACAGGGATGTATACTATCACCCTTGCTGTTTTACATATATTCTGAGGAAATCTTTCAAGAAGCAGTAGAAGATGTTAAAGCCGGAATTCGAATTAACGGAGAATATATCAATAACATCAGATACGTTGATGACACGGTGGTATTCGCTGACAGTTATGAAGCCCTCCAGGAGTTAATGAATAGAATCGCAGAAGTGAGTCAGATATATGGACATTCACTGTGCCTTAAGAAACCGAAATGTATGATGATCTATAAGAAGGAACAGCAAATTAAAAGAATTAGTGTGAATGGTCAACCAATAGAAAGAGTAAAAACATAAACCTAACCACGATTTATCAGTACCCATAAAAATAAGGTTTTCAAATCAAATTAGTTACCAAAAAAAATCAAAACAGCCAAACTTAAATACCTCGGTCACATGTATCTACGTACGTGTTTCAAAACAACAACCACAAATCTTTTCAGAGCCGCAGTTTACAAAATACATATTGTCATGATGGTCGCCAACATCCGAAACAGATAGGCACTACAAGAAGAAGAACTACTACTAGTATATTATCAACATGCATTAAATACCAAGTAAGCAAGACATCAAACTTTCCTATTATTACATAAAAAAGATCGGTTCTCTAAATAACAATGCAAGATATTTACGGTTAAATTGATAATAATCGCGTACACTTACTATTACAAATACATTAACATTTAACCCCTCAATAAATACTTTCTTTTTCTTTCAAACTTTGAAAGTTACTTCCGTGTTTTGATTGGTAAATACAATCTCAAATGAAGATTCTGTATATTCACTATCTTTATAATTTGTTAATAACAATATTCAAAGAAAGTTTATTGTTTTGATTAGAATTTTATTTCTGTCAAACTTTTAAACTGAAGTCTAGTTACTTTATTGCAATATTCAATAAATATACACATAAAAACTGTCCTCAAACAAGAATCTCCTGTTGACAATTTCGGGAAATTTATGAATTTTTAATTATAAATTACTTTTGATGAGGGTTGAGCAGTGTATATTTATACAGCAATCTCTGTTGTATTGTATCGTATAGCACGCCACTCGATGGGTAACTAATTGCCCTGCATGCAATTTCTGCTTTAGAAGAAACAAAAGCAACCGCAAAATTAATTGAAGGGATAATGTTACAATCTGAAGTTGTAGATTACTCTTTTGCCAGCCTTGACAGCGGATATTAATTAGCAGCTTCCCTCTATATTACAGGGTTATTCAACTGTATTCATTTCCCTTTCACAATTTGGGTGTTTGGTATCAGAATTTGATCCTTATTAACTGGGAAAGCTCTAACCAGGGATGTGGAATGTTAAAATATGGAGTTTTTTCTTGTTAATTACGTAAGGGGTTTGGTTAATAAAGAAATACCGAGTTCTAAATTTTAAAAAAGGTGGTAGAAAATATCAAAATGCTTTTTTCCCTTAATAAATATCTTTACAGCGACAGAAATACGTGCCCACTATAAAGCTTCTAAATAAAATATTGATAATTACTGTGTTAAAGTTTATAACATTACAATAAATTTTTAAACACATGAAATATGACGAACATAGTATGTGGGTTCTTTTTGGACTCTTTTACATAATAATATATGCAGCATCAACTACTGACAGTACAAACATTCAAAATTCAACATTTCCTACGATCTAATAAAAATCGAATTGAACGGCTTATTGTTATATAATGATAAGCCACAATATGGTGATCGGGAGTAAATCAGTGTTAAAGTTTAAATAAAAATTACAGTCCGAAAAATGAAAGATTACCCATGAACGATCATATCAATCATTTATTTTGTATAATTTGCCGCCTTTTATACAAATAACAAACATTTGTTATAGAAAAAGACAGCAAATACAAAATAAGTAATTGAAGTGATCGTTCATGGGTAATATTTCATTTTTCCGACTGTATAAGATCAGAAACATATTTATTCTACATTTGACTATGTCGAAATTTAAAAAACTTAAGAAAGAAACTTAAAATTTGCATTGGCATGCCCACAAACACGAATTAACATTTTTTATGTGGCTTGTCATACTGTAACAAAAAGAAGAAAACACTTTTTGATATACATGAACCAACTAGAATTATGTTACTCCAGCAATTCTGCTTCACCATCTTCATTTTGGTCAGGCTGAAGGGATTCATAATAATTGTGTTATAGGGGCGGTATATAGGCAATAAAGATTGTATGTTTTCTATCTTTTTTTTTTTCATAATTTACAAGTTCTTTGTATTTAAGTGTTAAAGAATCGAGCGGTAGCAGTGCGGGTCTTCCTTTTTTTAATAAATTAACTTCCTGGTATGCACCATTAACAGCGTAGAGGAAAGTAGCCTAATTTCGGATAGTGTCTTAATTTCGGATAGCGGTGTATCTAAAAAAGTTTCTTTATTTGCGAACAGAAACCTATACGTATGTCACGCTGAATACCACAGAGAACATTATCTTAAATTGTTTAGGTAGTAGAGCTGCTCCCCGTTAGATGGCAGTGCCGAAACCACCAAACGTTATTGTGCAGTTTTTTTTCGGTCGTATTTCAAAGCCTATTTTTTCGTGTTTTTATTCCTGTTTGAAGTTTGATCTTTTGGCAGGGGTAAGCTAGAAACCTGTTTTATTTGATTTTGCTACTAATTTAAAGCAGATTTTAATCACATATAAATTAGAGAGCCCTAACCTTAAAAATATAAAATTCCTAATTTCGGATAGTACAAGTCCCATAATTTCGGATATCCGAAATTAGGAACCTTAAATTGATGATCATGTTAGCATAAAAACTTTTGTTTCTTTTCAGAAGAAAATGCCAAAAACAAGTAAAAAACATAAACAATGGGATCCAGACCGAATGATACGTGCTATCCGTGCCGTCAGGGGAAAGGAAATGGGGTATCTTAAAGCCTCGAAGTTATTTGCTGTTCCGAAATCAACTCTGGAAGATTATGTTAAGCAAGAAAATAAAACTCCGGAGCAGTTGGTTGCTGTTAAAATTGGAAGAAGACCAGTACTTTCTGCAGAAATGGAAGCAGATTTAGTCTCGTATTGCCTAGAAATGGACCGGCGATTTTACGGAATTGGGACCGCTGATATCAAGAGACTTGCATATCAAATAGCTTTACGAAATGGTCTTCGTCATCCATTTGCCCATGCCGAATCTGCCGGTAAAAAATGGTTAAGGGGATTTATGAGGCGAAACGCAGTTTTGTCCCTTAGAAAACCACAAGGAATCTCGAAAGCCCGAATTAAGGGATTTACCCCAGAAAATGTCAGCAGATTCTATGATCTTTTAGAAACGTCAATGGAAAAAGTTAACTTCAACCCCGCAAGAGTTTATAACGTTGATGAAAGCGGCATAACAACGGTTCAGTCCAAGAATACTCGTGTTATAACATTAAAAGGAAAAAAACAGGTTGGATCTGTTACCGCGACTGAAAGAGGCGCATTAGTTACTGTTGTATTTTGTATGAATGCTGCTGGTGGGTTTGTCCCTCCATTATTCGTGTTTCCAAGAAAGAACATGAAAGTGGAATTATTAGATGGATCGCCGCCTGGCTCTATTGCAGCTTGCCATCCATCAGGTTGGATTCAGCAGCACATTTTTTCCCAATGGCTACAGCATTTCGTAGCTCACGTGAAACCATCCCGTGAAGACCCAGTGCTGCTTATTCTTGATGGTCACTACAGCCACACAAGAAATATAGATGTGATAGAAGCAGGACGTGCAAATTTCGTTACAATTTTGTGTATCCCGCCGCACAGTTCACACAAACTACAACCTCTAGATTTGTCTTTTATGTCACCATTTAAAACATATTATTCGCAACAAATTGAGATGTGGTTAAGGCAAAATCCTGGACGCACCATAAACTCGTATCAAATTTGTAAGCTTATGTGCCCGGCATATTTGAAAAGTGCTACTGCAGAAATTTCCGCGAATGGTTTTCGCAAATCTGGAATATATCCTTTTAATAAAAATAACTTTTCTGATCACGATTTTATAATGGAGAGACAAAGAGAAAGAACACCACCACCCATAAATCAAAATCATGGGGAAGTATTACCAACAAGAGGTCAGTCAAGACCAGAACCACAAAGCATTATCGAAAGAACACCTCCAAAACATAACTTAACAAATAAATCATCCAATGGAAATGCAACTGAAACTACGGCAACTATGATAAGAGCTGAGGATATTAGTCCACTGCCTTCTTGCAGTTATACCTCACAAACAAACAAACAAAAAAATCCTCGAAAAGGTTCTAGTTGGATAATAACTAGTACACCTTATAAAGATGAACTTGAACGAAGTGTAGCCGAACAAGAAAGAAAAAAGTCTTTGAAAGAAAAGAAACCAAAAATAAGCAACGAATTAAATCAAGTCAACAGAAAAAAAACTCCACGCCAAAAAAAGCAAAAGAAAAAAATTGAATCGAGTAGTAGTGACACTTCACATCCTGGTGATGACCTTATTTTGGATGATGATTCTGATATGGATGTAGACGATGAAGATGGAGACACAGAATGTATGTTTTGTGACAGTTTATATTCCGAAGATACACACGGTGAGAAGTGGATAAGGTGTATAAAGTGCTTCAAGTGGTGTCATGAGATGTGCGCCAATGCTGATAAGAAGAAAACCTATATTTGCGACTTTTGTCAAGATGTGTAACTATTCTTATGATGAACAAAATGGTGTCTTAATTTCGGATAGGGTATCCGAAATTAGGAGCCCTAAAATTTTTGACATACAAAAGCACTAATTTTATTGAACAATATTTTTTGTAAAAAAGATTTTCAATAAATTGTCTATGATAATAAAATTAGTTTCTATATTACTCTGCAAGTACTCTTGAGTAGATAAAAGTTTAAAATGTGTTATTAGGTGAAAAATATGACACTAATTGTAAATGGTATCCGAAATTAGGCTACTTTCCCTTACTTAACAAAACAAGCATTGGGAGTATTAATGTCGAACCTAAATAAAAACACACCTAAAAATTAAGTTTGTTACTGTCATCAGTTTTGGTCGCTCTTTTTGTTATTCTCTTGTAGTATACTGATGTGTTTAAAGCCATTTTGTTCCATTATTGTGACCTCAAAACGATTTTTTTATTTTTTTTAAATAATATTATACCTGTCTGATGGGGCATATATTAATGGAGCATATTTCCAATGGTGTTTTTCTATGAGAGCAAAGTCCCGATTTGATGGTAGGTGCGTGTGGCCGCTAACCAGGAAGTGGTGGGTACTTTTTTAAAATTTCTTTTTTTTTCCATTTGCAACCACAAGGTCATTAACGTCCAGTTTTTATTTTTTCCCGGACAGTTGTCAGTGAACAGCACCAGTCCATCAATGCCTGACTTATTAGATAAAAACTTTAAAATAGCACTTCCAATTTCATCATTACCTTATTTAGCTGTGTCTTCCGTCCATACAAATATGTACCCCTTTCCCGAACCACAGTCATGTATACCATTATTATAAAGCAATACCTTTTTGCAGTAAAAAGCTACTCCTGTAGTCAGTTTCGGTACTGGTAGGGCCTGTCAAATGTTACAACTTATTTTTTATCATTAGTTTTTGTATTAGCAGTTACCGTTTTTAGCAAGTCCTGCATTGCTTTTGCCCGTGCTTTGTGAACATTTAAATTTGTCGTCAAAGAAGCTGTTAATTCGTCATTACTCTCAAGTTTTGCTGCTTCTATTTTAATCAGCGTTTCATCACATGTACCAAGGTCAGAACTATGGGAGGCAATGTACAAATTAGAAATACAGACGGAACTCATAGAAGCTACAAAAGCTCTGTATAAAGAAAATAAAGTGTCCATTAAAATGGGAACAAGAATCATAGGAGACTTCACCACAACAAAAGGGCTCCTGCAGGGTTGTTCCACATCTCCAACCCTATTCAAAATATACTTAGAGAAAGCCTTGACTACATGGAAAAGAAAATGCGAAGGCATGGGAGTAAGACCAAGACGACCTCCGCTACATGATGAAGAAACTACAAGAAGAATATACCAAGGCTGGCCTAGATATTAACCTCGCGAAAACAGAGTACCTATCTACAAGTGAAGAAGACATAGAAGATCTACAGATTGATGACAACGTAACAATCAAAGGAAAGGATAAATTCAAATACCTGGGGTTTATAATCACGAAAAAGGCAACAACAGAGGAAGAAATTACACAAAGATTAGGACAAACAAGAACAGCAATCCGACAACTTAACTCAGTATGGTGGGATAGACACCTAAATATGAAGACAAAAACGCAGATTTATAAAACATTAGTGCGAAGTATTATGACATATGGGGCCGAAAATTGGATCATAAACAAGAAAAACAGCAGTAAGATAATAGCAACAGAGATGGAATGCCTGCGAAGATGCTGCAGAGTAACAAGAATGGATAGGAGAAGTAATGACGAAATAAAGCAAAGAACATCAATAGAAACAGACATACTAACATATATAGAACAAAAAAGACTAAAGTGGTATGGACATGTAAGAAGAGCTAGCGACAGCAGATGGATAAAAAGAATAACCGAATGGAGCCCCATAGGAAGGAGGAAAAGAGGACGACCCCGAAAATCCTGGAGGAACGAAGTAGACGACGCCATGAGTAAGAGAGGACTAAACGATGGAGAATGGAACAACAGAGAGAGATGGAAACGGTTGAGCGAGGGAAGGCAGTGAATACTGTAGAATCCCTAAATATATATATATATATATATATATATATATATTCATCACATGTCTTGCAGGTGTCGGATTTTGGCAACTTAAAACTTATATTAAAATTGTTACAAAAGATTTTCCTATATGTCGATGCAGAAACAGATGGTATACCCTTACGTTCAGACCATGGAACATAAAACTCTTCATATAAACGAGTTACTGACATATCACTATAAATAAGTCTTTCCCAGATTATCAGATCGACTATAGTGACTCTGATACTCAGGAATAAGGTTAATATGGTCTTTAACATATTGAATAGCTTCATCGCTGATTCTGTTTGGTTTATTATATTGTTTTTCACGACCATCCATTTTGGGCACAGGAGTACCTGAAACCAATTGCGATACAATAATAATTATTCTACCTTTAGATCGTGAAGACCATGAATGGACACAAATTCGGATTTACATATTTTGATGGTTTCTATATTGACAGTTACATAGTATTTCACACTGTGTTTTCTTCCAGACACTGCCCGTTTAGTTATTTTTGGATAATGTCGTTTTTTATTACAAATTTTAATGCATCTAAATAGGTACGAATTTTGAATATTAAAGGACCCAAGATTCCAGAAATGCGTAAAAATAATTTCTTGATTTTCGTTAAGTTTTGTTGCAGATTGCCTTAAACAAAGGCAAGGTAGTCCAATTTCTCGAGCTCCCATCACTTTATTTGTACTTTCACTCTAATATTCCTGTCCCTTATTACGTTTTACTTTTCTTTGGTTTCTTTTGTATTCAGATGATTTTCGTTTTCTAGATTATTGCCTTTGGAAATGTTCCCACTCGAAACATTTTCCGAATCGTCCTGAAAAAAAAAACAGATTATTTTTGATATGCTATATAATGACAAGCCACACTAAATTCTACAAGATACGGTTAACAAAGAACAATATACTATAAACAAGTAAAAATCATAATAACTTGTTATAATAATGGTTGTTGTCATTCTCATTATTTTTACAAATTCGCACAATAAAAACGGAAAATGTTGTCGTAAAATAGTTATTAAAATATTTAAAAGGTAGAATATGATAAGCCACTCTTCAAAAAATACGCTTACCGTTAAATCTGGATCATAATTTGGATCTTGATCACTATCATCTAATGGTGGATCACTATGTCCATCATTATTGCTATTTGTGCTATCTAGTTGCTTCATATTTTCACAAAAATATGATGATAAAAACAACCTGTGATCATAAAAAACACCGTTTTTATCATCACAGGTTGTCAAAGGCGAGTAGCCGGCGGCTATATTAGAAAGTGGCTTGATAATGACCAACGTTTAAACCTTGTTTAGCCTGCCACTAAGTATAAGTTCCATTGGGAAAAACGATCCTTTTCAGATTATTGGCCTTTTTGTTTTGTTCCGTTTAAACGCGTGGACAGAAAACCAATGTCTTCCTGTCCTTATGATTTTGAATGCGACTCCTAAGGAGTGTACGGAGTGCTCACTGTTTGGTGTTTGATGTGTGTGGATGTGCGGATTTGCGTAGTTATTGGTTTGTTTCTTTTTGGTGTTTATATGTTTATGATTTGTGAGCTTGATGGAGGTAAAATGTGTATATGGGTAAATTATAAGTGTATATATGTACAATGAATGTGTGTAGGTAAATGATAAGTGTATATATGAATAGTAAATGTGTGTGTTGTGTATTTATGTGAGGAGTTGAGTGAAAGTTTGGTTAATGGAATTATTGTAGCAGGAGTTTGATATGGCGTACCTATACAATGTATTGGACATTTAATTTAGATAACGGATTGTGTCACTCCTCTTTTCAGGGAAGACATTAAAAAGGATCATGGACGTGAAGTGGATTAGGGATTTCATGTTCGAGAATAGGTCGTATGAGGGGATTTGTTTGGGAGTGTGTACGGGTTGTGTTTTGTGTTTTGTGTTTTTTGGTTGGATTTTTCGGTGTGGGCATTTTTGTGAAAATGCCGGGTCACCTTCATTACAGTTGGGACATTTGGGATCACCTATCGTGGGTCATGTAGAAGACCTGTCTTGTTGTCCACAGAATGAATAAATGATTTTTCGGAGCATTCGTTGCTGAGGTGTCCGCTTTTGCAACAGTCGAACAGGAACAGAATTGCTTGATCTTGGAATCTCGCATTTCGATCGTTCTCCCTCGATCTTAATACCGTTCGAGAGTGCATCGGCGAATTTAGTTTCAGAGTTTATGAAAACTCTAATGAAAGAGGTGAGTTGATTTGTAGAGCGGACAAAAAGTGGCTTGTCACTATCTGCATAAAATATTTCACAGAAACACCACTGCCTGTGCAATATAATGTGATACGGTTCCTGTACTGCCATCTGTGATTTGATTTCAGAACTACTTACCCTGTAGCTTAGCATTATATTTCTTAACAGAGTAATGTAAATATCCAGAAAATGAACAAATGTGGCTTGTCGTTATATAGCAATAACCCCTTCAATTAATTTAATAATAACGGTTAAGTACATAGTTTTTCTCCTTTTATTTTATAATTATGCAATTTTTTCTATTTACGATTTTTTAACAAATTAATCAATTGTTTATTAAAGTATTTATTTCGAGGTTTAACTCATCATTTTATTTTGCCTATCCTCATATTTTTAAATTTTGAAGAAAGTCTATTAAGACTTTCTTAAAAATTTTACGTTTCACTTTGAAAGTCTATTAAGACTTTCAAAGTGAAACGTATGTTATTCTGCACAGCCTCTTAAGTATATCTAAAAAAATTGTAGATGAACAAATATTTTAAAATCAAATAATAGATTAATATCAAAATATTATTAAAAATCCTTTATAAAAGGTATATAATTTAAAAAACCCAATCGGGCTATATCACAAATCGTTTTCGGAATCCATATTTCATCATCAGTGCACTAGGTGGGTATACATGTATTGAGCCACTAAATATGTGGGTAAAAACCCATTAAAAGTTGTTTTTTTTAAATTTAGTTTACATTATATGGTGGTAAATATTATGATGTTAAAGTTACCAGTGGATTTGGTAACATGGCGACGTATAACTCCACGTGAAGTTGCTGGTCCTGAGAAGATGTGTGTACGAGGACTTGATGAAAGCAACTGATTGATTTAGATCTTTACAGCGTCTTTCAGATTAACATACGCATTATCTATACTAATATACCTTTATGACTAAAATCCCAAATTTTATAACCAAATTTAATCTATCAAACTAAATATATTATGTCTAATAAAGGGCCGCATATTTTGAATATCTGTATTTAAAGTACTGTCAGGCCTATGATTTCACTAGACTAAATCTCGTTCTGCGGCATCAATCATTCGCCTTTCTATTTTAGTTATAAACAACAGAACGAATTTTCTTTGTTCTTTGCAAGTTGTTCATCAAAGAGAAATAATATGGATTAATTCTAAGATTTAGTAGTTCATAAAATTTTATCGCTTCTCCGAATTAAAGTCGTTAATGAAATTTTAGAACACTGCGCACTGACCGAGAGGAGAGAATATCGAAAAATAAATTATCGAAATTTATTTAACGAACGATGGAAATGTTAAGACGATAATTCATTTAAGTTTGATTTTTTATTAGTCATGCATTATTAGAAAATAGGATTACTTGAATTTGTCAGTTACCTTTATGTTACAAAAGTTATTAAGCTACTTTTTACGAATTTTTGAACCATCACTATAATAGCCAACTGGATCTCCGGAGGCATATGCAGCCATATATACATTTATAATATTTGTGGTGTGTTAAATGTAATTAATACCATTGTATGCCTGGGATTCACCCTATACATCGATATATTTAACCGAATCTTTACCATACAATCCCTTCGTAGGGAATGTTTGCCTTAAGTTGGTCACCATTATCATGTTTGGTTTTACAGAATTTCTAAGTCTTGGTCCATGTAACAATAAGTTTTAATTTCTTTCTGTTTTTGCTTTAATTTTTCAATTTCTTACTTCTTCGTATTATTTTCTTGTTATTTGGTCCACAAAACTTAAACAGTTACAGTAAACAGTTACGAAAACTTAGATATTCTGGATGATAATATGACAAGCTTAGGTAATTCCGCAAACTTCAACAATTGGCCTCGCGATTTGTTTATCATTGCAAATGCCAAACTCACGGGAAACTCTAGATGCCTAAAATCAAATCTTATCTTATCTTCATACTAATAATTATTTTATATGTATTAGTGACTATGATATTGCGGAAAAACCGGATCAGTCCTGGACATGACAACTTTTTTTTTACAAAAGCTACTACGTATGTCTATACGCATTACTATCGAAAGTGTACAAGATGAGAATCTCGAATTAAATAGCAAAAAAGGCGAAATCCAGAGTATTGGAAGGCTGCTATTAAGTAAAAAGCAAGATAATCTGGACAAAAGTGATTACAAAAGTCGTACTATTCCAAGCAAAACTATTGGAGAACCATGCGGCCATGTTTTATAACCTCAAATTTGGTTAAATATTTACTTCGTATTAAATTTATTATTATAACATTGTGTATGCAGGAACAAATGTTGTCTTGCGATTCGTCATGAATGTAGAGAAGAGATTTTTACAAATTTTATAAATTAGACAGCAAAAGTGTTTAAGACGCTTACTCAGTCCCTTATTGAAATATTGCGACGATAACAGGAGAAAACCACACGAACACTCATTTTAGTACATAGTGACAACAAGTACAGAAGTTTATTCTGTTTTTAAATCTGCATTTTTAAGTCTGCATGCTGTAACGAAACACATAGTAGGTAGGTTGATAGAGCTTTTAGAAAAAGTACCTGTTGACATTAGAGAAAAACAAAAATCAGCTAATGCAGAACGTGAAGAAAAAATGAATAGTATAAAAGTCGACGATACGGATCTCTCCTATTCTGCTTATATGGTTATTCCATTCTTTTTTTCTATTTAGTGTCCATTTGTTCATGCACGTTCATGCAGAATGTAACGTACATTTTCTTCTAATGTCTTCACTTCTCTTTGGATCTCTTAGCGTATTTCTTGTAATTCTTCTCAGTACTCTCATCTCGGCCGTTGTGGCTGTGTCAGGTCTTGTTTCTGAGGCATATGTCTTTATTAGTCTTACACAGGCTTTATACATTCTTGACTTTATCTCAGTATTAATGTGTCTGTTTTGCCATACAGTGTTATTAAGGTATCCTGCCAGTATACAAAAAAGTGAATATAAAAATAATGCATTCGCTATTTGCGGAAAAATTTCCAGATGTCTCCGTTAAATATGGATTTTATAGAGCTGTCTTTAATCACTTACGCTTCGGTAGGCCTCAGATTGATACATGCAGCAAATGTGAAGAACTAGATCTAAAAATAAAGTCCCAATATTTGAATGATGATGCTAAGAGTGTAGCAATAACTAAAAAGATGGTGCGTCGATCAAAAAAGTTTTTTGTTAAAATGGATCCGTTAGAGGCCCTTACCAAAGTGGATTCATCGTTAAGTGGAATATGCATCGACTATATGCAAAATCTATTTCTACAAGTAACACCTATCCAAGATACATTTTACCTGATTCAACTGACAGTCAGTGTATCTCAGAAGATTTGAAATGGTGAACCAGTACTACCTTATTCGTCGCCACTCGTTTATGCCTTATGACCGTAACTTTGCTGTAGCAAAGAGAACAATATCAAGAGCTGATAGGATTTACACATTAAAAGAGAATGTAGAACTCATAACTGCTAGTACTAAAAGAAATTTCACTGTATATCTGATCGAGTGTGATAATAGTATTATCAAAGATTATAAGTCCTGGGGGACTAGATATTACAAAAGAAATGATTTATTATAAGGATCACTAGGTAAGCATATTCTCAAAGAAACTAATTCATTTAACTCGCAGGCAAAAGGTCAAATTGTTGCTCGTGAATTTATTGATGAAATTGTTAACCATACATTTGATATGCCTTGAGGCTAGGCCTGTCAACTTGGCCTATCCTCAAGTTAGAGTTCCGATTAAGAAAAAGAAATTAGAACATATATTGAAATTTGCACCCTACTTGGATAAGAACATTTCTGGATCCAAGATATTATGATTCCTTATTTACATAGCCAACTGAAAAGGTGAAGATGAATCCTAAGAATTTTGATTTACTCCTTTTTTATCTTGGTATTTTGCGTTGAATTGTTTATATCATAAAATAATCCTAAAATAATGATGTTGTGTAAAAACCGGATATGTCGAAATAATAATGTTGTGTAAAAACCGGATATGTCGAATAAAAAAATATTTATTTTCTGTCCTCTTATAGTTGTCTTGTTGACCAAACAATACACATAAAATTATATATATATATATATATATATATATATATAACGCAAACTCAGAAATCAGTTTATTGAATTTATTGCTGCATTTGGTCATAACTTTACCGGAAACATTGATATCATAATATATCAAATTCTATAATATTCACTGATAGACTTCACGTTGGGTTTGAGGTGTACAGGACATCGCTCACCGAGAAAACAGACGGATATATCGTATAATAGAATGGAGACCCAAACGAGATAAACTGATGACATAAAGAGATTGGCTGGAGATAACTGGATGAGATGTGTTCCAAATAGAATAGAGTGAGAATTGTTGAGCGAGGTGGATACATCCGGCGGTGGATGTTTTAGTTCCGAATTTACGGTGGAAATACATTAATAGATAAAGGGTTTTGGTTTCTTAGTGTCACAGTAAAAGATGACCTAATAAAACTACCATTTTGTTAATTAATATCGTTGTGTAATAAATTACAATATCAGTTTGTTTTAGATTGTATTATTTATGAATATCTATATTGATATATTGAAACGACAGAAGTTTAATATCTATACAGAAAGTAATATACTAATTAAAAAGTTGTAGCATTCTTAAGAATAATAATACAAATATATAAAGAAATAATAATAGGTCAACAAATAAAACTAATAATTGACTACATATTTTCAGCTACACAAATCATCATCGTTTTCTTTGTTTTTATCCGAGTCGAGTTCCCTAATTTCATGTCTCCATAAGTTTCTTTTTGGGTCATAGCAATATCAGTCCCCTTCGCAGACATATTCTGCATAAGAGTCTCTCACAAAGTCTTGTTTAAATGTGATACTCTCTCATTTTTGAATCAATTTGTGTTATTCCTAGATTTGTACCAAGATTCAGAATGCTTTTCAGCATTCTAGTTTCCCTTCCTACATTTATTGTTCTGCTTTAGTTTTAACTATGCAACATTAAGTTATATATAGGTATCATAGCTAAGCTTATTGTAATTTTAGAGAATTTTGCTTTCAGTTTCTGTGGCATATTTCTGTCACACAATACACCATTTCCTTCCTTCTATTTCATCTCAGATGGTCTAATTAAATTAATTTTCTCATTACTCTGTAGTATCGATCCTAGATACCTAAAACTATTAATTTTCACAATTGTCCAAATCACCATCCAAAACTGTTATCTTATTTGCATTCCAAATACTCTGTTTTTGTCCTACTTTTAATTTTTATTCAAGACCTTGTCTTCTGTGATGTCGAGCTCCCGCTGCGTTAGCCCAACTGATTTTCCATGTTCACTTTCCAAAAGAAGTGCAGATTTTACTTTTTTAAATTATTGGATAACTTAACAATTACAAATGTAGTCCAGGTTGGGGTGCATACTCGATTACGAACGCTGTCAGTAATATTAAATAATTGATCTTTGTCTATTTACATTTCTCTTTAAATACACGAATTGTGTTGTTTACACAAGGTCAGTTATGTTTAAATATACACTATATTATTATAACAGTTCCACTTGCATGTTTAATAATATATTTTCTTAATATCACGTTTGGGCATTCAACTAAATTCAAATAGAATACATGCAAAATCGAATTTAACTTGAAATTCCAAACTCTCTGTGCGTCATACGTCACACTTAATTGTTCTAGTCTTTGTTTTAAATCCTTTTTAGTATTTCCTACTAACATTACATCTTCAGAAAACTTTTAATAATGGGAAATGTTACCCTGCAGTTTTCTTTTTATCTGATCCAACACTATTTACTTAGTGTGTGGCATAATAATAATAATAAAGAAAATATAAAATACAAATAAAAACAAGTATACAAAACTAAAACCAAACTTTACGTATAGGGATATATTGATGTTAAGATATAGGTAGATATAGTCAAAATATAGATATGAACGTTAATGCCGAGTAAAATAACAGTTTATTGTCTCTAATGCTGCTTCAAG
The DNA here is from genome assembly GCF_040954645.1 of Diabrotica undecimpunctata. Classification (NCBI taxonomy): domain Eukaryota; kingdom Metazoa; phylum Arthropoda; class Insecta; order Coleoptera; family Chrysomelidae; genus Diabrotica; species Diabrotica undecimpunctata. The sequence continues at coordinate 23,580,118 of NC_092804.1, read as the reverse complement.
AAAGTACTCCCATGAACCTGGATATGTTCAGAGAGGACATTCAGAGGTAATGTGTTGGTTTATGGTTTATGTAAGGTGTTGTATGGTAATATCTTGGATGGTCGAAGTCATAAGCTGAAGACGGAGCTTTGCTCCACTTCTCTAGAATGTTCAGCACATCTAACGCACCCAAACCTGATTCTATTTAGTACCAATGTCTTGTGACTCTAATCAAAACCTGCGACCAGCTATAAGAATGAAGTACTGTACGAATAAGTGATTATATGTTCTCTTTCCATTTATTCTTGCAATAGTCTTTCATCAAAATTGGCGTGGAGGTTAATAAAAGTGCGTTTGTAGATTTCAGCCTGATCCTTTCCAAATCGGAAATATCTTGGTGTATCGCTAAGTCTTAGAGTTTGTTCTGTAGTTTCTATAGATGTTTGCCTAGTCGCAAGTGCTATATCATCGGCATTGCAAAACTAACTAGTGTGGAAGATCCAACAGTAATTTTTTGATATTTCTTAGTTGCATTTTGTTATTAAAACATGGATATAATATAGTAATAACCAAAAACTTTGCGTGACCACTTTTGGTATTATGGTTATGGTTATAGTAGATCGGGGCAGGTCCTATTTGTGAGCCCTCCACACACTTAGACCTCCTAAGACGGGTCCATTTTATCATCCCTATCATACACTAGGCTTATAGGGACCTGGTCTTCGGCATTTCTGGGACCCAGGCTGAACTCTTCCTGCCGTTCCGAACGTCTAATCCTTTAGTAAACTGTTGGTATTACAATATTATTATTTATTACTCATTATTGTTAGTAGTGAAATCAGATACTGTCTCTTGTTTTCCTTGTCGAACTGACCCGAGTTACGATGTAATGTTGAGTTATCAATAGTTGAAGAAAAGGTACAACCTTTATTTTTCGAAGTGCAACATAGATGATCGGCTGGTCTAGGTGGGGAAGGGACCCAATACCACACTAGAAGTAGTGTGTGGAAGATCTGAAACATATGTATAGATTAAGCAGAAGGGGTGCAAGTAGTGAGCCATGGGGAAGTCCATTTTTTAATGAGAGTTAATGAGGGCTAAATATTGAGCCTTGATGCTTTTAAACACCCACAACAAAACCTATTGAGGAACTTATATGACCTTTTATATATTGTTACGCTAAGAAAACTTTCGCCCTTAATTATTGGGGTAGTAATCAAAACTTTACTCAAACGCAACACTCCGACTAATAAAAATTTATTGAGAACTCTTAAACTCCAAGGGGAGTATTCTCTTAGTAATATTCTCTTATAGGTTCAAAAAGGAATCCCCTAACCGATAAATATTCTGTATGAGTGCCAGGTATTCATTTATTAACCTGTGAATACCTCCACGTATTTAAATATGTACTCAATATTAAGACACAAAAAAATATTTATGGTTAATAGATCACCCTTGAACAAAATACATCCTGAGGTAAACTAAAAATGAAACAATAACCTTAAAAAATTAACAAATTATAATTATTATTTATATTTAAAAACCCCTAACGTAAAAATCAAATTTTAACATAAATATGTCAAACAATTTAACCGAAAATTAACAAGCTCGTTTTAAATGTTAGATAATTTAATTATAAGGTTTATTGCAAAATGTAAATCAAACACTTAACCAATGAAAAGCAACAAAAAAGTACAGATAATAACTTAAACTTAAGACATATTCCAACCATATTGCCACATTCCAAACGTAGATTGGTCATAGCCAACCTTACGAAATGTCTTCAATACCGGAATAATCTGCTCAAACCATAAAAATCACGGCCTCGATACAGGAATACTAGAAATAAGCCATAAAAGTATCCTCAGAGAGGAGTTTTAACCTCAAATCCTCAAAATCCAAAAGTTACCGGTAACAGGTAAAATCCATAAAATAGGTACATTTAGGCAACTTAAAAGGCCTATAGGAAAAGGCCCGGACGTAACTACGTTTTTTCTACAAAAGAAAAAAAAAACAACCATTACCACAAAAAGAACTAAAAATCTAAAATACTTACAAACGCCTTCGTTGGTTCAAGCACAACTGAATTCGAAAATGAAAAGCCGAGAATTAATAACAACGCAGAATGGGGGTACCTATTGCTCCGATAGACGTGATAGAGGATAGTTAATAGGTGATGACAGGACGAACTGTGTATGGTAAAAATAAATTTGAAATATATTTAAGAAATTGAGATTGACTTTGACGACAAATTATGCATGATACATTAATTCTAACATGCGGACCGAGAAAAATGGCGATTGGTTATCGAAAGATGTAGTAAAATTTTCTTTCACGGAAAACATACCACCAACTGTCGACAGCATAATGAACAGAACGATGGATGATGAGGACCTACCAGCTTTTTGTTGTGAATATGATAGAAGAGATCGGATTCGATAATGATGGAAAGAAAATATATCATATCCTGGAGACACAAGTACCTCAGACAAATTAAAACATTAAGGAAGAAGGATAATGTAAACCTTGTTACCGATGAGTCTTGGACTAACGTCGGTGCTTCAGTCAAAAAGGAATAGAGGGACACAATGATCAAGAATCCACGAGGCTCTCTACTGGACTGAAAGCTTCAACACAAACAGGTCTTTGGTTTCTTCTTCCTCATAGGAGATGATTCAGACGGTGAGGATGATTTAGATATGGATTACGATTAGTATTAATTAACGAGAGATATCTCAGATTTAATGCTCATTGGTTTTTTTAGTACTATACGTACAGTAGATTTCAGTTCTGATCTTCTTGTGTATTTTATGTATATATATTTACCGTATCGTATAGAGTAAACTACTTGCATATATAGGTATTTACGAGGTATTAGATATTTTATGTATACAGACATTTTTTATAGAATTAATTTGTTTTTTTTTTGTTTATGCCCTTATTAACTTAGTTAAATTATTGAGTAAAGATTTTTGAAACGAAGCGCGTACGGTCCTGATTTCTTAGTCTATCGCCAAACTACCACACACCTATAACAGTGCCTACATGAGCGGCATCGCTGCGCGCCGTAAGACCAACACTACATTCTGTGGCTGCGCAACTGTGGCTTTGACTATAGTATCAAGTGGCTCGTGTATATCAAATTGTATTAGGACTTCTTTTCATGTTTTACCCGATTTAGAGCTAAATAAATAATAAAACAATATCACCAAGTATCAGTTGTGTAATCAACCATATAAGAGAACTATAAGCGTCTATTGAAAACAAAAACTAAGATAAGGAGTAGTGTTTACCGTAATGTCATACAAAACTTCTGCAAGCAAGCAAGCAATTTAATTAAACCCAGCCTGTGAGAAATGTTTACCCCTAAGAATTACGTTCGGGTGTAACAATTCATTGGAGCGAGGTGTATTAACTCGAGTAAAACAGGAGTCACTCCATCGCGCTCCAATGCTCCAGACCATCCCTTTCCCCCCTATAGCACTCTGATGCGCGATAGGGGCACAACTATCAGCCAAATGCTCTTCGTGTAGAGATCCTGGGTAATAGAACCCCAACATGGTTTCCTAACCGAATTCAAAACTCAGGACAGCGCATTGTCGCTATATTCCTGTTATCTTAATGTGGCTTATCCGCGAACCAAAATGGCTTACTTGGGCCTCAAGTCTCCGCTCTGAGCTAGGCTCAGTTCGTCGACTTGGTGCTCAAGGGGTTGGGCCCTACATGCCCGAGTTTTTAGTGGTTTTTGTTAATATTTTTTTGGGGCTTGTGCCGGTTTTTGTTAGTAGTTTTTTGATTTTTTTGGTGGCCGAAGCCGTTTTTTGTTGTTTTTTGGATTTTTTTTGTAGGATGCCTGAAACATAAAATCAAAATTAGTGCATATTATTATAATAAATTATCTACATAAAATTTACTGGGTCCACGCTGTACGTTGCGATTGTCCACAAGGGTTATGAGCTACGAACTATCTTCATTGTGCGTTGTTGTTGTTTTTTGAAGTGTTTTCTCTCTGGTGTTTTGTTTTCTCTCTGGTGTGATTATTGATTTTCTCTCTAGTATTATGATTTTATTCTACTATTTGTTGTTTGGGTCTTTTGTGCTTCCATCTGTGGAAAGCGTCGTACCTCAATATCTCTCGCAATATGTGGCTGGGGTGGTTCTCTATCTCCGCGAACTTTATCCTAGCTTTTTCTTTCATTGTGTCGGTCACTCTGATTTGTTGTAGTTCTCTAAAGAGGAATCTTTCTGCTACGTATCTCGGTACGTTGACTGCTTCTCTTAGGCTGTTGTTATGTGCCGCTTGTATTTTCTTTTTTGATGTATTGCATATGTGTCCCCATGCGAGAGATGCATATGTTAGTATAGGAAGAATTATACCATTTATTAATCTTATTTTTGTTTTCAATCTAAGTTTGCTTTTTCTTTCTGCTAGGCCTCTTATTGATGCTCTTGCCATGTTGGCTTTTTGTACTGTAGCTTCTACATGTTTGCTAAACGTTAAGCCTTTGTCCATGATTACTCCGAGGTATTTTGCTTCACTTTTCCACTCGATGGGATTGTCTTGCGCAGTTACCTGTTCTTCTGGTTGTTGGTGCCTCTTTTCGAAAGGTACAGCCTGTGTTTTTTCGGAGTTTATAGCGATTTTCCATTTTAAACTCCATTCTTCTATGTCGTCTAGCGCTGTTTGTAAGTTGTTTACCGCTATGTCTACATTTCTGTATTTGGCCGCTATCGCTGTGTCGTCGGCATAGAGGCTTAGTAGTGTACCTGGTGTTCTAGGTATATCTGCTGTGTATATCGTGTACAGTAGAGGTGACAGTACCGCTCCCTGTGGCACTCCAGCCTCCGGGTTCCCGAGTTCGGATAGGACTTGTCCTATCCGGACTCTGAAACTACGATTGCTTAAGTACGAAGAGATTAGTCTTGTCATTGCTCCGCTGTAACCGTATCGTCTCATTTTGTAGATCAGTCTTTTATGCCAGACTCTGTCGAAAGCTTTGCTTACATCTAGGAAGACAGCTTCTGTGAATTGTTTGTCATTAAATCCAGCTGCTATGTACTCTGTTAATCTGAGTACTTGTAGCTCACTGGAGTGTTCTGATCTAAAACCGAATTGGGCTTCGGGTATTATATCTAATCTGTCTGTTTCAGCTTGGAGTCTGATAAGTATTATTCTCTCTACAATCTTGCTGATTGCAGGTAGTAAGCTTATTGGCCTGTAGTTTTGCGGGTATGTGCTGTTTTTTCCGGACTTTGGTAACATTATGACATGAGCCTCTTTAGATCTGTTTGGGAATTTCTTGAATATTAGCATCGCGTTGATAATATTTGTTAGATATACTATGGCTCTCGCTGGTAAGTATTTTAGAGCCCTGTTCGGTATTTGATCGGGACCAGGTGCTTTTTTCGGCGAGCTATTTTTAATTAGCTCGTTTAACTCCTCCGGTGATGTAGGAGGGATGATTTTGTTCGGGTTTTCGGGTCTTCCTCTTTGTCTTTCGACTTCTTCTATGAAGTCGATGTCCTCATCTGGATGGTAATTTAATGTACACTCTCTTTCAAGAGTACTCCTCATTACTTCTGCTTTTTCCTCTGTGGTGTAGACTATTCCGTTTTCTCCATGTAATGGAGGGATTTGCTTTCTGTCGTTTCTCAGTATTCTCTGGAGCCTCCAAATATTTTGCATATTTGGTCCTTGCTCCTCCATGTCTCTTATGTGGTTTTCCCAGCTTTTACTACGGTGTTGTTGTAGTGCTGTTTTGACCTCTCTGTTTAGCCTATTTGCTCTATTTTTGTCTGCCTGGTTCCTTGTCCTTCTCGCTGTCTGACAAAACTTCTTGTTGATCGTTTTTTTTTAAAGATAATAAGATCGACTCGACAGTGTCGTCGACAATTTTGATTTAGTTTCTAGATTGTAATGAACAACTTAAACAAGACTCTGACTTAACAGTATGACACAATGTGTTGATATTAACTGTTACAGCTAAATATATTTAGTATTAACTTAAAGTTTATTGCTTATATCAAGTTTTCTAGGTCGTGCGTCTACTGTTTTTGCAAAAATATTACTACCAAAGCAATAATAATGTAATTTACATGCAAAGCTGAAATGTGTTTATGTTCATCTGGTTTCATCTTTTTACTACGTTAAACTTTACAACTGCCTCGATCAAATAACTTATTTTATAGCTAGAATCCTGTTCGTCCTGTTTAACGTTAGTAAAATGTTAGAACAGAAACCGATTATAATCTTTATTTTGGTGCAAAATTGAGAATAAAGCATGAATAAACGTGTTCAACTACCCACTCTAACACGACAGTAACGGTGGAATATTTTGAGCAAAATGTTATTCGCCGCCATGTGCGCACATATTAATCTTTCTCTAAATTTCTTTTATTCGTCGTATTCGATTTTTATGAGAACTAAAATGATATTGGATTTACTTATATAAAAATATTAATTTCTATTGATCGGATTATTTTCCTCAACTCTTATTTATGGTAATTTACCAGATAGGTGCTTAAGATATTTAAGCCTTAACTGGCTTTTAATGACATCTTAAAATATTTTGTTCCGAAATATAGCTGCTTTCAAAATATATATTTTTTTAATTAAACAAACATAAACGCGTGCTTAAATACATGCAGTAAATGCATCTAAGGAATAGAAAACTATTCTGAAAGATTGATTTTAAACATTTCGAATAGCACAATTGCACAATGAACACAAAGAAAACAATAATTATTAAATTTTTTTTGTTTATTAGTACCTAGCACCTTTAGTATGCTGCCCCTTAACACGATAACATGCTAATGTTTACTACTGTGCCTACGCGTTGCTAAACAAATCAACACCATTATAGCAACAAAAAGAAAAATTCTCAGAAAGTGCAGGACGAAACGTAAAGATTATCCGTCATTCAGCAAATTGCGAATCTATCATCAATGTAGTACAGAGTCTGCTCCCTCAATAAAAGCTTCGTTCTCAGCACAATAGCTAGGTCCAACAGAGCTAAGCAAACTTTAAGGACTCCTTGCCACCTTCAGGAGGTACCTTCTGCTGATAACTTGGTTGGCTAGTCTATAGTCTCTCTCATAGCCCTCCTTTTCTACACTACCACTATCAAAGCCCCCGTTCTATAGCCACATACCACTCCAAAAAACTACTCACTCGCAACTAACGTCCCCCTCGCCCCCATCAAAAGCTCCCACAAAAAAAGGTTCAGGTTGGTGTTTTTTTATAATTATGTTTATTTACAATTTACATCATTACAGAGTAAACGTGTTACAGGTTTTGGGCGTGAAGGAAAGACGTCCAATGATGTCTCACCTTAATCTACTTTGGTTTAGTTTTCAAGTAGGTCTTGGGGCCAGCTTCTATTTAGTCTTCTTGTGGCTGGACCATTGTTAAATAATTCCCTTACTAGCTTATTTTCATGGTGAATGGTACGTTCATTTTGTGACTCCGTAGCTCGATGGATTTCTTCTCTGATAAAAGGAATCTTTAAGTCGTAGTAAAGTGTTTGATTACTTACGTACCATGGTGCATCCACTATCGATCTAAACACTTGGGACTGAAATCTTTGAATGATATTCAGCGACGTTGGCTTTGCACAGCCCCATAGGTGTAGTCCATAGAACCAGAGAGTATCGCTTTGTATAGAATAATTTTGTTTTGGATGTTAAGTTTTGATTTACGTCCAAGGAGCCAAAACATTTGCCTGGATTTTAAGTCGAGCTGTCTTTTTTTGGTCTGGATATGTTTCTTCCAAGTAAGACGTTAGTCAACATGGAGGCCAAGGTATCTAGCATCTATTACTGTTGATATTCTTACATTTTCAATTCTTATAGGTGGGCACATGTTGTGAAGGGTGTTAAATGTTATTTGAGTTGATTTTGTTTTATTTACTGTTGATCTTCATTTCGTATATCAATCACTGAGTATGTTGAGATGACGTTGCAGGCTTGTATGAGATCTTCATTTACAGTTAGTATTGCTACGTCGTCAGCAAAGGAAGCGATTGTAGTATTATTAGTCTCTGGTATATCGGCTGTGTAGTGTGAAAAAAGCAGCGGCTCTAGAACACTACCCTGCGGAATTCCGGAGTTGATAGGACAGAGATTGGATTGTTGGATTGATATGTAGGATTTAAATGGGAGGAAATAGTTACTGGATAGTGCTATTTTTACTTTGTAAAGCAGACCTCTGTGCCAGACTTTGTCAATCGCTTGTGAGATATCTAGAAATATAACGTTGCAGTATTTCTTTCCCTCAAGACTTTTTAATATTTCATTTATCATTCGATGGACTTGTTGAGTAATGGAATGATTTTCCCGAAAACCAAATTGATGTTTTGTTAGTAATGTTAGTAATTTATGATCTCCGTATGTCCTTTGTAGCAGCAATGTTTCAAAAACTTTGCTTACGGTTGGGAGTAGGCTGATGGGTCGATAAGACGTTACTTCATTGGACTCTTTTCCCATATTTTTGGAAAGTATGATGATGTAAAGGTTAGGATTTCTTTGCTTCACACATTTGGTTTGCTATATTTATATGTTTATGTATATTTTAATAATAATTTAAATTTTACCCCCATATAAATATTTACAAGGTATTTAATGACCTATTTTGTTATATTTCACATACATTTTAATCCCGTCCGAATATTGAATGATGAAAATATTTTAAAATGAATATTTCTCCATAATTTAATTATATAATATTTTCATATATGCAACAACTTATTAATATATGGCTAATGTGCAATATCGTGTTTTAGACTAATTAACTAATTTAACAGAATGGACTACATAACATTTTGTTAACCTAATCATTTTAAACAAACTAAAATTATTATTTTATAGTTTAATATATATACATATATATATATATATATATATATATATATATATATATATATATATATATATATATATATATATAATATATGTTATATAGTATAACGTGAATAATTAATATCAAGTTTAAGCCTTAATTTAATTGAATTCAACCTCGTAAATTAATGTTCTGTGCAAAACTACTACAAAGATCAACCACAACAATCTTATTCATGAATTCAATGCTTTATTCATAATATTTTCCAAATTCGTATTAAAAAGGATTGGCGAAAGCACCCAACCCGGAAAAATTCTTTTATTTATTTCTATATCTTCAGATTTCTAATAGAAATCGAAAAGTCGCCCATAGAACTTGTGTAAAAATATGTGTATTTGGGTCACGAAATAAGGTTAACGCGAGATAACCAAACATGCGAGCTACTCAGAAGAATATGTCTGGGTTGGGCTGCATTCGGAAAAATGAGAGACGTATTTAAAACAAATATACCGATCCATTTAAAAAGAAAAGCTTGTAACCAGTGCGTTCTACCAGTCGTCACATACGGAGCAGAAACCTTAACTCTCACAAAAACATCAGCCGAAAACTTGAGAAGGACACAACGAAAGATGGAGAGATCAATGCTTGGAATAAGCTTAAGAAATAGAATAAGAAACGAGGAAGTTCGTAGACGAACCGGAGTGGAAGACATTATCGAACATATTACAAGGCAAAAATGGAGATGGGCAAGAATAAAAGACGACAGTTGGACAAAAAAATTGCTTAAGTGGAGACCACGGGCTGACAAGCGAAGCCGAGGAAGACCCCCAACGCGATGGACCGACGACCTCAAAAGAATCGTGACCAATTGGATAGCAGAGGCGCAAAACAGAAGCAGATGGAAAAGTCTAGAGGAGGCCTATGTTCAACAATGGACAACTCAGGGCTGATTGATGATGATGAATGATGATATCTTCAGATATCTTTTTTTCTATCTAACTGCGGGTGTTTGACATAGTAGAGATTTGAAATAATGTAAATATATTTTCAGTCAAGTTTCTTTGCTCTAAAAGTTTTAACAAAGCAAAAGATCTGAAAATAATTAGAAACCGTTACTGGAATCAGACTTCAAAACTTGAATTGAAGGTGAACATACCGAATATAAAAAATCATGCATGGAGTGAGGGACGGCTTTATTGTGTTTTCTCTAATCTCCAATATCTACTTTAAAATTATATTTAGCAAAGCCTTGTGAATGATTCCATTAAAAGGCTTTTTTTTTAATTTTGCACATTGAAACTTTAAATTATGTTCTTTCAAATGACGTTAATAGGATCTCTTAATTATTATAAACAAATCAAATTTTACATATTCTTATTACTGAAGTGTTTTTTTATATAAAATTATAATACATATAGATTATTGATTTTGCTGTTGGCTTTATTTTGATCTCTCGCTAGGTTATAGAATGTTGCTGTAGAGTAGAACAGTTGTATCTCTTCAACCTTACAGCCACTTGCACTGGATAAAATAGTACCTAAACCTTCTCTTCTATACATAAAAAGTTCTGATCTGATTCTAATATAAAATTCAATATAGAAATTAGATTGTTCAGTGGACTTCTTAAAAATGGCTTTACTTTATAATGAGAATCTCCTTGTAAGAACCCATTTTTATTGTCTCCATTTAAACTTCTTATCAAAAATACCGAATTGTTTATTACTACTTGGTAGGTACCTAAAAAAATATCCAAGAGGTATCACAAAATTGCCAGAATTTAAAATCAATATTCCATATATTATAAGAAGATTTTTTGAAAGTTTTAAAAATTTCCTACTACACGCTGGATATTTTGTATACTTACTCTGAGTCTTTTTGATATATAATTGAATGTATTTTATGCTTATTAAAATATCTGACAATCTAGGTACTATCACAGAATAAATAACAATCAGAATGCCCACTCTGCTTGTCAAGATAAATACGCGCATCTGACGGAATCAGCCATGTTTTAAACGGAACCATTGCTGTTCAGTGAAATTTTATCTGGTGTGCATAGAAAAAATAACCCGGTTTAGTTGATTTACGGCATCCATAGACATACTATGCAATATTTTATGTTGTACTTTTAGTTGAAAAATAGATTAGAATATTTCAAATTTACTAAATTATTAATCTCTAAAAATTTAAATTCTGTTTCTCTAGTAGCTTGTAACGAGTCCGTCACTTCAATAACTCTTTAATCATTTTAAATAAACCTTTTAAATCCATATCCTCTTAATAATTTTCTTAATTTTTAAATTTTAAGTTGGTATTAAACAGCGACACCAAGCGGAGATTTTGACAACCATAGCTTAGCTAACTCAAAACCAGTGCCCATTGCGCACTTCTGCTCTGACGTTTGACGAGTAAAAACTTGCCCCTACTTTTAACTGGGGTTAAAAGTAGGGGCCAGAGATGGCTTAGAAGGTTTTTTTAGAATATTAAAATTTTTTTTTAAGAAGTAGCAGAAAGTTTTGGTTTTGTTTTTTTTTGAGTGTCCTGTTTGTTTTATAGCCACTCTGAGCCGCCTAGGAGTCGAGCAGAAGTCAGGGGAAGAAATCATTTATTTTGATTTTTTTTTTTTGGATAACTTTTAAAGAAGAAGGTTTAAGTTAGTATCTAGTCGGATTTACACCTGGTTCCAGGGTTGATTTTTTTTATCGTAGCTGTTCCACCAGAGGTCCAGATCTGACCTTATTATTCCCGGACAACTAAGAAACCAGCGGGAAGTATCTGCCTTATTCAGAGTTTAGAATATAGTAAACCTGTATTAAGTTTGTACTTTTTTTTTGAAACTTTAAATCATACCATTTTTACATAATAATAAAAAAAAGACGTCATTTTTTTGTTCTAAAATAATAGCAAATCATATTTAGGGACTAAGTAGGTTGAGATTTTAAATCCTCCCTTTTAACCCAGTTGTACGGTTTTATGTGTACACATTTAATCAGAGAGTTTTTTATTGATATTTCATTATTATTATACATTTAAACCTTTGGACATCTATCCCATCAGGATAGTGTCCTTATTACTTGTTAAGACATTTAATTGAAAGCTGAAGTACAGAGTTACATCTCTAGTAGGCAAGTAAATTACCTTTTTAGGTATAGTCATTAAATTTTTCTTATATTTATTATTTGTAACTTCAGATCATCCAGGATTAATTTTGTAGAACCAGGGAATTTTTTTTAGTATATAAATAATTTAGTAGCTAGGTTAACTGTACATACAATGGTGGTGGTAGCATAATAAATTATATTGTATATATTTGACTATGTATTAAATTGGTGGTGAGAATTAAATATTTCAATTCATACCTGTTTTCCTTTTTTTTTATTTCAGCAAACAGCTTTACAAGATACCTTGCAAGGTATATGTTAATACTTTTAGCAACTTCCATAGTATACCACCTTCATTTACATTAGTTCTATTTTTTTTTTCATTACCTTGTCATTAATTTTCTCATTTTACTGTCTCTTTAGGGCATGCAAATTGGCCGAATCCTCTTTTGAGTGTCAAGTAGTCACTCTCCGGCACCTTCTGCTAGCCAGCTTTAATTTATTTGTTTTTGTTACATTACTCCAAATACTGGTGTTATATTACACATACACATTTTTATATTATATTGGCGTCCTACACCTCCCAGTTATACACACTTTTGTTACAAGCTTATCACAAATTTCTCGATCCGAGTCTGTGTTTCCGTTTAAAATACGGCAATCGCGTGCTGACAAACTTCAATGGCGGCATCTGAGAGTGGGCATTCTGATTGTTATTTATTCTGTGGTACTATGTGCATATTTTTCATTTTGAAATCCGATACTACTATTATTGAATCAATAGCACCAATATCTCTTGAAAAAGGTTAATAAATCCACTTTTTAATAATCAAGAATATGAAAAGATTGAATCCCTAAACAAAGTTAATGAAAAACAGTTTACAAACATTAAACATCATACTGATCATACTCTCCGATTTTATTAAATCTTTTAATATCCTTATCTCTAACCTACACTAAACAACAATATTTAGGTTCTATTTTTGATTTCGCGATAACCTACAACATAATAACGAACTACAATACACAATTTATTTTGCAGATAAGTTTTTATTCAGTACTTTATTTGGCAAATAAATATTTTATGTGTCAGATAATTTTAATTTATTTTATGTCAGTTTATCTGTTCAGATTTCTTTCCTTGGTGACGCTAGAATTTTAAATCTAAACTAACATAAAACTTTAAGTTATTTTGTATTAAATCGTATCTTAAAAATATTAATAATATTATTTATTAATTATATTAATATGTAATTAATATTTTTTTATTATTATTTAAAAGTATCGTTTTAAAAACAAAATATAATTGACTCATAGCTTGAAATGTCAGTAGTTCAGATTTCTTTGTTCATATGGCGTTAGGATTTTAAATCTAAACTGACATAAAACTTTAAATTATTTTGTATTAAATTATACCTTAAAATATTATTAAACTTAATTATTAATCATATTAATATATAATTAATACAGTATTAATAATTAAACGTATCATTTCAAGAACTAAATATGATTGAAATGTCAAATGTAGGTAGTTCAGATTTCTTTCGTAGATGGCATCGTTATATTACTGGACAAACGATGTAACTTGCGATTGATTAATTTTAATTTAGAAAACATACTTTTTTCCGCCATTTAATAATTTTGAAGTCATACTTTTAATGCGTAATTTAGAAAAAATACTTTTTTCCGCCATTGGTAATTTTATAGACAGTTTCATCTTACTTCAATGGTTTTCAATGTCAAATCGACCAAAAACGGTGAAACGGATTATAGTAAACTTGCTAACTTCATTAACAATTTGAGAACTAGCCTAAGGAAAAGAAGATGTTACTGAATATTGTAATATTATACTATATTAAAGTCTTGTAGATTTAGAGCTCATCTCATGAATATTTTCTTACAAAAAAACATTTTCAAAATATACAAAAATAATCCTCTATTATAATCCGCATCGTTTTTGTTGATAAAATTCCTCTAATGCTTTCCAAATCCTCTTATTCTACTCTGGGAACGGCTGAATAGTATTTGTTAAATTGCTTTCGTCGTTACAAAAATATTTGTCGTATTTTGTTGGAAAAGTATATCTGTATTTTCTGCGAATTTATTATTTCTGAATTTACTTGTCAAAGTGGTTTTAAAATGAATGGTAGGATTTTTAGCTTGATGTTAAGGGGTATTCTTTGTGATATTTTGTTGGTTTTACAATAAACTAGACATACTGCTTATAACAAAAAAGGGAAATTAACTAAACGTATGGTACCAGTAGGGTCTTTTTAACTTATGTAGCTTTAAATATTCGTGAGATTAGTTGTATATGGGATGAAAATAATAAAATACTTATTAATAAAGGGGAAATTATAGTGGTTGGCTGTATGTCATAATTTAAAAAGAACTTACAATGAAGTAAAAACTTCTTCATGGTTTCCTAACCGAATCAAATTCAGGACAGTGCATTGTCGCTATAATTCTGTTATCTTAATGTGACTTATCCGCGAACTAAAATTGCATGCTTGCGCCTCAAGTCTCCGATCTGAGCTAGGCTCAGTTCGGAGGCTTGGTGCTCAAGGGGTTGGGCCTTACGTGCCCGGGTTTTTTGTGGTTTTTGTTAATTTTTTTTGGTGGTTTGCGCCGGTTTTTTGTTAGTATTTTTTTGATTTTTTTGTTGGCCTAAGGCGTTTTTTGTGTGTTTGTTGTGTGTTTGTTGTTTTGTGGATTTTTTTTTGTAGGACACCTGAAACAAAAATCATAATTAGTGTATCTCATTATCTCTCGCATTATGTGACTTGGATGATTCTCTATCTCTACGAACTTCGTCCTTGCTTTGTCTTTCATTATTTTAGTCACTCTACTTTGCTGCAATTCTCTAAAGAGAAATCTTTCTGCAGCGTATCTTGGTACATTGGCTGCTTCTCTTAGGCTGCTGTTGTGTGCCGCTCGTCTGTATTTTTTTTTTGATAAATTGCATATGTGTCCCCATGCGAGAGATGTATATGCTAGTATAGGAATAATTATACTATTTATTAATGGTAGGCCTCTTATTGACGCTTTAGCCATCGTTTCGCTTCGCTTTTACACTCGATGGGGTTATTTTGCATAGTCACTTATTCTTCTGATTGTTGGTGCCTTTAACAATCTCAATCTAACGCTGTTTGTAGATTGTTTACCGCTATGTCTACGTTTCTATGTTTGGCCGCTATTGCTGCGTCGTCGGAATATAGACTTAGTAATGTACCTGATGTTCTAGGTATGTGTGCTGTGTATATTGTGTAGTAGAGGTGACAGCACCGCTTCCTATGGCACTCCAGCCTCCGGGTTCCCGAGTTCAGACAGGTCTTGTCCTATTCGAACTCTGAAACTACGATTGCTTAAGTACGAAGAGATAAGTCTTGTCATCCCCCCTCCCTGTAACCGTATCTTCTCATTTTGTAAATCAGCCCTTTATGCCAGACTCCGTCAAAAGCTTTGCTTACGTCTAGGAAGGCAGCTCCTGTATATTGTTTGTCATTAAATCCAGCTGCTATGTATTCTGGTACTTGTAGCTCACTGGAGTGCTCTGATCTGAAACCGAATTGTGCTTCGGGTATTATGTCTAGTCTATCTGTTTCAGCTTGGAGTCTGCTGAGTATTACTTCCTCTACAATCTTGCTGATTGCAGAAAGTAAGCTTATTGGCCTGTCATTTTGCGGGAATGTACTGTCTTTTCCTGGCTTTGGTAACATTATGACATGGGCCTTTTTTCATCTCTTTGGGAATTTCTTAAATCTTAGCATCGTATTTATAATATTTGTTAAATATACTATAGCTCTCGCTGGTAGGTATTTAGAGCCCTGTTTGTCATTTGATCTGGACCAGGTGCTTTTTTTTGGTGAGCTATTTTTAATTAGCTCGTTTAACTCCTCCGGTGATGTAGGAGGGATGATTTCGTTAGTTTTCTCGGGTCTTTCGCCTGACCAGACTATCATCAGTGAAAAAATCTTAATATTAATTGAAACTAGCCACATAGTAAAGTCCAATAACCCTTAGATTACATATACACCAGTCGTCAGGGACGAAAATGCCACCGAACCTCTAAAAATTATACGAATTTTGGGCTGAGAATGTCAATTTTGGGACCCTAAAAAACATGTAATAAAGTTTTCCACTTTTATCTTAGGCGTTCCTTCTAAAACCCCGCTCGTTGGAGGATAAACGGAAAACATCGATTTACCAAGAATCTGCACGCCACAGAAAAAATGATACATACAAGTAATGTAGCTGAGACAATGCTGAACAAACAAAACAAACAATTTTGAATGTCAGTTACGCGTGTAAAATCAATTTCTTAAATAAAATTTGTATCAACACGCCGGTAAAAATTTGATATCTTTTGATCAAAGAGCCCTATCGACAAAAATCAAAATGCGTTTTACAGGTGCAGAGTAAAGCTTTCATACCCAACTTTTGCATCAATTTTTATAAAGCTATTAAATAAATAAACTTGTGCGATATTCGAATTTTTTTTGGATTCTCATGAGATTAATAAAATTTATCACTTCCATTGACCGATCAGTATGGAATTTTCATTGTTAGAACCTTATCTTCAGAACCTTTAACATAAAATTTTTATTTTGAATTTTGGCAACAATTATGAGACTATGCCTAAAAACGCTGAATTCAAACTTTCACATTCAAACGATGTAAAACCCCTTTCGATTGCACAAGTACGTTTTTTAAAACTACTCAAATTCAGCAACACATTACACCTAATGTCGTTTTCATGGAAACATTTCCCGTGATATAAGATCGTTTGTAATAAGAAAGTTTAAATTCAGCGTTTTTTATATTTCCCTAAAAAACCTCAAATGCCTTATATTTGTTGTCAAAACTTAAAAACGAAATTTTATGCTATAAATTTTAAAGATTAGTCTCTATCAATGGAAATTACACAGCGACCAATGAAAGTGATAAATTTTATTGATCTCATGAGAATCGGGGGGAGAAGTTTAGGCAGGACATGTCGGTAAACGGAATTGATATTGGTATGACTCAAGATAGAAACTTATGGAGGAGAAATGTTATCAGTGAATCCAACACCGCACAGCGATAATTTAGAAGAGAATTATGATGACACAATAATCTTGGGTTATTGTGTTACTCTTAGAAATAAAAGCAATATTTTGTCATCGAATGGAACAAACCAAAATTAATCTAAAAAACTTTTATAGTTCCTTAGCACCGGAGATCTCAATATTTCGCTAGACAAATGCACCGTAGGCCAGTAAATGAACGTGAAATATCGCGATACCTTGTAATTTTTCTTGTCACCACCGAATGACATAAAAATTAGTAATTAGTAATCAGGTTTTTCTTACCCTCGACTTTACTTTTGGACTTGTGCCGTTGGTTGCTTTTTATTTTTTTGGGTGTGAAAACTACCCCTGTAATAAAAAAATCACATAATTGTAAATTAAAGCGATTATTTGATTGAAATCATCTTTTGATGAGCTTTTGTCACTAAACACGAGTCTATACAAACTTTAAACAGCCATATTTTAACTAATTTTTGTCTTACAGAAAACAAAAATAACTAAAACTTTCAGAAAAGCAAAAGCTTTATTTTTTTGCTCCTCAAGATTTTACGTATCACTAACATTTTATAAGTTGTTTTGGAAAAAGGCATTTTTTTAATTAAAAAAAAAATTTCATTTTAAAACCAAATCATTTCTAAACTAAGCACTTTGAACCGGCCCAACTTTCAGATCGTATAAACAACACATAAATAAAATGAATTGTAAAGCGGTAATGATTAATTTTATTTGGGGTGCTAATAAGGGGGTGATTTTCACGATGTTTTTACCAAAAAAGGGACCAATTTTATTTTGAGCGTAACTCGCTAAGTTTTTATGCTACAAGCTTTTTTAAAAAAAGAAAAATTAAGCTTTTTTTAAACACTTTCAAAAAGTTTTGATGAATTTTCCCCGAAAAGTGCTTCATTTTTTGGTTATTTCACGTTGAAATATTCGATTTGGAATTTGACAAACAAGAACCTAATTTTCATGAGCTACAACTCTACTTCTACTCGGTCTACAGACTTCCTAAGTGAAGACAAAAGCGTTTGAAAACGTCGTAATAAACATTTTCACTTGCAAGTAACTCAAAAAGAATTGACTTAATCAAAAACTCTATGGAACAAATGTTGCTTAAAATTAGTTAGTTTATTTATTATTTATTTATTTATTTATTTGTTTCTGGACTTATTTGAACGTATTATTTCACCATCCCCCCCCCCAAGTAGAAGCAACCCTGGATTCCAAAGCCCAAAAGTGAAATAGAGGGTAAGAGGAACCTAAATAAGTGATGAATTCGACCGTTACTTGATGAAAATTCATTTTCTATAACTATAAAACAGTGAAAACTTTGTGTAAACACATACCAAAAATAGATCACTTGAGAAAGGCACTCTTCCGAAACATCTGTAGTGATAAGATATTATAATAAATTTTGTGGAAGTTTTGAAAACAAAGTTGTCAGTGTTTTATGGTTATAGGAACCTAAATCCAAATTTTCAAGAAAATCTGTCGTGACGAAGAAAATTACACTCCAAAACGGTCATTTTCTGGCGCACCGGGAAATATTGCAGGATTATTAAAGTGAAAAATATTATCAGTGTCATGTGTGCATTAACCATTCTTTATAAATATTTTTATTGATTTTCAGAATATTTATTAAGCTTGTTTACATCTCTATAACATTTATCAACATAATATGCTTTATATAAATGTATAAATAAATACATTTTTTTATTAATTATTGTTTATTTTATTGAATACAATATTTGCATATCACTGTTCAATGATTTTATTTATTTAAAGGTTAACCGGAAAGTCTATTTGCCAGTTATAATAAATAATCTACATACAAACGAATTCGCAAAAACCTTTTAAAAACATGCTTTTTTGATGTTAATTTGTGAACTTTCAGTCACAAACAACTCCAAAAATATTGACTTATCGAAAAAACTTTATATACTCATATATAGCGAAAGTCCAGTAGCATACACTGAGTATAAGAGACTAGTATTTATCTAGAAAATTGTATGCATTAACCCTTGAGTAATCGGGTACATGCAAATTATATGAACAGTGGAGTGGGATCTGTGAGGCCCAGTTTTTATTTTACACAATACATCAAAAACGATTAAACTAACTATTTGATATATGTACAATATTTTTTTATTTCATTTTAAATACATCTTAACCATTTTAAACCCAATGATAAAATAAACAACATCTTTAAGAAAATGCAAAAAAAATTAACAAAAATCTACTTCTCTTACATTTAATAAACAGAATTCTAATCCTAATTTCAATTTTCATTGTAGTCGTCGCAAATCGGTTTAAGATGCTCTAAAGTACATTCATTTAGCAAATTCCCATCTGTAAATATGAGCACGTGTTGATATTCGCCATCTCATTCATCAAGAGGCTATTAAATATAATTTATTTCCTTAAGCCAGACAGATTCTTATGTTACAGATTCAAACTTGCCAGCATGTTTAAATTTAAATTGTATCGTGTTGATTTTTAAGTTAATATGTTGTGTTATATTTATGTTATAGTTATTGTTAAGTTATTTACTGGTCGTGTTATTTTTTAGAGTTTAGTTTAATTGTGATATAATGATTAAACTTCAAGAAATTCTAACACTAACAGTTTCAAAAGTAAATATTTTTAAAAATCATATGATACACATCAGTACGACCCTGTTTGGCTTTCACGTGCTTCTATTGACCATTGGGAATTTGTGAAATGAATACGGTTTAAGCATAGCCATTTTTGACATTTGACAAGTTCTCTCTTGTCAAGGCTAAGCCAATTGATTTCATAAACAATCTTCGTTCCGAAATTAGGTCGTTTTCATTTGCATTACATTTATGTATGACGTGAGAGTTTATGTATTTCAATATTTTCTTCTTCTACTTCATCATAGAGCTGTTGTAATCTTTGAACTTTTTCGGATAAGGATCCATCACTAAAATCTGAAATACAAGAGAAAAAAATTAAATGCTGGAACATTATTATATTTATATATAACCATAGGAATTAAAATACTTACTCCATGTAGGTTATACTTCACAAAAATAGGAAAATAAATTTACCTGTCGAACTCACAAAAGTTACTCGAATAGTCGGGTAGAGTCTGACAGACGAAAAGTCCAAATTTGTAGCAAACTATAATGTACTAATGCAAACCTCGTTTTTTACTGTTGTTGGACGGAAAGGTACTGACAAACGCAGCGCATTCCAACATAAACTAAGCAGTATGACACTAGAAATAAATTGTCGCTGGTCTCACAGGCCCCACTTGACTACTCAAGGGTTAATAAAAGAGAAAGTATTAATATTAGTCGTTTGTTAAAAAATTTAATTATGAATTATCAATTAAATTTGGAGTTCGTTTAAATGGACTCAGTAACCTATCACTCATTATAATGCACCAAAAGGAATTTCCTTTGATGTGATGTGATGTGATAATAAGTGATGAGTGATGCAAATTAAGTTGCATCCTCAGTAAAAAGAATTTTATTCAGAAATGTTCAGAAATGAAAGTTATTTAATTATTCATTTTTCTCCTTAGGATTTTTTTTCAGGATTTCTGCAACTCTAAAAAAATTATATGTACATGAATAACCTTTATACATTTTTAATAAAACTTATATTATCCACTATATTAATAGACATATTATTATATCTATTCTTACAACATTAATTTAAGGAATCACTTCATCTCAATATTTTCTCTATTATAGTCAATTCTTAGGAATTTTATTGACAAAATAATCGAGACCTTTCGTCGAGGATAAATGGTCTAGCTATTGGCATATTTTCACTGGAATTGTCATCAATCTCCACGAAAATTAGTTCCCCCTAGTCCTGTCGATGTCACCGGATAATATGCTAAAAAAAATGTGTGGGCAGATTCGATTGTGGGTGTCGAAATACAATCATCAGAAAAGAAAAATCAAATAATATAATACAGATGAAGGAAATATAAAAATTCACTTCGATATAAATTCTAAGAGGATTTCGCGGCACTATGCAAAAAACAGGCTTAGGGAATATTTTTTTATACAAGACGTGCTACTTATAAATTTGAACCGCTTTTGCACAAGCAGAAAATTCACTCAAAATTTTAATTAGAGGATTGTCGCTTATTGCTTTTTTGCATATTAATGTAAAAATTTACAAAAATTGGTAGTCCTAAATATTTAAGTATAGTCTAATGTAAATAAATTCGATGATAATATACTATTGGATTGTTTAGTGTTTGTTAGCCTTAAGATTTGTTGAAAATGGTGACTTTAAGTTAAAAATGACGTAATCCATTATTATGATGGAATTGCTGTTTGTTTTAGATTTTTTTATCAAAATGTCTAAATTTTTTCTGACATTAGAAGTGAAATGCGCCTTGTAAATAATAATCGCCACTTCTTTCTATTTTGGCAGTCTTCTTTCCTAAGATTTCTTTCAGACATGGCCTTGACGACGCCATTTATCCATTTTGTTGCCTGTCTTCCTCGTTCCCGTTGTTCCATTTATTCATGAAGAGTCCATTTCCATGACAAGGGTATTCCATTATAAAACTTGTAAACTTTTTCAATTCTATTAAAATCTATAATAAATATGTAAAAATAGTACAAATAAATAGATAACTGCAGCAAGGTTGTTGATCATCATCAGATCAAGCTTTGTTAAAACTTTGAGAACCACTGTCTAAAATTTTTACCTACATCAGGGGCCTCAAGTACAATACTATTTTCAGTCAAATAGGTGTCATCTGGGATAGCAGAAGGATTAAATGTCACAATTCCCGTAGCCTTGAATGCCGAAGTTCCATTATTTACAGTTGCAGACTTGTTCCATCGTTCACCAAGTAACTTCAAATTGTAGTCTAGTGAGCTTTCGTTTAGGATTATTTTTAATGTATAAATTGGAAGCTAAGTAGTAGTTTAATTTTAACGATCTGAAAACACATCTATTCAGCTGTTATAAAAATTGTGTGGTATGACTTGGTAAGCCAAGCGGTATGATGTTGTGTTTCTAGTATCTGAACGTTATAGCAGTGTGAAGCATAACCATCAAACATTAACAAAACTAATCCCGTCAGCTTTCTGGAAACGAAATGATCTTTGAGCCACTAAAAAAATGTGTCACTGTTGGCATAGGCCGATTTTTCCGACATGTAGACCAAGGATGCTGGAGGCATCCCATCCTCGAACTTTTGCTTCTTATTCTTCCCTTTCATTACGCAGGTTGAGTTGAGAAAAACATCTACAACAGACTACAACGTTACAACAGACTATAACGGTGATGGTTTCTCCCATTTTACCGGAGCTGATACTTGCAATGTTTTTAGATCCTTTGTTTGCAATAACATGTACCGGCCTATTATTTAGTTGTAAATCCGTCTCATTCATATTGTAGATATGTCCAGGTTTATTCATGAGATCGTTCTCGATCAAAGTATTTTATAGCAGCTGAAAGTAGGTCCCAATGTATTTTTTGTTCATACTCAAGGATCAATTAATCTATCCCCTTCTGCTTTCTCTCTGAAAACCTTAGGTTTCTCTGCAGAAATAACTGCAGCCATGGTAAACCAGCTAATCACAATTTCTTATTAAAATGATGTTTAATGTCCAACTGTTCGGCCAATTGAAAAGACATACTTCTCACATTAGTTCGAATAGGAGAAAATCCGTTTCTTTAGCATATGTTTGGCCAACTTCCCTTCCCCAATTTCGCCTAACGTGAGAGAACGTCTAAGAGGACCTTTCTTTACATTCTCTTTCAATTTTCTTCTTCGTAGAGTGGTTGCCGGTACCTTAAAATTTCGAGCAGCCTCATTAATTTCTATACTATTTTCATTAACAGCTTGAATGGCTTCGGCTAACTGTTGTTTGTCCAACTAACTCATGTGAGGTGAGATGATGCACCTCAAAAATTAAACACGTTTGGAAATATGTGCAATTTTGAGGTTATGTATGAAAACTTAAATTTTTTTACTTAAAATTATTATTAAATTTATTTAAGTCCAATAGCACTGTCACCTCGGGGGAACAATTAAGGGTCTAACCACCTTCTGATATCCCCGGGTGCTCTGTAGAGGGCTTCAAATATACTGTCGAGAGCTCCTCAACTTAAGTCCATTTTCGGGTTATGGACTCGGAAAATATTTATCTTCAGTGTCTTGCCTTGAAAAAGGCAAGACATTTCTTACATGACAATTTCTTCGTCGAAATAAAACACCAAGTTAAGTTGAAACAATTCTCAGCCTCAGAGTATAGAAAATAAATGCAGGAAGCAGGGCCCCGAGAGCACTAAGCTCTCGGGGAGCCCGTGAGGGACTGCCCTGGCTGACCTGAAAATCGCAAATATTTATATGCGCTGTTCGAGCGATAAATAGGGATTTCCAGGTCAAGAGCCAATGGGAAAATTCGAGGTGGGGCAATGCGCATCGAAATGCGCACAAGTCCACAGACTATGGCATTCGATGACAGCACAAAGAAGGAATTTAGAAAAACATTTTTGTACCGTCCGGATCACATATGTATAAATTAATACATATTTAAGTAGATATCCACCTTTACCTCCTGCGCCATCTTACCTCGAATTACCCTATATACTTATTAGCTCAGTTATTAAGTAAATACATAATGTGCACATAAAATATTTTAATGTCTATTAATAAATAATATAAAGAATATTGACTTTGTGAAAAACTTACGATACGATACGTACACATATACAAAAAATCAGTTAAGAATCTATCTTTATTTTACTACTTGCTAAAACCCATTTTGTATGTATATACAACATGTATAGTGTTAACGCAAAAAACCAATTCAAAAAATCATAAATTTTAAATATTTTAAAAAGAAAAATTAATAACCTAATCTTGATAGGATGATAGACAGGATCGGGCTAACTGAGACATATTTAGAGCATTGATTAGTCATATTTATGATATCTTTATGATTTTTTGGAAGAAAGATTTGGTAGACTAATGTTATTAGTATGTTTTTTCTTTTATTTTATAGTTTTTTGTGTCATTTCTGATTGCCTTTGTGAGTTGATTTATTTTCTCGAGGATTTTTTGTTTATATTGTTATTCTTCTTCATGTGTAGTCTTTGTTCTGTAAGATATTTGGGTGGTTGCTTTAATTTTTCACCTTTCTATGTGGTGGATATTATTTTGTTTGGACCTGTTGTAATATCTTGACTATTCATTCATTTAATGTCGTTGGTTGCTGTTACAATCTTCAGTGTTTCAGACTCATAAAACTGACAAATGTGTTGAGCAAGTAGAAGACCATATAGAAAAATTAAATGCTTTACTTGAAAAAAACCAGATTTTATTTGTAAATAAAAAAAAAAGAAAACTATGTAACAACTGGCAAATAAATAGGTCAGACAGACAAATAGGGTCTTCAAAAATAAAGGCTAAAATAGCAGTAGCAAAAGCTAAAGCCGAAACGTATACAAATCTATATAATCAACTTGATAAGAGGGAGAGTGTATCAAAGATATACTCTTCTTCCTCTTTCTTCTTGTATGTAGGATTTAAAGCCTATTTCTTCTTCAATATTAGCCTCCTAAATTGTTTAAATTATCGCACCAACTTTTTCTTTGTCTGCCAATACTCCTTCGTCTAATTGGTGACTTATCTCGTGCTATTCGTACTATCCTATCCTCTGCCATTCTACTAATGTGTTCATTCCATTACTGTTTCTGTTTTGTCACCCATCCATTTATGTCTTCTATATTGCATGCTCTTCTGATGTTTTCGCTTCTCTCCCTATCCAACAGACTTTTCCCTGATATTCGTCGGAGTATTTTCATCCCTGTTGATAGATTCTTGTTTTTGTGTCATGTCTTAGGTGTTTGTTCTTCCAGATTGTGTCATTAAGAGATCCCGCCGCTTTACTTGCTTTAAAGCTTTGTTGTCGTACTTCTTCTTCAACATCTCCCTAACTAGTTATATATATATATATATATATATATATATATATATATATAT
This sequence comes from Diabrotica undecimpunctata, assembly GCF_040954645.1. Taxonomy (NCBI): domain Eukaryota; kingdom Metazoa; phylum Arthropoda; class Insecta; order Coleoptera; family Chrysomelidae; genus Diabrotica; species Diabrotica undecimpunctata. The sequence continues at coordinate 23,555,146 of NC_092804.1, read as the reverse complement.
ATATATATATATATTGACATGATATTAAACATAGGAGAAAGAAAAATAGTGTTTAAAAAAATAATAATTTATAAGTTACACACTAGATAATATTAGATATAAAAAGTATTTGGTTATTTTAATAAGTTATATACTAGAGAATATTATAAAAATTATTTATATGAGGGTATTCTTAAGAAATTAGCATATAATAAGTGTAAAAAGTTTTTTTTAATAATTATAATATTGTAAATATGCCATGTGCATAGGCAACCAAATATACTCTGAATAAGTGACAGACAGTTAAATAATAGTTACGAATATAAAGTAGGGTTATTTATTAATTTAAGGTGTTTAATTTACATATAAGTTTATATTCTGATCTGAGAAGCCTAAATGTCAATAAAATTCTCGATAGAAAAGTAAAGAATTTTCTAGAACACGGAAGTTAACCCTGTTTGCGAAATAGAGTATTCGAGAAAATTCATATATTTAGGAAAGAGAACAATTCGAATATGATTTCTTTCCAGATGATTCTGGAACATTTAAAAAGATATAAATACTCGGTGATTTGAAAAAAAGGGGACAGTTAGTAAGTGAGACACAGTTAGTAAGCAGTCAGTATGAAGTCAGTCAGTCAGTCAGTAAGCAGTCAGTATATAGTTAGTCAGTTGGGGAGATTTTCAAGATAGTAAAGTCAGTATAAAGAAAAGAGGACACAGTTAGTAAGCAGTCAGTATAAAGTCATTAAGTTAGTAGGTCATTAGTCAGTCAGAATTAGGAAGAAAGTATAAAGTATGCAATAATCAGTGATTTAGTATTAAAATTTGATAGTATTGGAAAGTATATTAGAAGAATATTGATTGCAGATTAGTAGAAATCAAATTATAATGGTTAGGTAATCAAGTTATAATGTATTGGTTAAAAAGAAGAATAAATATAAATGCTATTAAGAAGAAAAATATTCTAAATTGGTGGAAGCTGATAATTAAAATATTGTGGAGTATTTGGCAAGGCAAGTTTACAAAAGAAAGATAACCGAGGCTGAGAACGCAGATATTGAGTGGTGATTAAAATCTTTATTTTGGAGAACAGTTTCATTTAGGCATTCAGTGACAGAAAGGTACAAACTTTTGTTAATATAATTTAGTTAGTGTCATAACAATTTCAATTTTAAAGATAGTTTGTTTAAAATTTACATTGTCTATATAATTTAATTAGTTTCATAAGAATTTCAATTTAAAGATAAGTTTATTTTAATTTTACATTGGCTATGTTAGATATATATGTGTGTTTCATAATAGATATAATAAAGATAATTTCAAAAAGTGCTTACAAACTAATTCTTTGAGAACAATAAAAACCCTATATATATATATATATATATATATATATATATATATATATATATATATATATATTATTAAAAAACACTCATTGCTCATTAAATCATTCACAAATAATACATCATCACAATATATATATATATATATATATATATATATATATATATATATATATATATATATATATATATATATAATGAACCAGAAGTATTTGCTGACAACGTAAGGAAGTAAACGTTAAATAGTGGGTTTGCAGCAATTGCTGCAAACCCACTATTTAACGTTTACTTCTTTATATATATATATATATATATATATATATATATATATATATATATATATATTTATATATTCCCATATGTCTAAACCTTGCTTCCAGCTTTATTATTTTCCCATCAATTTTGATTTTATATCGTAGTGGGTATTTAAATGTTGTCATACATTTGGTTTTTTCTGCTGATATTATCATATTGTATTTCTAGGCTGTTGTATTGGAGATATATGTTAATCTTTATATTAATCAAATGTTATAAATTATATTATGTTAATCAAAAAATATAATCAAAGATATATAAAATAGCCAACCATGAAGCAAGGAAAACAAAAGATTTTATTCAGATTAGATGTATCCGAGACAAAAGTTATAAAATAATATTTCACGACAAGGATGTCAAAAAGCTTTGAAAAACATACTTGGTCAGTTTATGAAATGTAGAATTTGACAGACAACTTAAAATAAAGAATTTATAATATATTAGGACAAGTCTAGGGATGACAACCATTTATACGATAATAAGATAGAATCGGTAAACAATAATTAGGACATGTTCAACGTCGCGTCGAGATGCTAATCACGAATTTGAACAATAGCTAATTTGCTGAAGTTCCTGAAAAAAGTAGGAGATAAAGACCAAAGAAGAATAAAAGAATGATGATTAATTATCAATTTATGTCAATTTCTTACTATATGATTTATATTTCGAGTCATTTCGCTACAGTTAAGACTATACTATTAAATTGTTTGCGCATATTCTAATTTATCGTGATAAGTAAACACTTTTAAGCCAATTTCTTTCTTTCTTTCTCCCCTTCCTTTTACCCTAACAGGGTGTCGGATTTGGGCTAGCTATTTTAATTTCCATTTACCCACCTCTTCCATTCTTTTCTGTTTCCTGCCATTATTTTCAATTCCTCGAGTGATTTTTGTTTAAGTTTTCCCGCCTCTACTACTTGCTGTATCCATTTTTTTCTTGGTCTGCCTCTTTTTCTTTTTCCGATGTTTTTTGCTTCATAAATTTTTCTTGTTATTCTATTGGATTGCATCCTCATCAGATGCCCATACCAGTTCATTTGTCTCTTTGCTATTTTATTCATTATCGGTTCCTGGTTGGCCATTCTCCTAATAGTCTCGTTGCTTAATCTATCCCATTTTGTCTTTCCAACTATCCCTCTTAGATGTCTCATCTCCATTGCGTTTATCCTGCTCTTATGTTTTTCCAGAATTGTCCAGTTTTCACTTGCATAGAGCACAGTCGGTATCACTATTGTGTTATATATTTTTATTCTTGTTTCTCGTGCAAGTTCTCTTTTTCCCATTATTGGGGCTAACGCATAATATAACTTGTTTGATTTCTTTGCTCTATTTGTTATTTCCCAGTCTATTTTTCCATCATTAGTTATTATAGTTCCCAGGTATTCGTAAGTTGTTACTATTTCCAATTCTGAGTTTTTACATTTTATCTTTATTTGATTATCTTCCTTATCTCCTTTGCCGCTGATTATCATTATCTTACTTTTTTCCTCGTTTATCTCCATTTTAAGTTCTTCTATTTGTTCTACCCATATATCCATTAGTTTCAGCATTTTATTCTCGGAATCTGCTATTAGTACTATGTCGTCTGCATACATTACGGACTCTATTGTTACCGGTTGTAATCTGCGGTAACCTATTATTGTCTGTAGTTGATTAGTTCTGACTCTAGTGTTTCTTATCAATTCGTTTATTACTATTATGAATAGCAAAGGGCTGAGACTATACCTCTTTGTAAGTACTTTCTATAATTTTTATCAATGCATTAGGTACGTTTATTTTCCTCAAGCATTTCCCTATAATATTTCTTTCTATCGTGTCAAATGCTGCTCTTAGGTCTATGAATGCTAATACTAGTTTTTCCCCGTATCTATGCTTCTTTCTTTTAGGTTTCTAATGATATATATGTTGTCATTTGTCTGTCTTCCCGGTCTAAATGCCATTTGTTCTTCTTCCAATACCATTTCTACTTCTTGTCTCAGTCTCTTCTCTATTATTTTCGTATATATTTTAAAGCACACCGATGACAGACATATTGCCCTATAGTTGTCGCAGTTTACATGTTCTCCTTTTTTGTATATTGGCACGATGATATTGTTCTGCCAGTCTTTAGGGATTGTTTGTTTTTCCCACGCTTCTTTATATATTTTCCATAGCCAGTTTATTCCTTCTTCTCCCATGTATTTTACCATTTCCGGTTCAATTTCATCATCTCCACCTGCCTTGCCTATTTTTGTATTTGATAATCCTTCTATTACTTCTTCTCTACTTATTTGCTCTGGCTCTGTGTTTTCTTCGCCTTCATTGATTATATTGTCTTCCTTTATCACTTCGGTATCAAATTTTTTCTCATAATATTCTTCCCATGCCCTAGCTATTTGTTCTGGGCTTATTTGTATTTGGTTTGAAGTATCTCTTACTGCGTTTATTTCCTTTCGTTTTCCCTGCCTTATGTGTCGTATTGTCGTCCAAAAGTTTCTATTATTTGTTATATATTCTTCCTGAAGTTCTTCTCCAAATTCTTTCCATGTTTTTGCTTTTGCTTGTGTGACTGTCTTTTTTGCCAATCGTCTCTGCCTATAGTATTTTTCTTTATCTTCTTCTAATCCCGTTTCGATGTATTTTTCCATGCTATTTTCTTCTTTTTTATTTCTGTCTTCACTTCTTATTCCACCATCTTGTCCTTTTCAACTGTTTATTATATTTTTTGATTCCACACACTTCAGTTGCTGTTGTCTTTAATACTTCACTGTATGTATTCCATCTTTCTTCCATTGTCCATGTTTCTTTTTGGCACTCTATTTGTCTCAGTCTTTTGTTAGTTTCCTCGGTGTAAATTCTCGCACATTTTTTTTCTTTAGTTTGTTTACATTTACTTTCTTGTACTCTTTTCTTTCCACTTCCTCCATTTTTTCATCCTCCAGTTTTGCAGTGACCATACTGTGTTGTGTAGACAGTTTGGGTTCCTTTTCCGTTAAGATGTTTTTTATATTTTGTTCTAGGTTTCTCGTATAGACTATATAGTCGATTAAGCTTTTCGCATTTCTCTCTTCAGCCACAAATGTATATTTGTCGTTAATGGTTTGTTCACTGAATGTGTTTCCTATTATCAGGTCATTGGTTTGGCAGAATTCCAGCATTTTAATTCCATTTCTATTTAATGTTTCTTCCCCATATTGTCCAATGCATCCTAATCCCCTGTTAATATCCTTACCTACTCTTGAATTCCAATGGCCTAAGATTATTATTTTTTCTCTTGTCTCTCTTAATTTGTCTAATGCGTTTTGGAGTTCGTTGTAGAATTCTATCATTATCTCTTCTTCATTACCTTCTGTTGGTCCGTATATTTGTAATATTCCTATCTTGTCGTTTAGTTCTATTTGGGCTGTGATTATTCTAGATGATACTGCTTCGTAGTTTATTATTCTTGATTCTATTCTTTTATTAACTATTATACCGACTCCTTCTTTTGCTCTATGACCCTGTGGTACTCCGGAATAATATAGACTATATTTCTCATTGATATTGATGTGTCCTTTCCCTATCTTTTTTGTCTCGCTTATTCCCATTATTTGTACGTTCATTTTTTCCATTTCTTCCGTAGCTTCCATTTCCTTGCCGGCCAGAGATGTCACATTCCATGTCGCTATTCCTATATGATTTGTCTTGTTAAGATGTATTTCCTTATTACTGTATTCTTCTTCTCCATTATTGGTGTTAACGTTGATTTCATGCTCCCTGGTTTTTGATTTAACATTATATCCGTTATTTATTTTATTACCGTTTTTATTTCTAATGCTAATATTTAATTTTTCCCTACCTTCATTACTAATGCTATGCCCATTTTTAATATTCCCCCTAACTATAATATTATCACTACTGTTAGTAAGCCTTTACCCATACCCATATTCCTATCACAAGTCATATTTCTAATGGCATACTTATCATTTACATTTCTAATCCTATTCCTATTAGCCAATTTAAATCTAGATAACTTTGTTTATCTTTAATCATAAAATAGATCTGAGAATAATATGGAATTAACTTTTTTTGTAGAAATTGCAAAATTATTTTATTGGGTACTTTAATAAATAAAAATAAAATAAAGAAAAATAAAGACCGGAAATAATCGTTTATAAATATTTTTGCCCTTCTCTTCTCGACAGCTGCTAGAATGTGTCAAAGGTTCTAATAGTGGGTTATAAATATTTGACGTCATACTTGAAACATTCTATTAAAATTAATATATACTAAAACATCCGAAACAGTTAATCGACTTCGTTTTCTTAAATATTTAACAAAAAATAACATCTAACTTTCTTGAAAAAATCCATTTCCTTAAACCCTCGTCTATTTTCTCACGACAGTTTCCACTTAACTTGTTTATCGCAAAGAAAATTTTGCCGACAGCTTTTCTGCAATCGATATGACGGTCTCGGGGTCCAAGTGACGTCATATGAGGGCTGCAAAAGGGGTAGCATTTTCGTGCCGATGGACTCGGGAAGCGGAGAGGGAATGTAGGTCATCAGCTATGACGTCAAAGAGAATTTACACAGCGAGCAGGGGTCTGGAAAAGGAAGAACGCTTTTCTGCCATTGTTTTTTGATATGAAAGTTGAACCTTTATTTGTTCTGTAACCGAGTAATGTCATTATAATGTATGATAACAAGTGCAAAAAGATTTCTAAAACTTCCCAAGCCAACATTTTTACTTTAACAAGGAAAAATGATGCACGTTAGTTGCACATAATTTGACATATATGGTAATTGTATATTATAACATATTAGTAGACTTTTGACGTCGTGTTTTGTTGGAAAATATGTTCAAAAACAACCAAATAAACTATCTAATATTCTGATATAGTATCAGTGCCTTTGTATTAACTATTTTTTTTATCTAGAATATAAATAAATAAATCTTCTTCGATTCGTGTCACACTTACGGTGGGGAGCAGATCCAAATATTTCTTTGTTATTATTTAAAAATAATATAAGAGCTATTATCGACTATGGATCAATATTATACAGTGACGCATCACAGTGTCATTTAAACAAAACAGACAAAATCGTTAATAAATGCCTTAGATTGTGTATAGGAGCCCTAAGAAGTACACCCATTAGTAACCTACAAGTCGAATGCTGTGAAATGCCAATGGATATAAGACGAAAAAAACTTGGCATCAGACTTTTAGTTAGATTGTACGAGAAAAAGTAAAGTTTAATATCCAAAATACACCAGCTCTTCTTAGCAGACTTAACAGAAAAATATTGGATAAAAAAGAAAACTCTAAATATAGTAGATTTCTATTCAAAAATGACAATATATGATAAACAACTATATAAATATGACTTAAACCCAAATTACAATATTGACTTTAACACTCTGGAACAAGTTCAGGTATACTTCTTAAGGGATTACAGCAATTTACCTTTATCTTTAATAAAATTAATGTTTATATCTGACAGTTCACAATTGTTCAAAGGTTATTATATGCTATATACAGATGCATCCAAAAGTATTGAAGGTGTGGGATGTGCATACTGGGATAACAATAATAAAAACAGTAAAATGTTTAAACTCAATTCCATCATGAGTATATACACAGCTGAATTAATAGCTATAGTGGAAGCACTAAAATATTTATCTAATATAAATCATTCAAAGTTTATAATTTATAGTGACAGCAAAAGTTCTTTAAGTAAAATTGGTGCCATAAATCCTAAATCAAAAGTAAATTACATTGAATTATATATAATAAATAAAATTAAAGAACTTCAGCAACAAGGCAAAACTGTTAAGTTGGCATGGATTAAAAGCCACTGTGGAATAACTGGAAATGAAATAGTAGATGAATTGGCAAAAAACGCGGTTACACAAGGAGTATTAACTCATTATCTTTGTACGTCTAGAGATATAGAATCAGACATATACAAAGAGCTTAAGAAAGAATGGAAAGAAAGGTATATTAATGAGAATATAAATACAGGAAACCATTACAAAGCAATCAGAAACTATATTACGGATAAATCTTGGTTTTCTAAAATGGAGTCGACAAAGGATATGACAAGAACTATATGCAAAATGAGATTTAACCACTGTCTTACACCATCGTTTAAAATGAACCTAGCTGACAGTCCACAATGTACTTGTGGTCAGATAGGTAACCTACAACATAAAATTTTGGACTGTTCTCTTATATCTAATAAGATTAATAATTTTTTAAATTCGCTGTATTCTTTTACCGATGTCCACCATCCCATTAATTTAAATTATTTATTAACATTAGAAAACAATGAGTTTTTATATTAAACTGTTTTAGATGTTTTAGATATTAAACTCAAATTGTAATTGTAAATATAGAGTAAGTATTTCTTTGTAAATTGTTAGAATAAAAAAAAAATAAAAAAAAATAATAAAAAAAAGAAAATTAAAATATAAATAAAAAAGTAAAAATAAAAAATAAAAAAATATAACAAATAAATAATAATTAAAAAAAATAAAATAAAATAAATAAAAATAAAAAAAAAATAAAAAAATAAAAAAAGTTAAAAAATGAGGAACTTGGACAGTCCACAATAAAGTAGCTATTGAATTAAGTAGATAGCTGCAGAAGAGTTTGCTGTGGAACTCTGAGGACCTCATTATCTATTTTATATATAAATAACTAAAAAGCACCTGATAGAAAAAAAAAACTAGAAACAAATTACCAAAAAAAAAACGACTATGTATTAGAGATCAATACTACTTAGTAATAGATTTAGGATAAGATTGTATAAGAAACAATGACTAATGAAAAATGAGTAAAAATTTTAAGATTGGCGAATGGATTTAGTGTCCGCAGTCATATAAACCCAAACAAACAACAAAATCTAGAATATGTGCTTGCAATAAATTATTATAGCTTTTCAAAAAAATATATAAAATATAAGAATACATATAGTCCAGGGAAAAGTGATTTTTTTCTTGACCCTCGTCCGGCCAGGCAACCGACGACAGTTGTTTTGAGTAGTATGTTTCCTGCAGTCTATTACTTTTTTGGACTTAATTAGTTATTAACAAATAAATGTAAAAAATCGGCAAAGTTCCACTTTTTTTGTCTATCGGCAAAATATGAAGCACTTGAAACAAATTTAAGAAAAATAAACTTATAAGCCATATATAAAAACCTTAAAAATTGCATTTTTAAATGTTTTTATTCTTACTTTGTTTTGTTGCTTACAAAGTTGCAAAATAAGTCAAAAATATCGGTTTTATATAAATATTAATAACTTTTTTTTTAAATGAACATAGAACCTTCATATTACACAGAATGTGTCTTGTAGTGTTTAAAATATGGTCAAAATTTTAAAGCTATTATTTAAATTGTTTAAAAGTTATTTTATTTGTTTATCCCAAATTAATTTTTTTGCAATAGTTTAAGTCAGAAAATTATAAAGCTACAGTAATTCTCCGGATAATTTTTGAAAAAAAAAGGATCATTATATCAAAATTATTATTAAAAAAAACGAAGAAAAATTATTTTAAATATTGCAAAATCCTTTTTCAAAAACATATCGATTTTTTGCTTATAAACAATTGCAATAACTTTTTAACTATTGACTGCAGGAAAATTATTTTCCGTATTTAGAAAGCTTGTATTTTTCTATAAATTAAAAAAAAATTATCCTGGGACAATTTAGGACCAAGTTAGTCCCCTTTTTTTTTAATTGACAGAATCTTTGTTTATAACAATTAGGAAACATAATTAGCATCATTTGAAAGAACATGTTAACTGCATCTCTGGTTCTTTCCCTTATATATTATCCCTTTTTAATTTGTATGTACTTTGTGCGTAAATTACGAATATGTATTATTTAAATAAAAAAATTGTTAAATATACCATCTAATTTATTTTAATAATTTTTATTTATTTTTTATTTTTTTAAGTAACATTTAAGTAATTTTTATTGTAAAACATAAATATTTATAATAAATATATACTTCTTCAATAAACGTCGTAAATAAGTTATTTATAATAGATTTTATGAATAAAACAAATTATCCTATTCAATTACATCTACGTACCTATGGTTTTGGAAATAAAAAATCTCTAATAAAAATTTGAGATTTGTAATTTTTCTCAATGGAAAAATTTTCCCAATGGAAAATTTTCAGGTTGGATATTAAATTCAAAAAACAAAAAATATGAAGTGAAAGCTTAAGTTCATTGGATTCAAAATGCGCCAGTCTATTTTAATTTTATATGGCATAAATCACTTTCAAATATCCATAAACAAATCGATGTACCGTTGTGTTTCGGAATATATAAACTTGACGAATATCTAAACTTTAACGTTCAAATACATTGTTTATTTCTTACCCACCAGCTGAATCTTATTTTAATATAAAGAATATTATGCTGCAATATTACAGTAAAAAGTTTACCCAAAGTTTATCACGAAAAGCTGTTTATTAAAACAATTTTTCAACAAATAAAAAATTTCATTTTTATATGAAACCAATTTATTATCTTGTTTAAAATAAGCAGATTTCCGCGGTAAACTTTGGGTAAACTTTTTACTGTAATATTGTAGCATCATAGTCTTTCATTCAAAAAGTGAAAATTTACCGTTTTTGACCTTAATTTGTTAATAATCTTCAGGCATCTTCAGGTCATCTTCAGGTCACGATACAAAGTTAAATAAAGGATGCCGGTACTTTATTAATTGATGGTTGAAAGAACATGGTTCAAACTATCTTGTATTGTTGATTGGAGAACTCAAGTCAACTATTGTAATTGTTTAACAGTAAACGAGGAAGTTCTTGAGGAGACAGATTTTATCCAATGAAGTAGAGATAGGTAAATGTAATTGTTTGTTTGATGAAAGTAATGTTCTATACCATTAAGTTCTTTAAAGTTATTTATATTTATTCTGGAGATATATTTATGAAATGTGTGTTATTTATTGAGATTTTTATTTTTGTTTTGGAAGGTGACAGTTGTGAGACAATGAATAAGAATAGATGTACAAATTGTGTGGGTGTGCAATAATATCAGCTTGTAATTATCAAATTTCTTTGATAAAGTTATGTTGCAATATGTGGCAAATGGTTGTAAAGTCCAATATATAAAGTTAAAAATTAAAATTGAGACACTTTAAGACACACAGAAAACACACAGAAAACACTTAAAAAACGGGGGGACGAAACAGACATTAAATTTAAAAGGGGAGGATTTTAAAAGAACTACAGTAGTTCTTTTAAAATCCTGTTTACTGTTAAACAATTACAATAGTTGACTTAAGTTCTCCAATCAACAATACAAGATAGTTTGAACCATGTTCTTTCAACCATCAATTAATAGAGTACCGGCATCATTTATTCAACTTTGTATCGTGACCTGAAGATGCTTTGCATATTGTAGAAAGCGAAACCGGTCGTCTGATTAGTTAAATTAAATTGATTGTGAGTAAGTCTAATTTATTATATAGGTTTTTGTTACAGAGGTCCATACTATTCAAAACAACTGTCGTTTGCCTAGCTGGTTCAATGTCACAAACTGAGTACTTTTTCTGCTTATTTCACGAGCATTACATAACATATATTTGATCTGAGTTTGTCTTAATGGCTGTTATTCATAGAATCTAAAAGTAAAATAATCTAAATTGTTTCTTAATCATGAATTTGAAAAGAAATTATGTGGAAATAATACACAAGAAAGAAAACAGATTACACCTAGCAAAATCATACAAGCCTGTAAGTCTAACTTTATTCATGAAAAAAATCTTGAATGAATAAATCCAGAAAAATAATCTTGATAAAAACCCACTTGCACCAACAGCAATGGTCGTACTAGCAGGAAAATTAGATGAAGTCGCTCTGCCAGAACGTGAAAGGCGTTTACACCAAGAAGAAGTCGCTCTTGTTGCATTTTTAGACATAGAAGGTACAGCGGTGACGACCTTATTCATAGGCTTATCAGTCAAGGAATCTGGGTCCAGGGTTTCGCAAGTAATATTTTAATACTAACTATAGGGAACTTTCTCAGTACTGTTGCGAATCAAATGCAATATGATCTTCATTACATATAGAATTGGTCTCTGAAATAGAACCTCTCTGTGAATTCTTTCAAAACTAAGTTAGTAGCCTTCACTAATAAAAGAAAGCTTACTGGATTTGGTGAGCTGAAATTACATATTTGGAGAGGAACTAGAAAGAACCAATGAGGTCAAGTGTCTAGGACTAACCGTGAATTATAAACTCAATTGGAGCACTCATATTAACCATATAACCAACAGGGCTACGTGACTCTTTTGGAACTGAGAAGAGCTGTAGGTAAAACCTGGGAGTTAAAATCAAATGTAGCAAATGTAATTTATAGTTCAGTACTTTGGAAAAAAGACAGTTTTGCAATCTTGTGCGCTTTCTCACTAAAGACAAAGCGCTTTTAAATTCAGCAGGAGCCTTGAACAGTACAGGAACGGCATCTTTAGAGGCTATCACAGGGCTTTCTCATCTGTAATTATATATTTGTAGGAAGCCGACTTATGTATGGAATAACCATAGAGGAATTTCTCTTCGTAATACACGCAGATATGATGACACCAGAACAAATCTTCACTTAAAAGATCACAATTATACCATCTAGAGAACAAAAAGTCCCAACTATTGATGGAGACTTAATATGGTTCACTGATAGATCTAAAACTGTCCAGGACTCTGGATTAGAATACTTTAGGTAGATATTATAATAAATCTTATGACCTAGGTCAATATACAACTGGGTTACAGGCTGAAGCTTTTGTTTTAATGGCCCGCGTTAATAAAATCATGGATGGAGACCTCAAGGAAAAGATAGTCAAGATTTATACAGATATCCAAGCGGCTATTTTGGCAATTCAAACCCACTCGCCAATTTAAAACTGGTAAAGAACTAAAAAGATCTTCTTAACAATCTGGCAAAAGATAATAACGTGTTTTTAATATGGGTACCAGGTCATGAAGGGATGCATGGGAATGAACGAGCAGATTTATTGGCAAAAGAAGGCTCCAGTGGGCTCAGCTATGTGGGCCCAGAACATTTTCATGGCATTACCCAAGATGCTGCAAAAACGAGGTTTTGAAGAAATTATCAGAAGAAATGAGGAGCCACAAGAGAAAATAATGAGAAAATAGCCACAAGATATTTATACACAACAATAAGAACTAGTCTCAAAAACAAGAAATACTGTACTGAGATGATTCTCAAGCTTTTGTCAAGGTGTGGCACATAGGACTTCTGTACAAGATAAAGAAATACCTGCCTTGCACTTACTTCAAACTGCTTAAATCATACCTTACAGAATGAAGACATCTAGTAAGGTATAGTGAAGCCCACACAAAACTCTACCCTATCAAATTTGGTGTACCTCAAGGTAGTGCTCAGATCGATCTTGTACTTGTTATATACGGCTGACTTACCAACAAGCAATAACCCTACACTTGCAACATTTGCAGATGATACTGCTCTCCTAACATCTCATAGTAATCCAATAACAGCATCAGAGATACAACAACTACATCTAAACAAAACTAATGAATGGTTTAAACTCTGGAGAATTAAAGTAAATACCTCAGTCCACACACATTCCATTTACTCTAAGAAGAGGTATATGTCCACAAGTTAACCTCGGTTGATATCATTTACTGCAAAAGGTTGACGTAAAATATCTAGGCATTCATCTGGACAAAAACAAAACTTTACTGGATGCTGCGAAAACATTCACACCTATTGATCGACAACAAGCTGCTGATATACAAAATTATAATAAAACCCGTTTGGTCATATGGTTCGCAGCTCTGGGGATCAGCTAGCAAATCTAATGTTATGAAAATACAAAGATTTCAATCTAAAACTCTAAGAACTATCGCTAGTGCCCCTTGGTATATCCAGAATGACGCCTTACATAGAGATCTTCAGGTACTAACAGTCTCTGAAGAGTGCAAAAGAATTTCTGAACAATATCAAAACAGGTTGCGCGTGCATCCTAACACCCTGGGATACAATCTTCTCCACAACCAACAAACAAAGAGATTAAAGCGGTATGATCCCTTGGACCTACCAAATCGTTCCTGACAGTGCCTACAGTAGTGGAAGCTATACCTTCAACAGCGCCCAGCCATTGTAATCTGTGCCGTTTTTGGTATTCGTGTTCGCGTATCTGTGTATGTGCGCATCCCACCGGTAAACAAGCTAATATTTGTGTTATGATGGTTTGGTCACTGGACCTTACATCTCTCTGACATTGTAAAGACAAACAATTTTACTTAAAATTTTACGTAAAAAATCTTAGATGTTAATAAAAAAAATACTTCAGATATGAATGGTTAATATCTTTTTAGAGTGATTCTAGGGGATTTCAGCCATTTCCTTATTATCTGTAACCCATGAACTGGTGATGTTTTTTAACTTTTAGATTATTTTATGATTTTGGAGTTCTTTTGTGGCTGATGCCCAATCTGTTACTTGTTTTGGTAAAAATCTTTGTAGATACTCTTGCGTGCCTTCTTTAAATCTTTTTAAAAGCACTTTTTGCATCTCCCCAAATTCTGTATTAAAATCATTCAAAAGTTGAAGAGCAAACCACGCTGCTTCTTGAATATTTTTCTCATATAATGTTCTCAGTTTTACTTCAATATTCATTTCTATTTGTCGTTAAAGTTTCATCCTTTACAATAAGGTGAACAAAGGTTTATGCTCCTGTCTTGTAAAACTGGAAAACTAGGTAAATAGAAAACCAACTAAACAGAAACACCTGTGTTCAGCGTTTTCTCTTAATTATTCAAATTTATTCAACTATTATGGAATATTTACCATTTATCATATAAAAACTTATTCTCGGGAGCTATTATTTCTAAGGTTAAAACCCGGAACATAATTTATAAAATATGGCTCCAATTCTGGAAGCCAATGCAACTTTTTGTATAATAGAGATTAATCAATCAAAGCTGTCTCGAGAAGATCTGTTCAAAAAATAGGGAAATAAAAATAAATACTCATATACTGCTTCAAAATCCACTAACTTTATACAGGGTGACCCTTTGGGAGTTCTAATTAGACGTTTTAGAGAAAATTGGCATAATAAGTATTATCTGAAAATTAAGGATATGGGGTTTTTGAATATGTCCAATTATTCTAAAAATTCAGAATCTCCTACCACTTCCGGTTATACCGAAAGTTGACTAAAACTTCCTTATTTTACATATAATGCCCTATGTATTATTACTATTATTATTATATATTGTTAGATTTCGATCGAACTATTCTCTAAATATAAGACTATGCTAGCTTATACCGAGTGTTTTACGAGATGTGATCAATTTTATTTTGAAACAGTGACCGACATGACATCCTGTATAATAGGTTATATATAACCCATAATCCCATAATTTGGTCAAAACGGTCACGTTTCATAGCTTGATAGACCATGTTGTTTCTTACTCACCTGAATCCCAAAACATTCTTTTAGAGAAGGAAGATCACAATATCAAGAAACAATGAGTATACCGAGAAAACATCTCATTTCGCCCAACGTAATCTTTGGATTCGGACAATTTATAATACAAAGCATATTTATTACTTTTATTCAATAAATATTCAATACTTCATTATCAAAAAATTGTTCGAAAATACCCACAGCTGTCATATCTCGATATTGCGTATAAATCGGTTCTGGAAAATTGTTGTTTCTCAGGGTACAAGCCTGTATCTTTTGCCCAAATATATATATATATATATATATATATATATATATATATATATATATATATATATATATATATATATAAATATGTATTATTTTCTTTATTCTGTTTAATCTGACAAGTAGTTGGTAAATTTTCTTTATGCTGTTTATAACTTATCCTTCTAATGCCTACGGAAACAGCTTCGGCTTGTGCTTGTCATTGATGGCTTGACAAATTGTCTATCAAACATCCAGAGTCTTCATCAGCTGAATCTTCATCTGACACATTGTGTTCGTTGGATGAAGCTATATATACTTAAGAAACATTATCGTCTTTCCATCATTCGTCAGATTCAATGATGTTCGTAAGTACTTAAAGAGTCAAACTAAAAAAAAAACACACCCGATAGCCTAGAGTGCGCTAATAAACAAAGGCTTATAAAATAATTACAAAATATAATTGAACTGAAATGCATTTATCATACCATTCTTTATACCTCACTTGATACTCATAATGAAAATAAAACGTTAGTTTTGAAAAATGTAGAAATTATTTATTTACGTTCGAGAACTGGCCATATTTATTTTTACAATTGTTTCAAGACTTTTTAGGCTATTAAACTGTATTATACCTTTTACAAAATCTCAATTAAGTGTACACCATCAGTTTGGCAACTTAAAATACCTATTAATGTGAAATGAGGGTTGCACACATTTAAATCTTATAGAGAATCTGAAATAAATTTTTAGATACCGTAAAATTTTCTGTACCATGTGTGGCACACTAAGTAATAATGGGTTAAATATCCTTATGGATATCTCCAGTATACCTTTCCATGACAGCCAAGGAAATTTATACATACATTTAATGACCATAAAGTTCGGAAGATCACAACCAGACCGCGGGGCCTCCTAGGTCGTCAACCCATGAAAACCTCGTGTCGTGGAAATCCACAATAAAGGATCGTACGTTGAATTTTTGAATCTGCGAAATTACAAAATATTCAGCTAGAAATTGAGCTAGAGATTGGTAATTGTATTCGAAATTTCGTCCCTCTCAATAATCCCATCGTGATGATACAGCTGCAAAATAAATTACTGAATATTAATATACCTAATAAAAGTCTATACACCAACTGTTGAAAATTTAAATGAAGAAATTGAGCAATTTTAAAGCCAGATTAAACTAGTGAGGGGATTCCCCGATCTAGTCAGTTGACTGGTTTTAACCGTTGGACGAAGTTGTCCTTCTTTAGACCAGGGAAAATGTATGTTCCCTGAAACTGATATCCTATAACATTGACCTTGTGTCATAATAACTTTTTTTTTTATTTAAAGGCAGCCGCATCAACCATATTGGTTATTAGCGGATGAATTTAATGGCAAACAATAATGATTACAAATAACAAATAAATAACATACTTAGATGTGGTTCAATATGTTAAAGTCTCTTAAAAATTTCACAATATTTTCACTGGTACACTCACTAAAAATATCTCTTATAACTGATGGAATTTTATTAGTTAGTCTTTCAGCACTGTATTTGGGACAATCCGTTAATACGTGTTTCACTGTTAACGGCACGTCACAACTCGTACATTTGGTTGAGGTTCCTTCTTCATGAGATATTCATGTGTGAGTTTGCTGTGTCCTAATCGGAGTCTGGTTAATACAATCTGAAGGAAACAGCTAGGGACGTTGTTAGTTCATCGTCCAAAATTTGGTTTAATTTCTTTTAACTTTGAGGATTTTTCTTCCCAACATTTAGTCCAACTACATATCAGCTTTTGTTTAAAGTACGGATTGAGATCTTCTGCTAATGGTTTTATTATCGGTCTGATATTTGGGGAATTTGCTATTTCTCGAGCATTTTTATCAGCTAGTTCGTTTCCTTTAATGCCTATATGTGATGGTACCCACACGAAGACTAATGTTTTGTTTTCCAGCTGCTGCATCTTGTTTTAAATTAATTTAGCAATCGGGTTGCAAGTGTACATTTTTGACAGTGTATGGAGGGAATTGATTGAGTCAGTAATAATAAGGAATTTATCTGGTTTGACTGTTTGTATGTGAATAAGAGCTCTTTGAAACTTTTTATTATGTCTCTTATAACAAATGATGATCCTACACCAGAAGTTGTTTTAGATGCATTTGTGTAAACTTGGATATATTCAGGGAAAGAAGAAAGTATTCTATTATAATTGCTTATAAATATTTGTGGATTAGTTTCAGATTTATGATATGATGAAAGTTCTAAATTTAAAGTAGGCAAAGGTATTAACCAGGGAGGTGGCGTGTTTACGTTTGCTGAATGTGTTGAGGGAAAGTTAAAAATGTCAATAGAGTTTAAAATGTTTTTGATCCTTAATTGAAATGGTAAATGTGTTCTTATATTGATATTTGATAACGATGACTGAGTAAGAAAATGGTTGTCAGGTTGTAGTGATGATTGTTTAGAAGCGTAAGATAGACTAAGTAATTTCCGTCGTTCATGTAATGATGGCTCTCCAAGTTCCCACTCGAGGCTAGCAACAGGAGTTGTTCTATAAGCTCCAGAGATTATGCGTAATGCATTGTTGTGTATAATGTCTAAGATTTTTAAATTTGACTTCGACGCTGAAGAATATGCAATGCATCCGTAGTCCAATTTTGATCGGATTAGGCTTCTATACAACAGTAATAATGTATCTTCGTCAGCACCCCATTGTTTGTTGGCTAAACATTTAAGAAGATTTATACCATTTTGACGTGATATCGCCAATTTTTTAATATGTGGTTTCCAACTTAAAGTTTTGTCGAATGTTATAATATTTTATCTCTGTACTTCGTTTTAACAACTTTGTGCCGAATTTTAAGGCAGGTATGTTAGTGTGAATAGGCTTTTTGGAAAAAATAATATATTGTGTCTTGTCAGCTGAAAAGTAGACCCCACTCCCATTAGACCAACTTTCGATTTTATTTAGTTCTTCTTGTAAAAGTTTGACCCTTGAGTTAATATTTTTTCCTTTGATAAACATTATCATATCATCAGCATATAATCTAGCCTGTGCATGTCTCTTGAGATTTTTTATAACATCATTCATTGCTATTAAAAAAAGTGTAGGGCTAATTACAGATCCTTGTGGTGTTCCATTGTCTTGAGACTTAATACTAGAAAGTTCTCCATTACTACGTACTGAAAATTTGCGTTCATTTAGAAAGTTATTCAAAAATTCCAACATGTTTCCTTGAATTCCCCAAGTCTGCAGCTTTGTTAATATTCTGTGTCGCCATGCTAAGTCAAATGCTTTGTGGATGTCAAAGTAAATAGCTATGCATTTCTGTTTGTTACAGAAGGCTTCATTAATTTGACTTTCTAAATGTAAAACATTGTCTATCGTAGATCTCAAAGGACGAAATCCAGCTTGTTCCGGTATAAGTAAATTGTGATGTTGCAAATGCCACATAAGTCTATTATTTATTATTTTCTCTAGCAGTTTGCAAGTAGAACATGTAAGTGATATTGGCCTATATGATTCTGCTGCTGTAGCCGGTTTGTTTGGTTTTAGTATAGGGATGACAATAGCTTGTCTCCATAAGTCAGGAAATTTTTGTTTACACCAGATTGTATTAAAAAGATTCAATAGAGAGTCTAAAGCTTCGTTACGTAACTGTTTTAAGAATATTGCGGGTATGTCATCTGGACCTGGTGATGTGTCTTTTAACATTTGGATTGTTTCTAATAGTTCTGTTTTATTAATTGGAGTATTTATATCATCGTTATTGGCTATAATTTCTATTGGATTTGTTTCTTCTTCTTCCCAATATCGTAAGAAAGTATGTCTGTAATTTTCATTTGTAGATTCTTGTCTGTATGTTTCAGTTAATTCTTCTACAATTTTTTTGTTTTCATTAATTAGGTTTCCATTTCGTTCTAGGTATTTTGTCTTTACTTCTTTGTAAGTTTTTCTAAACAATGGTATACAGCCAACTATATTATTTTTTTTTATTATATTTAACAACTTTATTATATTTAAGATATTTAACAAAATATTAACTTTTCAAAAGAACAATTATTATAAATGAACTATTTTTCCTTCAACTTTTAAACTTCGAGCAAACTTTTCTAAAAATAAACATAATATTACAAAACGCTGAAATGCTACTTAAATATTTCCTTTCCTTTTTATAACTTCCTTACAAGATTAAGTAAACTAACTAAAACAAAAAGTAAATCTGGCATCTCTATTCGTGCTCACGTTATTGCAAAAATTAAGAAAGCCGCATTCGGATACTAAAATTAAAATATTTAAGTCGTTTATTCGAGAATCGCTTCGTTTTCTACGGAATCCCTGATGTCACAGCCTACTTCAATTACTTATCATTAAGGAACAAATAAATAAAGCTCCTTTTTCGTTTTCCGCTTCGGTTTCCCACTTCTACTCGTTTAAGTCCTTCTCAGGGTCGACGGTATTTTTTTCTGTGGAGGAGCATAAATCTTCGTCTTCGGTCTTTTTTCTTAAATATATAGTCGTCTCAAGAATATTAAAAATTCGTCCTAATTAACTACTGAATATAACAACAAATAAAATTCTTAAAATCCTGTTCAGCATTTGTGTATAAAAATAACTATATCAACATAGTGCCTCTTATGGTTTGTTCACTTTACATCTATTTCTTATAATAGTATCAATTCGATTAGGTTGACATGAGTTTAAGCAACCTGGAATGTCAGAAGTCTCTATACGCAAGTGGTAAATTAGCGAACGTATTGCTTGAAATGGAAAACCTCCAAATTGATGTTTTAGATATAAGTGACGTACAGTGGCCAGGTTCAGGCAAACAAATTAAAAATAATGGAACCATGTATTATTCAGGTAACAACGAGATCAATCATCGCTATGGTGTTGCTATCTTAGTTGCAAAAAAAAGTCAATTACTCTGTGAGAAGTTTTACTCCTTATTCTGATAGGATCTTATCAATACAACTTCAGTCTAAAAAAGGTATAGTAAATTTTATTTAAGTTTATGCTCCTACGGCAGATACAGATGACAACGATATCGAACTATTTTACCATGATTTGGAACAAGTCTTAAAATCAATGAAGAAACATCACACTACAATAGTAATGGGCGACTTCAATGCCAAAGTTGGCTAGGGAAGAGTGGATGGATATGTGGGGGAATATGGTCTAGAAGATAGAAATGAACGTGGTGTCCGTTTCATACAATTTTGCCAGTAGAAAGACTTTGTAATAGCTAATACACTTTTTAAGCTACCAAAAAGAAGATTGTATACATGGAAATCTCCCGGTAACACAACGAATAGAATAATCCGAAATCAAATTTTCTTTGTCCTCATTAGACAAAGATTTCGTAATTCTATACTGTGTGCCAAAACTTACCCTGGAGCAGACATCGGTTCATTTTAATATTCATCGAAATTTATCAATTTATCTAGTATTTTTTATATAGATGAAAAACTAAAACAAAGATATTTGCTTTCTAAATATTCTGCAATAATTCTTAAGTCTCCCAAAGTCTAAAATACTATTGAAAAGAGAATTACTTCATTAATTTGCCAAAAATAAAATAAATGAAGCTTTTCCCTGCTTAGGTTCGGATATACTATATTTTTTATGAGAAGAAATATAAATCAAGCCACAGGCTCTTTTACCTCAAAAATTAAGTTCCGCTCAAGCACATCAAACATTCATAAAATTTAATTATTATAGATATCTAGCCCCTCCACTTTGAAGCTTATCTTAATCTAGAATCGCTCCAGGGATTAAATGATATTATTCCAATTGACGATCGCTTCGTCAATATATTCCCTCCAGGCAGCCTAGTGCCGGTAATACATAATTCTAAAGCCAATCTTTTATAAATTGATACTAGTATAGATCGAAGCATACGTGATCAGTAAACCATAAATGTGTTAAATATTCGGCATGTTTTAAATTCAGAGAATTTTTATTGCCAATTTATTTCAGCATATATTTGAATTTGGAGTCGCTTGAGCTCAAGAGATTACTTGTAATAATAAAGAAGCATTACTATAGGTAACACGTAATAAGCTAGAAACCACAAATACTACTAGTAAAAATGATACATTCAAATTCACTTGGTCAGCCAAAGGTCTGATGACCTATTGTCAGGTAGAGTATATTTCAACTGTAGTGTCTGAAATTTCTAGGAACAGTAAAGCCTCACCAAGCAAATCAGTGACGTTCCAAAAAATACTTATGATTTAAATCAAATTGTTAAAGATAGGTACACACAATTTATTAAACAATGATATTAGATTATATTTTTGGCAATATCGTACTACATTTTAATACATATTATTATATTATATTACATACATATATTGTCTGTATGTGAAACCATAGATACGTATTACAGATTACAGTAATAATAAATATTAATTACAAAGATTGTTTAACTTTAAAACCTTTGTTATTTATATTATTACTCACTTAAACGTCACAAAGTTAAATAGAAGAATATACCAAATGATTGTAATAAAGTAAAAAAATAATACATACATACAAGACAGTTTGGACAACTTATATTCACATAGGTTACATAGGTACACTTTCATAATCAGATGCACTGTCGTCGTCACTAGAATCATTTAAATCAATCCTTAATTCTTCATCTATGCGACGTTCACTTTCCAAATACTTATCTTCAATCTTGACAACATGTTCACATACTTTCTTCCAGTTATCTTAAGTTACTCTAGCAAATTCCTGTTCCACCAACACTTTTACATCTTCTAACTTAAAATAAACGTTTTTATTTTGCAGCTTAATTTTTTACTTGCGCTCCAACCATTTCTGTAGGGTTCAAGTCTGGATGATATGACGGAAGTTTTAAAGAAACATGTACACATTCTTGCAGCACTTTGTTAAATTTAAATTGAATATGATCTTGTTTATTTCGTTTGATGATTTCATACAATTGCGGTTTTAACATTGACGTTACAAATGGTAAATTTTTTTCTGTCAACCACGATATCATATCCATGTTTATAGAATTACTGGTTTGTGCTTTATTAATTTGTACATTATGATATGACGCATTATCAGTAACAACAACAGATCCAATAGGCAAATTGGGAATTAACTGTTCTTTCATCCATTTTTCATAATTTTCTAAATTCATATCATCATGATTAGCTCCTGTCTTAGCTCCTGACTTAAAAATCAAAAGGGCATTCTGTATGAAACCCATCTCCCCACCACCATGCACGATAACCAACCTACTTCCTTTTGAAATGTTTTAGAACAATCCTTTGCCACTGTCATCTGTCCAGCTATTTGGCGTAGTGTGTCGTGCATGTACATAGGTTTCATCGACATATTGACTTACCTTCACTTCTGTAATATTTAATTTTGTCCAAATATTTAATGCGTATAGCACGAATATCGAGTTGGTGAAACATGGACCGGATGCTCTTTTGGAAAGCTTAGTGAATATTTTTAATAACTGCTTAATTGAAGGCCAAACGATTCCAGACGATTGGAATTTGGCCCACATTAGTCCCATTTATAAAAAGGGAGACAGAAAAGAATGCGGAAATTATAGAGGCATTAGCGTAACTAGCTCGCTGGGAAGGTTATATGGTCGTATATTGAGAAGAAAAATAGAAGAGGAGTATAAAGAAATTGAAGAACAAAGCGGCTTCAGAGCAGGAAGATCGTGCGTGGACAACACATTTACCCTTCAACAAGTAATTGAAAAACGAACAGCTCGAAACCTCCCTACGTATCTGGTATTTATAGATGGAGAAGGCTTATGATACAGTTCCTTTAAAACTCTTATTTAGTGTCTTGACGAAAACGGACCTTAGTAAAACATATCTAAAAGCAATACTGAACATCTATAAATGTCCTCAAAGCACTGTAAAAACAGGAAATACTTTCTCAAGGGTATTTACAGTAACGAAAGGCTTGAGACAAGGATGTTGTCTTTCCCCCACCCTATTCAAAATATATATCCAAGAAGCACTGCACCAGTGGAGACAAAAATGTGCGGGAATGGGGTTGAAGCTTAACAACCATTATCTGACAACGCTGTTCTTTGCAGATGATCAAGTACTAATTGCAAGCTGTGAAGAAGATGCAGATTATATGCTTAGAAATCTCAAAGATGAATACAAAAAATAGGGGATGAGTATGAATATGTCTAAAACAGAATATATGCGAATAGGCAGTGAAGACGAAGACCCGGATTTGGAAATTAGACAAATGAAAAGGTGCTACGATTACAAATATTTGGGAAGTATTATCTGCAGTAAAGGAACAACGGAACGAGATATAGACTATAGAGTGCAACAAAGCAGGAAGAGTGTTCAAATTCTGAATTCGATACTTTGGTCCAACAAAGCTACTATGAGAACTAAAATGACTATCTACAAAGTAATTGTAGAGCCCATTCTTACATATGGAGCAGAATGTTGGCAAATGACAGTAACAGGAAAGAAAAAAGTTGACACGGTTGAAATGGACTACCTGAGAAGAGCTTGCCGTATATCAAGAGTAGAACGTATACCTAATTCTGAAATTAGAAGAAAAACAGATAGAGTACATACAACTTCTGAAAGAATAGAAACTAGACAGTTAATATGGTATGGACAAGTACAGAGGATGGACGACAACAGATGGCCAAAAAGAGCTATGGAATATAATCCAAGTAATAGAAGGAAACGAGGAAGACCAGCCATGTCTTTCATACAAGATGTTATGGAAACCATGAAAGACAGAGCCATTCATGAAGACACCTGGAGAGATAGAAAAAGATGGCGATCGAAATGCGAGAAGCGGCCGAAGCTGTAGGATCCCCGCTTATATATATATATATATATATATATATATATATATATATATATATATATATATATATATATATATATATATATATATATACATAATTAATAAACGTCGATTATCTTTCATTTTCTTCCATTTAAATCCCAAATCTTTTACAATTCTGTAGAGAGAACTTACACTTCTAGTCCACTCGTACACCTGTTTAAGCCTTTTCTGCAAAAGCTTCAAGGATAGAATGAACTGTTTGTCATACTCCCTCAAGTCTGTCACGGTTGCTTTCCTTTTAGCAAGTGTTGGTACACATTCCAGAAATGTGTCCATTCTTCAACTCAACGGAATACTTGACCCTTGCATAGGTGATGTTGTTTAATGTAATGTGTACTTTTTCAGCTCCATATATGGAACTTGACTTTAGAAACAAAATGGCTATCTCAGTTTAAATTAAGTACGCATTTTTTGGAATGTGTACCGTTTTTAACTCACCGATTCAATTTTGTAATACCTTCCGTGCTTGCTTTATCCTTGTTCCACTTATATATCGGTCCAATTTTTTACCAAAAATTTTTTTTTAATTTTTTTGGTATTTCTCTGATTCTTAAATGTATATTACATGTCCTAGTTCATGAATAAAAAATAAACGCCATCAAATGCAGATACTTTCTAAATAATACCTTACATCTTTGGCAAATGACGTTTCATGAAAGGACGGGGACAACTGTTTTGATAAGGTTTAAAGTGAGTGGGTCTGAAGAGGCCCTACACTCGACCCTTTACGTTAAACCTTTCTCTGTGTCCCTTTTGGATTTGTCGTGGCTAAATAAGTGGGTAATAAGGGAATAAAATATTTATATACTACTTTTGATATTAAAATTTTCGCTTTTTATAAAGAAGTCCCTTATAAACAATACAGAAACAAAATTAAACAAAGATGTGAAGCACAATTGAATTAAAATATTTTTAATGTAGGATGGAACATAATCAATACTCAACTATATCTGAAGTATTAGAGAAGGAATATGTACCTCCAAAGAATCCAAATAAACGAATTTGAAAAGATGGGAAATTGGATTGTCATTTATTTCAAATTTCCAAATAACATTTCCGGAATTGTATACAGGGTCTTACTTTTGTAGATTTTCTGCAAGTATTTTCGTCGACAGTCAAATCATAACTTCTTTTAAACGACATGGGAGTGGAAAACCACATCCATACATCGACGACTCGTTGTAAAATAAAAATCACGTTTCAAATAAACATATGAGTTTATTTTAATACCCTGCAAAAGCTTTATCTTCCTTAATCAATGAATATTTCAAAAACACATACACTGTAATCATTTAAAGTCAGTCTGAAAAACAACAAAAATGATAAATACATTTTAACAATATTACTTTTAGTATATTTAATATAAATAAATTTTTTACTTTTTTCCATATCTGTATATATTTTAATACACTCCGTACAGTATTATAAGAAGTATTGTGTACAATTCGTATGTAATGTTGCTACAAACTTATACTCAATGCTCAATGCTATTTTAGTATCTAAAATACCTTTATAATTTTCTTGTAAATATTTTTGTTGAATACGTTACTTAAAAAAAAAGAAGGAAAAAACTAACTCGAACAATCTAATTCCTCTAATTCTCCTTACTCTTTTGCTGATAACATTCTTCCAGGTTTTCCTAATTTTTCGATCTTGGAATAGCTTTTTTATCTCCACCTCTAACGGCTTGGACCCGGAATTGATAAGAGTTTCGGAAACAGCTTTTTTATATCTGGTTTCTCGAACACTAAAATTAATTACTACTGTGGTTTTTATTTAATTAATTTGTTTTCCAATGTTTTAACCCCTTTTGAGTTTAAGGGTATTGTTAAATAACGATTTATTAGTAAACATGTTGAATTTTACTAGTTAATTATTAGTAAACATGTTTATGTGCAATTGAAAAAGTTTTTTTACATAAATAATTAACTAATTTATATAAACTGCGAGGCATAAGTTAGGGATATAGTTTAATGTTATATAATAAGTTATTGCAAATTAAACCCGAAAGTAAACATGTTTTTCAATTGTTTATAATTATTAAAATAAACAACAAAAACATTTTAAACACATTTCATAATGTGAGTTTTTATGTAGTTACCACATTTGCAAAAGATGGGCACAATCAGTCAAGTAGTTTTTAAACAATTATATTTGTTTATCCCATTTGAGAGATGAGAGATTTATATCATTTTCAAATGGCTGTTCAGATGCTTTGTCAATACTTTTAAGTTTTTTTAGTCTGATTATCTTTATAAGGTCTCAAATTTTCATGATTTTTAGAAACTATAAAAAATTTAATTGTTATTATTTTTATCTTAATTTATATATATATATATATATATATATATATATATATATATATATATATATATATATATTGTTGTGGTATTCAAAATTGAAGAGTAAAAATATTAAATGTACGATGAAATCAATATTTCAGAGATTATAGAAAATAAAAATACTCCGAGCTGCCTGGAATTAACCAAAGATAAGCTTAGTCATAAATAATCTTTTGTATAAATATAACAAGTGAATAGTGGGTACAATGAATAGAAGTTAACGATGGTTTTTCCCCATAAGCCATAAAGTGTTCCGTAAGCCGGATTTGCGTCATGAAAAGGACAATAAAAATAGTTAATAAATAAATGATTTTTAGGAATATGTAAATACCCAGTAGAAATTAAGTGTCCTTGTAGAAATAATATGAATTAGGAAAGTTTGTAGGTATTTCTGATTTTATGTGGGAGTGGTATGCAAATTTCTGATTGGCTGAGAATTTGGAAAGTGGATGTGGGTGTGTATAATGAGAGGTTGTATGGATGAATAGAGGAGATGAGAGAGTTAGTTAGTTCCAGTTTCTTAAAGTGAATGGTTGGCTTTCGAGGTGGTATCCAAGGGTAGTAAGTGATAAAGAATAAGTTGTGAGTTGGTGAAGTAATTGTGTCCGACGGTAGCTGATCTGGTACAAATTTGTAAGTAAACTTTTCCTACTTGTATTCTACATATCGCTGTTTATTTCGGAACGAGAGATTAAGTTTGGCGAGAGGAAAAGAGGCTGGCATCATTGGAAAGGTACGTGCATTCGAAGGAGAGCATTGAAGACACTAAATTGCAATATCTTGTTTAATATTGCCAATTACATAGGAGGCTGCTGAGAACTGATAGTTCATTTTGCATAGAACAAGGAATTGGACAACTCAAGGCAGAGGAAGCGTTTCAACGGGAGAAACATTCATAATATATTAAATTTGAGAACTTTGGGTTAAAAAATATTATATCATATTAGTAACGTGTGAATAAGTTGTCGATAGTGGAAGGAGATCAAATTTGTTCTGAGAGGGGACACGGAGCTGTGGAGAGAATTGTATAATTCATACAAATTTTTCTTGGTACAATCGTTATATCAAAATTGCATTAGGAAGGACACTGAATATTATTTGATTTGTTTATGTAGAATAATAAGCTGTATCTTAGATTGTACTTGTATTATATTATCCATGCATTATTGAAGGTTCACGTACGTAGAACGAATTTTGTTTGATAAACATTGTATGCTAATAATTTTTGGAGGTATTTTAATCAGTTTATTTTATTACATTATTTTCATATTATATTATGTTGTTTTATTCCGTTATTCTTTGGACCTAACCCATCAGCTGTAAAGTATAGATATTGAAGCACGAGTAAAACCTGAGATAACAAAATTGAAAGGTGTGATATAAATCATCGATCGAAAATTTTAATAATGTTTTATATATATTTTTTGTTTTAAAATTAGTTTTAAAAAGTTTTAAAATTAAAATTCTAGATATCACATTAATATATATATATATATATATATATATATATATATATATATAAATATATATATATATATATATATATATATATATATATATATATATATATATATATATATATATATATATATATATATAAGCAATAAATGCTTGTCTAAATAATAATTTTTTGGCATTTTAAAGCTGAACATACAGCGAATACCAAAAGAATTCAAAGGTTTTTAAAGAAATCTAAGTAATAATGCGGAACACATTTTTTTTTTGAGTTAATTCCAGTAACCCCTTTTTCTTTGTGTCTGAAACCCCTGGTTTGTTTCCAAAAGCAAGTTCTATTATATTATCAAATTCAATATTTTTTCTGTGATTAATAATTTCGGCTTCCATAAAACTTTCTTTGCCATAAGAGTACTTATAAAACAAGGTAGTGGGATCAGATTTTTGCAGTTTAATAACTCGGAGAGTGGAAAATTTGACGTGATTTGAAATATTAATGTACAGATTTAAAGACAATTTCTTTAAATCAAGTATGTCTGTGAAACACAGTTCGTTCAGCTGATATTTTTTGCCCGTTTTTTAGCCTGTCTGATTATTACAGCATATTGATCAGGAACAAAGATGTGATTGGACTTTATATATTTTGTAATCTCATTCTCGATTTTGGCATATACGTTATCTCCTTCATTTTGGCTATGTCCCTTAACGAAAAATTTGTGGGTGATAGACTTGATTCTTAGTTTGTTGATCATGTATACATAAAGGGCAAGTATATACTTGTTTTTGTTTTGTCCTCAATAATTTTCAGAGTAAAAAACTATGTTCAAATCTGCTCCAATACTTTTATTAGAAAGATATTTAAATGGGCATGTTCCTGTTTCGTTCGCACCTCGCAAACCTTCTGCCTCGTGCCACGAATAGCAGACTCCTTCTGCGGATTTGAATTTAAATATACTAAAATTAAAAACTTTTAACTTTGAGACGTAATATAATGAATTTGAATGTCCAATAAGATAAGGCAAAACTTTTTGAAAGTCATAAACTAAAACTGTCATATCATCGACAGTCTTCTGTTTGTCGTTTTGTTGAAAAAAACTCTAGCCCAGGACCAGATGAAATTCCAAATTGTTTTTAAATTAATCTTCCTTTAGCTGCTAAGCATCTACTCTTAGATATATTCATTTTTTTATTTTCGACTAAACAATTTTTCCTCTTTTGAAACTTAACAAAAACAAGTCAAACCCGGAATCTTATAGACCAATATCCTTAACATCTTCCTTATGTAAATTACTAGAAAAATTTTTAAATAGACGCTTACAATTCTTTTTAGCATCAAAAAATCTAATAGTTAATCAGCAAAGCGGCTTTAGGAAAAAGAGAAACACAACTGACAATTTAGTGTCGCTAGAATCGGCAATTAATAAGGCATTTACAACTAATTGACAAGTTATAGCTGTCGTCTTTGATATAATTAAATCTTATGATACAATATGAAAATATGACGTTATTGTTAAATTACAGAATTGGGGCATAGAGGGAAATTTTCTAGCATTCGTTAAAAATTTTCTAGATGGCAGAAATTTCCAAGTTAAACCAAATCAGCAATTTTCAGAACACTATAAACAAGAAAATGGCATACCCCAAGGATCTACACTAAGCGCAACACTCTTTTTAGTTGCAATTAACGATATCGAGAACAGTATCCGAAACCCTGTTAAAGCAATCCTATATGCAGATGACCTTGTAATCTATATTTCTTATAAGAATCTTAATATGACATCAAACATTATACAACTTTCTATTAATTCCCTACAAGAATGGTCTAAAACAACAGGACTGAAATTTTCTACGGTTGAAACCAAAGTAATTTTCTTTTCTTCGAAAACATCAAATTGTTGCAAATCTTCCAAAATTAACACTGTATGATCAAGTTTTAGAAAACGTTGAGGAACTTAGATTTCTAGGTATGATTTTTGATTCAAAACTTACTTGGAACAAACACATCCAATTACTTAAAAAATCATGTATACAGAACATAAATATTCTTAAAACGTTGAGGAACTTAGATTTCTAGGTATGATTTTTGATTCAAAACTTACTTGGAACAAACACATCCAATTACTTAAAAAATCATGTATACAGAACATAAATATTCTTAAAGTACTAGCAAATCATAACTTGGGCGCAGACACAACACAGCTACTAAATATTTACAAATCCTTAATCCGCAGTAAATTAGATTATGGATCAATTGTATATAATTCAGCTAAGGACTCAACATTAAAAAAATTAGACATTGTAATGGAATTCAGAAAATATATCCGATTCATCCGATTTTAGAACAGATTAAAAAAGGCCTTGTGACTGTACAAAATAATCATAAACAACTACATATTGTGTAGATACCATCTCATGTGGGGATACCAGGAAATGAGATAGCTGATCAAATGGCCAAAGAAGCTTGTAAAATGGAGAGATCCGATGATAGAACTAACCAAATTCCTCACTCAGATATGAAAAAATGTATCAATAAGTACACAAAACTTATGGTTACGAAGATGACAACTTTTACCAAATAATCAATTGCGGCAAGCAAACCCAGATCTATCAGCAAAAACAACAAATTTAGTAAAGCGAAGGGACCAGGTTGTACTACATCGTATCCGAATACGACATACCAGACCGACGCACGAACACCTACTAAGAAAGGAACCTCACAGAATATGCTACGCCTGTAACACCAATATAACTGTAGGCCACATTGTTATAGACTGTCCATTATATCAAATGGAAAGACAAGTTACTGGACTACCAAGTGATATAAAGTGCGCTTTAGACAGTGCGGATTGTGACAAAATCATTAGGTTTTTAAAGAAAACGAAATTGTATAATTAAATATAAGTGATACTTCAAGAATAATTCTAAATTATAATCAACTTTGTAAAAACTTTATAGTTTATATTTTATATTAATCATTATAATATATTCTAGTCTATATTGTACCACCGCTAATAACCTTCTATGGTTGATGCCGGTTATTCCCAACAAAAAAAAATATGTAAAAATTATTGTCTAATATACAAATCAGCATATTGCTTCAACTGCAGCCAATTATTCTAGTGAAAGATTAAGTTTTATTAAACTTAATAAAATTATTTTGTTGCTGTTTGACAATTGGTTACCCACTACTGACTTTAGTTCATAGTAGACGACATCGATTAAAGAGGCAGTACTAAAAGTTTTACCCCACTAATTCGAATGTCGTATCATTTAATTAGCTATCATAAAGAAGGAGGAACTTGTTTTCTACCAATTGACTTCTAAGCACTTTCTTTTTATTTTATGATTTGTCACAACTCATAAACCAATGTCCAACTTTATGACTCACTAAGAATTTCTATGATATTTCTTTGTTTGATATAATATTTATATGAATAAGTCAGGTTTTTTTATTTCATGTAAGCTTAATAAATATTTAATACAACATATTTAAAAATTTAGATTTTATTCTTTATGTTTTCTTTTATGTCTTTTGTTCTTTATATAAGGCATTATTTAGGAGGTCTAAGAACTAGTTTTTATCGCATTAACAAAAAATATTCAAAAAAATATGGTTCAGATTTATGGCAAGCATTATTGCTATAGGGAACTGGAGAATTCAGTATTTATAATTTCTATAGGTGTGCTAAATAATTTCCCTGTTTTATTTTTAGTCTAATAATGGTAGAAATATAGTATTTTGGTAGATTATAGGGGAAAGTTGCCAATATTGTACCACTTAACATATTTCGACTTTTAATTTGAATAATATACGTCAATATTTAACTGAACGATGTATTAGGACAAATAATAAACATTTACACACACTTGATAACTTGAATCATTAATTTTAGTGTTAAAAAAGTATGTTTTCCTGGTAGGTTGCAAGTGGTACAATTTAGAAAACTAGTTGCCTTTATTGTACCATAGGTTTCCTTAGTAACCAGTGTATAGTAAAATAAATTTTAGTGTAAATAGCATCAATCATGTTTTGTTTAATACAGTTTATTTTTCAATATCAGAAATTATTCTGTTTTAATGTACATATTTTTATTTATATTCAAAGCAAGAAAAAGTTTGTGTTACGGGTTGGACTCCTGCAATGTTCGTGGCTCCATAAACGGCCTTTGTTTCAATTCTTTTTTCTTTGCAAATTGAACAGAACTACTCATTCACACACAATCTCTATGACAACGTCTGGTTGATTTGAGCTTGACACGGCATTTAGAAGAACAGACTCTTTAGAATTTTCACATTTCTTTTTTGCAAGTTTTTCTTCTCAGCTTCTTTGTTCCTTTTAAGACTAGTTTTACCTTCTAGTTTTATTTTTAGAGCACTTACAAGTTTCTTGGACCATTTTGGTTTAACCTTCCCCTAGGTCATTTCTATTTGTTTTATCTGTTCCTGCGCTAACTGTAGCTGTTTACCTACTTCTAATT
Source organism: Diabrotica undecimpunctata (assembly GCF_040954645.1). Taxonomy (NCBI): domain Eukaryota; kingdom Metazoa; phylum Arthropoda; class Insecta; order Coleoptera; family Chrysomelidae; genus Diabrotica; species Diabrotica undecimpunctata. Next base: position 23,522,672 of record NC_092804.1, on the reverse strand, counting down.
CATTTTTATAGTGACTTCCTGTCCCTTTTGTGCTCTTCCCTTCTTGGATTTTGGATGATCCGCTTCGGTATCGCGGAAATTGAATGAATTGAAATGTTAAATTTTGGACTTGCTTCACGAATTTTTTTAGTAGGCCTAGTAGTGGGTGTATTAGTAGTAGCTAAACTTTCTTTAGAACTAGGTAGTTTAGGTCAGATTATTTCGTAATCTACATTAGTTCCTGTTGTAGACCTAAGTTGTTCCTTGTTTGCCTCATTAGACTCTTAATTTTCACCATCTTCCCGAGTTTCACTGCCTTCGTGGCCATTTAAATTTTTAGCCGCACAAAAGTCATGATCTTTGAAGACCACGCAATCAACAGGCCATACTCCACTAGTTCGAAAACCATTACCTGCAATTTTATTTAGCTTGCTGCTCTCCCATAAGCTTCAGAAATCAAGCCAGCTACGAGAAGTTGTGTAACACATAATCCGGGGTTAGAACGATACCACTTTTCAACTGATTGAGTGTAGTAGCCTTTGAGAGGGTTAAAGAATGATCTATCCAAAGGCTGCAAAATTGTAGCATTATTACACCATGCTCTCTAGCACGTAAAATTGCTTCAAGATTCTTGAAGTGCGTTGTATGCCCATTCAGTACTAAAAGAACTTTTTTTCTACTGTTGGGTTTACAGAATAAATAAAATGCTAGAGCCATTTTACAAAGAGATCACTAGTCATGTATCCTGATTCTGATATCTCAACCATACCCCCTGGTGGAGCACCAGCCCTCAAATCATTGTTCATTCGCATACGCTTAAATATAAGCATAGTTGGAACATAAATTCCTAAGCACTTGCTCAGCAAATAACTGTCGTGTTAACTCCATGTTTTCCACTGGACACTGACCCAACTTGCCTTTTATCTTTTTATGCGAGAACCTTTTGGCATTTGTTCTACACAGTGCTGACACCCGTTTCGTCAATGTTAAATATGCGAGTTGCATCAATATTATTCTCATCAACAATTTTTTCCAGAAAGTCAAAAAAGACGTAAACATTCCTTCATGAACGTTGCTTGAGGTTCTCTCAGAGAGATTATGTCCTTATGATAAACTTTGAAAACATAAAACCACTTCTTTCCTGCCATTTGGGATTCTTTATTAAAATTATGTGGCATTTGATTTCTCTCGACGATTTGAAATGCAAGCCGTCGAACATCATTGATCGTGAGGTCAATCATCAACGTCTCCAGTTTTAAAATGTGATCAACTAGCTCCTTCTCCACTGCTGTTGGTAACACACCGCCTTGGCCAAAAGCTTTCTTTTCTTCATTTGCCTTGACATTGGTGCCCTTAAGGTGATGGAGCAAGTTAGGCTTAGGGACTCCATTTGCCTGCAGCATTCATTTAATCCCATGTCTCCATTAAGAAATGTTTAAAGAGCCCGCCTCATCTTCCACATTCCAAGTCCCATATTTTCCTTTGGGCATCTAAAACACACAAGAACTGTGTTTGTTATTTATTTATTTGTTTATTTTTAAAAATAAATAGGTCTTAAATACCCAATGGTATCTAAAATTGTACCGGTACATATAGGCAACTCGGCGTGGTACAATATGGGAAACTTGCACTTATGTAAATAATAAACTACGATTCCTAACCTAAAAATGGTCCGGCAAAGGGAAACAACTCAGTTTTATACACCCAAATTCATGCTTTTCTTGTATTTATGAATCAAAATGGTTTGCACTTACCTTTAAAAATGCTGTAACCTTACGTATGGAACTAGAAAACTATACTGAAAAACCATGAAATACAAAAAAATCGATAAAACAAAATCGATAAATGTGAACGTCAGTAGAGCACCTAGAATTTTGCTGTTGGCCGGTTTTTAGATCGGAACCGAAATTTTTTTTATGCTACTTCCATTTTGATTCCTTAAAATTTGTGAGTAACAGTGTGGGAATAGTGCCCTGGAGGGTGGGGGATTAATTCCCAACCCCCCTTGGGTGCGCCAATGGTGAACGTTGTAAAACTTCAGCACTCAACTCTAGGTAATAATAATAACTAGTTCCACTAAACGACATAAGAGCGCTCTGGCTTCCTCATAACGGATAAATACAATATTGGCACCGGTACCATTTCGGCTGCTTTCCCCTAATTGAAGATAAAATCAGGTGGAAAAGGAAAATGACGATGAAAAGAAAAGTGTTTTTTTGAATTCCTCCCAATGTTCTCCCATTGCTTTTCATATACTTTATTAATATTAACTTAATTAATATTGTGTATCTCTTAAAAAAATAATATGTAAGGTCTCACTATTTGTAATTTCATCAACTGGTCAACTCTCTCATCAGCTACTAGACCTGCATGGCTTTGTACTCATAAAAATATCACGCAATCTTTTGAACTACGCTTGAAGCATATTTTGTGTGCTTAACTACGATCTAGTAGAGATTATATCAGGTCATTGCTATATAATAGACGCTTATACGTTGTGCGCAATGGAAAGAATTGCAGATGGCGAACTAAGAAAAATAGCCTACTCCAAGGAAGCGTTTTGGCCCCGTCCCTATTTAACATGTATACCAACGACCATCTAATAAACCTTGAAGCTGAGATCTTTGTTTATACTGACGATCTTGGTATTGATCATGGAAGACGCTTTAAACGATGAGTGAGACAGAGCTCATAGAGCTCCACTATTCAACATATACTTGAAATGCTTATTTAAAAATTTGAAAATAAGGTTAACAAGAATACCATACGTGCAAAACACTACATTCTTACAGGATCTAACTAAGCTGAACATTCTGATGATTAATGAATGGTTTGATAATGTTTGTGTAAGATTTAATGTATTGCTCAATAATAAGTATATATCTTAACTTATATTTATTTTATTTTGTTTTCTTTTGAATAATGAAAAACGATCTAATACATAATTTCAAATAGTAATTTTTAAGTTTGATTCATTTGCCGAAGATATATTGTAAACCTTCTACTATTTTTTTTTCTTTTCTTTAATTACGTTTTTAAAAGTGTCTTTCGCGTATGAGAAAATATTTGCATTTCGCCCGACGACTCTAAAAAGAGGATCAATCACAGTAGTTACTTCACAAACACCATTGTAAATTTAACGGGCGTTTGCCTCAAGTGTTTGAGAAAAGAAACATTGTTTTACAGGCGACAATGTATAACACAACGCCTCAAACAAAGCTCTTTTTGTAGGAGTCAAAAGCGGAATTCAGAACAAGCATCCTTTTACAGTAGCGATGATGCGACTTCTTTTACTCTGCGAAATAAAAGATAAAAATGCGTGGTCAGGATTTTTTATGAATAGAAATGACGTATTTGCTTTAGCTTTATTTCTTTAGGAAAATGATCCGGGAAAGTGGGTTCAGGGATAAACCTTTGAACTGAAGTGAAAGCAAAGTCGAAGATTGGGTTTCGATAAATCACAGAAACATATTTTTAATTTAATTCTCCTCCCTCGAAGTTGTTTGCTAATATGTTACATATATACATACATTACCTTTTAAAATATATTTTTTGAAAATTTTTCTGTAATTTACTCAAAATCAGGAAGTTGAAAATACAATTTTTAAATTAAACAAACGGTTTTATACATTGCAAGATAAAAAAAAAGTGGAAGAGTAGGCGGTACTGTAGACTAGGGCGAAGCTTTATACTAAATTTTCTGCATTTTAAAAATTTAAATAAATTTTTTTAAATTAAATAAAATAAAATGAAAAAGACAGAAAAGATTTGATTTCACGTTCAAAGCGTCTATGTATCTATTGATACGTATTTCGACTTAAAAAGTCTCATCAGAATAGTTATTCATAGCCGTTCTAGGCTATGAAACTATCTTACCGATTTAAATAAAATAATTTTATTATTTTTTTTTATATTTTAAACAAATTCAATAAATTATTATGTTCAGTCCTAACGTCGCCTGTTAACGAAGCATTAACAAAGCATACAGTACTTTCTACCAACTCACACCTCTAAACGATTAACGGAATTCGCAGAAAACCTTTCGTTGTAGTAAAAGGCACGTTAACTGCACTGGTGTTCTCCATAATGTGTAACACTTTGCTAAATTTTAGGTATAAAATAAATATATGTGTCATTAACCACTTGTTCATAGTTTTGCATATTTTGTTACATTTTTTTTAATATAGATATTTGTATGAACTTTACACATTGCAGTTTTACATTAAAAAGATAATGATACTAACAATAATAAATAAGAAATTACAAACATAGAACATATATAATAAAAATTATTAAAGTCGAAGGTTACAGCCTCTAAGCCAATCTCTTGCCTTGGGAGAGAGTTGGTGGATTTCTTGAAGACTGCCAACGAACTTGGTGGCTGGGCACTCGAAGACGATGTGGTTAATTGTTTTTTCAACAGCGGTGCATTTGTCACATCCCGGACTGGCATTTATATGCCACTGGTTCAGAGACTTGTTATAAACTCCATGACCAACTCGAATTATATTAAGGTTGCACCATTCACGACGAGGAAGAGAAAATCGGTCTGGTTTAATTGTAGGGTTTTCTATGAGATTAGCATTTCTGGTATTTGGATTCCATTCGCCCATCCAGTGCTCCTCAGTACTGAAATCAGCCAATCTTGTAGCAGTTCTAGTAGGTGGATGTCTGGATTTCAGTCTTAAGTCTCTTTGGTCTAGCTCAGCGATGTCTGTATTTATCGGTAGTGCTGGGTTTTGTTGGCATTTTTGAACTAGGGTGTTGAGTGCGGCCAGTCGTCTTGTTGCTGATGGAGCTCCCGTTATGTGCCTCATTGTTTGGTTTAACTGGGTATCTATGACGTTTGTGTGATGACTGTTTAGCCAGACAGGAGCGAAATATTCTGCAGTAGGATATACTAAGGACAGCGCGCTCGTTCTGATGAACTCTGCATTAGACCCCCATGATGTATTTTCCCTAATTTCTGAATAATGTTATTGCAGGTCTTTATTTTTGCTGATGTGTTTTCCAAATATTGTTTGAATGTTACCTAGGGTACGATCTAGAGTTACACCGAGGTATTTTGGGTTCGAACTGTGCTTTAGAATGGTTCCATCGCATTCTATGTTTAGTCTGTAATTTGCCTTGTGGTTGTTAAGATGGAAAGCTGTTACTTCAGTCTTCGATGGGTTTGGTTGTAGGCCTTATTTCTTAAAGTATCTGTTAACAGTGTTTAGATCTGCTTCTATGGTGGTTTTGGCGATTTTTATATCTTCTTCTTGAGCACCCAGAGCCAAGTTATAGGCATAAATAAATAGGCGCGATGTGGTAGTTAGTACATCTGACGTATAAATATTAAAAAGAAGAGGAGACATAACTGACCCTTGTGTTAAGCCGTTTTGCAGATTTCTGAACTTACTGTTTTTCCCATTTAGGTGTACTTGGGAAAGTCTGTTACTTGGCATGGTACCATCTGGTATATTTAAAATAAAAGACCCTTCTTCCACACTGTGTCGTAGGCGCACGTCAAGTCTATGGAAGCTGCTACTGTTTTAAGGTTCTTCTGGAATCCGTTCTCAATAAATGTTGTTAAGGAGAGGTAAAATAATCTCGTTTGGATTATCCTCTCAAATATCTTATAGCAGACGCTTAAAAGAGCGTTTGGTCTGTAGCTCTCAGGTAGTGCAGGGTCTTTCCCAGGTTTAGATATTGCGATGATCTTACTTTTTTTTGAAGAATTTTGGAAACTTCTGCTTAGTCAATATTTGATTGCAAAATTCAAGAAGCCACTTACTGGTATTTGGACCAATGTGTTTTATAAATTCAGGATAAATGTTGTCAACTCGTGCGGCTTTGCGGCATTTAATTAATTTTAGAGCTTCTGCAAGTTCTTCTGGCTCGATAGACTTCATTATTGGTAGGCTTTCTTGTTGAGCAATTTTGGCTTCTTTCAACTGAAATTTAACTTCTCTTTTATGATTTTTTTCTATTACTGGTTTTGAAAGGTTGACTATGCGTTTGCCTATGTCTTCCGGTTTTTGGGGCTGTAGAGTTTGCTGTAGCGTTGTTTGTACCAGAGTCTAGTTTACTTAGAAGGTTCCATGCCGTGTGGCTACTGTGTGTGAAATTGAGATTTTTTCCACACATGTTTGTATTTTAAGAACGATTTCCTAAGTGGAAATTAAAACGTCAATAAACGTACCTTAATCTTTAATTGTGGCTTATTCCCATTTAAATAGTAATTACTATTTTAAGATATTATCATTAGTACATTCTGTGTTCCATTTTACTTATACATTTGCAATAACACCTGTGCGCTTTAATAAATCAAATATTTTCGTTTTACAAAAGTGAAGAGAGGAAGAAAAGTTTGATACTGAAACTTTTTATATGTTTCGAATACTCTCTGAGATAAAAGTAATAACAGTTCAGCATGTTCTACAGAAAAGTTTCACCATATTCCCTTGTCGGTATTTCTTAAAAAATATTAACAATCTGCCAGTTTCAAGAAATATGTGAAAAGTTTTTATTACGTCTTACATTTTTTAGCAATGTTTAAGTATCGGGCCTTGAATTCCCTGAATGGGACACCGTCGCCTATACGGGTTATTAACGATGAATTAATACGATGATGAATTGATACGATAATATCCTCCTAAAAATGTAGCTAAAATATACACGCTAAGTAAATATAAAACATCACAAATTTCAAGTAATGTAAATATCTAAGTCATGGAAAACTTATAAATAATTTATATTTCAATTGTGAAGAAATTGCTAAGAAATTAAATCATGAAAATGATAGACTTAAACAGTTATGGATCAACCATTATTATAATTACAACTACTGGTTTTTCTCTAAATTGTTCGCTTCTTTTTATGAAATAACTCTGATTTATTATGTCTACTTTTTTCATGAATTTTCTTTTGAAATACCTTTCAGATATCTGTGAGATCGTGAAGATTAAAATAGAGCAAAAAATCTTTTTAAAGCTTTATTCCACAGACATTATTATTACTCCCCAAATTATATCAAATTGATTATGTGATCATTTTTCCAAGTTAACGTTCTTCTATTCTAACGGCTGCATTTGACGGAGCTTTGGTAGCTGAATCGGATATGTGAATATCTGAGAAATTGTGAACAACAGTAGAAGGTTGTTGATTCGAAATGGGCTTTGGATTTTGTTGAGAAATAAGTTAGTCCAGTTTGCGTTTCTCGGTTTGAGTTTTATTGTCAGAAATGTGTTGGGCTTTTTGGTGAGAAAGACGATCGAAAGTGTTCCATAATAACGGATGGATATTAAATGAGTGGATGTCATTGTAAATTTTGAAAAGTTGGTAGTTTGTTGTATCTAAGATGCGTGTGGAATCAGTTGAATTTTGAAGAAGCGAAAAACCACTTGCTCTAAGAATTTTGGAAATTGATGGAGATTTAGTGTGATGTTTAATTTGAAGAGACTTTGGAATGACTTGATGGTCACGACATGATTTAAGAAAAGCAAGGTCACAGAGAAGACGGTATTTTCGTGTTAGAAAATTAGAAAAAGATTTAGTTATAATGAAAAATTCCTCCCCGTAGAGGCAAATAAAATGTTCGGATAAATTTCCGCGGTCAGATGAATGAAAATTTTCAAGTTCTCGGGAAGAACCGCGTTGAGAATTGAAAACTCCACGTTTCAGCAATCATTTTGGAGCCATTATCAAGAGTGATACGGTTCCGTTCGAGTTCGGGGTCTCAATCTGCCTACTCCCCTCACTCGTGACGTACCAGTATCTTGTTCTGTATAAATACAAGAACCGTCAAACGGTACTGAGGTCTCAATCTGCCTAGTCCTCAGTGTCGAGTGACGGCAGATCTTACCCTGTGTGGCTGCTTTTATACTCTTAGTATGCGCGGGAACGGTATGCGCTGACGTGATCTGAGCTGACGTGGCCTGAGCGGTGTGGCCAGGAGGTTGCTGAAGCAGGGGTCGCCATGTTGCCAGGGGTAGTCACTTAGCGTCATCGCGTGTATTTAAGCTGTTAAGCCTTTTTTCAATTTCGATAGCTTCACGGATTTAAGTAGTTTATCAGCAATCAATATTATTAATAATTAAGCGACAGATTTTAGGCATACATGTTAACTTTGGTTTTCTTATTATTGTCCAAGGCTAGTATGTAAATAGGAGTATAATTCACTCAAATGTTTAATATCTGATTTTTTGTTGATACAATTATCACCCTCTGCTACGAAAGCCATCTCTAGAAAGATTCTCTTACTATAGTTATTTTCAACACCAAAGATTTTAAAGGAATTATAATCCATAGTGTGATTATAATCACGTACATGTGTGGTAAGAGTGCATCTTTCTGGGTGTAATCTACAGTCACTTTTGTGGTAGGTAATCCGATCTTTTATGGATCCTGAACGTTGTCCTATATATATATATATATATATATATATATATATATATATATATATATATATAAATATATATAAATATATATATATATATATATATATATATATATATATATAAATATATATAAATATATATATATATATATAAATATATATAAATATATATATATATATATATATATATATATATATATATATATATATTCTTTATTACAATCTGTACAAGGGATACTGTAGATTATATTTGTATTTAATTCTTTAGGATATCTATCTTTGAATTTTGAGAACACTTTATGGTTAGAACTATTTTATATGCAATTTTTACATCTGTTACGGTTTTAAATATTCTAGTTAAAGCTGGAGTGATTTCTTTGACATACGGTAATGAAGCAAATTTTTGCTCTTCTTGGGATGCAGTGTGTTAATTTATGTTATTGTCTTTTTTAATTTTTAATGGATCAGTAGATGTGATGTTATTTATTTATTTATTTATGACGTTACAGTATGAATTCACTTTAACAACATTAACTACAGTAATGTGTTTAGGTGTATTACTGACAACCAAAACAAAATAAAAAGGACGTACAATACAGTCGAAGGATTGCATGTAAAACATAAACAAAAAGAACAAAATAACAATAGTGTACAATTCAATCAAGTAATGTCCCGTAAAAGAAAGATCAACGACCGATCAAATATTCCTTCTAAGGCAAGCTCTGGAAAAAACATATGAGTATGGCATTGATACTCATCACCTGTTTGTTGATTTTAGTTATGCCTATGATAGTATTGAAAGAAACGCACTGTACAAGGCCATGATAGAATTCAGAATACCAGTACACTTAGTAAAATTGGTGAAAGCGACCCTCTCAAAAGTCAAGTGTAAAGTTAGAGTGCAGAACGGAGTTTCCAGAAAGTTTCAGTCTCAGATAGGACTTCGACAAGAAGACAGCCTATCATGCCTTCTATTTAATATTGCACTAGAGAAAGCGATAAGAGAATCTGGAATAACAACCAGAGGAACTATAATTAATCGCAGCGTACAATTATTAGCGTACGCCGATGACATCGACATTATTGCAAGAAGAAAGGCGGACGTGGTCGAATCATTCAAGGCGCTTGAAGCAGCAACAAAAAGAATGGGACTAGAGGTTAACACTAGTAGTAAGACGAAGTATATGAAAGTATCAAATTATATACAAGCAGCACAACCCGAAGATCTAACGATCGGAACATATACTTTCAAAGGAGTAAGAGAGTTTATATACCTAGGCTCACAAATTAATCAGAATAATGCATTAAGTGCAGAAATTAACAGATGGATATATCTGGCAAATAGAGCCTATTATGGATTAAAAAAAATTTTAACAACAAGCCTAGTTACAAAAAGAACGAAACTGATATACAGAACTCTTATTAAGCCCATCCTCTCCTACGCGTTGGAAACATGGACGATGACAAAGAGCGATGAAGAACGTTTAAGATGCTTTGAGCGTAAAATCCTCCGGCATATCTATGGAGGAGTACAGGAGGACGGATTATGGCGCAGACGCCATAATTTCGAACTTTACCGCCTGTATGACAAACCTGATATTATTAGATCCATCAAAATAAACCGGCTGCGATGGTTAGGTCACATAGAGAGAATGAATGAGATGGAGCCGCCTAAACATATTTATAATCAAAGAATAGATGGAGTGAGAAGGAGAGGCAGACCCAGAGCACGATTTAAGGATCAGGTGGAGAAAGACTTGAGATTGTTGGGAGTACGAAACTGGAAAGCCAAGGCGAAGAATAGGAGAGAATGAAGACTTATCCTTGAGCAGGCCAAGATCAACCATGGGTTGTGGAGCCAACGATGATGATGAATGTCCCGTAAAATATAAACGAAAAAGATTGCCAACTTGGTAGATTTTAATTCCATAGTTTTTTTATTTAAGTAAAACAACAATTTTACGTAACGAATTGTTTGAACCCTCTTTTTGCCCCAGTAACGCACTTTAACGTTTTACGAGACCCTCTCTCATAAATTGCGTTACGTAATACTTAAAATACTCATAACTTATGAAAAAAAAAAAACAAGATAAAATGCAAAGAGTTTTCTAACGTTTTCATTTGGGATAATATTTATTCATTTTTTATTGCTTCAAAACATCAATCGAAATAACCCAAATCAAAAAACAATATTTATCCGAGATAATTACTTTTTGTTGTTCAGTTTTGTTTGTTGTCCAAACTGAATCAACAAAGTTTTAAAATAATTGTTGTCTGTGGTTTACACAATCAAAAATAAGAGTAAAAGAAAATAAAACTGCCTGCATCCGGCTTAAAAACAACAAAGTCGACGTCGAAAATTCCTTTGAAATTAAATCGTCCGTTTCTGGGATGGACTGAATTTAAAACGTAGTTAGTTTTACTGCTTCTTTGCTTATTGTTGATTTGCTCTAGCTGTTTAGCGTTTGTGCTGCAGCTACATAATGTTATATTTCTAGGGCTGGTTATTCTGTGAAACAGTGTTATTTGAAAAATATATTGCGTAATATATTTTAATAATACAACTTAATTAATAATAATACATACAACAAAGTAGCTTTCAGCGTATTCTGTAAAAGTATACAATGTAGCTTTATTTCAAGATGCTTCCCCTAATGAAATGAAATTTGTAAAATATTGATTTTTGGGTTTGAGGAATATGAAATAAGACAAGTTTATTATATTATGCAATCGTCATCATCATCAGCCCATAGTCATTTACTGCTGAACATAGGCCTCCTCGAAAAACCTCCATTCAGATCTATCTTGCGCTGCTGCAATCCAGTTGGTACAAATTCTCTTTATGTCGTGAGTCCATCTTGTGGGTGGTCTTCCCGGGTTTCGTCTATCCGCTCTCCGTCTCCACTCCAAGATTTTTTTGGTCTACCTATTATCCTTCATTCTAGCGACGTATCCTGCCCACATCCATTTAATTTTGGCTATGTGTTTTATAATGTCTTCTACACCACTTTTTCTACGGATTTCTTCGTTTCTTATCCTATCTCGCAACGTTATGCCTAACGTAGATGTCCTTGTTAGGGTAAGTGTCTCTGCGCCATATGTAAGGACAGGCAGGACACACTGATTAAAGGCTCTTCTTTTTAAGCTGATAGGTATATCACCTTTAAAAATATCACGCAGTCTTCCATATACTGCCCATCCCAGTGTTATTCTTCTTAACAGCTCAGCAGTTTGATTACTTCTGCTAATTTTTACCGTATGTCTAAGGTATATGTAGCTGTCAACAATTTCAATTTCGACGTCTTCTACCCTTAAAGGATGGCTCGGAACTAAATTTGTCATCATTTTTGTCGTTTGGTAGTTAATATTTAGACCTACTTTACGTGCTGCATCGCTGAGTTCATTCAACATATCACTGGCAGCCTTTAGGTCATCTGAAATCAGAACAATATCATCTGCGAATCGCAGATGACTAAGTATCTCACCATCAATATTTATTCCTTTACTTTCCCGTTCCAGTGACTTCAAAGCATGTTAAGTACAGTAATGAACAACTTAGGCGACATAGTATCTCCCTGTCGAATACCTCTTCTGATATGTATCTTATTGGTAGGACCGTGCATATTATGTAATACTACTTCAATATTGGTTAGTTACCAACCACAAAATAGTATACTGTATGCCCGTGCGGTCATAAAGTGCACTTTATGGTCCGCACAGACACAATAGGGCGGTATATTATGTGCCACGCACTTCCGGTAGGGATCTATGGAGGAGTATCACCGAGCCGCAAGCTCTTATTCCTTGCCGTACTGCTCTCCACCATAGGCCGATCAGACACTACCATATTCTAGTCTAAACCGCAGATTCTTTTTAGAATTTTAAACTGCTGCGTTAGCCTTTTTTATTTTTCTGTACACCGAGCCAGGGTTTGAACGCACATCCACTTAACCATTCGACAGTGAAGCGAATGAAAGTCGGCCGCCTGACCCGCTTGGCTATCTTAGCTATCTGACCGACTAACTTCTTAATAACAATGTTGGTAACTTCTTAACATTTATTATTGTATTACCAAAATCTGGAATTAAATTATAACTACATAACATTATTTAGCGGAATTATACTGAGTACTTTAGAACATAAAACTGGCAATTCTGGAAAGATCCGGTGATAGATAGATTGCAGATAGATTGCCAGCAGTAAATGTCGATTCATGTTTCATTGTCTGCATATCAAAAGCCAGATCCAGAACGTATGCCTGCTAGCATTTCCGAAACCTCATTTTTTGAAGATATACTATCCTCTATATATATATATATATATATATATATATATATATATATATATATATATATATATATATATATGTATATATATATATATACAGCGTTTATTTTTCGTCAGTGGTCTTCTCTTTTTTCGTCACACTTTGCTCATTTTCACTGCAGATCGTTTGAATAAACTGTCCAAGGAGGTTTGTTTTTTCGTCCATTTTAGAATATTTCGGAAATGTGTTACGCAAGTTTCGTTGAACAACACTGATGCACGGCCAGTTGTAACTTTTTCGGGGTGATTTTTATCCATGAACTCTGCAACTTTCTCTCACATTCCCAGAATCTCTTTTATATCTCTTGTAGAGATAACGTCTTCCAATTCTAGCTCCTCTTCAAATTTAATGTTTTGTTGAACCACTGTAGGCCCTTCTGCGAATGTAGTTCGTCTAACTCCTCGACTGTCAGCTCCTGAGACTGTTCCTTGACAAATTCGTTCACATCTCTTTTATCCACCTCCAGACCCATGGATTTTCCAATAGAAACAATCTCATCTACCACTGACACTTCGGGTCCCAGTCCTTCGCAGGCCCTTTCATCTACAGCCTCAGGCCACAGCTTCTTCCATGTAGAGGTTAAGATCCTTGTTGTAACACCTAGCCAGGCCTGCTCAATAATTCGTAGGCATATTACTATGTTACAGTCGTTCTTCCAGAACTCTCGAAGGGTAAGGTTTGTGTTCTCCGTCACCTCAAAGCAGCGCCGAAAAATGTGCTTGGTATACAAGTTCTTAAAATTAGAAATCACTTGCTGATCCATGGGCTGCAAGATAGTAGTGGTGTTGGCTAATAGGTAGAGAAGCTTTATAAACTTGAACTATTGGAGTAAATGATCTTCGAGATTTGATAGGGGATAAGGGGCATTATCGAGGATAAGCAGGATTTGCATGGATAGGTTATTTTGTTGTAGATATTTTTTAACAGAAGGGGCAAACACCAGGTTTATCCACACACAAAGAATTTCCTGGTGGCCCACCCCTTTGGATTTGCCCCCCACATAACTGGCAGTTTTTCTTTTAAAATCTTATGTGTCTTAAAGGCTTTGGGATTTTCTGAATGGTACACTAGAAGAGGTTTGATTTTACAGTCGCCATTCGCATTGACGCTAAGTAGTAGAGTTAATATATCTTTTATAGGTTTGTGACCTGGCATCATCTTCTCCTCTACCGTTATGTAAGTCCTATTTGGCATCTTTTTCTTGAAAAACCCTGTCTCGTCATAGTTGAAGACTTGCTGGGAGATGTATCCTTTGGCTTCTATCAGTTCGGAAAACGTTTTGATGTAAACCTCAGCTGCTTTCACATCCGAACTTGCTGCCTCACCATGCCTGACGACGGGGTGAATGCCGGTCCTTTTTCTAGATTTTTCAAACCAGTCCCGACTGGCTTTAAAAGAGTGTTCCGATTCATCATTTGTGGAAGTGTGTGGGATCTGCTTCAGCAAATCTTCGTAAATCGCTCGTGCCTTCTCACATATGATGCTTTGTGTTAAGGTTCCTCCTCGAAGCTGCTTCTTTGTCACCCACACCATTAGTAGTTTCTCCATCTTTTCAAGGAGAGAAGTTTGGAGCTTAGACATTTTTGTAACGCCCTTAGCTGGCATTATACCATTTATCACCTCCTTCCGTTTAAGTACAGTACATATCATTGATGTGGTACGCCCGTACATCCTCGCCAAGTCAGTTACTCGTTCACATTGCTCATGTTTTTCAATGATTTCACGTTTTAGTTTAATATACATCATCTTGTTCTTCGAACCCATGGTTGTAAAAATAAATGTAATATTTTCATGTACAAAAAGCACAAAATGCGAACCCAACTTATCAACAATACTTCGAAAATGAGGGAAACAAGCAAAGCAGGCAGACTGAGGTCTATAGTAAAAATTTACACAGTGTAAAGTACACTGACATTGAGAGTGCAATATGGTTAGTAATAGAATCCGAAATTTGTCGAATTTAACTTCCAATGACCATTTAATTTATCGGTCCAAGTAATAATTTTGGAGCATCGACGTCTTTTGGTCAGCGGAGACTTGAAATCTTGAAGGCACTAATATACAAGATGCTTAGCTCTGTCCATCTTGTATATTAGTGCCTTCTTCCAGACCGTGTCATATGCCTTCTCGATGTCTAGGATGGCTATTCCCGTCAAACTGAAATAAAACACAGTCTAGTATTTGGCCATTATAATTAAAATAACAGCCTGGTACTCTAGCAGTGGCACCTATACGAAATAACAAAAAGTCGGGAGACCTCTCTAATTTGCTATCAATAAATAAAATATGTTAGATATTGTTCACAGCTTCAAATTTGTTATTTTCTGATGTTTTCATACAAAATATTTTACAATTTTATTGTTACAAATATAGAATATATAATATTTGATATATATTCTGTACGCAATACAATGTTTAATTGTTCAATATTGATTTATATTTTTAAAGGTTTCTTTATTACTTTTATGTTATCTTCGTCGTAATTGCCACTGTTTTAAATCCGGTTTACTGTTTTTTCAGATTCTGGCATGACAGAGCTTGAATTGATCGATAGACATTATAGATCTCATCGTGTTACTGCAAACACTCGAAACAGTGAGGTTGTTGAATTACCATATTGTTGGCTCAGACATTTAAGTTAGGTATCTGCTTGTCTTCATTTACATAGCATCCGGGCCAGAATTAAACAAATGCCGTTAAGACGTTTTTCAACAATAATTATAATAGGTATCCTTTTTATGATATTGATGTTTGATGGAAATGTAAGTACAAATTAAAGAAAGTAAATTGATTACAAAATATAAATTGTAGTAAATATTGACTACCTAACAGAAATTATACAATTTTTGCATGATTTGTTGGAGCTCAACTGCAACTAAAATGATGCGAAAATTGTATAATAAAAAAATAAATCTAATAAGACATGTAGAAGTCACAGCTCCAAACCCATCTCGCCACGAGTAAGAACAGAAATAATTCATTTTAATGATCATCTTTAGGGTTCCTAATTTATGAGATACAAAACCTTTTGTCCCCTTTTTTTAAAGATGGCGGCCGGGGGACAAGGGTGGCGACTCCATGGCTTATACGAACCACCTTCACATATCAAAAAGATAAAATTGCGTCCTCTCAAAAATGTAATCTCGATGTAATTTTTCAATAAACTTCGGTTTTAAAGCCTTATCTTTGGCGCATCATGGACGGCTCATTTAAAAAAAAAACGTTTTTAAATTTTTTGTCAAAACTTGAACTCTGAATCTTTCAAATGGTTCTTTTTAAACTGCTTATTATTTATAAGCAAATCTTCAGTGAGTTTTTGAAAAAAGGGCTAACTCGGGTTCTAAGAGTCATAGAACATTATGTTTTCTCTAATTCGTGTAGAAATGCAAATATGGAGAATAAGAAAATAACTTTCTACGTGTTATTGCGTCTGGAAACCCATTTTACAATATTTAAAATAAACTTTTTTTAATTTAGAATAAACGTCTTTTTCTTCAATTTGGCGCTTTTAAAATTTAAACACACGCAATAGTTTACGCATAACAACATTTTAGATAAAAGCTTTTTGGGATAAACAACTTCAATTTTGCAATAACTATGAAGTGAATCTTCTTGAAATTTGTAAACTTGAATATTTGTCATATTTTCCTTATTCTCATGCGTAATCACAGTTTTGGTACATTTTTAGAAAATAATTGCTATTTAAATGGGAATAAGCCACAATTAAAGGTTAAATTAATTTTATTGACGTTTCAATTTCCATTTCGGAAATCGTTCTCAAAATACAAACATTAGTAAATTAACCAAATTTTTGTTTTTTGTTACTTGGTGAAAAATTCTTCTAATAATTTAATTTTATCTGACTCATTTATATTGACAATTCAGACATGCATTATACATTTTAAAGTAGACGACTTTAAAATGATATTGCCAATACTGTTGAGTTGCGTTCCTGGGACGACTTTACTTGTAAGATAGTTCATTCGATTACATGCAATCAACTTTAACTCGAGAATATCCGTCAGGAAAAATCATAGCATGTAATTCGTCTTTAAAAAGACAAACACATGCCATGATGACAGTAAAAATCTCCTGTTAGTGATTCCATAGTAAATTATGAGGGAAAAACCAGGAAAAAAACCCCATAATACTATCCCGACATGGTAAGTATTTGGTCGTGCATTTAGTTTACTTTCAATAAACACCAAATTCTGATTTTATATGTTTGTTATTTAAAAAATATAAATGATGTATCCTCTATATGTTACTGACTAACTAATACTGGTATTTTCTTTTTAATAACTTCTTTTAATATGGGTAACCAGATTCTACTACATTCTGCCGAGGAATTTGCGACACAATTGGTCTCATTTAGCATAATTAGAGCCGCTTCTTTGATTTTTCTCTTTTTACCATCCGTTTCTTTTAGGACTATATTTGAATCATTCCATTAAACAATATAATAATAAAATTAAACTAACTTTAGTTCTTCATGTATATATAAAAATAAATTATTTCTTTTTATTGTTTCTTTTTACCTTTCTCTTATTTCTAGAGGTATTTTGTTTATCTTCTGCTGCAGCCGTATTCGCTTTCTTTGCAGCTTTTTTAGTTTTAGCCAGATCAGTTTTAGCTGCCATTGACTGTTTATTTAATTGATATAGTTTAGATTTGGCTGCTTCCAGTAACTGTTCTTTTTCATTTAATTGCGTATTAACACCCTTAAAACCTGTTGAGAGTTTGCTGCATTACCTTGAGCCAACTGAAAAGTGGTTTGAATTAGCTTTAACTCAGCTTTTGACTGCTGAACAGCTTTATTGGCAGACTGAAGAGTTTGCTGAAGTTACTGCAGACTGAAAGTTTCTTCGTTGACTACCATCTCAGCTTCTTTAAGTTCTGCTTGAATCTCCTCTACTAATGCTTCTTTTCCTGCTAAAGCTACTTCAGCTGCTTTTTCTGCCTCCATCGCTTTTTCTGCTAGTTGCTCTTTTACTTGTTTGGCAGCTTGAAAACCTGCTTGTTGTTGAGCATCCTGGGCCGCTTTTGCCTCCTGCGCTGCTTTGATAGCGACATTTGATGCTTTTGCCCCAAAGTCTTTGATTTTTCCGACAGAAACTCTTGAATGTAGTGGAGGACATTCTGTACAAAATACTGTGATAAGGCATGCAGATATTATGTATAACCATATCATTATCGTTAAATATATTCTATATATATATATATATATATATATATATATATATATATATATATATTCATATAATAAATATATATAGTATGAGAATATTTTACAAAAATTTCTTGTCAAATTTATTTGAAAGAAATCGTGGAAAACTCAAAAAAATGTGAAAAATTTCATTGAATTTTTTATACAAAAGAACAGAAAATACATAACACTTTAGTACTCGTGGTAAGATTTAGGCTGAGGTCTCTACAACATAATTTTTAGAAAAGTTATTAAGAATTTTGTTAATATTTGTTTATGTATTATTTATAAGTAAAAAATGACATTTATTCTTTTGAAAAATTTTTTTTTATATATCGTCATTACAAAATTTATCAAAAGCAGTTGTGAGATACATGGGAAAATCGTTAGCTCCCTGGTCTAAAAATCTCTTCTTCTTTACGTGCCATCTTCGCGACGAAGGTTGGCAGCAATCATCACTGCTATTTTAACTTTTGACACTACAGCCCGAAAGAATTCAGTTGAGCTGCATCCAAACCATTCTCTGAGGCTTCTCAGCCAGCACAATCTTCTTCTACCTATGATGCACTTTCCTTGAATCTTTCCCTGCATTAGTTTTAGGAATTCATATCTGTGACCATGTGTTATATGACCCAGATATTGTAGTTTTCTTATTTTGATGGAATATTCTCTATTCTTCTTAGTACTTCTTCATTTGTTATTCTGTCTGTTCAGGAGATTCTCATCATTCTTCGATATGTCCACATTTCAAATGCTTTCAATTTATTGAGACATTGTTTATTTAAAGTCCATGACTCCACACCATACAAAAGAACAGAAGATACATAACACTTTAGTACGCGTTTTCTAAGATTTAGGCTGATGTCTCTACAACATAATATTTGTTTCATATTATTGAATGCACTTCTAGCCTCTAATTTCTATGGTATAATCGTTTGTTTCATTAATGTTTGCCCTTAAATAGTTATAATTCTGAACTCGTTTTATCGTCTAATTATTTACGTGTAGATTGATGTATCTAATAATGTATCTAATTTTTGTTTGATATAACTATGAATTTTGTTTTCTTTATGTTTACTGACAGACCAAATTCTTCACTCGCTACAACAACCTTATCTAAAATTCTTTGCAAATCTATAATATTTTCTGCTATTAATAATATATCATCATCATAACTAATTTCACGTATGGGTAGGCCATTTATTTTTATGCCTGCTACTTCATCTTCTAATGCTTTTTTGAATATTCCCTCTGAGTATGCATTAAACAGTTATGGCGACAAGACACAGCCCTGTCTAACACACCTTTTGATTTTTATTTTATTAGTTTTTAAATTATTATAATTTATTATTCTTGTCTCCCGTGTCTCGATGTTCTTTATTCTCAGTAGTTTTATCAACGGATTATGTTACACTGTATCGAATGCCTTGTTATAATCTAGGAAGCAGACATAGCTATCCTGGTTTGCATCTAAACATCTCTGTATTATCACATTTACTGCATATAATGCTTCTCTGGTTCCTTGAGTATTTCTAAATCCGAACTGAGTTTGTCCAATGAATTGTTCTAACTTTTTATATATTCTACGATGAATAATCTTTAGGAATACTTTTAGTATGTGGCACATTAGACTGATGGTACGGTGATCGCAACTATGTTGATAGAAGTCATTCTTTAGGTAATATACCTGTTCTGTATATGATATTAAATAATTCGACAACAATATGTATATTGCAGTCGGTATTTCGTCTGGTCCTACTGCTTTCCCAATTTTCATTTCTTTAATTGTTTGTTTTACTTTGCTTTCTGTTATTTCTGGTCCAGTATCTTCAACGAAATATTCGTTATCTATTTTGTCTCGTTTGTCTTATCGTTAAACAGCTGTTCTATATAGTTTGCCCATACCATAGTGTTTCGTCCGCCACCCAATATTTTTTCTTTTCTTTGGTTTTGCATAGATACTTGTTTGAAGGTTCTATTAAGTCAACCTTTATTTTTTCCCAGTTTTTGTTGATGTTTTCTTTATTGCATTCCCCTTTAATCTGTACTGATATTTTCTCTTATTTCTATATCTCTTAGTGCATTTATATCAGTTCTTTCTTCTTTTGCTGTCTTTTCTATTCTTTTCATTTTAATTTTCATATGTGCTACTAAGAGATTATCTTTCTTTTATCATTATGTAATCTATTTGATTTCTTATTATCTGATGTTCATTATCTCTTGGCGATTTCCACGTGTACAAACGTCTATTAGGTAATTCAAAGAACGTGTTTGTAACAATCATATTATTATCTTGGCAGAATTGTATCAACCTATTTCCTCTTTGATTTCTATTACCTAATCCAAAATTTCCCATTACGTTGCTTGTGGTACCCTTTCCAATTTTGGCGTTCAGGTTACCCATTATTATTTTGACGTCACGTGCTTTGGTAGTTCTCAACACCTCTTGAATTTGTTTATAGAAAGATTCCTCCTTTTTGTCGTCTTTTTCGGTCAATGGGGCATAGACTTGAATTATGTTTATTTTTCTGTCTTTCGTTTTTAGTTGTAGTAGCATAACTCTTTCGGAAAAAGGTAGAAAATTCTGGACGTGTTGTGAGATTTTATTGTTCGGTATTATTGCCACGCTATGTCGAAGTTGTGTGTTATTATTACCCCAATTGTATATCGTATGGTCTCTAACTTTACATTTTCCATTTCCTATCCATCGGGTTTCACTTATTCCTAAAATATTGATGTTAATTCTTTTCATTTCTTGCTTTACATTGTGTGTTTTTCCGGATTCCAACATGCTGGTCACATTCCATGTTCCAATTTTAAATTCACGGTCTGCTTTTTTCCTTTTTCTGGTAGGGATTGACGACCTGAAAAGCCCTTACTCCTTTCCTGCCGGATTTTGGTCTTCGATACCCATGATCAGTGCACATCTGCTTACTCTGTCTTCTTATTTCATGATGATTCGACTAGAGATATCCTACGATCTTTACAGTGGTTTCCCGTTGCCTTCTGTATTCTTATGCCGTTGGCTAATGTCTTAGCTCATCCGCCTTTAGGGCCAGTTTCCGAACCCTAGGACAAAGGAGTGCTTTGCCACTTACCAGCTCATCCGCCCGAAGCCGTTGGCCAGTAAGTGTGGGGATTGCTTATACCGGCAATCTCTCGGACGTCAGAGCCTCGTTTGTTTGGCAGGATGCACCGAATAGTCAGGATCAAAACCATTACACGGGCAGGTGAGGTTGACATTTGGATCGGAGAGGTTATACGTTGCGCATCACTATCCCTTACATCCCACATCTAAAAATCTACTTAGCCGTAAAATTTGTAAGCAGAAAAGTATACACAAAAAATTGTAATCAATTTTTTCCTTTTCGGTATATTTTATTTTTATTAATGTAAAAGCTCCCGCTCTCATATCATAATAATACGAGATTACGAGTTACTTTTATTAAAATACGTAATTATATTTGTAATCATAACTTTAATCTTTTAGTAGTGGCATGTTATTAAAAGTTTTAAACTGTGTATTTTATTATACTTATTTATAAAGTACATTACCCGTACGATCTGTAAAGTAGTCAACAAACCTATAAAAATGAAAAATACCATGTAATAAAATGTCGTTCCTTATGGTTATTGAAAAGCAGTGGATTTCACAACTGGAAATAATTGAGTTAGTGAGGTGGAAAAAGAAAATGAAGCGAAAAGGTATTATTGTTATTATATATTATATCGCTATTATAAATATACTGCCATATGGGATTTCTGGTAGATATAAGAAAATATTGGGTAAGGGCTTAGTAAACAAAGATTTACTTTATTATTACTTAAAAATACACAAGAATACAGATCTTTTTTAATAATATAACGAGACATATAATATATCATAATTAAGATATTTTAAGTTTTTATCTATTAACAGCTGCTTATAAAAAATACTCCACTTCTTTATCTGTTAATCATCAATAGATGCTGCTTTTACTCTTTAAGTACAAAGAGAATACGACTAGGTGCAAGCGCAAAGGTGAATAGGCGAAACTTCTGTGCGCACTAGCAGATTTTAAACTTAGACACAGAGCGCTCAGTTGATAGAATACCGCTAAACTGTTTATTTGGATACTTTCACTGTAGAAGCGATTCGCGACATTGACCAGTTTTCTGTTAAAACTTAATTTTTATTAATGTTAATCATTTTTAATAATAGTGGTTTTGAATATTGTAATTTGTAACCTAAGAACGACCCATCAAAAACCTCCGAAAGTTGGGAGCCAATGTGGAACAATAAAACTCACAACTTTCTTTGGGAGCCAATTGTTAGGCCTCGTTTAGCTCTGTCTCTCAAGTGTGATAACGTCTTATCTTAAAAGTAAATATGAAAAATGAGTATGGCTAGGACAAATAAACTATGATATTAACTAAACATATTTATTGTACAGAAATAAATATAAAATTGAAATTTTAATATTTAATTAAAATTAAACAAAACAAATCTTGCCTATAAGCTTTACATAAATATTTGTAAATGATACTTAAGTATTGCTTCAGATGTTGTTTTTATGTCGCTGGACAGGACTGCACAATATAGTGGTCAGTAGCTAATAAAGCTGAAGCATAATAAATGTGCTGTGGGATTCTTCACCCGAAAAGGTGGAGAAAAATTAGACCAACCAAACGAGAAAAATTAACCTGTGTTAATAATTGCAATTGTAAAGTATTTCTTTGCCATATGAAAATTAAAAATAATTGCAATATTCAATAACAAGTTCAGTCAGAAGTCGAGAGTTGTCAACTGCCAAATAGCGTTTGTTTTATCGATCTATCATCTCATAGAACATAATAGTATTCGTAATCATTTCATAAGATCACCTACTTATCTATTCTGACGTACAGTTAGGTCCATTTTTTGAAAAGTTATTGCTGGGCTGCTATAATACTCCAGTCGTCAGAGACAAAAATGCCACTGAACCTCTAAAGATCATACGAACAAGCTGAATTTTACCGAAAATATTAATTTTGGGGCCCCAAAAAGATGCAAAAAAGTTTACCCCTTCTACCCCCGGGCTTCCCCCTAAAACCCCCCTCACTGGAGGGTAAAAACGCAAATAAATAGATTTACACAGAATCTGTACACTGTAGAAAAAAATGTTTCAAATAAAAAATGTAGCTGAGATTATTTTAAACAAAAATGTCTATAAGCATTTTGTGTGTAAAGTGAGCTGTTCTCTTAGAAACGTTCAATAAAATGTTCAATAAAATTTGTATCAGCAGGGTAATCACATGTTGCCATTTTGTCCAGTTGTACCCATTTCAGTTTTTTAAGAAGCTGAGTCTAATTTGCGTCCCAGTCAATAACTTTAAGCCTCAATTTGTTTGTCCTAAGAAGCCGTTTCAGAATATTTTCGCAGTTTGGAGATGAATTTGCTCGTATGGCAGAGAGTGTAAGTCCAGTTCCTAACCCCAGAAATTTTAGTAAAATCCAGGTAACTCTTTTGTGTTGATTTTTAAAGGAAAAATAAACATTTTCTAATAATAATTGCTTTCATAACAGTTTAAGAAATTGTAATAATAAAAATTATAGATGTTAGGGTGTGGCTCTTAGCTGTCATATTAATTGTTTTAATACCTGTCATAGCAGTGATCTTGTTTTGCTTTTTTATAGAAAAAGGCTAAACTCTATACATAGTTTCACTTAAAAAGATAATTTTTCATTTGTAATAATTTATTTCTGCTACAAATTATCGCCCGGTAACAATTGTAAACGGATAGGACATAGTAAGTTTGTTTTTGATATTTTGTATTTTATTGTTATTATTTATATTTATAACTTTTTGTCCAGACATTCATTAAAATAGGACGGCTGCGTTGGATAGGACATGTAGAAAGAATGGAAGAAGGCGAAATACCAAACAAAATATTCAAACAGATGCCAGTAGGAAAAAGAACAAGAGGAAGACCAAAACTGAGATACTTAGAACAAATAGAAAATGATATAACAACCTTAAAAATAAAAAACTGGAGAAAAAAAGCACGAAACAGATCAGAATGGAGAAGAATTCTGGAACAGGCCAAGACCCAAAAAGGGTTGTCGAGCCAGTGATGATGATGATGATAACTGTTTGTGGTGAGACAGCAATAAATATTTAATTTTTTCCCTAAACCATTTTGTTTATTTCTCTTAACTAACTCTCTAACCCTTTTTTGTGTTTTTAGGAAAGAACAGCCTTTTCTTTCATCCAGCAGGAAGATTCTTCAAAGCGCCGTCCTTATTTTAAATAGCTTGAGAACCTTCTTGTATTGTGTTTTGTTCCAGAAGATTTATGCAAGAATTAAAATGGGACAAGAAATCACCTCTCCTTTTCAAACAACAAAGGGACTAAGACAAGGCTGCTGTCTGTCACCCACCTTATTTAAAATCTATTTGGACATATTCTTAGTGAAATGAGTAAAAATGTAGAAACATGGGAATAACGGTAGAAGAAAACACGCTATATACACGTTTCTTTGCGGGTGACCAGGTAGTAATTGTCGAAGACAGCTGCGATCTTAGCTATATGGTAAAAAAACTGCAAGAAGAATATCAAGTGGCAGGTCTAAACATGAATATGACAAAATATGAATATCTCTCAGTGGGAACAGATGAAATATGTGACCTAGTCTTGGAAGACGACAAAAGGCGTGCAATCCTGCAAATATTTGGGGGTCATCTTCAACAAGAAGGGAAATAGCGCAGATGAAATCAGGGAAAGAATAAACAAGGGCAGAGCAGCGACCCGTGCCTTAAACTCTTTTCTCTGGCAAAAAACAATTCGACGAGAAACCAAAAAACACATTTACGGTAGTATAGTCCAAAGTATTACACTTTACGGTTCGGAAGTATGAGACGTCACCAAAGCTAATAGAAACAAACTTATGACGACAGAAATGGATTATCTGAGACGAAGCTGCGGTAGATCGAAACTGGAGAGAGTTAGAAACGAACAAATAAGAAACGAAATAAAAATGGAGCGAAATATCAATGATGACATAGAAAGAAAACAATTAATCTGGTTCGGACATGTTAAAAGAATGCTGGAGTACAGATGGCCTAGAAGAGTACTGAAATGAATCCCTCCTGAAAGAAGAAAGGGAGGAAGACCACGGAGAAGTTAGCGCAACGATATTGATGAAGCATTGGTGGCAAGAGACTTAGAAGAGGCAACTGCATATGACAGAAAAAGAAGGAAATTGGGGGCAGGGAAGCGGCGACAGCCGTAATCAATCCATTATTATATATTTAGATTTATGTAAGTAACCTTTTGCTTTACTTTTTATAGTTGCCCCAATCCAATCCTATCTTGTCATTCACTTTTTCACCACCCAGTTCTCCAAATAAACCCTGATTGGCCGTTCATCAAAGTTTCGTTTTATTTTGCTTGTCCTATCTCTAGCCCCGTAATTTCTGTCCCCAATTTTCAACCCCCTATAGTCATACCCTATGTGGTAGGCAAAATAATCGTTACAATTGTAACGTTCTAGAAAAGACAGGATTATGAAAGTCCAAATTAGAAGTATTATTTGTGTGTGTGTTTGTATATTCTGTATTTGTACTTTACTGTATTGTATTGTATACTATTTGTACTGTATCTTTTATTGTTTCATGCATAATAATTGTACATAATCAGCTCACGACATTGTTGTCAGCCAATGGTAATATATTCCTCGATTTCGTATTGTATCAGTTCCCAATTCATTGAAATCCCCAAACGTTTTAAAAAGCTAGATATAACGAGAACATTAAACTATAGCGATATAAACTAAAATAAGTGTAATGTGTGTTGGTAACTTTTACACATTGTGATAACTCCTTTGTATGTAGTGGAGGACAATACAAAGTACCTTACCCTATATTGGTATTAAAGTTTAGAATTACATACTTTGTTTTCTTGATATGCTATCTAGCGTTGGTAACATATATTTTCACTGAATTTAGTGTTATATGTGCAGTTCGGAATAAAACGGAAATGAGATTGTGAAAATATCGAGAAACGTGATATCGTATACTTTTCGAAAATGGCTTTACGAAATAGAGTTGCTCCCAAAGATGTAGAGAGACGTACAGTAAAGGGGTAATTACCCTTTCCAGAAATCCTCGGGAAAAGCCATTTAAGTTTGCGGGAAGTAGAAAACTAGATTTGGCGAAATAGGTATATCAAATATTTTACAATGTCTTCACGTCTAAATAATTTTCTGATTGTTACTACCATTCAAAAGGAAGACGGCTGGATAATGGCAAGAAAGCGGAGTCAAGGAGAATTAGACACTTAATATGCTAATTTGAGTGTAACTTGCTGTATCGAACTGGTCCCTGATTTTTCCATCACGAGGTTAATTTAGTAATTTGTAAAATGTAGAAGGTTAAGAGATTTTTTTCTAACTTTTTGAATTTCGATATATAAATTACTTAATTTATATAAAATATTATTATAACATTAAATATAAATAAATATACACTATATGAAGTTTTTGATTACGTCCAATTTACTGAATTAATGCGGGTACAATATAATAATTATTAATGTTTTTACAAAAAAGGCTTGGATACCGCACGGAAATAAACGGGAAAAAACTCATCAGTGAAGACAGACAAGGAATATAGGATGTTGGAATGAACAGACTATGAATATCAAGAATCTTTTAACACTTTCACTGCCATGAGAAGCATAACGTGATGCACGGGTAATATGACTTTACAGCCGCGAGAATCAAATATCGATTCTCACGTATCACAAATTATAAAAGTTGCGAGAAGCAGTTGTGGCCTCTCATATGAATGTATCGTTAATGCAGTTTAAAAGTAGACAGCTGTAAGCAACATAAACTATATTTGACCTCTGAAATATGTGAACCAATGTTTGATTCTCACAGCCTGAAAAGTGGGTTCTAACTTAGTACTCACAAGCAGTTAAATTGCTAACTTTCTATACCACTTTACTCCTTTTCTCAATGAAGTAATATATTTTTGTATTTGGTCAGAAAGATCGATGTAGGTTTAATGTTTATTGTACATTTTATGTTCAGTTACAACTGAGTTCGGCAGTGTATTTTGTACTTAGAGTATAAACATCGCGTTTGTCTTACATTTTTGAATCATTACTCCTGTATTACTTTCAGCTGCAACTGTTTGTCCTTTTTTAAAATTCTGTAACAATTATAATTTGGAATTTAATTTTCGGTTACTGAATTAAAGAAAAAGGTCAAAGGAAACGAAATAATAGAAGCATGTGTGACTACAGCAAATCAGAATACAGAAAAGTAACTTATGAAATTACGAAATACCAACTTTGGCAAAAAAATGTAAAGGTATAGACAGCTTAGGGAGGCATGAAAAATGTAATGGAACTTCAGACAGAATACCCATAAAGGGATAAAGATGGAACCAATACAAATGAACGACAAAAACAGGTATCTATAAACTCCCCCAACTAACAAAGTAAGAGACAGACAAACACATGTTGCAGAGATATCTCAAAACGAAATAAGAAATGCGCTAAAAGGATGAAAAATAACAGAGCAACTGAAACTGGAGACATATGACATAACATATGTATATAAAGATAAATGGAATGCATGGTGTGGTTTTTCACTATCCTTGGGACTACTGTTAGTCCACATATATTATTATTTCTAGAGCACGAAGAAGACAAATGAGTGTTTTTCATACCTACTTATTATTTAATTTACATAATATCTAAATCGTTGCAAAATCTCTTAAAAACTAAAGTTGATACCAGTTGATTTTTGAGAAAGCGTGTTATAGCAGCTTCCCACGATCGGCGATTCTACAGATCATCGCGCACAGCCGATGAGCACGGACGGCAACGTACCGCAGACAAAAGCCCTTCCTAAGGTCCGTGACAGTCTGTGTAGGTCTCTACTTTTGTTTTTTACCTTCTGTATGTCGACATTAAATTGTCTCTCTTCTTTTTTAAGTCTTTAATCGAAATAGTACTATTCTTCAAATGATTTTTTATTCAGTTCCACTCAATTTTTGAGCTAGAGTCTTTTTTTTTATGATAGGTCTATTTATGCTCTTTAAAAAAGGTTCTATGAGTTTTCTTCCAAAAATGTATCATTTTCCCGATATTTGACTTTGAATCTTTCAAATTTGGCATTTGAAGAAAACCGCTGAACATTGATAGGCCGTATTTCGGTTCCTATTATATCGAAAAAACTTTTTAAAAAATGAATTGTATTTGTCTTTTTAAAAGCTACAAATTTGTTCTCTTGAATTTTTTTGATAAAATGCACCATTTTCGAGTTATTCGCGAAAAATCGATTAAAAACGTCGATTTTTTCGTCTAAAAGTTGTTACTTTCAATCGCGAATAACTTGAAAAATATCAGTTTTACAAAAAAAATGTATGGAATATTTTTTGTTTAGAATCACTTTTTTAAGCGAAACCTGTGGTTAAAACGTAAAAAAAATTTTCACCCCCGAGATGGGGTGGCAACCACCCCCAAGGCTTTGGCGCACTTTAATTCGATATAGATTTTAATCCTTAGGCTATTACCTACCTTCTGTTAAAATTTCAAGTCAATCCACGCAGGACGAAAAAATTGCGAGGTGAAATGTTTCATTTCCTGGACTATTACTTACAATTTGAGATTAGCTCCGTAATGAAAGCTGATCAATGTTATAAAAAATTTTGTAAAAAATTGTATAAGTTTTCTTACAAAAAATATGTAGTGTAAATTTACAAAACTGGTACAAAAACAACGAAAAAGTCTTTTCTTTTATGCATCGGACTGAAAAAAGTCTTCTCTCGAGAGTTTTACATCATTTCAGGTTCAGGTTCTGAATTAAAATAAAGAAGATGTAAGTCTCATGAGAGAGGACTTATTTCAGTCCGATGCATAAAAAGAAACACTTTTTTGTTGTTTTTGTACCAGTTTTGTGAATTTACACTACATGTTTTTCGTAAGAAAACTTTTTTTACAAAATTTTTTATAACATTGATCAGCTTTCATTACGGCGCTAATCTCAAAGTGGCATATATGAAAGAAAAACGACTAAAACCCAAGTAACAAACTGGATAATCACAAGTAATATGTAATGAGTTACACGAGCATTGCCATCTGAATGAGCAGTCAGATTTTATGACAAACATTATAGTGGCGTCTCGACGTCTAACTGTTTACTGATTAAATTACACCCAGATCGCTCTTAAAATCCCACATTACACCATTAAACTCAGTAGGAAGAGATCTAAAGGTTGTTCACTAACATCCAAGCGTATGTACACAATCTAATTTAAATTACCGACACTTATCTCTAACTGGTGGTGTTATTACATGCTGAGCTGATTTTATTAAGTATACGAGGGCTATTTTATGTTGAATGTTTAGAATTTTGTAGAAAATATTTTGGTTAGTTTAAAATATCTTAAACACCGAATAATCAAAAGAATGTTTCGAACAGCCATAAACGATAAACAACTCCAAAACGAACCGTGATGTTAAATTAAAAGAGTGGTCCGTTTTATCTACACTATGTATTAACAATATTTATTTATTTGTATAACTGCTTTTTAAAACATATAAGATAAAAAGATATACCAAAGGCATAACTGTAAATTATCAAAAATCTTCTCCTATCGCGAAAGCGCTGTTCTCTCAAATTCCCTCCATTTCTACTTCCTAATATCCACTTGTTAAGTCGATGATGTAGAATCGCATGTTATGCATTGAGAATTCTTTCACGTCTCTTTCATACATCAATATTAAAAACAGTATACTCTACCCATTTTTACTCAATAGCCAAATATGGCATTGAAGTCTGGGGTTGTACCTCTGAATTAGAGCAGATATTTGTACTTCAGAAACGAGCTACTAGGATAATGTATAAAATGAAATTTAGAGATTCTTGTAGAGGCATCTTTAGACAAAACAATACTCTTACAATTCCTGGTCTGTATATATTTTCGTGTATAATGTATTTACATAGCAAAATTTATGAATTTAATAAGTTTCAGTTTAACCATGTTTATTCAACAAGATTCAGAGACAATCACTTTATGCTTCCACACCCTCGTTCTGTTTTGTTGGAAGGTAGCACATATTATGCAGCCATAAGTTTCTTTAACAAATTGCCAATAGATATACGAATGAATTTACATCAGCCAAACTTTCGGAGGTGTGTACATCAATACATTTGTGAGCTAGAGCCATATTCTAAAAATAACTTTTAAGTATATTTATATACTTTTAAGATGTATGTCTGTAACTTTAACTTGTCTCATACATGTACTTTGTATAATGTCGCATGTGATCAATAAATTTGACTTGACTTGACTTGAATCAATGAGACCCAGGTAGAGTATACAATGTATCTGTACAAGGGATAACCATCCTTCCTCTTTACATAAACTACAGTTGAGTTCCACAAAATTATGGTTCCTTAATGATCCCTTGTTTGTCTATATCTCTAATAAGTTCTGCAGTTTCCTACCTTTTGAGAAACGAAAAACTTCTCGGTTGTTGTCTGACTGACTGAAAATTTTTGGTTTTCTGTTTAGTGTAGATAAGACACTTTTTAAGTCGTGGAAAGAAAATAAACTAGATGAGGAGAGGGTATCCAAACTATCGTGTTTTTTGTGCTAGCGGTAATCATCCTTTTTTTTATAACGCCTATAGTTGAGGTTAACGGACTATTTGATGGCTGAAGATTTTCGGTATTCTATTCATTGTAGAGAAGAAGTTTCTGTAATTGTTTCCGAAGTGCTTTTATACACTGGAATTTTCATCCCACTTTATAAGTTCAGGTAACTGCTCTTCACGGTACGATGTTTTAACAATATCGTTAATCTAACACAAGCAAAGTTTTTGAACAGTCTGTATATATATATATATATATATATATATATATATATATATATAAGATACTTTTATTTAAAGAGACAAAGTCGCATCCACCCAAAGGTTATTAGCGACATTCCTGTATATGTACATTTGTAATAATATTAAATTTAACATTTGCAACAATCAATCATTGTAACAATTAATTAATTACAATTTGTGAACAACTGAACATTTGTAACAATTATTTAAGTTAAATTTTGTGTAACATATTTTTATATTTTAAGTAACCTAATAAATTGTCCGGAACTAAACTTTTGTTGAGGAGTGTTTTCAGGTTATTTGGCAAATTGTAAGACTGTCTTTGATTTACATATTTAGGACAGTCTATCAAGAAGTGCTTTATACTGTCTACTGTATTGCATGTTTCGCATTTTGGAGGTTCACTATTTGAGAAGAGATAGGCGTCAGTATACCTACAGTGTCCAAGTCGTAGACGTGTAATAATAGTTTGGCATTTTCTACTTCTGGCTGTGGACTTCCATGAAAAAATGTCACTTTTGATGGTTCTGAGTTTCGAACTAGAGTCATTCCACTCCCGATTCCACACACTTAACACCTTATTTTTGAAATAAACTTTTAGATCGGCTGCGACACTCCGACACTCTGTTTCCTGTAGACATAATACATCAGGAGATTGTTCACCAATTAGATGTTAAAGCATAGCAAGGCGATGGAAAAATCCATCAATATTTCACTGAAGTAGAGACTTGAATTTTAATGTTGGCTTAATTGAGATGTATCACTTTCCGCGTCCGATGCCTCACTGGCCAAGATAATTATGGATTTTTTTACTTATGGACGTGAATTTACGTTTTATGGATCTTTCCTTTAAATGGGGGTAAACTTGACTGAGCATATGGGACAAAGCTGATATGTCTGTGGTATATTCTTGAATTGTGGATATAGGATCTGTTGATCCCGTGATATTCATTAGGAGCATGTTAAGTTGATCAAAGTTTAGAGGGAAAGGTAAAGGGTGAGTCTGTATATTTATTAGTGTGTACCGAAAACCGAACAACTTATTAACAACTCATGCACTATAGTCCCGAATACACATCACAAATTCAGTATCATACTATTAAAACTCCACAATTTGTTTTTAGTTTATATATTATTTAAATGAATAATCTTACTTCTAACACAACTATAACTTTGAATTAATTGAGCGGTTATTTTATTTTCTGTATTTTTTTATTTATTTGGTTTATTTATGTGTATAATTGTAGACAAAATCTCTAACAACGAAAAGTTGCTTTATGTCATCATTACCATCATCATCACCATCCAGTCTTCATTTATCACGTCCACTGCTGGATATAAGCCTCTGTTAAACTTCATTCCAGGCTCCATTCTTTGCGATTTTATGCTCTTTGTTGCCAATTTTTGGTGATGCGCCTAATGTGCTCAGCCCAACGTGTAGGTGGTCTTCCTCTACCACTTTTGTCTGCTCTTGACCTCCAATTTGTAATTTTGCTCGTCCATCGTGAATCATGCATTCTCGCTACGTGGCCTGCCCAGTTCCATTTTAGTTCTGTTATGCGTTCGACAACATTAGCAATACTTGTCCTTTTTCGCAGATCTTCGTTTCTTATTCGGTCTCGCAACGTCACTTCCAGCATAGACCGTTCCATTTGTCTCTGTACCACTCTCAATTTCGAATGGCCCTAGGTGTGTCTCATGATAAAAAAGATTCTAACAGCGCAACCCGTAGGAATGAGAAGACGGGGTAGACCAAAGCTAAAGTGGATGGACGGGGTAACACAAGATGCCGAGAAGATCGGAGTCGGCAACTGGAAAATGCAAGCGAGGTACAGAATAGAATGGCGTAGAAAGCTTGAGAAGGTCGAGGCCCTCTAAGGGCTGTAGCACCAAGATGATGACTAGGTGTGTCTCGCAGTTTTCCAAAGGCTGCCCACGCTAAAGTAATTCGTCTCTGGATTTCGCATGTTTGGTTATCCCTGCTGATTCTTATTTTATGACTCAAATACGTATATTTCTCCACCAGTTCTACCACTTTGTCTTGAATAGTTTAATGGTTATTTGGAACCATATTTGTTATAAACATAGTTTTGGTCAAGTTCATTGTGCGGCCTACCTTCGAACATGCAAAGTCCAATTCATTTAACATATCTGTGGCTTTTCGGTTATGGTTAAGCTTTTCGCCTTCTATTGTTACTCCTCTGTGGTCCCAATTGACCATCTTAGAGGCATACTCAAATGCCTTTATGTATAATTTCACTGACAATGTATCTCCTTGCCTTATCCCATGCTTTATTTTTATTGGTTGGATTTTATCGTGTACCTTAACAGTCATAGTGGCATTTTTGTAAATATTGTAAATAAGTTCACTATACCTCTAGCCAATCCTGCTGTCATTCATTGCTTCTATAAGGCTGTCTATATCGATCGTGTCGAACGCTTTATGAAAATCTATGAAAGTGAGGATAAGAGATTTGTTGCATTCTATAGATTTTTCAATAAGTGTCTTTACTATATGGAGATTATCATTGGTACCATAATTTGACCGGAATTCTGCCTGCTCTCTCGGTTGGTAGAAATCTAATTTTTTCTCCATTCTTGACGTCACTATCCTAGTGAAGAGCTTGTACATGTGGTTCAACAGGCTAATAGGTCTATAATTTGCTAGGACCTGTCTACGCCTGTTTTATACAAAAGGATCGTTATAGCATTGTTACATTCTTTGGGCACCTCTCTGTGCTGCAAACATAGATTAAACAGTTTCCTTAATTTATTTAATAGCCTATCGCCTCCGTTTACGATAGCTTCTACTACAATTCCATCCGCCTCTGGGGCTTTGTTATTTTTCATTTTTCTTAACGCTTGTCGAATCTCATCATCTTTATTTCGGCATTAGTTCGGAACCTTGATTCATGATCTTCTTTGAAATGGCTGTTTGTATACCTGTTTGATCTTCCCGTATACTTCCATATAATTCTTCGTAAAACTCTTCGACGACGTGTATTAACTCGTCTCTACGTGATAATATTTCATTTTGCTTGTTTCTTATTTTATGAATTTTTAATATTATCGGTTTTAAATTTCCTTAAATCTCTTTCGATTGCCTTCGAAACAGTTTTATTCATTTCTCTTAGAGTGTGGCTTTTCCCATTCTTATCGCTTCTTATTTGTCTTCTTTTCGTTTCAGTATAGCGACTTATTTTACTATCTGATTTTCTTTTAGGACAGTGCAGTCGGTGACTTTCTTTTAAGCGTTTATGGTGCAATTATTTAAGTCGTTAAGATCGTTCTTTTGGAGGTTTCATGCAGTAGTAGCTTATTATTGATATGTGCTTGGTATTGGTTAATATCTAATGGGGATGTCCAGATACTATAAAATTTATTTTTTTGTGTCCATATAATTAAAGAACAAAACGAAGAAGAAGAGATAATTCACCACACAGCAGAACAACTAGTTGAGCAACCAACATTGGAAAAAACGATAAACGTCATAAAACATCTAAAAAATAACAAAGCACCTGGCACAGATGGAATAACTGCAGAACTGATAAAGAATGGTGGACATGCGCAATGGAGGCGTATCCACAAACTAATCGACCGCATATGGACACTAGAAGTCATCCCAGAAGATTGGAAAGTGGGAATGATACTTCCTATGTACAAAGGGGGAGACAAACGACTCTGCAAAAATTATAGGGGCATAACAGTTTTAAATGTCATCTACAAGATATTATCAGGAATTATATATAGCCGCCTGTAATCGTTTTCGGAGGAGATTATTGGTGAATACCAATGTGGCTTCAGACCAAAGAGGTCAACTATAGACCAAATACATATGTTAAGAGGTATACATGAAAAATGTGTTGAATATAACATACCTATTTACAACTTGTATATCGATTTCAAACAGGCGTTTAATGGAGTAGATCGACAAAAGATGTTAAAGCAACTATCTATGTTAGGGATACCCAATAAGTTGGTTAAACTTATACGAATGACTCTGGAGGGTTCCAAAGCTATGGTGAGAATAGATGGAGATATGACGCAGGCCTTTGATATTGAAAATGGAGTTAGACAAGGGGATGCCTTATCAACAACACTTTTTAATCTAACTTTAGAAGCTGTTGTTAGAAAACTGGATGTAAACGGCTGTATTAATACAAGATCTATGCAAATATGCGCATATGCGGATGATGTTGCCATAATAAGCCGCAACAAAAGGGTATTGAGCGAAAAAGTCATAGAACTGAAACGAGAAGCTGCTACGTTTGGTCTATATATAAATGAAAGCAAAACAAAATATATGGAGTGCACAAAATCGAATGAACATGAGAATCTGAAGGTAGACAACCATACCTACAAATATGCCTCCACTTTTCCCTACCTAGGCTCAATAATAAATGATAACAACAACATCAGTCAAGAAATACAAGCACGGATTCTTAGCGGTAATAAGTGTTTTTATGCATACAAAGACTTAATGAAAAGTAAGTTACTGAATCGTGAGTCTAAGCTGAGAATCTACAAAACAGTAATT
Organism: Diabrotica undecimpunctata; assembly: GCF_040954645.1. NCBI lineage: Eukaryota > Metazoa > Arthropoda > Insecta > Coleoptera > Chrysomelidae > Diabrotica > Diabrotica undecimpunctata. Next base: position 23,487,371 of record NC_092804.1, on the reverse strand, counting down.
AGACCAGTGGCCACATATGGATGTGAAACGTGGACCCTCTCAACCACTGATGAAAATCAACTGAGAATATTTGAGCGCAAAATACTAAGGAAGATATTTGGACCAACCCAATGCAGCGATAGTTCGTGGAGAATTAAAATGAACCACGAGCTGGGTGAACTAATGCAGAGCGCAGATATTGTCAGATTTGTAAAATCACAAAGACTAAACTGGCTTGGTCACCTAGAAAGAATGCCAGATAATCGAGCTGTAAAAGTAGTCCAGAGATGGAAGCCCCAAGGAAACAGAACAAGAGGAAGGCCCCGTAAAAGATGGATAGACGACGTAGAGAGGGATCTTAAAACCATGAACATCAGGCAGTGGCGAAGAAAAGTATCCGACAGGGCAGAATGGAAGAACATTGTTAAGCAGGCCAAGACTCACAAAGGGTTGTAGCGCCATTAGAAGAAGAAGAAGAAGTATCCATATAATTATTGAGATTTTTAACCGGTTGAACCATTATGACAATGTATGTCAAGTGATTTTGCTTAAAAAACCAAAATATAAATAGTTATAAATAAAATAGATTTTACTAATAGCCGTTATATTTGTAATTTGGCAATTAATTATCTAAACAACTTATTTAAAAAAACGTTGTTGTCTGACTATTTTTATTTTTCAAATTCAAATTTTATTGTTTGAAAATGACAATACTTTTAAGATGGCTCCATGAAACGCCGCTGATAGAGATTAAATAATTAAGAAGTCGGATTAATTGTGCTGACCAATGACTAATTATTAAACCGCATATTTGATTTGCACCTCGTACACCTAGTATATCATTTATGTTACATTTATGAGTCAACCTCCCCAATTTATTGTCAGAGTACAATAAATATTTAAAAAAAAATAATAGAGATTTAGATATGCATAGAGCACATTTACACATGAGAACACACAAAAAGTCCAAAAATAATTATATGCGTATGGTATTTATGGACATGAGGAAGGCTTACGACTAAGTATCTGAATTAGAACACTGATTATGAATAATTTTCTGACACGTAAGATACGTTTTCCATTTCGAAGTTTGGTTACTTGGACCACAGCTTGATGAAGTTGCTATCAAATTAAATATTACTATTTGTATTAAAATTTTAAATATTTAAATATTACAATAGTTTCAATATTTTTTCTTTTAACTAATTGTGCCAATAAATAAAAAATAATATGTTTTACAGCGTCATTTAAACTCTCTAAATATCTAGGCCTGTAAATCAAATACCAAATTAAAAGAGATCCTTCTGTTTATATGTAAAAGGAAGAAGTTATAACATTTTATTTATGTATGAGTCTTCTGAAATTATCAAGACCATACTACTCATCAATATTATTATAAAGCTTACTTCTATTCCCTTGTGGAAATTTTACCTCTGATTCTAAGGTCGAGATGAAACGCGGTTGATTTTATTTTACTTTTATTTCATTTCTGCAAATATCGTATAAATGAGTAAGTAAGATTCCTGTCGAGATATACCAGCGGAAAGAAGCCAGACGAGTTAGCGGGAAGTCTAATCGAGTTTTCAGATACGAGAAAAAACACAAAAAAGAAAAATCACGCTCTACTTGCCAGTGTAATTTGTAGTATTTCCAGGAAAAATACACTTGAGATAATTTTGTCCTGAGATTGCCTGATACTGATGTTTAAATATCACAATTTAACATTTACCTTAGTTCTTTACACGGGCGAGGTTATGGAGGTGACAAATAATAATTGATGCTCTCGACTGATCTTTTTCTTCATTGGGACGAATTCACGGAAAATTTGTACTCAGTGTAAATTAAAAATAATTTCCTGCTTAGGTTTCGCAACAAAATCCAATCTCTTATAATAAGTCCTATAGTTAATATTTGTTTCATTGTTGCAACTCATCATTTTATACATTTTAATCGGAAATCTTGACAATTGGATTTTTTTTTTAATAATTTGAATATATACATTATATTTTTATATATAGGGTAAACTCTGTATTCAGATTGCCGACGAGCATTGAGTTGGCGCATACCATTGTCATAGAAATATTATTAACCTGTTTTCAGTGTTTTCGATCTTATTTTTACGATGAGTAATATAAGGTTTTAGGGCCTGCGTAGCGCAAGCGGTAGGATGCTTGACTCGCAAGCCGGTGGTCCGGGGTTCGAATCCCACCGCCGGCAAGAACATCTAGACATTTTAAAAATGTCTATAGGCCCCAGGTCGACTCAGCCTGAATAAAAATGAGTACCTTGGGTAAAACCAGGGGTAATAATAGACGGTTGAAGCGTAGCACTGGCCATGTTACCTTCCTTGTATACCGTAGGCCCTAGATATAGCAGACTACCCTGCTATACTCCCAAAGCCGCGACAGCGGTATAAAACGGGAGACTATTATTATTATTAATATAAGGTTTTAATTCATTTTTATTCACTTGTAAATCCTAAAATTAGTTAAAATTGATTATAATTATGTTAGCTGTCCATTCTTTTTTTAAAGATCAATAATTTAATACATGTTTACGAGTAAAAAATTCTAAGAAAAAAAATGTCAACAGGAGGAAATGCCGGTCCAATTGACCGGTATTACCCCCATGCTGACTTATATTAATTTACAGTTTGTACTATTAATCCTAAGGGAATTTTTATATTTCAAGGAATCGAAAAAGAACGACTTGTAAAGCAAAATGGAGTCAACAGAATTTAAAAAAAGCTATTTTAGCTTATCGAAATGGTGACATGACTATGCGAAAAGCAGCAAAAGCATATGTTATCCCTTTTTCGACATTGCAAGAAAGAATAAAAAAAATCTTCAAGATGCGTCATTAGGTAGAAAATCGGTATTTTCTGCCGAACAAGAAGCTGAAATAGCCACACAAATAAAATATTTAGCTTCTATTTTTTATGGCGTAACAGCACAAGAACTGAGAAAATTAGCATTTGAGTTTGCTGAAAGAAACAGCATTAAATATAATTTTTCAGTCAAAGCGATACATTGATATCGGGTAGACGTGTTTATCGATAAAGTCATTAAGCTCCCAGTTTTTGTGACAATTAGAATATTTAAATTTCGTGGTGTTTAAAAATATTTACATATTATTGTAAAATAGTGATAAAAAGTGAAAATATTCTCCCCTGATGGGGGAGAATACCAATAAGACGCCAATGCGCGAACTAAATACTGCTGAAGTTGTTAGTGAACAAGATATGGATACAGGAATTAATACCACCGTTTCTCCTGCTACGAGGGAAGTAAAACTTTTTAATATTAATTCTAATAATTACGACTTTCAAAATTGTTGTGTATATGTTGAAAAGACCAATGATCAGAATATAGGCCGATTGCACCCTATGGTTGTGGGTGATATTTTACATCAAAAATTAAAAATCAACAATATTAAGGAAATTAAAAGTATAGGAAGAAACCGTGTTAAAGTAATCCTCAAATCTATTTTGGATGCAAATAAATTAGTCAGTAATAGTCATTTAAAAGACGATAATTTAAAGGCGTACATTCCCAATCACCTCTTAGAAATCAAAGGGCTGATACGTGATGTCGATACCAAATACAACATTGAATATTTGAAAAAATATATGACCTCTAGTTCAGAAATTATTGATATTAAAAGAATGCACAGGAAAATAGAAAAAGATGGAAATACAGAATATGTACCTAGACGTAATGTTATAATTACATTTGAAGGCAATTGTTTACCAAACTATGTTGTAATTAATTATGTATATTTTCAAGTTGAAAAATTGTTAGGTAAAGTTACACAATGTTATAAATGCCTCAAATTTGGACACATTTCTAGACAATGTAAAGGTACACAGGAATACTGCATACGATGTGGAGAAATAAAAACTGATACACATACATGTGATGAAAAAAAAATGTATTGCATACATTGTAAAAGTGATAAGCATATATCGATCTCTAAAAACTGTCCTTTTTTCGAACATCAAAAAAAAATAAAAAATATCATGATTGAACATAAAATTTCATATTTGGAGGCCAAAAATTTAAACGATTCTTCTTTTTCTGGTCTTATTTGTAATAACAGATTTGAAATATTGTCAAATTCAGATAGAGAGTTTCCAAAATTAACTAACACATCTGAAGTTAATAAACCTGCTTATTCCAACCTATTGAGACCTAATTTACAGAAAACCAAAAATATTAGTCAACCAAGTTGTAGTAAATCAAGCACTGATTATAGAGAAAATAAAAAAAGAAAAGTATCATCTCCAACTTCCGAATATCCTACATCTCCTCACATCCCTTTTAGATTTGGACCATCTCAACCTTTACCAGCCTTAAACAAGGAAAGTTTTTCAACTGTAGACAATGATAAAAATAAATTAGTAGATTCTTTAGTAATTCTTTTCTCAGATTTTATTCAAAATATTAATTGTTTAGAACAGGCAAAATCACTTGATATCAATATGTTAGCCAAAGGTATTAATAATGTTTTAGATAATATTTTTAAAAAATAACTAATCTAATTACTTTCAAAGCTAAACTCAAAATAATACAATGGAATGCTCGATCAGCTGTTGCTAACAAAAACAGCCTTCTCAACTTTTTAATAACCGAAGATATTGATATAGCTTTAATAAGTGAAACTTGGTTTAAACGGGATGTTGTTTATAGTTATAGAGGTTATAATGTAATACGCGAAGATCGGGATGACGGCTATTCCGGAGTTGCTATTTTAATTAAAACTGGTATTCCCTTTGAAAACATAAAAATTAAAAAAAATTATAATAAAGAATTGCTTGCTTGTGGTATTAAAATCAATTATAACAAAAGTCATTTAACTTTACTCTCTGTATATAGGTGTCCGAAAGCTAAAACTAACACCGAAGATTGGGATAAGTTATTTTCTCAATTAAAACACCCTTGTATCATTGGAGGAGATATGAACGCACATAATTCTCTGTGGGGCTCATCTAAAAATGATAAAACAGGCCATCAAATTGTGGAGACAATTCAGAATCTAGATTATGTGGTAATGAATAATGGACAACCAACTTGCCAAACGAGACCAGGAAACACAGATTCCATGATTGATGTCACATTTAGCTCACCTTCTCTCTTTGATAAAATTTCGTGGTCTGTAGATACTGATACTTTGGGATCAAATCACTTCGTTATAAGGATTGTAATCGATATCTTGGGAACTGATGCGAATATCATTTATCCCAGCAGTAAGTGGAACATTAAAAAAGCCAATTGGTCATTATACTCTCAGTTTATTGAAACCTTATTAACTAACAACCCTCACGCCTACTCAGACACGCAAGAAAAATATAATTTCCTTATTGACTGTATTAATGAAGCTTCTAAACAATCAATTTGTCAATATAAATCATTTAAATGTAAACGTACTCCCGCTCCGTGGTGGGATTCGGAATGTGATGAATCCGTTGCGGAAAGAAAGAAAGCATTAGTAAACTACAAAAAAAATCCTTCTCTTGAAAATTTTTGTAAATGCAAAGAAGTGAATGCTCGTGTCAAAAAATTCCTGAAATTAAAGGCCAAACAAAGTTGGGTTGAATGGTGTTCAAAATTAAATAAACAAACTCCATCTAGTCTTATTTGGAACCAAGCAAGGAAAATGAACAGGAAAAAAGTTAACTTTCCACTGCCTCTAAGTAACACATGGGTAGACGACTTTTTTGATAAAATAGCTCCACCTTACGTAAATAATCAGATAGATGTAATACCATCTGAAACTCTCTCATCTGATCAGAATCATTTTCTCTTAACACCTTTTTCAAGAGCTGAATTAGAGTTTGCCCTTGATAATCGCGTTAGTACCTCACCAGGATATGATGCAGTCAAATATCCTATGATACAAAATTTGCCAGATAACGCAAAAGAATTACTTTTAAATATATTTAACCAGATAATTTTTGAGGGTAAAGGCATAATCGATTTTAAGCGTATTATAGTTGTCCCTATTCCCAAACCGGGAAAAAACCCTAAATTAGCTGAAGCTTACCGACCTATATCATTATTATCATGTATATTGAAGACTCTTGAACGGATGATTAAAATTAGGTTAGATTGGTGGCTAAGGGATCAAAGTCTCTTACCCGCTAACCAACATGGCTTTAAGAAAGGTTATGGAACCTTAGATTCCTTAACAACACTTGTTGTAGACATTCAGAATAGTTTTTCCAGGAACAGTTATGTACCTGCTTTATTTTTAGACATCGAAGGTGCTTACGACTCGGTATCTCTTACAATTCTCCAAGAAAAAATGATTAAATTTTTTCATATTCCAGCGCAGTTTGCTTCTAACGTTGTGAACTTGTACACAAATAGGATAATTTATTTAAAAGATAATCATACTCTTATAGGACCTAGACTTAATAACAAAGGATTACCTCAGGGCTCCGTTTTGAGTCCTATTTTGTTTAACATTTACACAGCAGATCTACACAACATCACTATTACTAATATTGCATTTAATATTGTACAATATGCTGACGATTTCTGTTTGTATACAGAACACAAAAAATATCAGCAATCTATTGAAAACCTGAATGAAGTGTACGGATTCCATAAAAAATGGTTTATAAAAAATGGTTTCGAATTATCCTGCAGTAAATCACAAGTTTGTTTATTTACCAGACATAACTTTCCTAATGCTAGTACAATCAATTTAGGTGGGCACCAATTTTCCCTTAAAAACACAATTAAATATCTGGGAATGATACTCGACCAGAAATTGACCTGGAAGTTACATATTGATGACATGTTGAACAGATGCAATAAGGGATTAAACTTTCTTAAATCAATTAATAAAACTTGGTGGGGATCGGATGTTGAAGTAAGTTTATTATTTTACAAAGCTTACATACGATCTATTTTGGATTACGGAAGTGTTTTGTATGGATCAGCAAGTAATGTACTACTAAATAAAATTAACGTTTTACAGAACTCAGCCTTACGAATATGTTTAGGAGCCATGAGATCCACTCCAGTACAAGCTTTATATTTGGAAGCCTTAGAACCTCCTTTAAATATAAGACGAAGGTTTTTGTCCAAAAAATATTTAATGAAAGTATACATACTGAACTCATCTCTATACGAAAAGGTAGTCACTTTGAATTGCCATGACCTGACAAATAAATATTGGCAAAAAAAGAAATCTCCCTTACTTTGCGAAGCGTATAATCAAAATATAGCACTTTTAAAAAATATAGATAGAACGAACTACATATTCAAAAATTACTCTTCTTTCTTTTTACATACAGATATTATTGTACCAAATTATAGTGAAAATATATATTTAAATAAAAATATTGTTCTATCTATAACAAGCAAATACAAAGAGGCAATAGCTCTATATACAGATGCGTCTAAATCTCCAGATGGAACCGGATGCGCTTTTTTTATACCATCGGAACATATAGAAAAGAAATTCAAACTGAACCCGGAAACTTCGATTTATACAGCAGAGGCTATTGCAATATATGAAGCTTTATTATATGTAGCTGAATTTGAGTTTGCCCATATTCTAATTTTGTCGGACTCCTTAGCAGTGTTAAAATCCATTGGTAAATATGGACTACCTAACTTACAAGACTGCCCATACATTTATAGAATTAAACATATTATTCAAACTCTTTTAACTAAAGGAATCAATGTACATTTTCTCTGGATTAAAGCACATGCAGGATTTGAACATAATGAATATGTCGACTTATTAGCCAAAGAAAGCATTTTAACCGATACTGGTATTCTACATAAAGTAACGCTTTCTGACAGTATTGTTTCTTGCAAGTTAACATTATTTCGAGAGTGGAGCTACCAGTGGAAGGAATACTCTTTTGTGAACCCAAATAGATACTCTATAATTCAGCCAGATATTCCCAAATTTCCTTGGTACAAGTCTTTTAGAGCTTCCAGGAGGCACATAACCTCCATTATTAGAATACGTTTCGGACACGCATGTTATCCAAAGCACTTATTTAAAATAAAGGTTTTGGATGATGACAAATGTGAGCATTGTGGAGAGGAAAGTGATTTAGATCATATATTTTTTGGTTGTTCTAAAAACAGAGTCTTCTCATCCAAACTTATAAATGATTTATTAAAATATAAAATAGCAGCTCCTTGGAATATACTATATTTATTATCACTTGGCTCTGTAGATATTTACAACTCCTTAATTAAATTTTTAAAAGACAGCAAATTATCATTATAATTCTCTAAAAATCATTTAGTTAATCTTGTTACCTTTGTCTTAAACCATTTGTATAACTTCCTCCTACCCGTGACCTAGTGTTGTTGTGTCTTATATAAATAAATGCCTTGATAGGTCCCTAGGCGAGAAGAGTGTGTCCCTGTTCTCCTAATATCGATGTAATAATCTTTTATTTTGATAGGGCATTTAGGTAAAAATTATAATGATGACTGTCTTAGTCCTTTTGTGTCTGGCTGTATGACGATAAGTCTAAGCCAAAAAAAAAAAAAAAAAAAAAAAAAAAAAAATATAATTTTAACGTCTGCTTAGGATTAGCTGGTGTCGAGTGGTTACGACCTTTTCTTCGCAGAAATCCAACAGTATCCATACGCAAAGCAGAAGGCACGAGTCTAAACAGATTAACAGCTCTTAATAAAGAAGAAGTTGACCTGTTTTTTAAGCTATTAGAAAGTTTAATGACAAAATATCAATTTGGTCCAACACAAATATACCATGCCGATGAGATGGGAATTAGTACAGTTCAGGATCCTGGAAAAATTTTAGCTACGAAAGGCCAGAAAAGGGTGGACTTTGCAACCAGTGGAGAGAGGGGTAGAAATATCACAGTTATGTGTGCCATGAATGCCGCTGGGGGATACATTCCACTCATGTTTATTTTTCCGCGAAAACAACTGACACCTCTTTTAGAAAAAGGTGGACCTCCGGAGGCATTATATAAATGTTCAAATAATGGTTGGATTGATGAAGGTTTATTTTATGAATGGTTGCAACACTTCCACAAATACTCAAAACCCAGTGAAACCTCACCAGTTCTTCTAATTACAGATAACCATTCCAGCTACATATCAATAAAAGTTTATGAATATTGCAAAGCCAATAATATTTATATGCTTTCAATTCCGCCTCGTTCATCTCACAAGATCCAACTTTTGGATATTGTTGTTTATGGGCCTCTTAAAGCTGAATATCGAAATGAATGTAATTTGTTTATTAAAACACATTTTATGCGAAATATCACGCCATATGATGTTGCTGGTCTGTTTAATAAAGCATATTCTACAGTAGCGACCATAAATAAACAGATCAATAACAACAAGGTAGAATTAATCGATAATTACACATACTTGGGTCATGAAATTAGAATAACCAGAGACAACCAAACCTGCGAGCTAAATAGACGAATCACGTTGGAACAACAACTGGACATGTTGCTAGAATGGAAGACGGAAGATGGACGAAGAGATTATTGGAGTGGAGACCAAGAGCCGACAAGCGAAGTCGATGCAGACCACCCACCCGATAAACCGACGACCTAAGGAGAATAGAAACAAACTGGATTGCAGCAGCTAGAGATAGAGAGAACTGGAGACGTTTGGAGGAGGCCTATATCCAACAATGGATGTGAAAATGGGGCTGGATGATGATGATGATGATGATGATGATGATGACCATAAATAAAGGAGAATCTGGCTTTAAATACGCTGGCATTTTTCCACTCAACCCAAAAGTATTTACAGATCAAGATTTCTTAGCTGCTACAACATTACAAAACCAATCACTTGTAAATCCAAGATAACAATGAAGCCATACCAGACGAAATTTACCATTTACCGGCCATAGCTGTCATATTATTTGTTCTGTTTTAAAATTTAATATTGACATCTGACAGCTAGCTTAATTTTTTTTGACAGTTGATAATTATATAATCAAATTGAGATCTTTGTTTTTGTTTTGTTTTTAGAAAAAGGTTAACCTCTATGTATAGTTTCATTTAAAGATATTTTTTTATTTGTAATAATTTATTACTGCTACAAATTATCGCCCAGTAACAATTGTAAGTTTTGTAGAATCTCCAACTTCTAGAGGTTGTAAACGGATAGGACATAGTAAGTCTGTTTTTGATATTTTGTAATTTTTTATACCATCTATATTTGTAACTGTTTGTGGTGAGGCAACAATGAATGTGTAATTTTTTCCCCAAACCATTTTGTTTATTTATTTTAAACAAGTTTATAACCTCTTTTGTGTTTTTTAGGAGGGAAGAGCCTTTTTCTTTCATCCAGCAGGAAGTTTCCTCAAAGCGGGGTCCCATTTTAAATAGCTAGAGGACCTTCTTGTGTTTTCTTTGTTCCAAGAGATTGTAGTTGCCCCAATCCAATCCCATTGTTTCATTCATTTATCCACGGCCCAGTTCTCCAAATAAACCCTGAGAGCCAGTTCGCAACAGTTTCGTTTATTTTGCTTGCCCTATCTCTACCCGAATAACTTATGTCCCCAATTTTCAACCCCTTATTATAATACCCTATGTGGTAAGCAAAATATTCGTTACACAATGGGTACAACGAACACACAATAAATAAAATTTTAAAAACAAAAACTACATAAGAAAGACCTTAAATTAGTATTTCTATCACCAGAGAAAAACCGAGTACTTTCTGCTCGATTACATATACAGGCAAGCTTTTAAAAAAATAGCCAAACACATAAAAAAGAAAGGAATAACATCAGCTTTTACAACAAACAACAACTTAGGCAAATTATATACGTCTGCTATACGTATAGCAGAATGTAAATGCTTTCAATAATAGAAAAACAGACTCTATGTATGCACTTCATGTTCTAGGCCATAATCATTCTTTTAATGTCGAATTTCAAATTCTTCACATTCAAAATAAAGGCCTTAAGCTATCATTATTAGAATTTATGGCAATCAAGAAATTAAAAAATACAGACATAATTCTGAATGACCAACTTGAGACAAACAATTCTCCCCTCCTCAATTTATTCAGTTTAAGAATATAGAGGGTAAACATATACCAAAAATAGATCACTTGAGAAAGGCACTCTTGCCGAAATAGCTGTAGTGATAATAATTTAAAATAAATGTTACGGAAGTGTTAAAAACAAAAGTTTTCAGTGTATCATTGTTAGAAAATTATTATTTTCTGATAAACGCAAAGAAATAGACATATCCTATTCTTATGATAACAGGAAACAAAGACCAATTTGTAACAATTATACTTTATTTGTGTAAGGGTAAGACTTGGCAGGAAGCAACACAGATGGCATCCAATAGGAAGGAATGGAGTAAGTTCGTTAAGAGCTAGGAAACCTCAGAAGACTGTAAAATATTATAATTTAATGAATTGTATTATAAACGGCCCAACACCGAAAGGTACAAATGGGTCTACTGATTAAGTAAATTAAGTATACTTTATTTGTAGTAATGCTAAATGCGAGAGATGTAGAAGATGATATATTTTTGTTTTTGAATAAAACAGTGGTTTAGCATATATTTTGGTAAAAGCAGTTTTAAATCATATTTGTATACTTTTGCAAATGTACATTTACAAATGATGAAAATTTACTAAACTGCTAACCTTTAATTTCAATTTTGATATTCGTTTATTTTCACGCATCCTTAGAAAATCATAAAGAAAACTGCTTAAACCAACAAGCCTTCTCACCCGTTTTTTCTGCTGTGATACCCAAATGCTTTTCAAACTTTTGACGTGGCGAAAAATAAAAGAGCAATTAATCACAACAGTCGGCAGTTTGCTTTTTGATAGACACACAAATTACGAGTATACAAGCGCGCCCCCAAGCACAATGGTGGGGATTGTTCGAATCAGCGCTGGCTAAATGCCAAATGCATCCGTATACTCTTGCATCGGTCGAACTTGAACTTCGGAAACAACTTTATTTAATTTGCCGCTATTCCTAGTTAATTATAATTTTTAATTTCCTAGCGGTAATTGAATCTGGCCGAGAATATTTCCTAGAACGGTTATTTATAGTTGAGAATAATCGAATTTTAGTATACGTCATTTTATTGTTAGATTTGTCTGCAAAAATTAGATTTCTATAAATACATCAGTTTATCTTGTGCGCCTTCAATTATTTCTTGTCGGAAAAACTCGATAATTACTGATATATTCCTTCCTTTTAATTCATTAAATTTCATCAAAACGATCTCTTGAATCAAGGTTAGAGAAGGAAGAAAAACGTGATAAAAATTTAAACTTTGGAGAGTCGCCGACTAGCGAGAACTAGATCCTACTGAAAAATAGAAAAGTATAAAAGGGTGTTATAATTGAAGTTTCTATAGCGGCATTTCCCAACCTATGGATCGTTAGCGAATATTGGATGGACCCTGAAAAATAGGACGATAAAATATTAGCGAACGAAAGTATGCTGCTAAGTACCATATCATGGGCAATGAGTTAGTCTTTTCATCGATTAAAAATGCTACAGAACGAAATTAAAAAAAAAAGATAGATAACCTAAATTAAACTCATACCAATTTCTATAGCAATATGCTCTATATGTTACTGACTTGTTAATAATGGTATTTTTCTTTTAATAACTTCCTCTTTCAATATGGGTAACCAGATCCCACTACATTCTGCCGAGGAATTTGCGACACAATTGGTTGATTTTTCTCTTTTTACCATCCGTTTCTTTTAGGACTATATTTGAATCATTCCATTGAATCCTATGTTCATTATCTCATACGTGTTTACATATTTGAGATCTATTAAATTCTCTATTTTTAATATAAGATTAATGTTCACTTATTCTAACATTTAATGGCTTTGATGTTTCACCTAAATAAAAATGATCGCATTCACAAGGTATTTTATAAATGCAATTCTTTGTCATTTCTTGTTCATTGTTAGGTTTGGTTTTGGATAGATATAGATCTTAACGTGTTTGTTGTTTTGAATGTTGTTGAATTTATTTCCTATCCTTTTAAGTTTTTCTGATAATCATTTTATGTATGGTATTGTTATTTTCCTCGTGTTATTCCTTGTGTATGCTGTAGGATATCGTTCTAAGTTGTTCTGTTCTATTCGATCGGTTGTTGAAAACTCCCTATTTTGTCCAAAACCAAACCTAACAATGAACAAAAAATGACAAAGAATTGCATTTATAAAATACCTTGTGAATGCGATCAGTTTTATTTAGGTGAAACATCAAGGCCATTAAATGTTAGAATAAGTCAATAACAATAACATCAATCTTATATTAAAAATAGAGAATTTGATAGATCTCAAATATGTAAACACGTATGGGATAATGAACATAGGATTCAATGGAATGATCAAAATATAGTCCTAAAAGAAACGGATGGTAAAAAGAGGAAAATCAAAGAAGCGGCTCTAATTATGCTAAATGAGACCAATTGTGTCGCAAATTCCTCGGCAGAATGTAGTAGGATCTGGTTACCCATATTGAAAGAGGAAGTTATTAAAAGGAAAATACCATTATTAGTAAGTCAGTAACATATAGAGCATACATCATTTATGTTTTTTAAATAACAAACATATAAAATCAGAATTTGGTATTTATTGAAGGTAAACTTGTAACGATGCCCTGATCGTTTAACAGTTCGAACCGTGGGAGTGTCAATATTTGCGCATCCACTTCTACAACGTGACGGCGTAGTGGTATTCAGACGGCTATTTAAGGCGTGTGAATAGCGGAATTAGACAGTCTTGTAGCTAGCGCTCTAGGCTCCCTGACTCGCCGGTGTAGTGAACCAGCGGGCCATTCTGGACAGAGATAGTTCCGTATTGAGGATCATACTCTGTCCCTAACCAAGCGGAACCCATCGGTATTGCGTATTGAGCATTACCGTGGATCTGCACAGAACCAACCGGGACAGAGATTTCCGTATTGAGGATCATACTCTGTCCTTAGCCAAGCGGAACCCGTCGGCATTGTGTATTGAACATTGCCGTGGGTCTGCACAGCTAAATATTTTGTTTGCGAGCATATTCGGAGCTTTCGCTGAATTGAAGCGAAAGCGAGTATATTGGTAGTACTAATTAATTTCTTTTCTTTTATAGACGTTTGCCGGGGAATTCATTCATCGCGGGACCCAGACGGAAACGTAGAATTCATTTTATTTTTGTTTTATAAGTATACAACGTAGAATTCCTTTTTTTTTAGTTTTTATTTATTGTATATATATACTTAATAGATTTATTTTTATTTCAAACCTGTGTTTTACTGAGTCTGTTGCCCCGAAAGAGCTACCCATCACAAACTAAATGCACGACCAAATACTTACCATGTCGGGATAGTATTATGAGGTTTTTTTTCTGGTTTTTCCCTCATAATTTACTATGAAATCACTAACAGGAGAATTTTACTATCATCATGGCATGTATTTGTCTTTTTAAAGACGAATTGCATGCTATGACCTTTTCTGATGAATATTCTCAAGTTAAAGTTGATTTCATGTAATCGAATGAACTATCTTATAAGTAAAGTCGTCCCAGGAGCGGAACTCAACAGTATTGGCAATATCATTTTAAAGTCGTCTACTTTAAAATGTATAATGTATGTCTGAATTGTCAATATAAATGAGTCAGATAAAATTAAATTATTAGAAGAATTGTTCACTAAATAACAGAAAAACAAAAATTTGTTTAATTTACTAATGTTTGTATTTTGAGAAAGATTTCCGAAGTGAAAATTGAAACGTCAATAAACGTAATTTAACCTTTAATTGTGGGTTATTCCCATTTAAATAGTAATTACTTTAAAATGCCACAAGAAAATAGCTTCAGAACAATACTATAGTTATTATCGTTTATTTCACAAGTATTTCTTCATTTACATTAAACCAACAATCATATGAAACACGAGCTTCTTTACCAAGGGTTTTTGTATCTTGTATAGGACACTTGATAATCTATTTTCCCACAAGGTTCCTGTTGCTTGGTATTCACATTTTCGAAAATATATATTATTTTTTTAACACATTACACAACTAAATTTTAAAAATCCAAAAGGATTACGTTCAAAACGTTTTTGGACTTATCACTCCATCTTCAGTGAACTTTTTTGAAGTACTTGCTAAATAGCCTCAGAAACAAACAGTGGTTGAGTTTAAATGGATGAAACCATATTTAAAGATATTAAATTGTATGGCAGAATACCGATGCTGTTAGATTGCCAACCGGGAACGTAAGTCCCTACTCGAACGAGTTTTACTACATCCAGACAGTAGGAAAGTTAAATGCCATTTAAAAAAAAAATTAAATCTCTGCTGGTAAATAAATTATCAAAAAATACCCAGTGACTTGCAGATTCAGCAATATAATGTAACATACAAAGTACTAGGCTTATCATTTACTTCGGTTGTTTCTTGTAAACATAGGCTTCATCTTCATAGGTTAAAGAATCAGGTTCCTCTGGTAGCACTATTACATCAATCTCTTTAGCATCCATAAAATAAGGATCATTTATTATATCTTCCAATTCTTGTAAAGATAATGCTTTTCAATACATCTACAAAGAACATAAATATGTAGACTAATAGCAAAAAGATTTCATTTACTTTATTTTTACATTTTTTTTTTTTTACTAAAGACACAGAAGTGTACTTACATTAAAATCTGGTCAGTAAGACCAATTATCAATTTGTTTCTAACTTAAATTACTAATGAAATCTTAAAATTAGGTGTCTACTCACTAGTATCTTTCCTATTATTTCTAATAACTAGCATTAAATTTAGCATGCATACTCGCACAACACTTTACTCTGCTTTTCACTCACTCATTATACCAGTTCAAAAGGCTTTGTTCTTTTGAGCCTTCTTTCTAGGTTCGTATTGTCGAGGAGCTGGATAGCCTCGACGTTTACATGATGATGGAGTCGTTGTTCATGGCTCCCTGCAAATTTCTTGATTATCTGATTGACGTCTTCCATCTTGAGGTCCCGGTGAAAGTCGTTGTTCCTAACGTACCAAGGCGCATCTACGATGTTCCTCAGTACTTTATTCTGGAATATCTGGATTACTTTGATGTTACTATGCTTGGCACAGCCCCAGAGTTGGCAGCCATAGGTCCATACTGGTCTCAGTATTTGTTTATAGATTAGGAGTTTATTATTTATGGATAGAGAGGAATGTCTTCCCATTAACCAATACATTTTCTTGTAGCGGATGCCTAGTTCTTCTCTTTTCTTCTTCACGTGAGCTTTCCAGCGAAGTTTCGCATCAAGAGTGATCCCCAAGTACTTTGCTGATGTTGCAATAGGCACTTGGACATCATTTATTCTAATAGGAATATTATTAATTCTCTTATTGGTAAAATTTATATGGACTGATTTATGCTCATTCAGTTTAATTTTCCATTTTTTGGTCCATTCTTGGATTTTATTTATTGAATTTTGTAGTTTTTCTGTAGCTTCTTCGACGGTGTCACTTACCGCTAAGACAGCAGTGTCATCTGCGAAGGTAGCTATGGTGTCGTCTTCTAGTTCAGGTATATCACACGTGTATATTAGATATAGGACTGGACCCAATACACTCCCTTGTGGAACACCTGCTTCAATATCCTTGAGATCAGTGTATGCATCTTCTTGTTTAACTCTAAAATGTCTGTTCGCTAGATATGACTGTAATATATTTGAATATTGTTTAGGCATGAATGATTTAAGTTTATGTACCAAACCCTTATGCCAGACTTTATCAAACGCCTGTGCCACATTTAGGAAGGTTGCAGAACAGACTTTTCTTTTCTCTAATGATCTTTCAATTATAGCAGTTATTCT
This sequence comes from Diabrotica undecimpunctata, assembly GCF_040954645.1. Lineage (NCBI taxonomy): Eukaryota > Metazoa > Arthropoda > Insecta > Coleoptera > Chrysomelidae > Diabrotica > Diabrotica undecimpunctata. Next base: position 23,470,567 of record NC_092804.1, on the reverse strand, counting down.
ATGCACCTGGTCAATTGTCGAATGCTTATTTCTAAATCCAAATTTATTTATTTTTACATTTATTATAAAAAATAATATTTGTTCAAATAAGTTTTTTTATAAGTTACTTAAATTATAAGCAAAGAAAAATACGAACACATGCTAAACGAATTAATCTTTTTGATAAACGAAGACTAAATGTTTTTAATTAATGGAAATTATCACTCTTATATAAATTGTTTTTAATAAGAAATATCTTAAACTACATAATGAATCGAAGTGGAGACAAAAAAGCAATTCTTGGAATAAGTTGTTAAAGACTTATAAATTCAATTTTAAGATTCAGAAACTTTTTCTCTCTCGAAACAAATAAAAAACTTTTATTCCTCCCCTTTCAACTTCTTTCGTCACAATTGATATTTACAAAATTCGGTCAGAAAGTCAAATAAAAAAATCCTAAATGACTATCCATATAAGTTAAATTTGATGTATTCCACATCTGAATATAACGCCAACAAGACAGCTTTTCTGAACTCATTGTACAATAAGATAAGAATTTAGGGCTAAATCCTTACAAATTTAAAATTAATATAGGTACGTTGACATTATTTTAAGCCATTTTTTTTTGCTAAAAAACCAATGGACGCTGATAAATAGAAAAAAAATTAAAAAAAAACATACTAACTACCAGTCTGTTTTCCTAAGATCTACATTTAATATTAATATACATTACATTAATATACATAAACATTTATTTTAAGGAAAACTTTAGATAAATACTATAGAAGACAATAGAGATTTTTATTCTTTGTTGCTTTCAAAAAGCGTTGGATTAAAAGAATACATAATAAGAAATAAGCTGTAATGGTACTGTAATGTTTTTAATAATTCTAATTTATTGTTCTTATTTTAATTTACTAAAATACGATAATTTATTATCAATTTATTAAACCACTGTACAACAATTTATTTGACTAATAATTACATAATTTATCTATACGAGCGTTACAATTTAAACGCGAGCGCGAGCTTCTTTTTTGACTTAACTGTCCTCTTCCCAACAAAATTACTCTTTAAATATAAAACTCCGTTAGTTTCGGAATCCCCTAGAGCAGACATGAATTGACTTAAACATTGGGGAAGACCGGTTGTTGGCGGTGTTGACAAGAATAACGGGAACTCAGGCTGGTTTTTCGGAGAAGGGACTAGAGGTTTCTATCGGCCGGTAAACAAGTCTCGCCGAAATGACTAGATCAGAAAAGATATTAGTCATAATATATTTACAGTTTTATAGGCCATGGTATTTATTATCGTAACAGTACATTATAGCTTATTTCCTATCCTTCTCATACTAGGGCACCCGAGTGAAACCATCCTCTCACTCCTCATATACTCCTCCGATACTCTTCATCACTCGTCAGCGCTAAGGGTCGACAAGGCAAGAATTCTTCTCTTGATAACAACTTCTTGTTTTGTCTCGAGAAAAAAACAAGAAATTTAAAAAAATCTTATCTTGACGTTTTCTTGACATCTTATATCTTGTCTTGAATCAAAATCTTGAAATTTTTTGATTATCCGGTTCGGTGATTCCCCAGCGACCTTTTTATTGCATTTCCTGCTAACACGGCCATCTGTTGACTCCGCTGCTACTCGCTTCCGACTCCGGGGAGTTCGCGATCTGCATTTGTTTCCTGACGAACGCAAAATTGATATGCAGTTGCATAATTTATTCCTTTTAGTTAAGTAAGGTTAATATTACAAAGTGGTAGTCTGCACAGGTTTCGTTATATTTATAATGCGAGTTTGTGATTATTGGTGATAAAAGAGTACATTATATTAAAATTATCTCTTATTTTACCACGAGTGAGAGTGACTCTCCAGTAAATAGTATGGCTGCTGTAATATAGTTATTTGGCTCCAATTCTGGCTCAGAATATTTACCAAAACGCAACTACTAGTGCCAGTGTTAATATCGAGAATAACAAAACTAAAACCAGTGAAACTATAGCCGTCTGTGATAGTAGCAGCAAAAGAAAAAAGCAGCAGCATTTACTAATGCAGCATAGTGGTAGTAGTAGTACTGGAGATGATACTGGCACTATAGGCAAAAAAAAATTCTGGGACTTTTTTGAAATTGAAGTGAAACCAGTACCAATGGCAAAAACAACTCTGGATGTTCCAAGTAAAAATTGAAGCGTCAATAAACTTCTTGAAACTTAAATTGTGGCTTATTTCCAATAAAAATAATAATTGCATTAAGATGTCACAAGAAAATAGCTTCAGAAAAATATAATGAGCTATTTGTTGCAGATGTTAATAATAGGCGCTTTGTTTGACCAATTTGACAGATGACTTATTTGGCCTTGATGTTGTTGGCAAATAGCCATGTTTTGAGTTGAAATTTGGACGGTGGTATTATACCCTCGGTTTTGATATAAAATACTAATTTTTTGTGTGTTTATGTATTATGTGTTTATGCAATATGTACTATGTATAATTGTAGATGATGTGTCTCTGACTTTATATTTAATTATTAATGTTGGTTCTTGTTGCTGACTTCTTCTTTTAGTACTGATAGCCAGAGCGTGCTATATTCTGTTGATGGGTTTGTTATACATGTTTCTTCATTGAGTAAGATAAGGGCTGCTTCCTTTTTCTTTCTCTTTTTGGTGTCTGTTTTTTCATGGCTATTAATACATCTTTCCATTGTACTCTGTACTAATTATCCCAGGCATGTTGTATATTTTGTATCTGTCGAAGTCTCTGTTTTTGATATTAGATTCATGCGCGTTTATCCTGATAGGTAGCGATCTTGCGATTTCTCCCACATACAAACTGCTACATTTACAAAGTATTTTATAGATGCAGTTCTTTGATCTTTCCTGTGTGTTGTTTGGCTTGGCTTTGGACAGAATACACTGATATCTACTCGAAATACTTATACCGAAATTATTATTTTTAAACCATATGCAAAATGTAATTTAAAAAAAAATTCATTAGACACCGATAAAATATAAATATAAATAATATTATGTACATTAAGGTATTTTGTATATTATTTACCTAATATTTTAACAAAAAAGACATTATATTAATTACTTTTTTCTTGTTTCAGGAAATCGACTATGAAGGCTTCCACAAATTCCTCGACACGTTCCTGGAGGTGCGAACACCCGAAGAACTGTGTCGACATTTATTTCTATCTTTCGTCAGACGCGGGGTGAAAGTCGAAGGTAAAGCCTTCAAGGAGATGACTGTGCTTAGTTCAACGACAGCTTGTGCTCCCGTAACGTCGCATAACAAAGGTGGCTTTGCTTTAATTGCTTAATAATTTTGTAGCTAGATCCTAACAATCGGCAACTAATCATTTTTTAATGAGTAGGGCTGGTAGATGCTTATTTAATTATAAAGGTCATTCCGGATTGCACAGAGGGAACGCGAGTAATATTTAGAACAGACACCTGAGGCGCAATTAAATGCTTTAATTTAAAAAGTTATGCTATTATTAAATGTGAGATAATTATTTTTAGTGCAAAATTTTTGCATTCAATTTTTACATTCTCTGGATACATCAGTAAAATAATATGGGTAGTCAACAATACCTGGGACAGCTTTGTTAAAACAGTTCTATTTATATATATAATATTGAATTTTATCTTAGACTCTGTCCTAATCAAATGCCGTAAAAACGTAAATATGTAAAAAGCGTACTTCTGTCTTACCACGTGTTTGAACTCACTTTTTTCTTTTATCTTTTGATTCTAGATCTTATCTCTGTGTCTCTATATTTCAGAAATTGCGCATTTAGAACTAAATATTCTTCTTTTTCTTCGTCTTCACTGGCTGTACAACTTGGGGTGAGTCTTCACCGCATCCACTATCGCCCTCCATCCTCTATGATCTTGCGCTTCTATTTCCGAGTGTTGTTCCCCAATTCTAGATAAATCAGCTTCATCATCATCCTTTTGTCTTTTTCTCGGTCGGTCTACTGATTTTCTACCATCTAGTCTTTCAAAAAACACTGTCTTTAACACTCTGTCATCCTCTGATCGTACCACGTGACCTGCCCATCTTATTCGGTTTACCTTGATATGTCTAACTATGTTTTCAGTTCCATACAGAGTCACCAATTCAGCATTGCGGCGTCTTCTCCAATCCACTGTGAATTCATCTCTTTGAGGGCCAAATATTATTCTGAGAACCTTTCTTTCAAATACTAGAAGCTTATTGATTTCTCGCTGGTTGACAGTCCATGTTTTACTACCATATGTAATAATTGGACGAATAATCGACTTGTACAGTGTTAATTTAGATTTTCTTTTTAGCAGCTTCGATCTTAATAATGTTGAAAGCTAGTATAATGCTCTATTTCCCGCAGCTATCCTTGCTGAGACCTCTTTTTCTATGTGTTTGTCCGCTGTGATTATCGCCCCCAGATATTTAAACTCCTTTACTACTTCGAAGTTTTGATCATTAATACTGATGTTCTGCCTAACTCTTGGTCTTGGATTTTTGGTTACTACCATGTATTTCATCTTTTGTTCATTTATTCGGAGACCCACACTACCTGTTTCCTCCTCGAGCTGTGAAAACACCTCTCTCACGTCACTTGTAGAATGCGTGACTGCATCTATATCATCAGCAAAGGCCAGCAACAGTGTTGATCCTTGATCAGCAAATCCTCCCGTCAGCTCAGACGATATTTTACTTATTAAATATTCTAAACAGCAAAATTGAACAGCAACGGTGACAATGGGTCCCCTGCCTAAGTCCTTATATCTAGAAAGGTGTCAATAGCTTGCCTATTTTATTAATTGCATAAGAAGTGATGGTTGCTGTTTCGATCAATGCGTTGTGTATGAAGTGACCTGCTCACTCTCTACTTGGGTCAGTATCTGGTGATGGTTGGGCCCTATGTAGGGGCTTGAATTTTCCAGAAGATAATCTATGTTCCACTCGGTCTCTATTCGGAATCGCTGTTTGAAGTTTAACTTTTTCTGGGGTTATGAATGCGGCTTGTATGGGGGGTGTTTTTTCAATACAGTTCCGTTTCTTCAGCGTTAAATACTTGATCCTCACAATACTCCCCATCTTCAATAATTTTCACTAGCTCCTGTGGAAATATTTTTCCTGCTGCTTTATCTGCTGTAGCACTCTCTCCTGTGATCTTGATATTATGAAATGCATTTCTTTTAATAAACCCGATTAGCCAATTTTTGCTAGCTGAAAATTGTTTACCAGCTTGGGAAGTGGAAGTTGGTGGCTCTGACTGTTTCATGAACTTATAAAACTGACGAGCTTTTTCCTGAATTAAATAACCACTTACAGGAATTCGAATTGAAATCTTTCAATTCGAAAACCGTGCTGCTTATTATACTGCAACATGGAATCAGCAAAATTTTAAACAATCTATTATAAAACGAGGCACCGCTAAGAGAAAAATTATTTTAAAACAATAACAGATTAAAAATTTCAGTGTGAAACTCGCAACGATGTAAAAGGGACATCATGTAACAAGGGAATTCCCGAATTTCAAACGTTATAAATAGTTAATAATAGAAATTTTTGGATGAAATACAAACCTAGAGCTAAGATTAATACTATTATAAAAATTAATAATAAACTCACCAGTCTTTCGGGTTGAACCGCGTTGCCGCGTTGATTTCCATTGCGCCGAGCTTTCGACATCCTCTATGATGTCTTCTTAAGTGCTTCCGAGGTCTCAGTCTCCCGAGCCCCCAGACACTACTACACTGATCACTATTCAACATCACTACAACCACTACTACTAACCGCGGAAATCTTTCCGAACATATATATATATATATATATATATATATATATATATATATATATATATATATAATTGCCCTTTTGGAATCTCTTTTGTATATGTAGGGTACTTTTGGTCTGGGAGTTCATAGTTCAGATTTGACTAGGAGGGTAGATGGTGTGAAGTTATTGAGTCACTTATGAAACAGCTCTCTTCGGACCTGTCCATAATGCTTTCTGTGCATAGGATATGATCGGTGACAGCCATTCCAACATGACTAAAACTGTAGCCTCATTATTGGTGATTCTAAAGATAGGCAAATATAGAAGATCTGAGAGGTTGTCTGCCGTTTGGATTGAGTCAACTTATTGTTTTTTAACCAACGTGAAATATTTTGATATCTCATCCAATATTAACAAATTAATCAGTAGTCTAGATTATTATGTTTTTATTGAAGATTTTCACGGCTAATCTGATAAAATTTTACCAAATTTTTGTTGCAATTAATGTTTGGTTCAAAAAATCCCGAATTACTCACAAATTAAAGCAGTTAGGCATGGAGAATGCTTAATAAATAATAAAGTATAATAAAATAACATTTCATTACAATACCAAAATACAAGGTGTTCCGTTTAAGAAACCTCAGAAAATACTCATTCCGAGTTTCGACCAACCCTGTATATCAAAATTAAATATTTTGCTATGTTAATAATTTTAGAAAATAGCAGCTATATTAAAAATCTTTTAAACATAAATATATATCTTATCAAATCTCTACAATTCTACAGGGTGTTAATTTTGCTACAAAATTGATGAAAAAGCGTAATTTTCTTTAAAATTACCTCGTATTAAAATATACAGGGTATTCTATATATTAAAAAAAAATAAGTTTGTTCTTCCTTGTCAATATGAATGGTCCTGTATGTTTGAAAATATTTTTATAGTATGATCCTATCTACCTAAATAATTTACCTATTTACCTAAATATATTTTTTTTTCGTATCTCTAACGACAAATGAGTAATTGAACTTTTTTGCACTAATGCCGCACACTGTATATATAGGATAGATAGCTATAATTGTTGTTTCCTTTTAGCCGTTAAAACAAAATCTGTATTACCTGTATCACATCTACGTTCAGCGTGTTGCTTATAGCAAGACCCCCAGTATTACAAAAACGTTCTCTTATCGACTTATGACATAGTGCAAGATGCCCGTGTGCTCAGCTTCAATAAGCTATTTTAATGTAGACGTAATCTGTTCCCCCGAATCCTCACGAAATCCTGTCATTTCATTATAAAACACGGATAAACAATAAGTATCTAATATGAATGAAACCGAAACAACTCGATATACTCGACTACTTCGCTAAGTAGTGAAATATAAAAATTATGTAATTATGTAAAAATATTAGTAATTCTTCAATTATTACTTGATAAAATAGCCGTGATCATTTTTGATTTTTTTTTGTTGACTAAAAAGTAGGCAGAGTAAATTTGTAGCGATACTATAATAAAATGACTACTTTAATTTATTTTTATTTGTTTTACGTTACAAAAATATCCCTAGTTTTCTTGTTTAGAATTAATATAGTAGTATATTAATATCACTTTAGTATATTATAAACTAATTGTAAATTATTTTACTACTGTTTTACAATTGGTTATACATACATTCCTAACTTTACAGTAATGAAAAACACTGATTAAAGAGGCGTAACTAAAAGTTTCATCCCACTGATTCTCGCTTACCATCATATCATTGGCTAGCATAAGAAATCCCAAACCTGTTTTATACTAATCGTCTTTTAAATACTTCCTTTTATTTTACGATTTGTCGTGTCTTATAAGAAATGCCCCACTTTATGATTCACTAAAAATTCATTGGATATTAATGTTTGGAAGATTTGGTTTAGATAAAACTAATTTCCTATCTGGAGTTGCTTCTGCGATTAAGTAAAAATTAGTAAAGAAATTATATAGTGTGTGTTAAAAGAAGCGAGTATTTCGCGAATTAAACTATTTTTCAAAAATCTATCTAATGACAACAAGCGCTACTCCCCAGCCACACCCCCCGGAGCGGGGAGGGTGGCAACTTTGAAATCTTAAATGGGAACCTCCATTTTTTATTACAGATTTCAATTCTCCATAAAAAAATATCTCACTTTTTTTGAATTGTTGATAGATGACTTTAAAATCGGAAAAAAAGATATATCATGATACACTTCGAAATTAAAAACGAAAAAACACGTGTTTAATAGTTTTTAAAAGCCCGCGAGCCCGCATCGCTATCCACTGGGGGTGGGAAGAGGTGCAACTTTGAAATCTTAAATAGGAACCCCCATTTTTTATTACAGATTAGAATTATCCCTGAAAAAAATAACAAGTTGTATCTAATTTTTTTTTTCGATTCACCATAGATAACGCTGTAATTACAGAAGAATATATATATATATATATATATATATATATATATATATATATATATATATATATATATATATATATATATATATATGTATATATATATAGGTACAGATCTGCGAAGTCTGCGAAATCCGTAAATTAGTTTTTATGGTACTGGATACAGTTTTTTAAGAATGTTTTTTCGAATCAGAATCTGCAATTAAAAATGAGAGTCCCTATTTAATATTTCAAAGTTGCATGCCGCCACACCTCCAGGAGGTGAGAATGCGGTGTCGCGTTTGGTGTCATTCAGTAGATTTTGGATTTCGGTAGAATTTTTCTAGGGTATCGCGATAATTCGTTTTTTTTTTATTATAACGCATCTGTGATTATCTGTGAACAATCCGAAAAAATATTTTAAATAAGTTAGTTATTTCTTTATGAGAAATCCAAATCTGCAATAAAAATGGGAGATTTTATTTAACCCTCAGTTAGTCTGGTACTTAATTCTATCGACTTAGGTCTGGTGGGGTCTGGTAGAATCAACTATCTGAAATGCCGTAGCTCCAAAGTTATATTGAAAATTGTATGTTTGTTTTCTTTGATAAAACAATACTCAATGAAAAAAAGTTATATTTCTAAATAAACAAATCAATAACAAGATCAAATTAATTGGTAGCATTATCTGCGGCTTGTCCGTTTTTACAATATTTACATGTCATAACGAAATGCGGAATACATATTGATTTTTTACATTCAATACAAAAATATTGCGATTTTCTATCCGATCTTCGTGGGCACATTTCGCATCGTTGTTTCTTAGGGTTTTCTTCACTGTCTACCGGCACACTCCTACTGGTGGTAAGTTTAGGTAGTCTTTCGTTTTGTAGTCTTTCTATCCAGTAGTTACTGGATACAGCATATATTGTTTACAACTGATCGACTATATGTCTATACCTCCCTTTGTTAGACTATAAAAAAAGTAACTATATGTGGCTTTGTTTGTTTTTCTGTATTCGTATCAAGGAAATCGTCTTGGTGGAACGTGGAAAAAATTATGAAGTTTTTGTTTTTTTTGCTCATGTTACTTACTACTGATAAATCATTCTGGAAACCAAACATACTAGATGGCACACTCAGATCTTTTGTAAAAAGTAGACGTGGCGGCAACTTCTTGTTTTTTCGAATAGTTCCCACTGAAGTCAATCGGTGTTCAGATAAGAGGCGTATCATAAGGTTTTAGCTGGTAAACCAGTTATCAAAGCTTATATTATGACCAGTTTTACTTACTGGCTCAATTACACGAATAACGATGTATTCACCTGTGTTGCTCTGCTGGAAAGGTTCCTCGGCCTGCTTACCGACATAAAGCTTCCTGTTTAACGTACAGAAATATCTAGCATCTACAAATGCAAACATTTTAAGGCGATACTTGGCCGGTTTATTCGGAATATATTGGCATTTTCCTCGAGAATTTTCAAGCTTTTTGGCGATGGTCAAATACTTACTTGGTGAAAAAGCAGCTTTGGAATTTGATACAAACTGATCAAATATCTCTCTAATAGGGGCTAGTTTGTCTTGTTTTTTTTCGCTCGGCACGAGTTTCGAAGTCATTAAAACGTAGGCAGGCTAAGAGAAATTGAAATCTACCTATATGGTGCCATGGCCTTTCTAAAAATCATAACTCCAGTGTCATGAGTTGCCCAAAGGTCGTTTAAATTTTGTCGACCAGAACGGTAAAAATCAACTAAATAAAGAAGGCCAAATAAAGAACGTAATTCTTGACGATTTGTTTCTTATACTACCTATATATTTATTGTTTTCTGAGTATGCTAAGGACTTTTCCTAAATCGTCTTGTTGATGTAAATGACAGTTTCACTTATCATATTATCTTGATCTTCTTGATCTTTTTTTCTCTTTCAAGATAATACAAAGAACAATGCGCATCCTTTTCAACGCATCCATCACCATTAGGTTCATCTGTCTGTGCGCTTTCTACTTCATCCGTTTCAGAATCCAGGTCATTTTCTCCTGCTTCTAATAGGTGGCTTTCAAATTCAAAATCATCAGCTTCAGATCCTGAAAACTATTTTTAGTTGGTGAAACGAAATTAATAGAATTTATTTTACGCATAAAGTTAATCTTCGAATAGCGGTTTATTCGTTTTTGGTGAATATAAATTACTCAAAAATAAACTTACCAGTCACAAAAAAATATACCTCTTGTTTGGTCTGGTGGAGTCTGAGAACCAATGCGTTGCTCGACAATTAAAATTGCACTGACTATGGATGTCTCGACTAGACGTAGGCAGATACATATAAATGGTGCTTAGATATTTGAACCAATGGCTCTATTAGACCCCACCAGACTAAAGCGGGCTTAAGATTTTACAGTTGCTCTCTTCCCCTCTCTAGAGGGTGTGGCTGGGGAGTCGTGTTTGGTGTTGTTCGATAGATTGTTGAAAAATATGTAATAGGTATTTTTCAGTTTTTCGATCCGATGTTTATTTCGCGAAATATTCTACCATCCCGCTCCTTTTAACAACGTCTTTTGTTAACAGTTTGGTGTAAAAAATGTTTGCTTACCATTAAAAAGCTTATTATTTAAGGTAAAATTACGAAACTTTGCAAAATCGTTAATTGTTTATAAGTTTTGTAAAAAATCAACCTATATAATATATTCGTTATATCGTCGACTTTCATTTAACACATCATACAGATCGATAACAACGTAGATATGATGTAATGTCCTTTTGGTAATGCCGCCATGTGTAATTCTTTGTCTTCGTCACTATCGAATACTAAAAAAATATTTGAATCATCAATTATTTTTTGTATTGAATGAATGAATTAGCAATAAATCAGCCATATCGTTTAACGAACAAAATATGACGGAAATGTATAGATTTAGAACCTTATAAACAATTCAGTTGTTTATAACAATAATGTTTGACTACTCGGATCCAAATCCACTCTGGAAGTTCGTTATCAGCAGCCAAAAATACATAAAAAAAGCTTGGGTAAATATATTAGAATTCAAAAGGCCACGGTGATCTAGTTTGGTCACTAAACTATAAAGACTGTAGGCCACAAATGCCATCTATTAAAAATAATCAAAAAAGGCGGTGGACGAAGTCAGAGTTTTATATAGCATGTCAGATTGGCGATTTTCCATACAAAACTAGAAAACAACCGTTATGATATTTTAATCCTTTCTTTAGGATTTTTTTTATTATTTTTATTTTACTCCCGTAATAAAGAGAAAAAACAAAAAAGAATATATTCAAATCGGCGAAGCCATTTTTGAGTTTAAGCGACACTATTCATTCCGTCTATTCTTCATTTACGATTTATGTTAAACAGGAAAGAAAATTATAAAATCATCTACCTTCTTTTTAAACAATACGCACTGATTATCTTTAGTATTCATTTAGAAATTTCATTTTAAAAATAAAAGTGAAAATACTTGCGTAAAGCCCAAAAGCACCTCATCTGTTTTAGACATCGATACCTAACCAGCCACAGCTTAAACCAAAGCTTCGCGGCGAATGCAATATTGCCGACGGTGTACATGTCAGTTAAACATGACTCAATCGGTTGTCTCAAGGGTCTTCTCTCGATACTAGGAACGAGAGCCAGGATCGGATTGGAAGGTCAAAATCCCGGAACATCGTTAGGGGTAATTGAAGGATGTGATTTACAAGTAAAGAAAATCTATGCCTTAGTAATAATAGATTGGACAATCTTAAAAATTCGTACCTAGAATGTAAAAGGATACATGTAAAGCAATTAATGGTTATTGGGTCAACATAACTTGGTTATTATAGTGGATTTTTTTATTATTTGTGTTTTTTTTTATTATTTTGTTACTTATGTTACTATATTACTTTTGATAAGACCGAAGAGACTACAAAAGTCCCAAGCATAATTGTTACAGCTCGAAAAATAGTGTCAGCCATTTATTTCAAACAGACATTTTGTAAACAAACAGGTTGGGTTATTAATATAAATAATATAGATAATTACTATAAAAATGCCAAAGAAAGTCTAGTTAAGTGATGAATTCGACCATTACTTGATGGAAATTCATTTTATATAACAATAAAACACTGAAAACTTTGTTTTCAAAACTTCCACAAAATTTATTATAATAGCTTATCACTACAGATGTTTTGGCATAGTTCCTTTCTCTAGTGATCTATTTTTGGTATGTGTTTACACTTTATAGTCTTAAACGAAATAGGTTGAGGAGGGGAGAACTGTCTAGTGATTGAAAAAAATAAAGTGCCACACAGCAAATCAATTTTTTTAATCGAATATTATTATGATATCTGTACAAAAAGGAACAACGAAGCGGTGTTATTATACAATATGTAAGATTGATACTCGCTTTAAACGATTTAAAGACAATACATATATTATTGAAAAAAAATTTTAAAGCCTTTATTTCTTTATAAGCAATGTAATTATTTAATGCTTTATTAAATAAATTATTTCATTATTAAAGATTAAAGAAACAAAAATTATTTTTTTAAATATAAACATTTTTTTATGGAAAACAATATTTAGTAGAATGAATTACCTTCACGAGCCCTAATTCAGCTCTCATTCGATCAGGCATACTTCGGACTACGGGAGAAAAGTCTGCTTGAGGGATCTGCTCCCATTTGTCACGAACTGCTTGCTCCAAATCATTCATGGTTTAAAACTCACCATGGTTACGTGGAAAACGTCGTCCCATTCATGCTCTATTGGATTTAAGTCTGCACTCCTTGGGAGCCATGGTAATAAACGAATCCCAATTTCATCCAAGTGATCCCGTGTTATTCTTGCGATGTGCGGACGAGCATTATCTTGCATCAGACGAAAGTTTTCTCCAACAAAATGGGGCGAATGGTACTATGCTCCTACTATGGTAGTAAATTGCCCTCTTGAATTGTAACAAGTTCTGTATTCTGTATTCTGTGTTCTAGGGAAATGCCAGCTTATACCATTATACCACCTCCACCAAATTAAACTTTCGGAGTAAAACAACATTGCTAATAACGTTCACCAGCTGTTCTTCATATCCTAGGCCGCCCATATGATGAGTATCTGTTAAATCTTGATTCATCTGTCACTCCAATCGTCAACACCCCAGTTAAGATGTTCGCGAGTGAAGTGTAAATGTTTCCTCCGATGATCTGCTGTTAATACAGGTCCCGTGATAGGTATTCTGGACCTTAATCCATATTCATTTAAGCGTCTTCGAAGGGTATAAATGGAAGCTGTGTTTCTATGGACATCATTTAATCGTTGAACAAGTACTGGTGCTGATAATGTACGATCGCCTAACGCTTGTAACTTAAGAAAGCAATCTTCAACTTGACTTGTGGTTCTTCATCTATCTTGACCTGGCTCACTGGTGTATTGTCCTGTTTCCCGAAATCTTTATATTGCATTAAGTACTGTACTTCTAGAAATTCTTAAAACATTTGCGATGTAACGAATGCTCTGCCTATCATCCTGTAAAGCAACAGCTTGTGCTACTTCTGGTGTCATAATTTTTTTAATGCAAGTTTTAAACAGGAGACCATACAAAAACCTACAGCCGAATGTATAATCAGGTACAGTACCACTATAAACTTAAATTAATAATAAGCCACTATTTCACATTAATAACAAGACGTATGTGTAAAAATGTTTTTGTTCGCACAAAACATCTAAACAGGTTCAAACAAGAAAAAAACGTTATCACTAATAAGGCATAAAATACAATTCAAACAAATTAAACAAGTTTAGATCTAAACACCAACAAAAAACAAAAAAATCTGAGTGTCCGGTTAATTTTGCATCCCAGTGTATTTTACACGTCATTGTCAAATCTGTCTGTACGAAAAAGATGGCGGCTGATGAAAAGTCCTATTAATAAACTATATAAACTTACTGTTACAGTCGTTTTTCATTAAAAAAAAAAACAAATTATTGAATGATGAGAATGTAAAGTGTATAATCATTCATTTTTATTAAAAACTGTCTATTTGTAAATACTTACTAATCTATAAAGTACTATAAAATTTAGTCTTATTCAGTTTTATTTCTCTACTAATAAACTGCATGTAAATATTTTTTTTTTTGTTTTTAGGTTAAAATTAATATTGGCTATGAGCACATATGTGTTTGATTGTATCATAGACATATAATACAAGATAGACTGACTGCTGTAATATAGTTGCGTTCCCCCAGTGCGACAGAGAAAACTGACGCAAAGCAGTCACTGCATCTCTATCTAATGGGCCGGGTTTATCGACCACGTGACCTTCTTATTGGTCATTTAGGTCACGTGGTCGATAGACCTGGCAAATTAGACAGAGATGTAGGGACTGCTTTGCGTTAGTTTATCATCAAGTGCCACCAATCACGCACTTCGATGTTCATCGCCCTTCCTTCTGGAACATATAATTAAATTTAATTGGTTGAGAAATGAAAAGGTTTCATATAAAAGTTAATTTATCTTTAAATATCGGACATTTTCGGATCTCAAGTCAGTCAGTGTCAACACATGGTTTTACCCGTGTAGGGTAGCTCCCTAAAGCACTTTGCTCGAAGGGCTCTGCAAACTTTCTAAGACTCTGAAGCTGAGTTTTTTTCTTCTTAGAAAGACTGTGTTTTATTTCCACCACCAATAAAACCATAAAGGCATTGTCTCTTCAAGACAATGCCACAATAAGAGCGTACCGGCTCTATTACACCATTACTCTATTACACCATATTGCGCAATAGTTAGAACAATTAATAAACAGGGAAACTTGCACCAAGACGCAAACACATTTTCCTACGTTTATTAATTACACCGGAGACGACAATTTTTTTTTGTCGTACTGGGGGAACGGGCGGGTATCGCAACGATCAGTATATCTAGTATTTTATGTCTATGGGTTGTATAGTAATTTCCACTCACTTCCAGTCTATCAAAATTTAACCAAAACAGCAAAGTAGCAAAAAAATAATTACTAAATTTACTGGACAGTTGGGAATGAGATTAGTAAACCGAGTATACATAATAATTTTTAGTTACATTTTAGAAACGTCCTTACCTTATTTTATTTCCAAGATATTTTCTTACGTATGCACACCTAAAATATTTTTACTTTCCCACAAAGTTTTTAATTAAAGACGGGTTTTTTTATGTAACAGACTCCGTCTATAACGCAGTTAAAATTTTACCAAACGGAAGGGCCATCCGTGGTGCAGACACACACCACTAGCGTTAGTCGTTACTGCTTAGCCGTTGTATATGGTTCGTGCATTATCAAACTAATAATGGATGACAATATAACAATATAAAATAGAGAAATAGAAAAATATTGACTGATACAAAGTTATAAGCGATTATTTCGATGATTTATAATGAAGTTCTAGGGACGTTAAAGAAAGAACTTTATCACAAAAGATAAAGAAATACATCATATGATTTCCTTTAGAAAAGCAGAGCATTTTGTGCCCTAGCAAGCTGACACATCGAATTATGTCGTAAAACATGGTACCACATTGACTAAAATTCCGTTTAATTCAAAGGTGAAACTTACTAAGATTAAAATTCAAAAAGTAAAATCAGAACTGACACAACAGAGTTCAAATTTTTATAGTGAAAAGACACTTTTATTTATTGTTTAACTGTCAAACTATGGACATTACACTTACCGAAACTATCAAGGAAGCCCAACCTATTAATGAGACTGCTACTAAATTCTCGCTTTTTATAAGAAAGAATTTGACAGATTTATTGGCCTTCTATTTATTTTTGAAGCACCCCACGTGATAAAGTGAAGACGTTAGAAATTATGTCTCAAACCTGATTTTGATAACTGTGAGAGGCACGGGAAAAAAGAAAATGAGCAGGATTGCTCCCATAAGAATTCTGTACAATATCTGTGCAAATATAATAATTGTAAACAGGAGTACAATTCTGATAAATATATTTGTGCTGAACTATTACTGTTAATTCTAATGTGCAAATCTATGACCTACAAATTGTTCTACTGCAACACTGCAAATATATTCAACGTATATCTATTAATTTTTCTATTATGTCGACATTATGCGAAAGTTCTTGTACATCATGTAACTTATTTGTAACTACGGCAGTGTCATCAGCATAACATTCTGTTTGCTTTTATCTCTTTTGCTTGGTTTTAAATCGCTATCTGGAATATCTACTGTGCATATACATTATATAGTAGAGGAGAACAAATTCAGTCCTGTCGTCCACATTTTGTTATTTGCTCCATTTTATGAGACTGCTTGGCCAAGGCGATAGTGTTTAATTTGTTGATTTGTACACTATGTTTGTGTGCAACAACTCTTCTACGTGGATAATGGTGTGTTTGCCCAATATATGTTGAATTGTAGTATTTACAATTTATTTTATAAATAACATCCGACTGATGATCTTTATTAATATTGGGTTTAAATTTTGAAAAATATTTTCCGGGCCTTTTTGATGAGTTATTTCCAACATTAATATCATATTTTGCGATTATTTTCGAAATTTGTTCGGAGAATCCATTAATGTATGATAGGGATAGGAAGGATAGGAATCCATTAATGTATTTGCATGAGTTGGTGACATTACTATTATTATTGCTAGGTATGGTTTGGGTTTGTTTTGGGATTGGTATCGGAATTAGATTAATTTCTGATAATGCAACTTCTTTTTTAATTATATTTTTTAATCGTCCACCAGAATTTTACAACCATCTAATTAAAAAAAGAAGTTGACTTATCAGAAATCAATCCAATTCCGATACCAATCCAAACCATACCTGGCAATATTATTAGTAATGTCACTAAATCAAACAAACCATATATATATATATATATATATATATATATATATCCTTACCATCAGTAATGGATTCTCAGAACAATTGTCGAAAATGTTGGCAAAATATGTCAATGCAAAAGAACGCAATTCAACATATATTGGACAAACACACCAATATATACATAGCATGGTTATTGTACACAAACATAGTGTACAAACCAACTGCCGCTTTAGTTAAGCATAAACTTAGAAAAAAACCATTCTTTTAATTTTGAAAATGTATAGATTTTGTAAAAAGAACAAAACTACAACAAAAGATTCATATGGAGGATGAGTCACATAAAAAAAATCTGTCGATAATAAGACCAACATCAAAGGTCTTTCCAATATATATCATAATTTAATAAATTAAATTGTTTTTTTAATACACCATGGCAGATATTTAAGATACGACTCTGAACCACTCGTATTTTAAAGTACCTGCCAGATGTATTTAGAGTTTTAGAGTCAGATACCACTTTTTCATTCCATCTTAAACTTTTAACACTGTAACATTGTCTTTGGCCATCGTTGATCATTCATCCTTTCTACATGGCCATACCATTTCAGACTTTTGCATTCTATAGTTTCCAGGACGTCAATGTCTATACCCATACGCTCTCTGATTTCAGTATTCCTATGAATAGCTATGAATAGGAAGCAATGCTTCCTATGATACTTTTGTATCTCCTAATTTTTGTGTTTCGGGTGATGTGGTCATTCCAAAGTATACAAAGTATTTCCAAAGTATATATATATATATATATATATATATATATATATATATATATATATATATATATATATATATATATATATATATAAAGTTTTAGAAATTGTGGAAACTTAACCTAAATTAATTTGGGGAAATCCGTAAAAAGCTGTAAGCCATTTTAGAATTATTTTTATTCCAGACACCGCCAAGAAAAGACCCTAGTTTTCCTTAATTATTAAAATAAATGTTTCCTGTTTCATTTTGGATTTATGCGGCAATACCGTTCCTTCTACTCCTAATTTTCGTTTTTGCCAGAAAACGTCGTCGACAAGATAAATGTGTAGACTGTTATGTAATTTAATTATATAACCTCGGTAATTCTTCTCTTATACAAGCGAAAAGTGGGAAATAATACTTAAAAATTGATGATGTAAATACAAGAAAAGCCCATTTCAGTGATCCAATTTCGCAGCGTATCCCACAGGGTTTTTCCTCTTAGGGCAACGAAAAATTCACGCTTTCCTTTAACAAAGGGCTCTGCTTTAGTATTCAATCGGACACGCTTTTTCTTTTCAGTCATTTAAGCGATCTCCGAGAAAAGAGACATTTAAATGTCAGTTTGATTTAATAGAAATGTAAATGTTCCAAAATAAAACAACGGTTGAATTGGGTTAATTAGGAAGATTGGCTATTTTGTTTTAAAGATGATTTATACGAAATAATACAGTTAATTAGGTTAAATCTTATTTTGGAGTTACCATCTGCTACACCACTATTATAAGTTTAAAATTACTTGAAAAAGCTATTTTAAATCGAATTTTCTAATTGTTTATAAATTGTGACGTTGAAATTTTATTTGTTTTCGGAAATTGATAATAATGTTCGTAGAAATGCAATCTAGTTTTAGTTAACAATGGCTAATTTACAAAATAAAGGCAACATGGTCACATGTTTATTCGTGCTGTACGAAAAACTTTAGACCTTAAAACGTCTAAAAAATTTGATGACAAATTTTCTACCTCAAGGTCAGAAACACAAAAATTAATGGCTATTAAAAGAACGATTCTCTCTTAATGTGGATTACATATCTTCAGTTTATAATTATCATGATTGGAGATCCACTTTTTTATGGACTGAAAGCCGTAGGAAGTGAGATCAAGAACAGGTTTAGTAGGATCAGGAATAGAGTCGAATCGTATAAAGTGGTGAGTATCGATTTTGTTTATGAGATGAAGATTAAATCCTCTAGATGACTCTTATAACTCTGACACAGCCGGATTAAAAATAAACTTTTAGAAAAATATCTCGGACACTCGGAGATTAAAATAAGACAATCAAACACACAAAATACGGAGGCGAATAGGTCTAACATGAGCAGCATTTCCCATGTGCAATTCCCATCTGTCTCAAAGGATGTTGCAGTTTTGCAATTATACACAAACATTGCTAAAATATTACCAGACTTTTTGTTAGTTTTGATTCTCTCATTGGTGCTGTCATTAAGGTAAAGTACAACCTACATATTTGTTGCCAATATTACATTGCTGCTACATCGAGTACCGTTTACTATGCCGTTTACTGGTATCTGAATTTTATTACGAATTACACTGTACTATAATCTTGTGTACTGAACTACATATCTTGGCGTAACTTGTAGAAATGTTTCGTTTGCATTAATTACAAAGGAAAAAACCAAACACATAAAGAAAAATTTGATTTCATTTGAATTTGGAATAATCTCTGTAATATGTATAATTTTTTGAGAACTTTTATATAGTTGTTGTTTCTTTCATCTATAGTAGATTACTGTAGATTCCCACGTGCTATACTTAGATTCTTAATGTATTCTCTTTGTGTTTTGTGTGGTTTTAAACAGGTCCTCCTTCTTCTGACTATTTCTCTGAGTAACCGGCCATGTCCTTTATTTAGTCCGACCATCGTGCTGGAGATCTTCCTTTGGATATTTTGCTCGGTACGTTGCCTTCAACTATCATTCTTTTCATGCTTTTTCTTCTTCTAGTTATATGTCCAAAATATCTTAGTATATTTTGGTTGATAGTTGTGCTAAGTCTAGTTTTTATGTCAAGTTCTTCTAGTATTAAGTTATTTGTGCGATGATTAGTCCATGACATACGCAACATTCTACGGTGGAATCACATTTTAAATGCCATTATTGCTTCGAATCAGCGTTTTTGATCGTCCATGTTTGTGAGGCATAAGTGGCGATAGAAAATAGTGTTACGTTTTTTTGTGAGTTCAGGGATTAAGCTGCCAGCGCTTCTAACACGAAATTCCAGGAAAGTATCGCGAATAATGCATTGATAGAACGCCAAGTAGGATTTTCGAGATATTTCAAGTCCGTAATTACAGTCACATAACAATATTAATGCTCGAAAAATACTTACTTTTGATCGGCGTCTACGGATCTCGTCTTCGCACCCTCCATTGTTAGTGATGACGGAACCTAAGTAATTAAATTGTCTGACCACTTCGTATCCTGCCATATTTCTTATCTCTTTTTGGTTGTTTTTGTTTTTATAGATGATCATTACTTTGGTTTTTCCTATATTTATTTTCAAACCATTTTCCGTACTCACCGTGCCCAACTTTTTCATTTAATTTGTTCCAGTTCTTCTGCTGAAGACGCCAACATTGACGTGTCATCATCTTAAGTTTTTGATTTTTTTGCTCCTATTGTTGCTCCACCTTGCTATTCCTCAAAAACTTTATGCATAATATGTTCACTGTATAATATATTGAATAGAATGGGAAGTATTATACATCTATATCGAATTCCAGAGTTTAATTTAAAGTTTTTCCAAATCACCTTATTAACTCTTGCATTAACGATATTATTTACCGACAGTTCTTGATTATATGTCCTATGATTTTTCTATAATTTAACGAATATTAAGAATATGTACTTTTGTTTCCCTACCTGGGACGAACCAGTATTATTCTTCGCGAAGCTGTAATAAGAGAACTGATTGATAATGGTAAGAAGTATTTAGCTCGCATAAGATTAATGCTACTGTACGGTAAGTGTTTAATCGAAGTACATGAAGATCTCGAGCAAAAAAGAAATAAGCACCAGGGGATCCTTTAAATTGGAGGTGGAGAATGGATCAGTTGTAGAATTCGAGAAGGTGGATGAATATATGTACTTAGGTACTCTTATTGATCAGACATGTAAGGAAGAAACTGAAATCAACCTGAGACTGACCAAGAGCAACAGGTGTGCTGGAGCCATGAGCAAAATAATTAAGGCCAAAGATATAGCTCGTAATACAAAAATAAGAGTATACAAAACTATAATTAGACCCACAATGCTATACGCTGCCGAGACATGGACTATGAACAAAACCGTACAGAACACATTGGAAGCATGGGAAAGAAAGATACTTCGCAGAATATTTGGTGAAAAAGTAGTAGATGGAGAATGGAGAAGACGAACTAATTCAGAAGTGTATCAGTTGTATGCTAACCCTACAATAACAAAAGTGGTGAAAAAACGTAGACTAGAATGGCTCGGCCATCTAGAAAGAATGCAAGGTAATAGACTAGTCAAGAATATTGCTTGGAGAGTACCTGAGGGGAAAAAAAAAGAGGAAGACCAAGAAAAAAATGGAGAGATGTAGTGATGGAAGATGTCAGAGAGATGGGAATCAGAGATTGGAAGCTGTTAGCTAAGAATAGAAAACGATGGAAATTATCCATCCAGCAATGGGCCTAAAAGGCCTGTTAACACTGTACATACATACGGTAAGTGTTGCAATATTTAATCCCTATCTCTTCCATTACTTTGAGTGTTTCAGCTGTTATTCCATCTTCGTCTTTTGCTTTTCCGAATTTTAAGCTTTTTTATCGCCTCCTTAATTTCTGATTTCAGTAGTTTTCTTCACAACTTCTTTCCTCTGTATGATTGTCTGCATCATTGTTAGAGAATAGTATTTCGCAATATTGTTTCCACACGGCTGCGATACCTTTACGAACGTTTGTCCTTACACGATAATACAGGTAGTCACTAATTAAGAAAAGGTTTTATTATCAAAAATTATATTTAAATTGTTGTGTTAGGTATTAAATGCATTGTTAATTTACTAAAATGATATTTAAAAGCATTTTAGTGCATTCAAACCTGTCTTTTGTGTCCTAACACCTTTAACAATAAAATCTTTTAATTACAAAAACCCAAAACTCGGTCACATTTACCAACTTTTCGTTGTTCATTACTCATTCTAAACGACATTCTTTATTGTTTCACACCCCTTTTGTAAAACCCTACATGCATCATTACAGCAGACTACCGCACATTGTAATATTATTTTAAGCTACCATATTGAAAATTTAGTTCAAGCAAAGTAAACGAGTATTCATAATTTAATTTGAAGCGTATACGGCCCTCCCCTCTACTCAACCCTGCTGGATTAGGCGTTCATACGGAATGAATCGAATAAATGAGTAATGAATAATAGGTTTCTGTTCAGAGGCGTGACTTTGTTTAATCTACATCTAGAAAACGTGACATGGAAAAGTCTAATACATGTCAAGCGTGCTTTATATTTTATATGTAGCTTGACCACAATGACTTAATTTTTATTACAATAGCTTCATTTTTGAACTTTAAACCAATGCATAATATATCAATAGTGACCCATGAAATATTCCATAGCTATGCTCAAACCAGTGACGTAGCCAGAATTTTGGGGGGGGGGGGGGTGTTCACTTTCTACAAAATGTTTAGAAATTCAATGCTCTAATGGATTATTTAATTTTTTTTAATAATTATTTTATAATTTTTTTTATAACAAAAATACTTAAGTACTCTTTTTAATATTTTTTTTATTAGTTTTATTATAAAGATTAGTTTGCCATTAACGAAAAAACTTCACAGAAAAATGATGACAATACATGGTCCTGATAAAGTATTTGTGGTAGTATTAATAATGAATATGTAGGTATATGAGTAACAGTATTTGAAAAACAGTATTTGCAAAAAGAATTAACTTTTAATTTAAAAAAAATTATAATTAATAAAAATTTATAAATTATGTTTTTCATTTCACGATATTATTATATTACTTTTAAAGGTGAGAGACAAAAATAAACGAACGAATATCTTTGCAAGAGGAACAGCAAGGATTTCGGATAGGAAGATCATGCACGGATGCAGTTTTTGTAATAAGACAAATAAAAGAAAAGTCACTGGAATACAACAAACCAGCATATGTGTGTCTGATAGATTTCAAGAAAGCGTTTGATAGAGTGAGAATTCGGGACGCGATACATTTATTATATGAAAAGGGAATATCACTGGATTTAGTAAAAACCATTGAGAATATATATAAAGATAACATAGATATGGTAAGATGTAAAGGAAAACTATCGCAACCTATCAAATATGAAACTGGCATTAGACAAGGAGATTCGCTGAGCCCATGACCTACAAAGATTAATTAAAGAATTCGACGCTCATATACAACATGGAGATCTCAACAGAGAAAACTAAAGCGATAGCGATATCAGCGGAACCGAGAAGATGTAAACTAGTCGTAAATAACAAAATAATAGAACAAGTGAGGGAAATTGAATACTTGGGAATAAAACTGTCAAGCTGCGGAAAAGTGGAAGAAGAAGTACAAAAACAAGTAAACATGGCAAACAGAGCAGCAGGATGTCTCAACAACACAATCTGGAGAAACAAATACCTCACAAAGGAAACAAAAACCAGGATATATAAATCAACAATAAGACCGATAATGACGTACACAGCGGAAACAAGAGCAGATACGGCGAAAACACAAAGACTACTGGAAAAAACAGAAATGAAAGTCTTACGAAAAATAACAAACCAAACTCTAAGAGACAGAGTAAGAAGTGAGGAAATACGAGCGAGATGTGGTATAGAGGAAATAAACGCGTGGACCAAAAGAAAAAAAGTGGAATGAAATCAGCACAAGAATGACAGAAAATAGAATAGTACGAATAGCAAGAGACAAATCGCCAAATGGAAGAAGATCATTGGGACGACCGAGGAAAAGATGGTCAGACAGCGTCAATTGAGGCTAAAAACCGAAGTAAAACAGGCATATTGCCTATTTATAAAGTAGGAAGAAGAAGAAGAATATATTACTTTTTTTTATTTATGTATGCCTTAACTTCAAGGGGTCAATTGGTTTAGAGCAATTTAAAGTTTTACTATTTATTTAGTACATTTGTGAAATATAAGTTTAAAGACAAATTTTTCATATCAGAAGGTATCTTATAACTTATATTGAAGTCTCTCCATGTAATATAAAGGAAACTCCAGTAAAATATGGCGAACACTGAGGACAATATCACATACGCAGCATTGTGATTTTAATTCACTCTTCAGCAGATGTTTATAGGTGGTGGCGGTGTGGCCTATTCTCAGACGAAAAAGGATGGTTTAATGTAAATGTTTATTTGAGGTTGATTTCCAAGGTAATATCGTATATTTTACTTCTCGTAGGTTGGAAGTTGATTGATTCCACTTGGTCTGTCAAGCATTGATTGCTAAGTTCTTGATTCTAAGTTTTACATCTAGATGTGAAATGCTTGTGGTTTCCCCAGCTTCCGGGCATCCGGACTCCGAAAGCAAAAAATGTATCAAGAATAGCTAAACTGCGAGTTTACGATAAAGTAATCAGACCCACGGTGATGTGTGCCAGTAAAACATGAATAATGAACAAAAGGAAGAAAAGTGTTCAGGAAAATTTTCGGAGGAATACAGACGGAAGAGAATATTTGTAAAAAACGAACTAAGAAATAATAAGGAATGAAAAACGAACTGTCAAAAGTCTTTCGTTCGTTTTCCATAAAGATATTGGCAATTAGTGGAGATACTGGCTAGCCCATTGGGGCACCATTTATTTGTCTGTAGAATTGATTTTGGAAGAAGAAATAATTGTTTCGATGTCTGACGGTGAGGTATGGTATCATTTAAGAAGTTCGATGAAATGAAAAGAATTTTTGACGAGGGATGAAGCATTGTCGGCGAGAGGTAGTAGAGTTTTGGCTAGGTACTTTGCCGAAGACACCAAAGAGGATGTCGAAAGCTCGGCCTAATGGTAATCGACACGGTTCAACCCGGCAGAATGTTGAGTTTAATATTATAATTCTTGTAATAGTATTAATCTTAGCTCTAGGTTTATATATATATATATATATATATATATATATATATATATATATATATATATATATATATTATCATGTGCAGCTTTATCAACAGTTTCCAATTACGGTGCAGCCTCCCTTATTTCAATGTTATTCTATGTCCTTATTATTATTCGACGATGTCTTAGTTATTCGTTGTTCTTATAATTTGCGCTCATTTGTGCCCATATTTTTCTATCTTGTGCTATTCGAGACCACGTTGTTCCTGTTAAATTTTCTTATATCATAATCCCATCTGAGATTCGGGCGCCTCTTTGGTCTCTTAATGTTTCTGGGGTACCACATAGTTGTTCTAGTAGCCCATCTGTTGTCTGTTCTTCTTGCTATATGTCCTGCCCATTGCCATTTCAGGGATTTTATTCTTTGGATTACATCAGTCACCTGGGTTTGCCTCCGTATCCATTCAATTCTTTTACGATCCCTCTTTGTTATCCCTAGCATACATCTTTCCATTGCTCTTTGAGTTACTTGGAGTTTCGACGTTATTTCTCTCTTTGATATCCAAGTTTCACATCCATATGTCAAGACGGGTAATATGCATTGATCAAATACTCTTTTCTTGAGGTATAGTGGCATTTTGCACTTGAAGACTATGGAATTTCGTCCGAATGCTGACCACGCTTGTTTTATTCGTCTGTTGATTTCCGGAAGTAGTGATCCCGATTTATGTATGAGCTGTCCCAGGTATATGTATTCGTCTACTACTTCTAGCGAGGTTTCATTAATTTTTATTTCCACGTTGGCGATCAGATCATTGCACATTATTTTAGTCTTTGCTAGGTTCATTTTTAGGCCTACCTCATTGCTGGCTGTATTAAGGTCATTAATTTGTAGTTGTAATTCTTCAGGACTTCTAGCAATTAGAATGATGTCATCAGCGAATCTAAGATGGTTTAGGTATTCTCCATCTATACATAGACCTTGGTTGTTCCAGTCTAATTTCCGGAAGATATTTTCTGAGGTTGCAGTGAAGAGCTTAGGGGATATGGTGTCTCCTTGTCGGACTCCTTTCTGAGTGGGAAATTCTGGGG
Organism: Diabrotica undecimpunctata; assembly: GCF_040954645.1. Taxonomy (NCBI): domain Eukaryota; kingdom Metazoa; phylum Arthropoda; class Insecta; order Coleoptera; family Chrysomelidae; genus Diabrotica; species Diabrotica undecimpunctata. The sequence goes on along the minus strand of NC_092804.1, from coordinate 23,444,620 downwards.
TATTTTCATATATGCTTACTCTAGTTGTGGCCTCTTTGTATATATTTGCTAGCGTTTCGACATATGGTTTATCTACTCCTTGGTCGACAAGAGCTTCTAGGACTGTATATGAATATATCTATATGAATATGATCCATTGTGCTGAAGCCACTTCTAAAGCCTGCTTGCTCTCGGGGTTGTGCAGCGTCAAGTGTGTTCTGTATTCTGTTGTTAATGATTTTGGTGAATACCTTGTATATCACAGGCAGCAAGCTGATCGGTCTATAGTTTCTAATTCTATACATTAGAAACTATATATATATATATATATATATATATATATATATATATATATATATATATATATATATATATATATATATTGTGGGAAACACACATTACATGTCATTAGAGAACAAAACACAACACTCGACTATGAAAACATGTGCAATTATTACTCATGCACATGTTTTTGCACATATTCTTGTAAAAAGTTTACCTGAGCATAGAAACAAAAGTATTCCCTAGTGTTTATATACATGCTTATATTTCCTCAGCTGTTATTCCTGCTTCATTTGTTATTAATTTTTTTCACTTTCTTTATGCGAAAATACATTTATATAAACTATTTATAAGAAACTGTTTATAAGTAAAAAACGTAGGAGACTAAACTTAAAAGAACTTAAAAGTAGAAATAATTTCGACAATATTCTCGCAGACAACTTCAGTAGTAGAGAATGCACAATAAAAAGAATAATAATTAACTCACTATATAAACTGCCTCTAATGTTAGAACATTATTTGCTTTTAACACTCAAAAACCCCCAAATGAACCGTAACGTGTATCTTCTTTGTACGTTACATAAAAGACTTAACTTTCTCCCCGAAATTCTCTGTACAATATCCAACACAGTTACCTTTGAAGTGTAGATATTTATTCACGTCATTTCACCTTAAATTGAAGTACGTGAGCTCGAACAAATTTCTAGGAAAATTAACCCTCGAAGGGTCCTATTTACATCCACTTTTGCGACGTTTCATCAATATCTTAGTCGATAATTAAGCAATTTACACGGTATTTTCAGCCAAAGTCAGCATAGCTCGAATCAGAGACAGAATCAAAACGATTGATCTGCGACAACTTTGAAACTAACTCATAAGTTTATTAATCAAAAACAAATTATATTAGTTTACGCCAGTTTTAACACTTCAAAGTTACAATTTTGCTGCTATTATTACTAATTATAGAAATGTTAGAACCAATACAAAAAGTACGTCTATTTTAAGTTTAGAAACTATGTGACAAAACAATTCAAATATTCCGTTATGTAGAAAATGCCACAATAATAGCCATGATGAAATTTACGTATTATTATTATATATTATATATATTACGAAGAAAGAATCACTATATTCTACAAGCACATAGGACGTTTGCTTCCAAAAACTTATTATTATTATCCCTTGCTTTTTCTTTCCAATCTCTCACGCCTATTTCTGGCAAGTCTTGTTTTACTGCTTCCAACCATTTTTTCATTGGACGTCCTCTTCTCTTCTTTTCCATTTCTCTCACCTCGGTATTGTTTTAAAATTTCGGTTCTCTAGCATTCGTATAATGTAATCAAGCCATCTAGCTTTTTAGGCTCGTATTTTTGCCGTAATTATTGGTTTTTAATACATCCTTATTATATCTTTATTTGTTTGTCTTCTCCTATTATTTTCTTGCGTCTATATTCTCCCAAAAAATTTTATTAGAAAAGATCTTGTTTTCCCAGATCTCTATTTTCTTTTATTCCTGCTAATTTCTAATCCATGTTTCGGTGTCATACATCACCGTGGGTCTGATTACTGTCTCGTAATAATTGTCTGATAGAATTTAGTGACCCTACCACTCCGCTTCCATTTATGAATCTCTTTTCCTTCTTTTCCCGTATTTGTGCTGATTACTTAAAATTGTAATAAAATTCTGTATCTTTTTCAAAACTCTCTGCTACTTTCATTTTGATATATTTGCTATCATATGTTATGTCTCACCACATATCCATATATTGCGGTTTTACTGGTATCTTTTCTCCTCTTTAAATTTCTGAAAAACTTTTTCTAGATGTTTTTTCTTTCTCGCTAGTATCACCACCTCATCCGCGCACGCTATACACTGTTTCTTGTTATTGAAAATAGTCCTATGTATGCTCATGTTTGATCTTATAATTTGTTCTAATACTTCTTCTTTAGATGCCGTCTTCTTAGCGAAGGTTGGCGATGACCTCTGCAAAGTCTTCCCTATTTTGGGCTTTCCTTATTAAACTTTGAAAGTCTAATCCTGTCCAATCTTTGATATTACGCAGCCAGGTCATTTGTCGTCTACCCGGGCCGCGTCTGCCTTCTATTTTCCCTTCTATAATAAGCTGAAGGAAGTTATACCTGTCGTGTCTAAATATGTGTCCAAGATAAGACGTTTTACGCTTCTTGACAATTTCTGTGAGTTCACGTTCTCTATGCATACGCCTCAAAACTTCGTTCTAATACTAGGTTGAATAAATTCGTTGATAGCGGATCCTCTTGTTTTAAACCCTTTCTCACCCCTCATTCCTTTGTGTTCCTAAACGTCATTCTCACTAGCCTTATAACCATTTCTGGCTTTTCCAATATTCTCATGGCCTCATATAGCATCCTTCGGTTTATGGAGTAGTATGTTTGTTTAAATTCGAGAAATAACATACATAATCTTAAATTTTCATCTTTATCTGTTCTTCATTTTCGTTTTTGACATCCTCGTTATTTTTTTGCTAAATTCCGAGTATTACTTGATTGCCTATTTGAGCGTTAAAATCCCCCAATATTATCATCTTCCCTCTGACTTGATCTACTACTTGTTGTAATTGGTCATAAAACTGAAGTATAAAATAAAGTGAAGATGTTAACATGTTAATTTCCCCAAAAAGACAAAATGCGTGGTTACTACAGCAAATTTTCTAAGATGTAAATTGAAGCTGGACAGTCAAATAATAGAACAAGTGATGGAGTTTAAATATCTAGGCATCACATTATCTAGCTATGGAAAGCTCGAAACTGAAGTGGAAGATCAAGTGAATAGAGCAAACAGAGCCGCAGGCCTCCTGTTTGAAACTATATGGAGAAATAAAAATATCGGAAAAGAAACGAAAGGCAGAATTTACAAAACAATCATCAGACCAAACAAGACCTGACACAGACAGGACAAAAATGATGTTAGAAACAGCAGAGATGAAAGCACTTAAAAAAATTGATGGTAAGACACTATGGGACAGAGCTAGAAGTACAGATATACGACGTAGATGCAAGGTGGAGAACATCAAGAACTGGTTAAAAAATATAAGAGTAGAATGGAACGATTATATAAGCCGAATGACAACAAATAGAGTAGTAAAGACGGTAAGATACGGTTCCCCAATAAGAAGACGATCAGTAGGAAGACCACGAAAACGATAGAACGACAACTTACTGAAGGCACATTGAGAAACAGAGTCATGTCTATATAAAAAGAAGAAGAAGAAGAATCTTAAATTTTGTTCGTAGCTATTATTTTAAATTAATAATAACATACTTATTTGATCAGTAGTTGTTCTTTCTGATCTAAACCCTCCCTAAAATTTTCAGATAACTTTGTTTTCATATTTTATTAATAATTTTAATTTCCAATTTTCAAATAATATTTGCAAGTATTTTATCTTCTTCTTAGAGTGCCGTCTCCCTACGGAGGTTGGCAATCATAATGGTTATTTTTATAGACTATTTAGTAGTATTTTAGTATTACTAATATTTTATAGACTACTTCTAATAGTGCTATATATTCTAATAATTTTCGCACTCCGTTTTGTCGAATTTTTGTAGATCGGGCAATAAGAGCGTCATTCCATTGTTTCGGCATTTCTTCCTTTTGACAAACTGCTAATGTCAAGCAAGATATTGTTCTTTTCAATTTTTCTCCGCCTTCCTTAAAAATCTCAGCTGGAATACCACTTTCTAATGCCCTCCTGTTATTTTTTAGGTCTCTTATTATTTCTTCGACTTCATTCTCAGTTGGTTCCTCGCACGTCCCCTCTTCATCTTCTTGCCAATTCTCATTTCCCTCCAGTTTCCCTTGTTGGTCTGTATTTAAAAAATTTTGGAAATATTTCTCCCATGTGTAATTTTGATGTAGTTTCTTCTATAAGTAAACCTTTTTTGTTTCTGCAATAATTTTTATTATTATTTTTTTTTTAATTTTTTGGATTTAACAAAACTTCTTTATAAAATTTTTTTACCTCTTTATTTATGTAGGTTTCTTTTATGTTTTTCAATTGCCTTTCTAGCTATTCTCTTTTATTCTTTCTGTAAATTCTTCTAATTTCTCTTCTTCTAGCCACATAGTTTTCGATCTGGGTATTCTCTCTGTCTCACTGTACTTTTGCCTTGTTTATTCTTGTCAAAGCATCCCTACATTCACCTTTGAACTAGTCTTGACGTATCTTTATGTGCACCCTGTCCATACACTTTTCCGCTACTTTCGACATGGCTGTCTGTATGGTCTGCCATTCTTCTTCTATTTTCTGCTTGACTAAATTCTCCAACCTTTTATTTATTTCTTCCTCTAGTCTGTTTACTACCAGTTTCTCTTTATGGCGCTCTTTTAGTTCTAATTCTAATTCGTAATTTAATCTGTCTCTAACAGGTTTTGAAATTATTGGGAAATCTCTTATTAATTTTGCTATTACTAGTATTTGGTCACTGTTGATATCTACCCCTCTGTAACTCCTACAATCAACTGTTGCCTTACTCATTTCGTGCACGTAACAGACAATCAAAATGGCCGGTCGCTTCAAGCGTTGTTTCTGAAAGAATGGTTCATTCTACACAAAAAGTGCTAATAAATATTTTTGTTCAAAATTATCTTTCCAAATTTTGTGGGCTTTTAGAGGGAAGTTTGTGAGTATCAGTTGCAGTCTTCCTTGGGGTTTCAAAATCAACATGCTTAGCAAAGCTTAGCTTGTTCGTATGATTTTTAAAGGTTTAGTGGCATTTTCGTCTCTGGTGACCGGACTATTATTTCTAAAACTAAACATCTAAACTTTTATACATTTTATATTGTAGAGGAATATTTCTGGTAGAATATCAGCTTTGTTATATAAATTCTGACTAGAAAAAGTTATTTTTACTGGACTAAACTTTTGTTGATTCAGTGAGTTCATTTGAATAAACGTCACTACTATTTGTATTTAACTTTTGCAGTTCAACTAAAACCGTTTAACAAAATTTGACTCATGAGACCGCGCCTTCAGCATTTGCACTTTTTAATTATACTTTATAATACCTAGAATTAACACAATCTCCTAATCTCCATATCCATTTTATTCCTGGAATTGAAGTTATACAATTGACGATGTGTTTTAAAATTAAACCTGGAATAAAATACTTTGCATTTTAGTTTATAGCATGTCAACGTAACGTAAAATTTTAAATTATTTTGAGCATAATGTGTAATTAAAATTTATATTAGTATATCTATTGAATTTTGGCCTTGCGTGGGCAGCATTTGGAAAACTGAGAGAAACTTTTAAAAGTGAGCTGCCCACATGCCTAAAGAGAAAGGTATTTGATCAGTGCGTCCTCCCAGTCTTGACGTACGGAGCAGAAACACTTACCTTAACAAAAGCAGCAGCTACCAAACTGAGAGTCACGCAGAGAAGAATGGAGCGGTCCATGTTAGGAATAACTCTGCGAGACAGAATAACCAACGAAGACATCAGGAGAAGAACCGGAGTGACTGACATCATCGAGAAGATAGCCAGACTAAAATGGAGATGGGCAGGACACATAGCCAGAATGACAGATGGGCGATGGACAAAGAGGTTATTGGAATGGAGGCCAAGGGAAGACAAGAGAAGCGTCGGTCGACCACCTACAAGATGGACTGACGATTTAAGAAGACTCGATAAAAACTGGATGAGAGCGGCGCAAGATAGACGGGGTTGGAAACATGAGGAAGAGGCCTATGTTCAGCAGTGGACTCTTGAGGCTGGATGATGATGATGATGATCTATTGAATTTTAATGACTTTATTAATTATCTCTGGAAAATTTTTAAATACATGATTTTCATGTAAATAATTTTAAAGAAATGGTGTAAAATCGGAAATGTTTCGATATTAATACAAAAACAAAAATCAATAAAACAGTTTATAAAATAGTGTATAAAACAAACAAATATTTCGGCCCGATACTGGCCACATCCAACGCTTCTTACTTCTTAAGCCATAAATCACCGAGGTTGAAGGTACTGGAGCAATTACGCAGGTCAGTATTATGATGCATATTCAGTATTGAGCCGCAATCGCATTTACTTGTCTAGGATCCCACTTTCTTTAGTTGGTTTCAACTGGTGCCACGTCGGTTCTTATCGGTGCTCTCCATACTGGCCATTTGGAGTTTTCGCCACTAGATACTTACTCGACGAGTAAGTAGTCATCTCCGGGGCTAAAAGAAAAGTTCATTAATTATCTGCTTGGATCGTTCCATGAATTTGTGTGCTTTTTGTGGTAGTTAAAGAGTTATATAGAGCATATAAAGTTTTCATATTGAAGTTAGCTACTTACAACATACATGTTAGTCTGTATGTTTCGTTTGGAATGACAGTAACTTTTTTTGCACAGGCTGATCTGAACCAAACCGAGCAGACGTACTCTGTCCTAGAGTAGCAGATCAAGCGGGCACTGATTCTCAAGACGGTGGAACTAGTGTCCCACCTGCTATTGGAGAGTTTTTGGAGAATACTGTTTCTTGATACCACTTTCTAAAGTGTATCCTTATTGTGGTGTATGTACGTCAACGACCTATCTAGCTTATCACTTATTAGGTAGATTAAATTCTCCATGTGTTCGAGAGTTTAAGTATATCCCATAGGACTTAAAGTCTTCTATTTTCTTCTAGTAATTCGACATGATATAGAGGGTCCCTGCTCGTTTTTCTTTTACTTTCTCAAAAGGTTTTCCCTTGCGCAGTGATGGAAAAGTCATCGACATAAGGAAAGTGTTCTGTATAATCGGGTGTTGGTTGGTCATTTGTGTATATATTAAAGATATTGGGGACCAGGACGCTATCCTGAGCAAGGAGGTCATTATTTTGCCTCCATCGGCTCTTGTTGTCTTCCAGAATGACATAGAATCACCTGTTTTACAGCATTGATTTAAAAAATTTTAATATGTGGTAATCCAGTGATTCTCAACCTGTGGTGCGTCCCCCTAGGGTGGATCTGGAAACTATCATGATGGCATAAACTTTACAAATTTTAAAAAATGGTTGGAAAAACAACTTTTAAGTAAATTGTCTCCAAATAGTGTAATAGTGTTGGATAATGCACCAAACCATAATTCACAGGAAGATATATCATATCCATATCCTCATCGAAGAAGTGTGTTATGCAGAAATGGCTTGGAAAAAAAATATTCCATATACTGCTTCTATGTCGAAGCCTGATCTGTTTAACATAATAGAATTGCATAAACCTTGTTATGTAAAATATGCAATCGATAAAATTATACTAGCACAAGGACATGTTGTATTTAGACTCCCACCATACCATCCCGATTTGAACTCTATTGAAATGGTTTGAGCAACTTTGAAATCCTGCGTGAGAGCCAAAAATGTAGATTTTATATTTACATCAATACAGCAGCTGTCTAATGACTTTTGGAAAAAAATAACTGAAAAAGTCATATCAACTAAGCGTGAGTTAATATTAAAAGAGCCATTAATTGATGTAGTCGTGGATAATATGGTTATCAATGTAGACAAAGTTTTAGACAGCGAAGATTTTTAATCAAATTCTGACAGCGAAAATTGCGATTTTGATGATATTTAAAAAAAATCAACATTGGTTTTAGCTTCTCGCCTACAAAGTCTAAAGTGATTAACTTTAGCAAAAAATATAAACAAACTCTTCCACTCATAAAATTAAAAGAGCATCCACTACAAGTAGTTGAAAATCACAAATTTTTAGGGGTAATTTTCGACAAAAAATTAACATGGAAGAGACATATAGAAAAAACTAAAGCCAGTGCCTCAAAAAATATAAATCTCTTAAAATCACTAGCCAATCGACAATGGGGAGCCGAAGAAGAAGTCCTATTAAGTTTATTCAGAGCCCTAATAAGATCTAAGTTAGACTATGGATCGATATTATATATGTCTGCCCCTAAAACTTATTTAAAATCACTAGATACAATTCAAAAAACTTCATTAAGAATATGCCTTGGAGCCTTCAGATCTAGCCCTACAGAAAGCATATATGTCGAATCGTGTGAACTCCCTCTAAATATTAGAGGACAACGTCTACTAAACTCCTATTTTGCTAAGGTCTCTGCAAACCCAAATAATATATCATTCCAACTTATTAAAAATTTTCAATTAACAGGAGCACACAGTAGAACTACTGCCATTTCATCACTACAGTTTCTATTGCCACTCTTAGAAAATTTTGACCTAAATCTTACCACCCCCATTAATCAGCCCAATACTCCACCTTGGTTAAAAATATTACCTGGCTTTAACGTAAATTTGTGCAGATATAAGAAAATGGAAACCTCCACGATACTCATGAAACAAACTTTTAATGACATAATTAATAGAGGCAAGTTTGATAACATAATATTCACAGATGCATCTAAAGACGAAGAAAGTGTCGGATGTGCTGTTACTTCCACAAATAACAGACTAGCAATGTATAGACTACCCAAGATGACCAGTATATTCACAGCAGAACTCTACGCTATACTTAAAGCTCTAGAGGTTCCAATGCAGGTTACCAAAAACTTAGCAATCTGTACAGATTCATTATCATCCATAAATTCCATTAGAAAAATCTACACATCAAATCCTTTAGTTAATGAGATTCACGAAAGATGTACAGCACTTGCTAAATCCAACACTTCGGTTTCGATGATATGGAATCCTTCACATGTTGGTATTAAAGGAAATGAGAATGCTGACCACGCAGCAAATGAAGCACGTCGCTCTGACCTTACAGATGAAAAATGCCAATTGTTTCAAGATATAATAATTGAAATTAAAAAGTTATCTACCTCAATGTGGCAAAATCAATGGAACAGGTGCACTACCCAACTAAAGTCCATCCAACCAAACATTTTAGGACCTAGAATTTTTTCTACGGAAAGAAAATCGAAGACCATCATTAGAAGGCTTAGAATTGGGCACACCCGGCTAACCCACGGATATCTGATGGTTCCAGAAGAACCTCCAAACTGCCAATATTGCAACTCCCGTCTAAGTGTACACCATATACTTGTGGAATGTAACCAGTACGCAGCAGCACGGATCAAACATGGTATCCACGGAAGTTTATGTGATATTTTAAATTCCAAAAACAATATGTCTAATGTGATAGAGTTCCTTAAAAACTGTAAATTATATCACCTGTTGTAATTGTACCACCTATCTATATTTCAATTTTGTATTCATCTGCTAGTTTTTTATTTTCTTTTTTTTTTAGATATCAATGTAACTTAATTTATTGTTTTCTGTAATACAGTTCCTCGTGTCAATGGCCACAGCAGCCGAGACATGTAATTTGAAATAAAAAAAAAAAATAAAAACTGGTAAGTATATTTTTATAAGTACTACCGTTGAAAACAATTTATTTTGCCTAAATAGCTTATTATTAGCTTTCTAATTTATTAGAATTTTGTTTACTTTAATAATTATGAATTATGACTACTACCTCACCTAATATGTTATTTTATCAATTACCTAATTTTACAGTTCAAAAACAAACCTCTTAAATAATAATCGATTTGGCAACGTCGCAACCCTCTCTGCCGCTTCTCTTGGTCGCGGTTACACATAAATATGTTCTACTGTACTTTTCTACTCGCTATCGTTTCGCCTTAATTCGTGGGAACGTGTCGCCTTGATATTCTCTTAACTATCTATACAAAAAAAAAAAATCGTAGTTACTTGTGGTAGAGCCCTGATTATTGATCTTTATCCGATTTTTCAGAATAATCTCTTGATCAATTTTAGCAATGCCATATAAAAAGAAAATAAATTGTAACACAGACACAAATAAACGTACCAGTAATCTTCCTTGCCTACACTTTATTTAGTTACTTTCTAACTACCCCTGGTATTTTATAAAAGTTGCATAAAAATATTCTCTAATTACTCTGATTAATAATTAAGGGTATTTCATAAAGTTTAATCAAAACGTTTTGATGTCAAAAACAAAAGTTCTTTCGTTTGCCACCATTCGTTATAGTAAACGACAAATTAAACGAAAAAGCTCCACACCCAGAATAAAACATGAAAGCAGGTCATTTTATTAAAATTTTGCTTTGATATTGGTAATCCCTGCAACTCATACAAAACTCCGGAAGATCTATAATGGCATTAAAACTTCTGAGAAGCTTATTAATAACGAACACAATGTCTACTCGAAACTTTGTAAAAGCATATTGAAAATGTTGATCTGTATCAAGTATCAACGAAAACTTCAAAACCATTAATAACCTACCTATTTACTTAGTTTGTTGTTACGCCCGTTAGTATGTTATAAAATATTGTTTAGTTTTATTTATATATGTAACGTATGCGAAAAAGTTAAAAAGAAAGTATCTGAAAATAACAGAGAAATCCTATTGGTTTAGAATAATGTGATTCGAAATTCGTCTAGGTAACGCAATGTTCAATAAAGAACACTTGGCAATGCCTATTTATCTCTGCTTTTGACTGTATAAATATCACTGGTGATCAAATCGGAATAATTAATATTATAATTTGCTTATTCTGTCTGTCTTTTCGTATTGAAAACCCCAGCGCCACCTATCACACAATTATGTCACTGATTTATTATAAAGAAATACTTATTACATAAATATTTTTTATTTTATAAAGAAATAACGTTGTTTATAAAGAAGTAAAGGCTTTGTGAAATTAGTAAAATAACTTATCCGTTGCAAGATAATTCGGATGGAATTCCCCAGATCAACAGACTGAGCCGATATCAAGCACAAAATGACTGGACTCCCTTAGTGCTGTAACGAATAAAACTCACTTAGTCTTTCATTACATTAGGTTCAATTTTAAATTCTATCCAAATTTTAAAGGTACTTTACTAAATGATACAAAGTAGGTGTAGCCAGGTATGTATTTCAATTTTAAGTTGTTAACGATTGGTAAATAAAATTTTAAGCATAATTTTGTGTACCTAAGTTAATTGCATTTGTACCTGGAACTTAGAATTACACATTTCTAGGTACGTAAAGCCAGTGTTTATAAGAGATTAGAAAATTTCTTGGAATTTTATAGAAGTGAAGACGAGTCTGAACCTGAAAAACGTTCTGGTTATATTCATCTCACACACGATGCAAAGCAAATCATGCTTAACGTTTACAATGGGAAGTACTCGTTAAAAATACTCTTTAGTTAAACTTCCTAATACCAGGTAAATTTTAAAACGACCAGTACCAGGTGGGGCGACTTCTCGCCTCAGTAGTTTGGTTCACTTTTAAGCGCAACGATTCTATGTATCTCATTATTCTTACTATTTTTTTAACTCTTTATTGTCTGTATACTTTGTTTAGTACCAATTCAACAAATTAAAAATCAAAGACAGAAGACAGTCACAATCAGAAACTCACCAAATAAACACGTAATTTTAGCAGTTATCAGATATCAGACGTACTTAGGGCTAATTGCACTTTACAAATTCTTAGAGAGACAATCCCAACTGGAAAGTGATGCTTCGAAGAATCTAGACAAAAATATGCTAATAGGGGAATTATAAAAGTTCCCACTGTGTAATAGCAAGAATGGAATTTCAAAGATAAACGAAACACATTACAATCAACTGCTAATATGTAAAGAATGCGACTGCACATAATGGCAAGTAATTAGTACATTAGTCATTAGTAACCATTTTCCAAAACTTTCGTCTAAACTGATAAAATTAGATTTGTAGAACGTAAAAACACTCGATACCACGTGTGGCGAATTCTCTCCCCACATACATTTCCGCGAAATCCGACGAGAATATTTAATTTTCTGTTCGCGGTATTTTGGGTTTTAATACTTCTTTGTGCTCTTAATACATCAACTACCTATGTTCTAAACCGTCAAAGCGATTGATTATACTAAATTACAGATATTAATAAAAGTTAGACCTGGAGCGAGAATTTGCCCCACCCGGTATTAGGAGGGTTAATCATATTTACCGATTAATTAATTCATAAAAAACACAAAATTCTGAGCAAAATTCCTTAAAAAGTAAAATTACATATTTTTTCTTAGGTCTTCTTTCGACGATGGTTAAATCAGACGCGATCAAAAAGACGGTTTTTTTGACACAAGTTCCACGATCCCCCACGAACTTATAAAAGACGGTCCAGTGTTGCGAGAAAAAAAAAGGATTCTGGTGCCCATCGAATATTACCGAATTTTCATTTATCAGCTATACGGGAAACAATATATCATATGTATTCAGTGAAGAACTTACCAACTTTAAATAAACTTTTAAGTGAATTAAGAAACAAAGAAATAATCCTCGAGTGTCATAAACTACTTTTTGGAAGTTTATAAAATCTAATGGTTTTATGTTTAAAACAGTGAATAAACGGCAGGCACGTATGGAATCCAGCCGTTAAATAAAGTGGAGGTTCGTTTATTAAGAGGGTCTAAGGTCTTGTAGGAGTGAACGGAAGAACTTGTATTCTTTGGATGAAACTTGGTTCGACACCTACGATATAGTTAAAAAATGTTGGACCGATGGTAGTAAAAATTGCGTCATCAATGTTCCTCCCTCCAGAGGGAAGAGAATTTGTATTTTACATTGTTGGGGATAATCAGGATAGGTAGAAGATGCTTTATTACTCTCTGCTAAGAGTGTAAGTGATTGTCGCTTAGATTATCATCAAGATATGGACAGTACTTTGTTTGAAAAGTGGTTTGAGCAGCAATTACTACCTAAATTAAAAAGAAATAGCGTAATTATTTTGGACAATGCTCCGAATCATTGTAGACTAAAGAGTAAAATTCCAAACAATAATTCAAACAAAGCTGAAATTTAAGAATCTTTATCAAAACATGAAATATATTTTATGTATTCTTACACAAAAAAAAAAACAACTTGCAGAATTATTAAAATTAGTTAAATCTGAAAAAAAATTATGTTATCGACAGGATAGCTGAGAATTATGGCCATAAAGTATTAAGATTATTTCCTTACTACTGTGTACTGAATCCAATAGAATGGTTGTGGTCTCAATTAAAAAGTAATGTGGGTCAAAATAATATTTCTTCTAAATCATTTTCGACTTAGTTGTAGATTCAATTACGACCAAATGTAATAATATTACAGCAGATAATTGGAAAAAATGTATAGAGCATGTCAAAAAACTAGAAGAAAAATACTTACAGTTCCAAAATATTATACATAGAGCAGTTATAGATTTAAACGATAGCGATGATAGTAATACAGATTTAAATGTAGACGATAGTTAAGTTTAAAATTATTTTTTTTGTGTATTTTTCATTATGTTAAATATATTATATTTTAATATAAAAGTATTACTTATATGTATTTTTCTTTTACTTTGTGGGATTGCCGTAATTTTGATAAAATGTATCAGTGTATAAGTCCGACCCTGTATACAACTATATCTAAAAGATTAAATCCGAAATATCTTGCAACACACAGTACTACATAACGACACCGCTTCGTTGTTTCTTTTCGTACAGGTATCTTAATAAAAATCGATTAAAAAAATTGATTAGCTAATTAAAACACTTTTGATGCGTTAAATAACAGGGATAAGGATTAGGAAGAGAGGATAGGGATTATATTAGAATAGAAAAAGAAACAAGACGACTACCAAAAGGGTACTACACCTTATCTTAGTTATTAATGAACGTATAGCGACATACGATATATTAGATGACAGTATCAGTATATATAATTTGCTTATTCCGTCTGTCTGTCTGTCTGTTACGAAAACACCAGCGCTGGCATTACATCATAATATATCCATTGTTATTAGTCCGATTGGTGCGTGTGATGCGCTAAATGAAAGGGAAGTGGATTATATTAAGATAGAAAAAACAAACAAGGCGATTAACATAGGAAAAACAAACAAAGCGACTATCAAAAGGGTACCACTCACCATCTTTGTTATTAATGAACATATATCGACATACGAGATATCAGAGGACGCTATGGATACAAAAAGATTTACTTTAACACAAATTTTGATTTATTGACTTAAAAGAAGGCCTCTGGCTAAGTACAAAATAAACAACTGATCGAATCCTAACATATCAAATAAAAGAGGAGGACATAACGAATATATTAAGATAAAAAAAATCAATCAGTTTTTTGTTTTTACCACTCTTGGAGAAACAATGACGACTGTTAGACCAAAGTCTGTTTGTTACTAAGTGGCAAACACGATATTATAGCTTATTTGTAGTGTACTATTTTGTGCGTCTGAAAACGTTTTATTCTGCTTCTTTTTCATATTCATTCATAATATCAAAATAAATCTGCATAGAATATTTTTGGTTTGACAAAACACAAGCATTTTAGTTAGAAAATTATACGTTCTAGAATATACGTTCCACATTCTAATAGATCATATTTTTCTAAAATTCCTCTGCTTATCAAAAAGATGGATACTCTGGAACAAAAGATAATTACCCTTGACCAAAAGATTTGAATTCTTCAGAAGTTTGAGTCACTAGATGAGGAAAATAGAAAACTCAAAACGCAATATGGTTTATCAGACATATATTTATTAGACACAACTCTTGAACAGTCAAGTACTAGAAATATGAATAACCTTTTTAAAGACAGAGCAATGAAAGTTCCAGACGTGCTAGTAATGTTATGTTATACAATGTCAAAGAGCCCAGTGCAAATAACCTTTCTAAAATAATGGATAATAACAGACAGTTCGTCGATATACTCAAACCTCTACCAAATGCTTCTAATGATATATCAAGAAAGTTCTGACAAGACCAAAGTTCTAGACCAAGAGATCTTAAAATTATTTCAAGTAATTCCCATTTTTCCAGCCAAGTTCTCAAGTCAAAGAATTAATTTACAAATGGTGGTGTTCGGCAAACTTCAGCAAGAACAGCTACATAAGGTTTTAAATAAACTTGAAGCTAGAAACAAACAAAAGAAGGAAAATGAACTAATCATTAGGTTTATTAATGGTATCTCTAAGATTGTAAAAACCAGCGGCCAAAAAAACAATAAAAAGTTTCTATCACAGAAGTTTGTCTACCACCAAAATCCTGGTAGAATTAGAATAAAAATTCAATTTTTAAGATGCTCAGTTTTGTAACTTTGATGTTATAGTATTTGTGGATCTTGTCAGAGCTTAGATGGATGGATTACACAATCGTTGGTAACAGATGTTTTGGACGAAGAGTCTTCTGTCTAAAGAACCTGAGGACATGGATTCAAACATATACTAAAGAGCTTTTCCGCGCCGCTGCCAATAAAGTTAATGATGGTTGTTTTACATTTTTTTTCTGTATCGTTTCTGTCGATATTTATTTAAGGAATTTCGATGGTATATATTCAATGAGCACTAGTTTTATTATCCTTTTTCTGACAAGTATTATTGAACGTGTTTTCTATCCCTCTTCATAACGTGTTTTAAATTTGTATTTTCTGTTCCCATCATTAAACTCAATTATTTCAACTGTAAAGATAGTATTCCTTTTTTTACCCGTAGTTTTGTTCCTGTCAAGATTTAAAATTAATTAAAATATAATATCGCCCTGTTAAGCTGTCATTGCACTTTTTCTTGATCAAACACTAATCACCCACTTGTTTGTACATCTCAGATCGCCCCCAATTCCCTGGATCTACACCCTCGTTACGGACAACCCGTATGAAATGAGCCTTCAAAGGTTTTAATGCGTGTTTAGACAGTAACGGATTATGGTCTTTGAGGCCTGAGACCTCAAACTCATTCGGTTCGTGATGGTCGCTATCGGATTTCAAAGAGTTGAAAGCACGAAACCGAACTTTCGACCCCCCGACGAGATTTTACTGTACAAGGCTCATTATATAGTGAGATAATGGGAAAATGGTCTTTTATGTTGGCGTTTTTATTGGCGATTTACTACTATCCGAGAAGCAAGGTTGTTTTAAAAAGGATGACAAAAAGCTTCAATTTTTATATTTGACATAGCTTCCATAAGTAAAAAATCAAACTTTAAATTAAGTTCTCGTTTTTGTACTTACTCTATTTAATACTCTAAAGAGGTTTTCAACAATATTTACTCACCTATAGCCCAAGCTGTAGCGAGAAAAACGTGCATTAAGTAGTGAATTTTTGAAACGAGCACAGCGTTTTGAAGTACAATGCCTGGAGTAACTTCCAAGTGTTTGCAACTCCAAACTGCTGATTATAATTTTTTATGGCACTTTTAAGATGCAAAAAACGATATTTTTGGATTATTTTAGGGTAAAATAAGTACAATATTACAAAAGAACATATAAAAAGCTTTAATTTGAGCTATGTTGTATTAAATTTGACCCAATAGTTTATGCAAATTTACAGATTAAAAGTCCAAAAATTGACATTTTTCGCCATTTTTGAAGTTATACTTCTATACGCGCGCTCCACGTTGAAAATTTGTACGGGAGTGAATCGGTGAAATCATTACATATGTAAGATAATGAGTACGAGAGAGACAGAAGATATATTTTCTCTCTCTTCCTCTCTCGAGAAAAAAAATGTTCCTTTTGTATATATATTTAATTTTATATATATTATATATATAATATTATATGTATATATATATATATATATATATATATAATATAATATTTATTAATATTATTATTTATGTGATATGTTTTGTATTATTTATTAAATGTTCATAATTATTTTAGTCTTTTGTATTTCTAAATAATAATCTCAATAAATCACTGTAAGACCGAGAACTGTCAATTTTGAAATACGTTTGTGTAATGTCTAATTGGCAAATGTTTTACGTGTTTGGTTCATACGCTGGTGTATGCGAGTTCGAATCCCAATATAAATTTACTTTTTTATTTTTGAAATATTTAAAAACCCGACGTTCATTTTATTAAATATATGTAATATACGCAAAAATGCTAAATTTTAAAATAAAATGAAAATTTACAACATAATCCGAGTTGTTGGTTTTTGAAGTTATACTTCTATACGCGCGTTCGACTTTGGAAATTTGCACGGGAGTGAATCGGAAATTTTGCCCGGGAGTAACAAGTCTCGTTAGGCATGTTAAATTATAAATTAAAACTTGTAAATATCCCAAGAAAGTTCAAATGTGTACTTATATACACAACAAACAACAATTAAATATTGTATTTGTCAATGTCATAAATTGACAGTTGTATCACCAAACAATATTTTTTTTATTAATATTGTTATCATGGTAAATTAAACATATGCGTAAGTAAGTTATATATATTGACATTTTTAAATACTTATGAATATTGCATTTTAATTTGTATTGTATTATTATATTGAATTATGTTGCAGTGTATTGTGTTGTATTTTTATATTATTAACAAAATGAACAATAAATTTTACTGCAGAGTACGTGTAAAATTTTTTTTTAATTTCATTCCTTTTATACATGTATGAAAATAAAAATATATATTGTCATCAAAATATTGACTCAATCCTTTATTTACTTACTATACTCCTATTACAGGTCAAATGTTTATATACAGCAAACGATGCACCATATACCTGTATACCTAATTATTTTTCTCTTTCTGCTCTCTCTTACCTACAGCTTTACATATGTAATGATTGTGCAGATTGACTCCCATATAAATTTGTAACGACGAACGCGTGTATAGAAGTATAACTTCTACCGGCAGTCCCACTGGACTACCACACCCGTTTTTTTTATTTTTGAAATAACTTTTGTAAACATTCTTATTTATGTAAAAAGCATTATATTGTAGCCCTTTCAATTACAAATCCAATGTGACTTTGTTAGATCCGATCGGCCTATTCCTTTTCGAGCACCGTTTAATTGTTTATAAAAATTCTTAAATGTTTATACATTTTGTCCTCATGTCCTCAGAAAATATAGGCCGTTAACTATAAAATGGCGCTAATTTTAATTTTTAATGGTTATTCAAAAAGCATCTGCGATGTTTTAAACACATTTAGCTAGCTCTGTTTCTATTGGTTGTCAAAAACTTTTTGTTTATTTAAATTTTTATCTTAAGTTCAGCTATAAGAATCAATAAGTTAACACAAAAAATAAGGGGTTGAAAAATTTTGTATTTTTATTTTTTCACATAAAAATATAATATACCAAGAAGAGAATACGTTTTGAATTAGATCTTTTTTACAAAAAAAGTTACAAAAAAAATCTTACAAAGTCTCATTCCATTTATAATTAAAAGAACTAAAATATAATATATTTTGCATGAAAAAAATAATTTTTACAAAAAGTTATTTCAAAAGCAAAAAATGGAGAAAAATTTACATTTTTGGACCTTAGTAATTACTACAATACAAAACAACCATTAATTTTGCAAAAACTATTGGGCCAAGTTTAATGTAGCATTGCTCAAATTAAAGCTATTTTTATATACTTTTATAATATTGTACCAATTTACCCTAAAATGTTGGTTTGATACAATAAAATAAAATTAATCAAAAAACATCGTTTTTTGAAAAATTCACCAATATATGCTCAAAATCATTAATTTTTGTTTCTATAGCTTGGACTGCTTATAATGATGATATTACAAGATTAGTTACAAATTTTATCTCCAAATATCTGTACATTAATTTTTTACTAGAACAATAAGCCTATTCTCTATTTATTTTTTTGTTGTTGAAAATTTGTGTATAATAAATTAATACCTTATACTTTAAAAATATGGTCTGTTCCTTTGATGCTGAAAAATGTTTTCAATTACTGACTGTAAAAGATTACATAATATCTACAGCGCAAAAAATCGGAAGGCATTTTGCTTTGAAATTGTTTAGGTAATGGATGAACGGATAAAACTGAGCTAACTTTCCGGGCATATATTTTCAACACATTTATATGTAAATGGCACAAAATTCTTCACGAGCAGTGTGCAGTGGAGACGTAGGAGCTTCAACTGCAGCAATGGATCTTTGTGCTTGCAAAAAGCGACGTGAATACTGCATTTTGCATTCTCTTACTTGAATTTTGTTGGGTAACTTTTTGGATTGTTTTTCTTTTATTTTAGTATATACGACAAACTGTGTTTCTGCTTTTGTTTTATTAATAGTATTAAAATATGTAAGAATATAGAGATAATTTTCTATTTTATATCGGGAATATCAAAAAGTTATACAATGCAAAATGATAGCTTTTAGAACTAATTTATTGCTATATTTGGTATTCATATTGCTGTTTTAGTACGTATTTGCCAGCTTACACAGGGTGTCCAAAAACTCTGCTGACAAACGAAGACCGGAAATTCCTTGGTTAATTTTAAGACAATTTAATCCAATTCACCGTTTCCTAAGGGAGCTGGAGCTGTTTCAAGATGGTGCCTTGTAATTAGTTTTTTTTTAAATACCTCAAAAACGCTTCTATTTAAAAAAACGAAAACTGGTACGATTATTTATCCTCCAGAGTTAAATCGATAAAAATCGTTTTCAAAAAATTGTAAAATGAACATTATCCATGATCTTAATCTGTAAAAAAATTTGGCACTTGTGCTCTCTTTAGTAGTGTTAAAAAAGTGGATAGAAACCACTGTTGGAGATTACTCCTGTTATGCCAAAAATAACTCCATAAAAATATATATATTTAGAAATGAAAAATAACAAACGATGACGGAGACGGTGACGGAGTAGTGATCGAAGCGATCTAGGTGGAAATAAAATTATCCAGGCTTTGGCCAAGCTTTTCACCGAATGCATATACCAAGGAAAAACTTCTTCGCAATGGAATAATGCAGTCATTACTTTATTACACAAGGCAAGGAGATATAACAGATTTAAAAAAACTACCATCCTATCAGTTTCCTTTCATACATATACCTATAAACTTTTCTCAAAAATTATCAAAAAAGACTAGACGCTAAATTAGACTTCTATCAGCCTAGAGAACGAGCTGGATTTAGATCGGGAAACACCACTAACGACCACTTACTAGTGATAAAGAACCTGATAGAGAAGTCTGCAAAGTACAATAAACAATTGGCACTGAAATTAAAAAAAAATTAAAAAAAAATCTAGTTTAGTAAAAAGTCTAATACCGTCATTATGTTTTATTACTTTACTTCGGTTTTAGTACCAGAAACTGAATTCACTACGAATTTTGACCATGATGAACGGCATGTGGAATGCAATTTTAGATTCCCTTGCCGAGTAATTCATCAAGCTGTTTGCTTCGCAAGTTTTAGAAAGCGCAGTGGTAAAAATTTGAATTCGGTTTCGCCAGGTAGAAATCGTTTGATTTCTCTTTTTGTTTTTAGATGGCGTAGTAACGTCCGCACATAGTTATTTTGATAACTATTGTCTAGGACGGGAAAGATTTTTGTTTTGGTTCAGAGTAGTGGTTATACCGCTCTAAGGAGACCTAAAGAGGTCGAAATACGTATAAGCGGCTGTCGCTGCCCTATATCAAAACAAAAATCTAATACCGTCATTATGTTTTATTACTTTACTTCCGTTGGAATACCAGAAACTGAATTCACTACCAATTTTGACCATGATGAACGGCATGCGGAATGCAATTTTAGATTCCCTTGCCGAATAATTCATCAAGCTGTTCGCTTCGCAAGTTTTAGGAAGCGCAGTGGTAAAAATTTAAATTCGGTTTCGCCAGGTAGAAATCGTTTGATTTCTCTTTTTGTTTTTAGATGGCGTAGTAACGTCCGTATATAGTTATTTTGATAACTATTGTCTAGGACGGGAAAGATTTTTGTTTTGGTTCAGAGTAGTGGCTATACCGCTCTGAGGAGACCTAAAGAGGTCGAAATACGAATAAGCGGCTGTCGCTGCCCTGTATCAAAACAAAAATCTAATACCGTCATAATGTTTAAAAAAAATTAATTTTTATAAAATTTAGCACAACAAAAACTAAACCATATAGATTTTGCCAATTTTTTTACTTATAAAAAAGCACCTTACCTATTTAACGTACTGTATGGAATTAAAATCGGATTATATAGGCGGCCTCAGAAATCTTTTCAAATTATAAACAATTTTGTAGCTTATAAACAAATAGAACATCTCGGTCATTAATAGCTTAAATTATTTTAGGAAAATGCAGGTGGAATAGACTCAGTAAGGCAGTAAGGCGCAAAAAAATTATAAGGAATAGGATGACAATCTATAACCCATTGCCTTATTCTTTCGGAGCTCTTTCTCGATAAAAATTTTCATATCGTCATAACATTTACAAATAAAGGTACTATAATAGTAAAAACCATCGATAAAAATAACAAAAAAATTAGGTTGAAAAATTGAATTTTAAGTTTAAAATCGGTATACGTAAAAAATGTATTTTTTCTTCAAACGTCAAATAATGATGACATTACTTATCTAACTTGATCCTGTCAAAGTTTGGTGTCTCCGCCGGCAGCAGTTTTTTTTTCCCATTTCTTTACGGCGGAGGGAAAAATGTTGTCATGGCAACAATATGAAACATGTCACAAAGCAACAATATAAATGTCATTAACAACAATTAAACATCATTTTTATTTATAGTAATATAAAAAGTACAATTAGTTAATGAGGCATTTTCAAAATTGAAACCGTGCAAAAATGTTCCCGACTCTTGATACGCATTGGCAATTGTTGATGATACTGATGGTCGAGAACAACTTTCAGCAATCATTCCCGATGTTGACGAATCATGAGGGTTTAAAATTTTTTGAGCATTATCATTCTTATCGGACTTGGAGGGCCCCAAACGTGCTACTGCATCATTAGCCGCGGACTCAATTTCGTTTAAGTTTTCCATTTTCGCACTAAATTTGCGCTTGCGGTTGCAACAACAATAAGCTGTCTTTAATAATTGCAAAAAACTGTCAAACAACTGTAACCAGGGAGACGCAAATCCCACCGACGACTTAAATATTTTAATTTCTAACATCTAGACGACTTTGATAGTTGTCACAGTTAATTTGGAGTAAAAATAGCGTATGAATTGTACTATTTATGGTTGAAAATTGCTACGTTTGAAGAAAAAATACTATACTTTATTCGGCAAAGAAGCGACTTTTCGTGACTTGACCTCTATTACGCGCCTCACTTCGTTCGGCGCGTAATATCGGGCGCGTCAAGAAAAGTCATGCTTCTCCGCCTCATAAAGTATAATACTATTCTAGGCTTCTAATGAAGCAACTTTCTTTATTTTTCTTTTAGTTTAATATAACTCGAATAGAGACACCTAACAAACGCATTATTATATCCCAAAGATGTTCTAGTTTTGTTATAAATAAATGTATTTATACTCCAGTTTTCAGAGACGAAAGTGCCACTGAACCTCTAAAAATTATACGAACAAGCTGAATTTTCCCTAAAAGTATTAATTTAGAGATTCCAAAAAATATGCACAAAAAATGTACTACTCCTACCCTCGACTGCTTCTTCAAACCACCCCCCTCATAGGGAAAAAATGAAATAATTAATTTGTCAAGAATTTGTACATCGTAGAAAAAAATATTTTTAATAAAAATGTAGCTGAGATAATTCTAAACAAAAATGTTAATCAACACTTTTTGTGTAAAATGAACAGTTCTCCCAAAAATAACGCTTGAAGCGACTGGCGATTTTTAATGTTCGCTACACGCGCAAAATCAATTTTAAATAAAATTTATATCAATTCCACTGTAAAAATTCGAAATCTTTTTACAGTGAAAATTCAAGTACGTTTTTCTAAACTACGCAACTTCAGCTTCAGCTACAAATTTTTTTACAGACTTAATACCGTTTCCGTGGCGTGCAAGCGTTTGTAATCTGAAAGTTTAAATTCAGCCTTTATTAGGCATATTTCAAATGCTTCACATTTGTTGCCAAAAATCGTAATTTCATGCCATAGTCTTTGGTTAGATTGTACTTTAACAATGAAAATTCCGTAGTGACTGGTTAATGGAAAAGTGATAATACAAAAATTGTATATGAAAGCTGCACTCTTTACCTTAAAACGCTTTTTTTATTTTTACTGACAGTTCATTCTGATCAAAAGATATCAAATTTTGCCGATTTAAAATTGATTTCACGCGCCTTATTTTTGGAAGTGTTTCATTTTACAGAAAAAGTGTTAATAAACATTTTTGTTTAAAATAATCTCAGCTACATTTTTTATTTGAAATATTTTTTTCTGCGACGTACAGATTCTTAATCAATCGATTTTTTCTGTTTCCCTTCCCTACTAGGGGGGTGGTTTTATCGGAAAGCCGGGGGTATCAGTACAGACCCAAAATTAACCTTCCCAGCAATATTTAGCTTGTTCGTATGATTTTTAGAGATTAAGTGACATTTTCGTCTCTGACGACTGGAGAAGTGGCGTAACTATGGGTTGGCAGAGTAGCAAAGTGCCATGGACACCATGCCTGAAGGGGACCATGGTCCGAGCTCACAAGTGACCTAATATTTTTAACAAAATTTAGTAAAAAATATAAATTTTATTATATTCTTAAAATCAATTACCGCTAGATACAACCAATATACAAACTCAAATAAATAATTAAGATTTAAAACCATTCATAAGAAAAGGATCAATTTTAGACCGCATCCATTGGTTGCTTCATTTTTTTCGCGGTGCTCATACCCCATTCATGAAGAAAAAAAATAGCTGAAAAAATCAAATTTTTTTTAAAGCCCTTCTCTCTATTCGGATTGCCGAATATATGCCTTTCCTACTTCTCGCCATTTATCTCTGTTGTTTGTAAGATGTTTCCACATTGGTCC
Source organism: Diabrotica undecimpunctata (assembly GCF_040954645.1). Taxonomy (NCBI): domain Eukaryota; kingdom Metazoa; phylum Arthropoda; class Insecta; order Coleoptera; family Chrysomelidae; genus Diabrotica; species Diabrotica undecimpunctata. The sequence continues at coordinate 23,420,682 of NC_092804.1, read as the reverse complement.
TGCAGTTCTTTTAATATCGTCGCTTCAGCGCATTTGCGGTCTTACTCGTGATCTTTTGGCTTCATATGGCCGCCAATTCACGATTTCTTTATTCCATCGGCCATCCTTAAGACGTTCGTTATGTCCAGTTCATTTCCATTTCAGTTTAGCTGCCTCTTCGACAGCATCTTTTACTTTTGTTCTATTACGAATGTCTTCATTGGTTTTATGGTCTTTGAGTGAGATACAAAGCATCTGTCGTTCCATAGCTCTCTGAGTTTTTCTGATCTTCTCCATGTTTATTTTATTGAATGTCCAGGTTTGACCTCTATATGTAAGTACAGATAGGACACAGGAATTAAACACTTTGGTTCGAAGTCTTTGAGGTATAAGTACGTATGAGGGTCTTCCGAATGCTGCCCATACATTTTTACACGTCTGCTTATTTCGGGAAAAAATCTTAAACGGGCTTTTAAAGGTTCTAAAAGGTATGTGATAGCGGATGACAATTCCGCGAAGACGAATATGCATTAAAAGTTACATTGTAAACTTAAGGGTCCTTTCTTAAAAGACAGTGATAATAGATATTACCCAGAAAAACATTACTATAAATTATATATTATATATTGTTCTATGTAGACATTATATATTGTTTCCAAGTTTAGTGTGAAACTTGAATGTACATGGCTATCCTATACTTTAATACTTCAGAAGGCGTTTTGTAAACCATGGCATTGAAAATTCACCTGGATTCTTGACTTACGTATCAATAATGGGTGTTACATGGAACACTAAATGAAGAGCAAGAGTACATGATGAAGAAAGAAAAATCTTTTTGGCGCCAAGTATTCTCTAGACTCCTTGATATTACTTTAACTCTTTCAGCGTGTAATTTAGCCTTCTGTGGCCACAGAGAAAAGGCAGATAGCAACGATCCAAGTTCCCAAGGAAACTTTTTAAATATTGTTGAGTTATTAGCAAAATATGATCCGTTTTTACAAGAATTATTGTAAACCAAAGAACCAGATAAAATACTTAATATAATTTAACATTTTCAAATATGGTTTAATCCATTTAAACCCAACCACTGTTTCGTTTTAAGGTTATTTTGTAAGTACTTTGCAAGACTGATTAGTCCGAAAACGTTTTGAAGTTAATACTTTTGGATTTTTAAATTTAATATTACATTTGGTTCTACATTTCGAAGTTGGAAGCAATAAAAGTCATCGATTCTGGGGGCGGTACGAATTAACTGGATTATTCTAGCGTGGCAAGTATTTTAATTCGTTAGTTTAAACAAGGTGGAATTTTTTACTACTTAGTAATTGACTTTTAAGAACCTCCTTTTTATTTTACGATTTGTCACAAAGTAAAAGAAATGCTCAACTTCATGAGTCACCAAGAATTTATTGGGTATAAACGTTTTGGAAGGTTTGGCCTGTATGTTTCTACTTTTTGTTGAAGATTTCAACTATGATATGTGATACACTGGAAAAAAACCTTTATAGAATTAATCGCGCTATTTTTATAATAAAATATAAGCTCTCGAATGTAATGTTTAATTTGTTATATTCAATATATAATATATATTATACTAGTTATGTAGTATGATTCAAAATAGATTGTCTAATTTCTAATGTGTCGGATTAGGTACAAGGTACTCTTTTCTAAAAAATTCGAGACTTTTGTAGAATCATTGGGAGTTCACTGTAATTCGATTTATTCATAATATTGTACATATTAAAATTCTTTTTGAAAGTTGCTGGAGTACATTTATGTAGAACGGTTTAATTTAGAAGATTTTTATCTACTACTATCTACTTATTTTAGTTAAAAGTATATAAGACCAAACCATTCCATTTAGACCCATTCACAAAAATTAATAATTAAATGATCACAGTTAACACCTTTCAATACTGGTCCGCTGTATTGAAAGGTATTATGATATATGAAAGATAACAAAATATTCTCACCGCATTTTTTATATAATATGCATTCCTGAAGGACACTACCACATCCGCACCACAAACTTGAATGAAGATGTCTTCGACTTAGAGACTTGGACACTGATCTTGTTTGCAGAACAACCGGCAACGCCCAAAAATACAAAATGAGCGTATGTCTGTTCTGGTTCTATAAATAGAAAATGCACAAGATATTTCAAAAACAGATCAAATTTACGATCTTTACCGTTATTCTATGATCGAGAAAGATAAAAACAGATATCCAAAGGTGCTCCTTATTAAGTCCTTCCTAGAATTTCATGAAGTTAAGGACGAAACGGGCAAATTAAAAAAACGAAGAGATCTGGAGAAGAACCAGAAGAGTCAGACTAAAATGGAGATGGACAGGACACATAGCTAGAATGACGGATGGGCGATGGACAAAGAGTTTATTGGAATGGAGAGCAAGGGAAGACAAGAAAAGCGTCGGTCGACCAACCACCCGATGGCCTGACGATCTAAGAAGAAAAACTAAAAACTGGATGAGAGTGGAGCAAGATACACTGGGTTGGAAATACGAGGAAGAGGCCTATGTTCAGCAGTAGACTTTTAAGACTGGATGATGATGAAGGAGCAAAACAGCCTTAACCATGTCTAACCAAATTATTAAATCTACAAATGACAAAAATATACCTCAAAATAAGTGTCGAGGACAAGGATATAATGGTGCAACACAACAAAAGGCACTTGGCACAAAATGGTAGAGTTCAAAACCTCATAAGAAATCGAACCTAATGCGGTATGTTCACTGTGCTGCTCATAGCTTAAATCTATTACTTTATAATGCAGTAAAATAGGTTATTGACATGCAAAACATTTTTTTGAAACGGTTCAAACAATTTATAATTTTTTTGGCCACAGTTTCAAAAGATGGAATATCTTATCAAGTTTTATATCTAATAAAGAAAGAGGGTTTTCACTTTATATAACACTAAAAACATTGAACCCTACTAGATGGATGGGACGTTATGATGCTATTTTTGCTTTAAAAGTTCAGTTTGGTAAAGTCCAAAAAGCACTAACGAAAACGATTCTGTTAAATTGCAAATCAGATAAAAGAAATGAAGCTATTTTACTTAAGAAGAAGATTGAAAACTACAGTTTTATTATGTTATTGATTTTTTTACTGCAAAATTCTAACAACTATCAATTCAGCCTCTAAAGGCTGAATTGTCACCGAAAGTCTCTCGAAAGTCACCGATCTTTCAAATGCCTTAAAACGTTTGAAAATTAGTTTGGAAGAATTGAAAAGGTTTCGAGATTAATTTAAATTTCAAAAAGGAAGTAAACATTGTAGCAGAAAAGTGGTTCACCAACGCTGAGTCTTCTAAAACTTCTCAGAGGCAGGTGAAATGCTATTTTGACGAACTTTGTGAAGATGAGCGTTTTCAAGATACAGAAAGTTTGTTTAAAATGAACATATTTTATTAAGTATTGAACATCATTATTAATCAACTGATATCCTGTTTCCTTCCAATGAATGAAATTGTTTCCAGTTTCAGTATTTTGCAACCTGCCACTTACAAAATTTAAATGATACTAATTTTAAATGATAATTTTTAAATATATTAATTTTTTCATTAGGATAAATTAATTATTATTACTTTAGTTATTAAACAAGTTTTTCTGCAAAAATCTGCAAAGATCCACGCTGGTCTATAATGCTTTTCCGTTCTTTATATATCTAATCATTTGCTCTAATTCTGCCATTCATATTGTTCACCCTGTTACTTCTTGTAATTTTTATTGCATTTCCCTAATATCTTCAAATTGTCTGTAACAAGTTTGACGTAATAATCTTTGAGTATTCCATAATGCACTCGTTTTTTAGTATTTATTAATTATTTCTTTCTTATCATTACGTTAACCTAATATAATTATTATTAGTATGTCATTTTTAAGTATCTTTTCATAATATATTACTGAATGTTTATTTGAGATTATTTTTTATTCTGATGTAGGACAGTCCTCCACATATTACTTTAAAATCGATCACCTTGTGCCTTAGTTTACGGTTACTTATGAAAGCTGTTAAATGACTCTGTTTATATCTCCGGAATACAACATTGTGTATTGCTTTTTTACCATTACCCCTATGGCTTTCCATCGTGTTTCTAGTAACGGTAAGGTTTTAATCACTTTTACCAGCTCTTCTATTTTTCCAGCTCTCAATAGAATCTTAATATTTCATTCCGATCCCTACTCTGTTTTTTAATTTTGATTTTTTATTGTTTTTTTCTTACGTTCTTCATATTCTTGTCCTAATACATAGCCAATTTCTGATCCCCCATTTTTACTATTTCTTTTATTCTTTATTAGTTTTTTGAAGTATTAGTTTGTTTGGGACTTTTTATGTTGCTTTTTCTTCTTCTTTTGGGCTTTTATTTTACTCAATAATCAGCCATTACATTTGGTTTGTTAATTTTTGGGCCACTGTCGTAAGTCTATTATCGGTGAATATTATCTGTGAAATCTACATTTTATTTATGTTTTCTTACAAATGGTTTAAATGTTAATATTAGATAGGTTATTATGAAGGTTATTGATCTGTAGGAATCTGAGAAGAATTTTGATAATTTAAGGGTTAATTTCGCATGGAAGCATTGGTATGTTAATTGGAGTTTTAATATTAATTTGGATCAGTTCTTGATAGACATAATCTTTAATTTTGTTTATTGAGCATTCCCAAAATATGTGTTCTAATGTTTCCATTTGTCCACATTCACAGTATGGGTTATAGCGAATTTTGATTTTATATAAATGTACTCCTGTCAGGCAATGACCAGTCCTCATTCTTATAATGGTAGTAATATGCCGCCTGGTAGTAATAATGGAAGTAATATGAATGGGATTTTGTCAAACCATGGTTTATTAGGAAAAAATTTTTGTATGTTGTTAAACCACTTACGTTTATATTAAAAATAATTTAACCAATTATTTTGATGTATAGAACATATTTTGTTTTTTAGTAATGGCATGATATCCAAGTTACTTAGTCTAATTTTAGCAGGAATATTTAATTCAGCCCCAACCTTTGCCAATTTGTAAGCTATTTCATTTTCCTCGATATTATTATGTCCAGGAATCCAACATAATCTAATATCTTTCCCATATTTATTTTAATAGTATAGTTTCTTTTTAACTTCCAAGACTCTGTAGTCCTTTGTTGCAGTTATCATATTGTTATTAATTTTGTCTACAAAGCTTTTTTAGTCCGTAGATATTATAGCTTTATCAGAATTTTTTTCCACACAAATCATTAGGCCCTTTTGAATAGCTATTATTTCAGCTGTACAGATATTAATAAGCGAAGGAATTTTTTCAGAAAAGGAATAATTTATACCAGGTATGTGTATTCCTATGTTCGTTTTGGCTTCCTCAAGGTTTTGATTTTTTTGTTTTTTTGAATCATCTGTAAATATTCGTATGTTTATGATGCTTGTTTATGTTTTGGTTCACTTCTACTTTTTACACAACGTAAGAACGTTGCGAACTGACTTCCAACCGGAGTGAAGTGACAGGTGACGGACGGAATTCAACATTCAGATGGAACAGACACCTTTGTCTACAAAACGTATTTTGTGTTATATTAGTTAATAAATTTGGTTAAAATTTAAGTAATAGTCGTATTAATTGGCAAAATAAAACCCTGAAATGAAAGTAAATAATCAGATCGGGATCATAGTTGTCTTTGTTAGTTTCAGCCTTTGTTATGTTTGTTAATTCTTTTTACTGCTTGGACTTTCTATGAGAGATCTCCGACTGAATTTCCTAGCTCTTCATTTGTGTACTTGTGATTGACTGTTCTTAAGTTTCTTTTCCACTTTGCGCGTGTCTTCTATGAGTTCATTTATCATTGTTATGAAGTTGCTCGAGCGAATCTCGTTCTCCTTTTTTCCGTAATGTATTGTACGTTAATTGTATCAGTTATCCTTCTTTAGTTGTTTTTTAATATACACAACGAGTTGTTTTCTTTCAACAGCATTATTTGTGAGTTTTAAAAATGAGGCTAAAATAAAGATGTCGGAACATGTGGCAGGGAAAACCAAAAATTGAAAAGTACCAACAAGAAAGTAGGTTTTAATTCGCTTACACACAGCTAATCACTTTAAATTTGTCCAAGTATCTGATTTATATTATAATGATGCTGTGTCATCTGCAAAAGTTTTTATTTTTCCTTTCTTCGTAAATAGTAAATAGTATATTTATATTATAAAATTTTAGCCGTTTTATTTTAATTGATTTATATCTAACACAATAATTATTGTAATTACCTCCTATAAAAATCCCAGTCCTTCAGTATATTTAAATACACAGACTAGATTCCCTCTCATATATTCTCATTACACTAACCTAAAAGGTGTTTTATATGTATCACACAACTTTATACCAAATCCCTCACGCTTTTTCGTTCATTATCGTAATCCCAATTCCCCACTGCGATTTCTAATCCTTTCTTAGATCTCTTACTATAAAATTAACTTGCAGGACACCTCCTCCTTAAAAATATATTCTACACTGCTGCGAAATTAAGTTCGATTCTACTTTGTCACGAACGGTCGCATGTGGTACAGAACATATTAGAGATGGAGTTGCTGTAAATATTTCCGATGTGTTAATTTTAAATTTATAAAATGATTGTATAAAAGAAAATTAATTTTTTTAATTATCGAAAGATAAATAACAATGCAAATTAGGCAGTGAGATAGGGTCAATTGATAGGCGATAGCCAATTGACAAATACGTGAAAATCAGCAAGGAGAAAATCAAATGATCATAATCTTGAGCTGGTATCGGTGACACTAACAAAATTTATGTGGAAGTAAAATTGTATCAAGTATACTTTTGTATATTCCTTTTAGTCATGGATTTAATGTTGCAGAATTAAGGATGATGTGATGCTAGAAAATATTGAAATGAATTTAAAACAGACTGGAGCAATAATTTATAATGATTTTGATAATAATAACCAGTTGCCGTCAAAAGTGCTGGATGGCATCCCTCTCAAATTTACTTACAAGATAAAACAAATTAAACACTAAAAAATACAATATAGCACAACAGCTCTATGGTAACTTCATTTTTTCTTCTTGCGGGTGCCGTCCTCAGTCAGCATCGATCACCTCCGTCGAAGAACTTGGTCTTCCTCTTGATCTTTGCGCTTCCTTTGGGTAATATTTCTGGTTTTTGTAGTTCAATGCGTCTCTGCTCACGTGGGGCTTTTAACCACACATCGATAGGGGCACAACCTGCTTCAGGGACTGTAATTTCTGACTTCGGGGACTCCCGTACTTTCTGACTTTGGGCAGTCCTGCTTTGTCAAAGGTATCTGCTACATAGATGGTGTTTGGGTGACAGAAAATCCCGATGACGGTAATCTCTTATCTCCTCTCGCAGGTGTCGTCCTCGGTCAATGTGTAATCTACTTTGACGACTTCATTTTAATCTTGGTCTTCGTGTTTCCTTTGGCTAATGCGTTCCGGTTGTCTACTGGTAGTCCAGTACGCCGGCGCCAACATGGAGCCTTTAACCACATACTGTTAGGGTAGAAAGTTACTCCGAGTACTTCCATAGATTCTGAAAACTTCTGATTTCCACAAATCCTGGTCTGTTGAAAGTATCTCTGTCGCATAGAAGGTATCCGGTCTGCTGAAGGTCTCGATGACAGGTTCTAGATTTAGCAGCTGTGACAGCATACGGATTACGCTGCCATGTGCACATAAACTCTCCAGTAGTCCCTATCCATCGCCTTTCTCCGCAAAGCACGTATTCCTATATTTCTCATGTCTTCATCGATGTTATCAACGAACCTTGTTCTGGGTCTTCCTCTTCTTCTCTGAGCGTTTTTCTAGTTGGGTCATTCGGTTCCATCCGCATTACATGTCCTATCCACTTCAGACGTCCTATCTTAATATTTTTTACGATATCAGGTTCCTGGTATATTCTATTAAGTCCGAAGTTGTATCGTCTTCACCAGACTCCATTGTCATTCACTACTCCATAGATTCGCCTTAGTACTTTTCTTTCGAAACATCCTAACATGTTTTCATTATTTTTTTGTTCCAGGTTTTGAGTCCAGGTGTCTGAACTATATCTTAGGACTGGGCGTATTATTGTTTTGTAGAGTTTTATTTTTGTATTTCTCGATATAATTGTGGATTTAAGGAGGAGATGAAGACCTAAATAGCATCTGTTGGCCGTGCAAATTCCATGGTTTATCTCTGCGGTAGTCCAATTATTGTCAGTGTTAAGGAGCGCTCCCAGGTATAAATACAAATTAGTTCGCTTCGATGACGTCGTTTTCTATAACGAGTGGTCGTAGGTTTTGGGTTTGCGTGTTTATTTTTATATACTTCGTTTTGTTGGTGTTTATTAATAAACCCATTTTTGTACCTGATTTTTTTAATGGTACGTACGCCTCTCGTACAGCGTTTTCCGTTCTCCCAACAATCTTGATATCATCAGCATAGGCCGGGATTTGCACTGATTTATTATATATTGAACCAGTGGTTGTGATTTGTGACATACGTATTACTTTTTCCAAAGCCAGATTGAAAAGCATACAGGAGAGAGGGTCTCCCTGGCGCATCCCATTATTTGTTTTAAAAGGTTCAGACAGTTCCCCCTGAATTCGTACTCTACATTCAACTTTTTCAAGAGTTAGTTTAGTTAAATTTACCAACTGATTTGTTTCTACCTCTTTTATTGCTATGAATATTTCTCTTCTATATACATAGTCGTAGGCTGCTTTGTAGTCTATAAATATGTGATGAGTATCAATGTCATATTCCAGTGTTTTTTCCAAAATTTGTTTTAGGGTTGCAATCTGATGAATTGTAAATTTTACACCTCTGAAACCAACCTGGTATTTTTCTACTATATGTTCTGCATATGGTGCTATACGGTGACATAGTACTGTGGAAAATATTTTTTACGCTGCATTTGGAAGCGTAATTCCTCTGTGGTTAGAGCATTCAAAGATATCTTCTTTTTTGTACATGGTGCAAAGTATTCCAATATTTCTATCATTGGGGAAGGATTTCTGTGTCCATATTTCTTTTATAAGCTGCCTTATTACATACAGGAGATACACATTTACACAGAGAATGGCCAGCGAATTTCTCTGCTTATTTCCCACCTGTAAAAACGTGTTAAAATAAAAAAGAATTGTAAAACATGTTTTTAGAATAATATTACAAACAATTTATTTATTTGTTTCATTTTTTTAATTTCACCCGTTAACTAAACATCAAATATATCACTTGATTATATTTATTTTTCGGCTTCCAGACTGAAAACTATTTTCTACAAAACAGCTGTATTTTGAAAACTGTAATAGGGCTTAGTTCAAAGGTCCTCCTTCTTGATTAAGAGTTTTTTAATCATCATATTTGACTCTAAGGCCGACCGTTACACTTTCAGTTTCATTTTCAAAAGACTTTGAACTCCGAACATTGCCCATCTTTTTCAAATAAGGCACTCCTTTAACAATTTTACATATCTTTTATTCAAAGTGAAGTAAATTTAATTTTTCATCCAGAATATATTCCAAAGAGAATACGAGATGATGTCGTTTGTCGCCATTTACAAATGATTTGTATGTACCAGTCACGCACCAAGAGGATACACGGCAGAATGCCGGATATTTATGGAAATAGCGATATAGTCCAAATTAAGCAGACAAGAAGGATATATTACACAAATGCCATAACAAATGTATATTTTGTAATGTATTCTGAATGTTTTCACATTATTTTTAACAAACACATATATCATCGATTCGTCCTTACATTACGATTATTCAAAACGATCTACATTGTCTTTCTAACTTGATATTCGGTTTACTGAAAGTTGAATAATATAGAAAAATCTAAAAAAAGTAAATTTACCAGAAAAAGTCAAATTATCATAAAATTAAAAAAAGGTATGACCAGTTGTAACAGAAAAAAAAATGTAATGAACTATACAATATCCATAACCAAAGATGTATAGGTAAAGCCATAGACATATAACACAAATAGACTGAATGTTGCAATACTGTCAAGTTCTTCCAATGCGACAGAGAAAACTGACGCAAATCTGGCCGTGCATCTCTTTAATGGGTCGGGTTTATCGACCAGACGACCTGTCCATAGGTCATTTAAGTCACGTGGTCGATAAACCCGGCCCATTAGAGAGAAATACAGGGACTGCCTTGCCTCAGTTTTCTCTGCCGCACTGGGGGAGCCGCCCTGTTTTGCAGCGCTCAGTCCAGTTGTATTATATGTATATGTATTATATGTCTATGGTTTATCTCTTCTTTACCCTATAACTTTTTAATTTCTTCTTCTTATTTTATTGCTTGGTAATATTAAGTGTCATAATATTTTCGTGTGTGTTTTCTCCGTTAATACTTACGTCTGTTTTGTGTTCTTGTATTTATGGAGTGTATCGTTCACGGTATTCTTAATTTCTTCTAAATTTTAGCTTCATTTCTTTATTGCTTTTAGCAGTATTGTATAATAAAAATTCAAAGGCATGAGCTTTCCTATTTTAATAATTTTAAATTAGTCAGTTTGATATACGTGCAAAATATACAGGATATGTCATGTTACAAAATGTCCTGAAACTAACTTAGTTCTAAGTTCTCTAGAAATCATCTCAAAAATCTATTCTTCCCATCCTGTGACCAAACTCATTAGACAAGAATTGCAGAACCTAAACCACAGAAACATTGCTTTCCTGTGGGTGCCATCTCATGTTGGAATCACGGGAAACGATCTGGCGGATAAATATGCACGAGAAGAATTAGAAGACACAACTATTGAATTCTATCCAAAAACTCCAGCGACAGATCTCAAATCATATTTCCACAGCAAAATAGTCAACATATGGAATAGCAGATGGTGTAAAAAACAGGCAAAATTACTTGAGATAAAACCAATATTTCAACCATGGTCTCATAGTTCCACCAATCGTTTTTTTCAGGTTATCATCACACGACTAAGGCTTGGTTATAGTCGCCTTACGTATGGACATCTGATGACAAGGGATCCACAACCGGAGTGTCATGCTTGCGAGACCCCGCTAACAATAAAACACCTTCTAGTGGAGTGCCCGTTACGCAGTGCTGAAATAAGTAAATTCGGAATCCCGGAGAATTTGAGAGAACTATTCTTAAAGCCGCGTTTACACGATGACAATTGGCGAGACAACCACGTGATGACAATTGTCTCGCCAATTGTCATCACGTGGTTGCGCATTGTCGGAGGCCAGTCCAGTTGAACGAGAAGATGTTTATACGGGGTCAACTATTGCCATGGCAGTAGACAGCTAAAACATGGCCGACTGTACGTTATCTGTTGTGTCCGGTGAGGGAACTGGTAAAAAACAAAACAGCACTACTGGCCTACACCGTTCACACGGCGCCAATTGTCCCGACAATTGAGCCCCCCACCCGAGTGGTGGGGGGGGGGCTCACTGGGCGCAGCTCATTCCTCAGTCTACTCCCAGAGACAACTGAATTTTGGGCCAATTGTGAGGGCAGTTGACAAGGCAATTGACCTGGAGTGTTTAGACGAAGACAATAATTTCATGCGTCAGTTGTCTTCTGACAATTGCCTCGCCAATTGTCATCGTGTAAACGCGGCTTAAAGTGCGGTGCCAAAGTGATTATGCAATATCTAAAAGCAATAAACTATTTATACAAAATATAATTGTTACACTGTTCAATTATTGTTAATACTTTTTCTTTTTTCGCTAATAACCTTACAGGCTGATGCGAGTTTGTAAATAAAAAAATATATATACAGGATCGTTAAAATTTTGGTTTTTACACAGAAAAATTAAAATTAAAATTAAAAAAATTAATTTAAAATATTTAGACCATTACATTAGATATTGCTTAATTTTCTCGTGTCTGCTTTGTAATTTACTTCCTCTTTTTCTTTATTAACGTGAAACATTTCCAAAAACAATATTTTTTCATAATTACTTTCTTGCTTCAAAATCCTAACATTTAAGTAGTCAAAATATTGCGCAGTCTTTAAATGATAATCACTTCATTTAAATGTTAGTCACTTTTGTGTTGTGTTATTCTCTGTTTAACTCATTGTGAAGCCATCCGAATAGGGCAACTTGTAGATAACATTGGGTTTATAAAAAGTTGCAGGCTTATCTTTTACTTTTAAAAACAATCGTCCGTTTTCTAATCCAATATATTTAACAATTTTGATATTAGTAAATTGTTTAAATAATCTAGACTTAGAGGGGGTTAACAGTACATTTCAATATAAAATTACAATTTTATACAAAACAAAAGTTACAATTCAATATAAAAAAACTACTATTGATAAACCATTTAATCCCTTCGTCTATCAACGATAGATTCAAGATGAGAAAAACAGGTCCAGGAAAAGAAGAATATTAGAGTTGCATAACCTTCGAAAATGGTTTATCTTAACCACTACCAGACTTTTTAGGACAGCAGTCAATTATTAAGTGATGTTAGTGTCTAAAATACGTTTTTGGGAAAGATTAAATGGATTCATAAATCTGCTAGCTAATTTTTGTTACCTAGACAAGGATTTTATAATTTTATAAAATCTTTGTATAAATAAGCGATTAAATTATCTGCACGAATCTTATCCGGTACTTGCTAAATTAATATTCAAGTAATTTATCCTCTTAAATCTCTCATATATTGTACTTTTTCTAAGTTCAGTCTATTGCACTATTTTTTAAATTTCGAATATGTTTATATATAAATAATACATCGAAAAATATAAAATTCTGGAACTTTCTAGTCGTATCATATTATAGAATTTTGAAAGTTCCCTTCTTAAAAGAAAGTTAAGAACAGACTTCTGTTTTGTATTACAATCGACCAATTCTTATAAAGTACACCCACTTGATTTAAAATTGTCTGTTGTCTCCACTACAACGAATACAATGAAAAAGCAAGTCGAAAAAACCTCAATATATACATCCAATAACTTCCTCCTGTTTCAAGTTTATAGAGTTTTCATATGCACGGAATATACGAGACGACCAAGGATTGTGCATTAAGGCGGAAACTCACAATACCGATTTTATGCGAATATTTCTCGAGGTATTTGAGGAACAAGCGGAATGTATTATGTATATACCGAATGATACGCCCCAAAGTTATGTTGCTCGCTTTTTTGCTATGAGATATTCGAATATTTTTTATTTTGAATAATTTATGTGTCTGTGGGAACTTTAACCACCTTAGGGAATACCTAACAAAATAAAAGTTACAAAATGCTTCAAACTAAAGCTTTGTTTAGTATAAAAAGTACAAACCGCAATTGATAAAAATGGATTCGGTAAATAACACTGACAACTACTTTAAAAAATATATTTATATATATCTTAGTAAGCTCTAGAATTTTGGCTTTGTCGTAAGAGAAAAAAAAAGAAAATCATTTTTTTTCTTTTTTTCTTTTTATCTCTAAAGATTTAACAATTTAATTTACAATTTAGTTTGGCGTCTAATTCGGTTTGATATATATGATA